>NC_064922.1:840796165-841441165 GCF_023897955.1 Schistocerca gregaria | reverse complement strand
CAGTCAGAGATCAGACGAGTATCGATATCAGCGACGCAAGTGGAACACAACTAGCGCAAGTCGCCACGGCTCAATTAATATACCAGCATTTCACTTTTGCTATGACTTATCTCGCCCTTACATTAACAGTTGCAAATCAATGCTGTATGTTGCACTGGACAACGCCAACGACTCAACCCACAACCATCACACATTCTCTATCTAGGATAAATCACATTAATTATGTATTTCCATAATTTTGGCAGATTAGAAGATTAAAATGTTGATTATTATTACTGGGAAACGGTTTCTGGGACATTTTTAGTAAAAAATAAATAGTTTTCTTACATTTATTTGTATTAATTTCACAATTACAAGGATTACTCAGATTCACATTCAGAACACTTTACAATACGAGCTACTTCTTCTTTCTTGGTGTGTGCAGAGCAGATATACTTCCTGCAAGAAGTGCAAGTCTTCATGTACTTACGGTCTTTGCTTCTGGCGCATAAATAACAGCGTCCATTCTTTGGCAGATTATGCACAGCTGCACGTGTTACTTTCCGTGGCGACTCCGTAACGTTGTTGCCTCTGCTCGCAGCACCTTGATTTTCATTACACTCATACCTAAAAGTTGATAACGCTGTAGTGTATTTTGAGTGTAGGCCTACAGCATTTTGAGCGCGTCTTTTCATGCTGAGGTCACAAAGTTCACGAGCAAGATCTTTCAGGTACTTCTTTCTTTCAGAACTCTTTGTCGGGTAATTCTTTGTCCATTCCTTGTGTGTATCTTGAAATACAACATATGAATTGTATGTTGCAATGTCAATCAAGTTGAAAAACACCGCCATTGGTCATCGACGCGTTGCTCGATGGCTGCTGTACGTTCTTACACACTTACAGAATGCATCCACTCCTGACTTTATACAATTGTAGAATAGGATGATGTCTGGCTTCTCTTCCGTCACATTCATATAATGATGTTGGGTTGACAATACTGTAACAACCTTTCCTTTCTTAGGCACGTAACTGACTAAAGTAGCATCATCACTAAAGGCAAATCGGATTGTTCCCAGTGTAGCTTTTTTTTAGAGAAACAGGACGGAGTTCTGTAAGAACATCGCGTTTGTTACTTCGAATATTACCAACAGTAGTTATTTTCTCTTTCAAAAGATCTGATGCGAGTGGAACGGTAGTGAACTTTCTCTCCATGGTAACATTTCTTCCAGATTGTTTCAAGTTGGACATTTCAATCAATCTTCTAACTATTTCTGGGCCACTGTTACGGTTCTTCTCATTAGCGTGCTTTCCAGCGTAGGGATCCGCAGCGAAGCAGGATTTCTTATCTGAATGACATAACAGGTTCACCTCTATTCCATATTTTCCTGGTTTTGTTGGAATATATAGCCTGAAAGGGCATCGCCCATGGAAGGTCACAAGTTCTTCATCCACTGTGACTGACTCACTAGGATTATAAAACTCAGAAAATTTACTATCATGTTCCATATATCCCTGATAGGAGCAAATTTGTCGGTCTGTTTTCTAGCTCTCGAGCTAGAGCATCATCAAAACGCAAGCACTTCAGTAAGAGCCTCAGTCTATGCTCCGAAAATGAAAATCGGTATATCGGAAAGTTTTCTTTACTAAATATATCACGTACTGTCCTGGTTCTGTCTATGGACTCCACAGTTCAATAGAATTCTAATTGCAGACACAATTTCTTCCCTTTCAAATGCTTTCAATTCTTTTTATAAAAATATCTTCAGATGATTCCCTAAGATTTCCAATCTTTTGATTAGTACACATCAAAATGTTATCATCGAATTACATGAGAAAAGCTTTACCTGGTGTATCAGCTTTACTCCCTGGCTTAGTTCCTTTCAGGGTTCTCATTACGTTAGCAACAGACCTCCTCCTTTGATTTACGTAAGGGCTTCTCTTCCGTATCATACTTGACGGGGCCACCATGTCTTTTTCAAGTCAATCAATTTGTGCTTTCGGCCTGGATCGTCTTCTTGTCGGTTGAATATCTATAAAAATATGAAAAGAGAACCGAACACTAGCAAACTAATCACTCTACCGAGAGACACATCATAATATACTCCAAAATATTTGCAAAAAGGAATAAAAATCAATACTTACCCTGTTCACTTTCATCCAACTCGCTGCTGTCAGAAACTACTTGATCTGGAATGTCCATGACTACATCTTCAGTTTCACTGCTTGAGCTTACGGATAGTTCACCACTAAATTCATTGTCTGAACTCTCAAGCAAATTTCTAATTTCGTCATCTGTCAATTTCATCTTCTTGTACATTCTGTCAAATGCCACAAAGATATTACCTTCCATTCACCACACTTTAACGGTTGACTGCGAGTGATGATTTTTGCCCTGCTACACCTTCAGTTATAACAATCGCTATAATTCAACAATGAGTGTAAACCAAAAGCTGTTCTTATTGTCGATTGTAGCAATTATAGTTACGATAAATGTTATGTATTTATTAAATAAACTACTGAACATGACAGGAGTTATAGCCCCCCCCCCCCTATTGGTATACAACTGTTAAGCTGTGACCTTGCAATATGGACCATTTAAATATGTAACTTAGATAAATGTTTTCTCGAATTTTAATACTCTACATTGATTATGATTTGGTGTTTCTGGCATCTTTCCGCCACTGTATGTTGTGCCAGCTGTGAAGTATGGAGGAAATGGTGTTACAGTATGAGAGTGTTTCTCGTGGTGAGGGTGCGGTCTTGTTATTGCGCTTAAGCAAACGCTAAATGCGGAACAATATAAACACGTTTTACAGTAGAGCGTACTGCGTACATTAGAGGGTCACTTCAGAGGCGATGACTGTTTTCATTAGCACGTCAATGCACCATCTCCTAATACAGCATCTGGTTTGGGGATAATAGCGTTCCTGAGATGGGCTTGCCTTCCCAGAATCCCGATCTGCACCCAATGAAACACCTTTGGGGCGAATGAGAAAGTTGAGCGTCTCCACACTCCAGCTCTCTTCGCTCTTGAGTAAGAAAAGGCTACCATTCGTCTACAGACTTTCAGACGCCAGACTGAAAGTGTCCCCAGCAGAGATAAGGCCGTCATGAAGGTGAATGGTAGACACATCCAGTATTAGCCCAAGTGCTCTTCACCAGGTAATGTACAGGGTATTTCAGAAAGGACTGTAATAAATTAATTCATAGTACCTACAGAGGTGACTGTAGTGTCAATTTGTAGGGAAACACATCAAGTTTTGTCTCGCGTAGTTCGCTAGTTCCGAATCGCACCATAAGGAGCGCTAGCGGCAGTTGCGTTAAAGATGGCTGTCTTCGCTGGACCCCAGCGAGCTACCTATGTGTTTTGGTTTGAAGAATTGAAGTCGGCGACAACAGCTCAGCGTAATTTCCGTACCAACTACGCCGAAGATCCTCCCAGTAGGCCTACAATTTGTAAGTGACGTGTTTCATAGAAATAGCGTGCACGGTAAGACTTGGGAAATCATCAGGTCGTCCAAGCAGATCTGACGTCGCCGTTGAACGACGTTTTATCAACAGCCCTACGAAATCGACCTGGCGTGCATCTCGCGAACTGGAAATCCCACATTTGACTGTTTGGTATGTATTGAGAAATCGTTTACATTTGAAACAGTACAGACTGACAATCGAACAAGCAATAAAAGACACTAATAAAATTGCTCGCAAGAGCTTCTGTGCGGGTATGTTAAATCGATTACATGAGGATGAACATTTCTTGGACAAAATCACCTTTTCTGACTAGTCGACTTTTCACTTAAGTGGCAGGGTTAGCGCACATAACTGTAGAATTTGTGGCAATGAAAATCCACTTCAAATATTGCAACATGTCCATGATAGCCCTAAACTGAACGTTTTTTGTTCAAGATCAAGAATAAAGTGTATGGCCCCTTTTTTCCGTGAGAGTATCATCAATAGTATAGTGTACCTGGATATGTTTACAACAATTTTTGATACTACAGATCGGTGCACACTTCATGCAAGATGGTGCACAACCCCACTATCTGGCCGACGTCCAGGGTTTCCTCAGTGACCGCTTTCCAGGTCAATGGATTGGCCACAATGCGCCAATTGCATGGCCCCTACGTTTTTCAGATCTCACACCACTCGATTTCTTTTTATGGTTATTCATTAAGGATATTCTATTTGTACCTCCTGTACCAGCTTCTCTATCTGAACTTAGAGCAACTGAGCAATGTTACAGCGGGTTTGGGAAGAAATTTACTTCCAATGGGATGTGTGCAGGGTAACCAACGGAAGCCACATACAACATCTTTAGTTTACACTTTACGTGTTTCCCTGCAAAATAACATTAAACCCAGACCTATATTTTCTTTCAATAAATTTATATGAATTTTTTAAGTTGTAAAGTCATTTTTGAAGCACACTGTACAGTACGTTCCCTGGAAACGACATTTCTCTCTTGCTCTGTTCGTCTTTGTCCTTCCTAGCGTCGTCTAGCAGGTAACAAGTGTGCGCTGTAAGTAGCCTGCTGGTACTTGAGAAATTTCTGCGTGATCACTGAGATAACGAGTGTGTGTGTGTGTGTGTGTGTGTGTGTGTGTGTGTGTGTGTGTGTGTGTGTGTGTGTGTGTAGGCCAAGCACTTGTGATAGCTGAGTCAATGACGAATCAGAGCGAGAAGTACTGTGCTTATCTCACACACTCCAGGCGGAAAAAAAAACTACATCAAGACTTACTATCATGGAATCACAGAGATAAGAGGCTGTGGAGATGGTGACTAACGATCACATCACAGACTGTTTTTGTTTGTAGGTAATTCCCTTATTGACCTTTCATGTTCCATCCACAGTCAAGATAATTAGACGACCCGTTTGTGTACTGTGGCTGTCTCGAATAATACAGATGTTGTCAGAAACGGGTAACATTTCAACATGTCGCAAATACGTGACATCAGATGGATAATTTCTCCTGTTTCTCTATGGCGTCTGAATATCGGCGTCAGCTCGCTGAATCTCTGTTGTTGTTGTCTTCAGTCCTGAGACTGGTTTGATGCAGCTCTCCATGCTACTCTATCCTGTGCAAGCTGCTTCATCTCCCAGTACCTACTGCAACCTACATCCTTCTGAATCTGCTTAGTGTACTCATCTCTCGGTCTCCCTCTACGATTTTTACCCTCCACGCTGCCCTCCAATGCTAAATTTGTGACCCCTTGATGCCTCAAAACATGTCCTACCAACCGATCCCTTCTTCTAGTCAAGTTGTGCCACAAACTTCTCTACTCCCCAATCCTATTCAATACCTCCTCATTAGTTACGTGATCTATCCACCTTATCTTCAGTATTCTTCTGTAGCACCACATTTCGAAAGCTTCTATTCTCTTCTTGTCCAAACTAGTTATCGTCCATGTTTCACTTCCATACATGGCTACACTCCAAACAAATACTTTCAGAAACGACTTCCTGATACATAAATCTATATTCGATGTTAAGAAATTTCTCTTCTTCAGAAACGGTTTCCTTGCCATTGCCAGTCTACATTTTATATCCTCTCTACTTCGACCATCATCAGTTATTTTACTTCCTAAATAGCAAAACTCCTTTACTACTTTAAGTGTCTCATTTCCTAATCTAATTCCCTCAGCATCACCCGATTTAATTTGACTACATTCCATTATCCTCGTTTTGCTTTTGTTAATGTTCATCTTATATCCTCCTTTCAAGACACTGTCCATTCCGTTCAACTGCTCTTCCAAGTCCTTTGCCGTCTCTGACAGAATTACAATGTCATCGGCGAACCTCAAAGTTTTTACTTCTTCTCCATGAATTTTAATACCTACTCCAAATTTTTCTTTTGTTTCCTTTACTGCTTGCTCAATATACAGATTGAATAACATCGGGGAGAGGCTACAACCCTGTCTCACTCCTTTCCCAACCACTGCTTCCCTTTCATGCCCCTCGACTCTTATTACTGCCATCTGGTTTCTGTACAAATTATAAATAGCCTTTCGCTCCCTGTATTTTACCCCTGCCACCTTTAGAATTTGAAAAAGAGTATTCCAGTCAACATTGTCAAAAGCTTTCTCTAAGTCTACAAATGCTAGCAACGTAGGTTTGCCTTTTCTTAATCTTTCTTCTAAGATAAGTCGTAAGGTCAGTATTGCCTCACGTGTTCCAACATTTCGACGGAATCCAAACTGATCCTCCCCGAGGTCTGCATCTACCAGTTTTTCCATTCGTCTGTAAAGAATTCGCGTTAGTATTTTGCAGCCGTGGCTTATTAAACTGATAGTTCGGTAATTTTCACATCTGTCAGCACCTGCTTTCTTTGGGATTGGAATTATTATATTCTTCTTGAAGTCTGAGGGTATTTCGCCTGTCTCATACATCTTGCTCACCAGCTGGTAGAATTTTGTCATGACTGGCTCTCCCAAGGCCGTCAGTAGCTCTAATGGAATGTTGTCTACTCCGGGGGCCTTGTTTCGACTCAGGTCTTTCAGTGCTCTGTCAAACTCTTCACGCAGTATCGTATCTCCCATTTCGTCTTCATCTACATCCTCTTCTATTTCCATAATATTGTCCTCAAGTACATCGCCCTTGTATAAGCCTTCTATATACTCCTTCCACCTTTCTGCCTTCCCTTCTTTGCTTAGAACTGGGCTGCCATCTGAGCTCTTGATATTCATACACGTGGTTCTCTTCTCTCCAAAGGTCTCTTTAATTTTCCTGTAGGCAGTATCTATCTTACCCCTAGTGAGATAAGCTTCTACATCCTTACATTTGTCCTCTAGCCATCCCTGTTTAGCCATTTTGCACTTCCTGTCGATCTCATTTTTGAGACGTTTGTATTCCTTTTTGCCTGCTTCATTTACTGCATTTTTATATTTTCTCCTTTCATCAATTAAATTCAATATTTCTTCTGTTACCCAAGGATTTCTAGCAGCCCTCGTCTTTGTACCTACTTTATCCTCTGCTGCCTTCACTACTACATCCCTCAGAGCTACCCATTCTTCTTCTACTGTATTTCTTTCCCCTATTCCTGTCAATTGTTCCCTTATGCTCTCATTCGCTGTTGCCATTTTTTGGGGTACACTCAGCCTCGTGATGACAATTAAGGAGCTACTCAACCGAATAGTAGCGGCCCCGGTCACAGAAAACCATCACAACGACCTGTAGAGAGGTGTGCTGACCACACGCCCCTCCTATCCGCATCCTCATCTTAGGATGACACGGCGGTCGGATGGTCCCGATGGGCCACTTGTGGCCTGAAGACGGAGTGCTTTTGTATCTGCCATTATATGCGTGCGTGTGTGTGTGTGTGTGTGTGTGTGTGTGTGTGTGTGTGTGGATTGGGTTGGCTGGCGGTTGGGGTATTCATGGTCTGGTGCTGTCCAACAGTTCTTTGAGGGAAGAGAATAGAATTCATGTATTGTTTGTTTTCCTTTTTCTGTGGCTTTTTGTATTTGTAGTTTTCACCAATTATTAGCTTTTGTGCGGGCTGTTGCTGCACTTGAGAATTATCAAGTCAGGTTGATGTCTGTTGGGCTGCATTTCATGTCCATAAGGTGATCTGCAAAATGTAGAAAGATAGCTGTTACTTTTTAAGCTCTTCTGTGTTCGCTGCATCTGGTATTAAAGTTTCTGCTTGTGTGTCCTATACAAAATGGTTTGCAGGCCTGGAGTGTCAAATGGTACCAGACGTGTTTGTCTGTGCCTGTATTGGTTGCTCTGTATTTATTTGTCTGCCGTGTAGAGTATTCTTAGCCGTTGTTTCTTTTAGTATGTTGCCTATTCTATGGGCTGCATTGTTGTAAATGAGAGTGTACATTTGTTTGTTGTTATGGATGCTAATTCTGCGTGTGTCGCTGTGTGTGTTTTCATGTTCTATATGTCTGTGCTCGTTGCTATAGGTGGTTCTTGTTCATGTGTGCTTGTGTGTATGTTCAGTGTATTTGTGTTTCGTGTTTTTACGTTCTATGTATCTGTGTTTGTAAGTTACTGATGGGTTGTTTATTTATGTGTGCTAGGTGTCTTCTATATTTTCGTTTTGATTTTGTGAGTCAGTTTCTCTTCAGTGTTTGTATCATATCCAGTCGCAATAGCCATAAATAAAAGAAAAAAAAATTATGTTTAGCTCGAGGCGGACCCTCTACAAAAGCAAAACTGGTTGTAAGCAAACACGGACAAAAGAGCTCTACCTCAAGATGATTGCATGATAAGATGCTGGATGAAATCAAAATGCGGCCTTCGAGATGATTAAGTGCTCTTGTATACTTCTCTTATTGCAAAATCCCAGAAACACAAGCAAATTATTGTAATAAACGTTATTCATATCAAAATTTTATTCTTCTGGAAGGACGTAACTGAAGTTTAAATATAAGCTCCTTCCACAGCCGAAGTGGGCAATTTAATAGTGTGTGGCTAGTCCTCTGGTTCGAGTTCTGAAATTCTTGCACAAGAGAACACAACCTTCGCATACCTACGCGGATGGCGTTCGGTTTTTCTGTCATACTCAAATGATTCTTCATTGTAACTCATAAAGCAATAAGTGCTTCCTTTTACCAACCCCCAACTCAGATGCTGTAGGCACTCAATGGTTCAGGTAAAACTTTTCATTTCGAATAGGTACCCGTCTCATAAATTATAGTTGATGGAGGCTTCAATATACCCTGGATACGTTGGCGAAAATATACATTTAAGGTCAGTGACAGGCATGAAATATCATGCGAATTTGTACTAAATGATTTGTACAAAAACTATTTTGAGCAATTTGTTCAACAACCGTCACAAAGTGTACGTAAATGGTTACATAAACATACTAGACGTCTTAACGACAAACAGGACTGAACAGATGAATATGTCATGACGGAATTAGTGGCCACAAGGTCGTTGTAGCGAAACTGAATACAGCAACATTCAAATCCACCAAAAATAAACAGCAAATGTATGTATCTAAATAAGCGAATAAAAATTAGCTTCACACTTTGCTAAGATATAGTATCCTTTCCTTCCATGTAAGTGTCGACCAATGCAGCAAAAATTTAAAAAAAATTGTCGCCATTTCAGAGTTTTATGACACCTAAATGAACAGATCCACACGAAACAGTTTAGTTTTCCATTCCAGAAGGAACTAAAAAAACATGCCAGATTATAAAGAAGCCAAAATCTCTACGATCGATGACGATTTACCTATACACGAAACTGATGATGTCAGTGCGAGAGGCTTTAAACGGTTTCCACAACGAAACTCTGTCTCGGGGTGTGACCAGAAAATCGAAGGAAGGTCTCGTTCTGCCTAAAGTATACCGGCTGCAAGACACAATCAATATCTTCACTGCAGGACTGCAACGGTAATGTTACCGACGACAGTGTAATTAACGCGAAATTACTAAGTACGATCTACCGAAATTCTTTCACCGAAGGAGGTGCAGTAAATATTGTAGAATTCTAACGAAGAACAGTCGCCAATGTGAGTAATTTGGAAGTAGACAATATCGCTGTGAAACAACATAAGACACTTAATAACTACAAGTTTTCCGCTGCAGACTGTGCATCACTTAGGTTCTTCTCGGAGTATGCAGATGAAATAGCTCCATTTTTAATAATCATATACAGCCATCCAGTCAACGAAAGCTCCCAACCCGAAGACTGGGAAGTTCAACAGGTCACACTACTATATAAGAAGGTAAATAGAAGTAATCCGCTGAATAAAAGATCAACATCGCTAACGTCGATTTGTATTAGGATTTTGGAATACATATTGCGTTCCATAATTATGAAATACCTCGAAGAAAACGATCTATTGAGCCGCGGGGGATAGCCGTGCAGTCTTGGGCGCCTTGCCACGGTTCGCGCGGCTGTCACCGTCGGAGGTTCGAGTCCTTCCTTGGCATGGGTGTGTGTGTTGTCCTTAGCGTAAGTTAAGTTTGATTACGTAGTGTGTAAGCCTAGGGACCGATGACCTCAGCAGTTTGGTCCCATGGAACTTACCACAAATTTCCAACTTCCAACGATCTATTGACACAAACAGAACAACTGGCTCTTTATTCGGACAACGTAATGAATGCTATTGACGGAGGGATTCCAGGTCTGTTTCATATTTATAGATTTACAGAAGGCCTGTAAGACCGTTCCTTACCAGAGGCTTCTAATCAGATTGCTTGCCCATCAAATATCGCCTGAGCTGTGCACTGGGTTCATGATTTTTCTATCAGAAACATCATATTCACAAGCCATCTAATGAAATAAAATCTGTAACTAAGGTTTTTCAAGAAAGCGTGACAGAACCTTTGTTGTTCCTCATGTATTCAAACGGTTTAGGAGACAGTCTGAGCACTACTCTTAGGTTGTTTGTATATGATTTCGTCGTTTACCTCCTAGTAGTCATCGGACGATCACAACGAATTACAAAATGATTGACTTGATATCAGTATGGTGCGAAACGTGGCCATTGACTCTAAACAATAAAAAGTGTGAGATCATCTGCACGAGTACTAAAAAATCGCGCTAAATTTAGGTTTGATGATAAATAACGCAAATTTGAAAGTTGTTCATTGCGGTCCTCCCCAATATTAAACTGAAAGTTACATGGCTTAAACTGGAAGCTATATGGCTTGCATTTTTGCTTTCGAACATTACAGGTGTTTTACAACCGTGTGATCAAGCCATTAAAAAAAAAGAGAGAGTTCAGTACTGAAAACAATTTCTTCAAAAATATTTCTTCGTAATCGAAGAAAAATAAGATTTCTTCATCAGGTTGTTAAATACGTTGCATATGTTGCATTTTGCATTGAATTTGATGCCGTCAAAGACAACTTAGCAGTCAGCTGTGGAAACAACCACAGCTGCCACGTATCACTGTATGAGGTGGTCGTCACAAACTTTTCACTGAAAAAAAACGGCTCATATAGCTTCGCCTGTGACAGTACACAGAAAACATTGACTTTAAGCGAATCCCGTTCACGCTCTGCAATTTCGTGAGGATTTTCAGTGCCCCATTCACTCACATTGGAGCGGTTAAACCTTTCCCGATAAATGGGAGGTTGCTTCGTCGCTGAATATCAGCTGGGTGGCGAAATGTTCATCGTGAAGTACTTCCTGCATTGTGACACAAAACTTAAGACCCCGGTCATAACCTTCCGGTTTTAATTATTAAACTAGCTCCACAGGTCCGGTTTGAAATATAATTACCATCGCAAAATGTTCCCCACTGTTCGTTGTTGTATTCCAAGTACGCAGCTTGTGTGGACCGTATATTGTTTTGGTCCGCGCACGAAACTCCATCGCCCTCTCCACGCTTGTATCTGACACAGTTGGTGGACGGGTAGTTTCCTTTTCACAGAGACAACCAGTGTTCCTAAATTGTCGATGTCAACGCAAAATGCTCTGTTTACATGGTGATTCTTTTTCAGTAATTCCTTCTGAATGTATGGGGCTTCATTATAACAGATAAACATCTCGCATATTCCAGTACAAAAAACTCTTTCTTCCTTTGTCGCCATTTTGTCAAGGCACTGCACTCATAGCCTCGATTGGTGGGCAGAATGAAAACTCGTTGAATCATTTATCGTCGCCCTGTGTTTGACTGACGAATAAAGAAAGCATTCGACTATTCTGTGTTCTTTTACATTGTTCGGTTACACCATGTACCTATGCCGTGTGAGTTTTCTGCCAGACCACCCATTAGGTACACCACCATGTTTATGTAGTATAAAGTTGGTATGCAACATTATTAATTTATTCAGTCTGCCATTACTGCATTTAACACCGTACAGTAGAAGGGAAGAAAACCGATGCGCGAAGTCACTCACACATACAGGTATGTTTTAAATCGTATTCCCGTATATCCATAGCTGCAGCCGCCACTGCGTTTTTCGTTCTACAGAGGCAGACCTACCAGGGAGTGAAGGCAGCTTCAGTGGGACTGACGTCAGTCTACATAACTTCGGGCCACCCTGTAACTGAATAAGGGGCTACGCACCACATATTCACGTGCACGGTAAAACACTTTCGTCAAATCACATAAAACGCAGTACCACTGTGCCAAAATCTGTACTGGAGATATGCCTTTGACACACAGCAGTTATTTGCAGTGGAAATGCTTCTTCATTGATAGAATATAAACTTAATTTACAAGGACCCTATCCTTTGGAGGCCCCAAACGTCCAGAAACTCGTTGCTCTGCAGGAATTCAACGGTAACAATGATCATCTCACTAAGATAAAAATTTAAAAAAGGTCACTGATGAATAGTAACCGTTCCTTTGCAGATACCTTAGGTCAAACCATACTCGAAAATTCCCTGTTATCAGCTACTCAGTTAGTGCAACAGCTATCTGCTTTCCAAACCTGAATCCTGAATATTAACAAACTATTCATGGCAATCGCGAAAATACATCAGCACGATGCGATTTAAATATTCACCGACGAATCGAGAACACAGGGTGCCCATGAAATACCACTATCATTTCAAAGAATCATAACTTCGAAGCTATTAGAGATGGAGAATTGTCGTAAGACTTTCAGCAGCTTTCAAAATTTTTTCCTTTGTTATTTGTTGCAGATTTGATTTGCAATGCATCATAATGGTACCAGCCCAGGAGAAGGCGCACTGTGTCATCTGGTATGTAAAATATAACTCTGTGACAACGGTACTGCGGAATATCCAACGCTAGTCTATGAGGGCAACACCAGCAAAAACAAGCTTAAGGAGGTCGTTCAAAAACTTACAAGCAGTTTCACAGATCTTCCTCCAAATCGACGTCCTTCAGTGTCCTAAGCACGTGTTAACAGAGTGCAAGTTCTATTTGAGCACAGGCCTCAGAATTCAATTCGCCGTTCATCACAATTGTAGCCAAACTACCTTCCTCTGCGGTACGCATTATCGTGTTTCATGTTCCTTTGTAGTTGCTGACAATAACTTCTTGAAAAAGTGCCTGTTGTCAGATGATGCAACGCTCCACTGTTGTGGACATATGAATCGCCACATCATTAGCATTTTCGACTTGGAGAATCCGCAATCATGTGAACACATTAGCAGTAACCACAAGCTTAATGGCTGGTGTCGCCTAGTGCATAATAGGGTGACGGGCCCATATTTTCTTCGGAGAGAAAACTATGAGGTAAAAAATGCATAAATAAATAAATAAATATAATTGGAAATGTTTACATGGCCATACTCGAATAATTACGGCTACAACAGATTGAAGAGCTTCAGCTGTCCGTCGCCTTCCAGCATGATGATTCACCCTCACATTGGAATTTGAACTTGTAGTATGAGCTGAGTGGCACATTCGTTGAGAAGTGCATGGAGCGTGATGATCTCATCGCACGAACATCCGCGCTTTCGCTTTGTCGCGTCATTAGGCTTCCCCTTGTGACGTTACGTCAAGGATGCCGTGTACAAAATACCAGTCAGCTCGAAGCAATCAGAACAGTCCATGCTGCAATGCTGACCCGTACATGGCTAGAATTCGTTCATGTTCTACTAGCAACGAGCAGGGCATACATTGAAATTCTGACGAAATTTGAGAGCTGCTAAACGTTTATCAACAAATAACGACGCCATGTCGCTAAGTTAAGATTTTTTAAATGATAGTGAGATAATTCGATAATTTTCACACCTGCCAACACGTGCTTTCTTTAGGATTGGAATTATTATATTCTTCTTGAAGTCGCTTGTCTCATACATCTTTCTCGCTTCCCACGCCCGGGTTCACGGGTTCGATTCCCGGCGGGGTCAGGGATTTTCTCTGCCTCGCGATGGATGGGTGTTGTGTGATGCCCTTAGGTTGGTTAGGTTTAAGTAGTTCTAAGTTCTAGGGGACTGATGACCATAGATGTTAAGTCCCATAGTGCTCAGAGCCCGGGTTCACGGGTTCGATTCCCGGCGGGGTCAGGGATTTTCTCTGCCTCGCGATGGATGGGTGTTGTGTGATGCCCTTAGGTTGGTTAGGTTTAAGTAGTTCTAAGTTCTAGGGGACTGATGACCATAGATGTTAAGTCCCATAGTGCTCAGAGCCATGTGAACCATCATACATCTTGCTCATCAGATGGTAGAGTTTTGTCAGCGCTGACTCTCCCAAGGCTATCGGTAGTTCTAATGGAATGTTGTCTACTCCCGGAGCCTTGTTTCGACTTAGGTCTTTCAGTACTCTCTCAAACTCTTCAAGCAGTATCATATCTCCCATTTCAACTTCATCTACGTCTTCTTCCATCTCGATAATATTACCCTCAAGTACATCGCCCTTGTATAGACCCTCTATGTACTCCTTCTACCTTTCTGCTTCCCCTTCTTTGTTTGCTACTGGTTTTCCATCTGAGTTCTTAATGTTCATACAAGTAGTTCTCTTTTCTCCAAAGGTCTCTTTAATTTTTCTGTAGCCAGTATCTATCTTACTCCTACTGCTTCATTTACTTAATTTTTATATGTTCTCCTTTCATCAATTAAATTCAATATCTCTTCGGTTACCCAAGGATTTCTGCTAGCCCTCTTCTCTTTACCTACTTGATCATCTACTGCCTGTACTATTTCATCTCTCAAAGCTACCCATTATTCTTCTACCGTATTTCTTTCCCCGTTCTTGCCAATCATTCCCTAATGCTCTGTCTGAAACTTTCTACAACATCTGGTTATTTCAGTTTATCCAGGTCCCATCTTCTTACACTCCCGCCTTTTTTGCAGTTTATTCATTTTTATTCTAAGGTTCATAACCAACAGACTGTGGTCAGAGTCCACATCTGCCCTTGGAAATGTCTTACAATTTAAAACCTGGTTCCTAAATCTCTGTCTTACCATTATATACTCTATCTGAAACCTTCTAGTGCCTCCTGTCCTCTTCTACGAATACAACCTTCTTTCATGATTCTTAAACCAATTGTTGTCTATGACTAAGTTATGCTCTGTGAAAAATTCGACCAGGCGGCTTCCTCTTTCATTCCTTACCCCCATTCCGTATTCACCTACTACTTTTCCTTCTCTTCCTTTTCCTATTATCAAATTCCAGTCCCCCATGATTATTAAATTTTCGTCTCCCTTCACTATCTGAATAATTTCTTTTGTCTTATCATACATTTATTCAATCTCTTCGTCATCTGTGGAGCTAGTTGGCATATATACTTGTACTGCTGTGGGCTTCAAGTCTATCTTGGCTACAATAATGCGTTTACTAGGCTGTTCGTAGTAGCTTACCCGCGGTCCTATTTTTTATTCATTATTAAACCTACTCCTTCGTTACCGTTATTTGATTTTGTATTTATAAGCCTGTATTCACCGGATCAGATGTCTTATTCCTCCTGCCACCGAAGATCACTAATTACCACTATATCTAACTTCCCCTTTTTAAATTTTCTGACCTACTTTCCCGATTAAGGCATTTACATGCCACGCTCCGATCCGCAGAACGCCAGTTTGGTTTCTTCCTGATAACGACATCCTCTTGAGTAGTCCCCGCCCGGAGATCCGAATGGAGGACTATTTTACCTCCGGAATATTTTACCCAAGAGGACGCCATCATCATTTAACCATACAGTACCGCTGCATGCTGTCGGGAAAAATTACGGCCGTAGTTTCCCCTTGCTTTCAGCCGTTTGCAGTACCAGCAAAGCCATTTTGGTTAGTGTTACAAGGCCAGATCAGTCAATCATCCAGACTGTTGCCCCTGCAACTACTGAAAAGGCTGCTGTCCTTCTTCAGGAACCACACGTTTGTCTGGCCTCCCAATAGGTACCCCGCCGTAGCACCTATGGTACGGCTATCTGTATCGCTGAGGCACGCAAGCATCCCCACCAACGGCAAGGTCCATGGTTCATTCATACATAGCGTTTCCTTAATACCTCGTAATCGCTTACAGAAAATGGTGTTTGGTGAAGTTACAGCCGATTTCATGCCCTGTCCTTCGCCAGTTCTACCTTGGGCTGCACTTCTAATGACCTTATAGTCGACGGCATGTAAACTCTAGTCTTCCTTCCTTCATTCATTTCGTGTGATTCCTATCGTGATTAGTAGATCACATCTGCAGGGCCAGATGACTGATACGCCTGTTTCCCATTGGTGGCAGCCTCTCTACGCTGCTCTAAGTCAGAAATATCTATCGCTGCTGCTCCCTACAACGCCCTGGAGCAAGTGTGTTCTTCGCGGCGTGTACATCTACATCTACATCCACATTTATGCTCCCCAAGCCACCCAACGGTGTGTGGCGGAGAGCACTTAACGTGCCACTGTCATTACCTCCCTTTTCTGTTCCAGTCGCGTGTGGTTCGCGGGAAGAACGACTGTCTGAAAGCCTCCGTGCGCGCTCGAATCTAATTTTACATTCATGATCTCCTCGGGAGGTATAAGTAGGGGGAAGCAATATATTCGATACCTCATCCAGAAACGCACCCTCTCGAAACCTGGACAGCAAGCTACACCGCGATGCAGAGCGCCTCTCTTGTAGAGTCTGCCACTTGAGTTTGCTAAACATCTCCGTAATGCTATCACGCTTACCAAATAACCCTGTGACGAAACGCGCCGCTCTTCTTTGGATCTTCTCTATTTCCTCCGTCAACCCGATCTGGTACGGATCCCACACTGATGAGCAATACTCAAGTATAGGTCGAACGAGTGTTTTGTAAGCCACCTCCTTTGTTGATGGACTACATTTTCTAAGGACTCTCCCAATGAATCTCAATCTGGTACTCGCCTTACCAACAGTTAATTTTACATGATCATTCCACTTCAAATCGTTCCGCACGCATACTCCCAGATATTTTACAGAAGCAACTGCTACCAGTGTTTGTTCTGCTATCATATAACCATACAATAAAGGATCCTTCTTTCTATGTATTCGCAATACATTACATTTGCCTATGTTAAGGGCCAGTTGCCACTCCCTGCACCAGGTGCCTATCCGCTGCAGATCTACCTGCATTCCGCTACAATTTTCTAATGCTGCAACTTCTGTATACTACAGCATCATCCGCGAAAAGCCGCTTGGAACTTCCGACACTATCTACTAGGTCATTTATATATATTGTGAAAAGCAATGGTCCCATAACACTCCCCAGTGGCACGCCAGAGGTTACTTCAAACGTCTGTAGACGTTCTCCATTGATAACAACATGCTGTGTTCTGTTTGCTAAAAAACTCTCCAATCCAGCCACACAGCTGGTCTGATATTCCGTAGGCTCTTACTTAGTTTATCAGGCGACAGTGCGGGACTGTATCGAACGCCTTCCGGAAGTCAAGGAACATAGCATCTACCTGGGAGCGAGCGAAGTGTGTCTTTTGGTGTACCCACTTTGCTCTCCGAAAGTTGGCTGGTTCTGCCAGCATCGGAATTTGCCGGCCAATTACAGCAGACCTTGCGATTTCCGACCACTGCTACTCGAATAAGGAAGATTAAAAATTTCCTACTCTTCTCGATTTAGTCGTGGTTAACCAAAAGGTATGGCACAACAGAAAATCTCTCCCACAACATAAGAGACTTTCAGTCATGATCAACCTAAGACCTGCCAATCCGCCCGTGTGGGAACTCAGCCCTTCTTCCAAAAAAATTGCTGAGAATCAGTCAGAAGACATCTTACTAGAATTTGTACAAAGATTCCAGCAAAGTACGCCAGAGCTCAACAGTTGCCCCACTTTACGAAGGCTCAAGTTTTCACCTGGCCTTCAGATTCTTATCTAGCTTGATAGCTACGCCGGCCTGGGTGGCCGAGCGGTTTTAGGCGCTACAGTCTGGATCCGCGTGACCGCTACCGTCGCAGGTTCGAATCCTGCCTGGGGCGAGGATGTGTGCGATGTCCTTAGGTTAGTTAGGTTTACGTAGTTCTAGGGGACTGATGCTATCAGATGTTAAGTCCCATAGTGCTCAGAGCCATTTTTTTCGTTTCACTTCTCACACAATGTAGTTTTTACGGCAAGCCGTACGGCCTTCTGGATGCTGCAGCTGCACAGACACTTAAGACTTTTTCCCTCTGTTCTATATGTGTGTGAAGAATGGCTTTCAGTGCCAGAAAAAATTATGACACTGCTACTAATGTCCCTTCGCGAGACAGCTAAAAGTACCCCAAAGGGCGCTTAAAGAATAGGCCTCACGAAAGGAACCGGAAACGATAAAAAAATGATTAGCTTTGGAATCATTGGCAGTAATGAACATTGCTTGCAGTTTTTATGAACCACAAACGACTTGAATCTACTGACTATTCGGACCTGATGTTAAATTATGAAACAGGTTACGTTACAGTTTGCACATAAAATGCCTTGAAACTCATATTCCTGCAGGGGACTGTACAGGTCAAAACCCGAAGAAAAGTTCCTATAACAGTACGTTCAGGAACCAATGTCGGTTGATATATGGGCCAATGTTTGTTCTAATTCCCATTTGTTACGTAGAAGTAGACATTATAGGCAGTGGTGCATGTTGCTATCACGCATCCTGAGGCACCCTCCTGCCGTTCTTGGCAGTGAATGATACACTCTTTCAAGAGCGTCTCGTTCCACTCACTGGGCCTTTAACGTCTACACGTTGTCGATGGGTTGGGCATGCACCAATGCTTTTAAAAGTCCTCATAGCCAGAAATCCATTGGATTCGGGTCTACTGAACAGATTGGCTACACAGACCTACTTCACCAATCCATCGCCACAGAAAATGTTGTGGTGCCCCTTGGTGTGTGAACCGAACTCATTGTATTTCTGCAACAGCAACATTTTCCAATAGCCCCAGTAAATGGTCACGCAGAGATTGGTGATACACATCACTCCTGTTAAACAATTAGGTAATGTCTGCGCTTTGTGTGTCACTATTGCCTAGATTGGAACTTTCAGGCGGAAATCAGAGGTTGGCCACACTTCCTGGTGCCTTATAGTCTGCTCTCTCTCTTTCTGGTAGCGGAAGTTTTTATCTGGCCACAGTGGGGACTCGGAAGCGGTGAGACAGTGGGTGTACGGAGCCACAAGGAAAGGCGGTTACTCGCTCGCTCTGGAGGGGCCTCGCCGCAAGCTATGAATGCGGTTTGTTTATCGAGCCGTGCGCGCACTCTGCTGTATTATAGATTCTGGAGGCGGCGCAGCATGATTTTACGGCCATGATTATAGTGTGGCTAGCCATGCGGCACGCACGAAATGAATTCCGGCCATGATGCGTGTATTCTTCAGACAGAATCGGGTGCTGTGCTTTGGTGTGGCTGTATCGCCGTATTCTGGTTACCACTCACAAACTGTGCGCCGATATGGTATATTTAAACTGTGCTCATGGATTTGTTCATACATAGAGTTCGGGTGATTCTAAATAAGAGACTGACCCTGTATCAGTATACTTCGTTAATAGGAAGTTACCTGATGACTTTTGACTGTTTCTGTGAATATGACTGCTCACTGCAGTTTAACGTCGTTCTGTAGCGAGTGGCTTTCTATGACTGCACTTTGTGCTACATCTACATAGATATTCCGTAAGCAACCGTATGGTGAGTGGCGGAGGGTACCCCATAACAATATTAGCCATTTGACTTCCTGTGAACAGAGCGAAGGAAAAATTACTATTTATGTGTTCTCGTATAAGCCCTAATTTCTGTTATCTTATCTTCGTGGCCCTTACGCGCAGTGTATTTTGGTGCCAATACAATCGTTTGGTAGTAAGCTTCACATATCGGTTCTCTAAATTTTCTCGATGGTGGTTTTCGAAAATATCTTCGCCTTCCCTCCAGGGGAATGTAACGTAGAAATTTATAAATGAGAGATTGCAATTAAATAAATTCTGCAGGTACTATTTTAACGACTGTAAATGATGGGTATGATGGCAGAAGTACCTTTAAGAATGCCCTTTATTACTGTAAGAAACTTATTGGTGTCGATGGTACAGTAATAAAATAAAATATAAGTTCAATAACAGGAAAACAATGGATTCCTGCTTGACGTAATTAGTTATGAACAACAACATAGCTCGCGAGATATTCACTTCTAAACGCATACTACGTCTTCACTGCAGAATCTTCACTGCAGAAGCCACGGAAATCTCAAAAGTGCACAAGTCGGCACTACGAAATATTTCTATCACCCGCGACCACGCCCAAGCTGCCACACTCTCCAAGTCTTTTCTGCGACCGTGCGTCCATCGTGCCGTACTGTCCAGGACTCTCTGTGTGTCCTGTGCCACTGTCCCTCGCGCCACACCCTCCAGAACTGCCTCGTGTCCTCTCTTGTACTGTCCTCCTCCCCCACTTCCACGCAGTCTCTCCACGTGTCCCGAACGATCGCTGTGATTGGCTAGAACGCTCCCTCCCTGTCTCTAAGCCAACGCACACTCACAAACATAATGAAACACATTCTAAAAACTGGATTTACATTTAAATAACTTGAAATTAAAAAAATATTCCTACGGCTGAACCATAAACACATTATTAAATACGTAATCAAACCAAATAAACATACACTCCTGGAAATTGAAATAAGAACACCGTGAATTCATTGTCCCAGGAAGGGGTAACTTTATTGACACATTCCTGGGGTCAGATACATCACATGATCACACTGACAGAACCACAGGCACATAGACACAGGCAACAGAGCATGCACAATGTCGGCACTAGTACAGTGTATATCCACCTTTCGCAGCAATGCAGGCTGCTATTCTCCCATGGAGACGATCGTAGAGATGCTGGATGTAGTCCTGTGGAACGGCTTGCCATGCCATTTCCACCTGGCGCCTCAGTTGGACCAGCGTTCGTGCGGGACGTGCAGACCGCGTGAGACGACGCTTCATCCAGTCCCAAACATGCTCAATGGGGGACAGATCCGGAGATCTTGCTGGCCAGGGTAGTTGACTTACACCTTCTAGAGCACGTTGGGTGGCACGGGATACATGCGGACGTGCATTGTCCTGTTGGAACAGCAAGTTCCCTTGCCGGTCTAGGAATGGTAGAACGATGGGTTCGACGACGGTTTGGATGTACCGTGCACTATTCAGTGTCCCTTCGACGATCACCAGAGGTGTACAGCCAGTGTAGGAGATCGCTCCCCACACCATGATGCCGGGTGTTGGCCCTGTGTGCCTCGGTCGTATGCAGTCCTGATTGTGGCGCTCACCTGCACGCCGCCAAACACGCATACGACCATCATTGGCACCAAGGCAGAAGCGACTCTCATCGCTGAAGACGACACGTCTCCATTCGTCCCTCCATTCACGCCTGTCGCGACACCACTGGAGGCGGGCTGCACGATGTTGGGGCGTGAGCGGAATACGGCCTAACGGTGTGCGGGACCGTAGCCCAGCTTCATGGAGACGGTTGGGAATAGTCCTCGCCGATACCCCAGGAGCAACAGTGTCCCTAATTTGCTGGGAAGTGGCGGTGCGGTCCCCTACGGCACTGCGTAGGATCCTACGGTCTTGGCGTGCATCCATGCGTCGCTGCGGTCCGGTCCCAGGTCGACGGGCACGTGCACCTTCCGCCGACCACTGGCGACAACATCGATGTACTGTGGAGACATCACGCCCCACGTGTTGAGCAATTCGGCGGTACGTCCACCCGGCCTCCCGCATGCCCACTATACGCCCTCGCTCAAAGTCCGTCAACTACACATACGGTTCACGTCCAAGCTGTCGCGGCATGCTACCAGTGTTAAAGACTGCGATGGAGCTCCGTATGCCACGGCAAACTGGCTGACACTGACGGCGGCGGTGCACAAATGCTGCGCAGCTAGCGCCATTCGACGGCCAACACCGCGGTTCCTGGTGTGCCCGCTGTGCCGTGCTTGTGATCATTGCTTGTACAGCCCTCTCGCAGTGTCCGGAGCATGTATGGTGGGTCTGACACACTGGTGTCAATGTGTTCTTTTTTCCATTTCCAGGAGTGTATATCAAAGGAATAGAAACAAAAGACAGGTCACTAACCTAATGTCTCTGTGCTTTCTAAAACACAGTAAATATTTAACCAATTTCTTCACGAATAGTGTATTTCAGACATAAACATAGCCGAATAAATATATTTATAAGCATGCTGTTACCATTTTTTCGTGTAACTATGGAGTACTTATGGTCTGACACAATTAATAGTAATTGGCCACTTTGACCTCCAATAACTCATGTACTATTCAAGTTACATACCTGTAATTAGTACCAATTTAGGTTTACACTAATAGCTTTCTAAGGAGATGTTGATCAACAAAATCAGATGAACCGTTTAGATTTTTGGAAATTCGTTGCTGGGTGTTACTTGTATAATTTACAGTCAGATACTACACTTTAAACTAATGAAGATATTGAAAATCTGATTACACCATCAGAATCGTCTGGCAAATACTGGTAATGTGCATGTTTCTTTTTGCGGTATCATGATTTTTCTGGCTACTGCCGGCCGGTGTGGCCGTGCGGTCTAGGCGCTTCAGTCTGGAACCGCGTGACCGCTCCGGTCGCAGGTTCGAATCCTGCCTCGGGTATGGACGTGTGTGATGTCCTTAGGTTAGTTAAGTTTAAGTAGTTCTAAGTTCTAGGGTACTGATGACCACAGATGTTAAGTCCCATAGTGCTGAGAGCCATTTGAACCATTTTCTCTGGCTACTGTTAATTTCTATATGGGCTGTGAAATGTCTGCCACGATGGTTTCACAAAGTCCGCCATCTTTGGCACTCCCGGCACGTCTCCTTCATCGGCACAGCGTCACCATGGAATTCCCAGCGACGCGGTCGCTGGACCACATGCTGTGGCTACCCCTCTTGTCCGGCACCATGCGGTCGGCCTGCCGAGCGGCCTGCGTGGCCACGCCAACTCTGAACTTAGAATATTTTCAGGGTGCCACAACTCGGCCGATCTGGTACAGATCGGAAACACTTGAGCAGTACTCATGAACAGGTCACACCAACATCCTGTATGCAGTCTCCTTTACGGATGAACCGCATTTCCCTAAAATTCTCCCAATAAACTGAAGTCACCCATTCGCCTTCCCTACCACAGTTCTCACATGCTCGTTCCATTTCATATCGCTTTGTAACATTACGCCCAGATATTTAAACGACTTGAATGTGTCAAACAGAACTCTACTAGAATGAGATTTTCACTCTGCAGCGGAGTGTGGGCTGATATGAAACTTCCTGGCAGATTAAAACTCTGTGCCCGACCGAGACTCGAACTCGGGACCTTTGCCTTTCGCGGGCAAGTGCTCTACCATCTGAGCTACCGCTGCAGAGTGAAAATCTCATTCTGGAAACATCCCCCAGGCTGTGGCTAAGCCATGTCTCCACAATATCCTTTCTTTCAGGAGTGCTAGTTCTGCAAGGAGAGCTTCTGTAAAGTTTGGAAGGTAGGAGACGGATACTGGCAGAAGTAAAGCTGTGAGTACCGGGCGTGAGTCGTGCTTCGGTAGCTCAGATGGTAGAGCACTTGCCCGCGAAAGGCAAAGGTCCCGAGTTCGAGTCTCGGTCGGGCACACAGTTTTAATCTGCCATGAAGTTTCAGAACTCTACTAATACTGTATCTGCAAGTTACAGGTTTCATCTTCCTACTCATTCTCATTAACTTACATTTTTCCACATTTAGGGCTAGGTGACATTCATCACACCAACTGGAAATTTTGCCTAAGCCGTCTTGTATCTTCCTACAGTCACTGAGATTCGAAATCTTCTCGTACACCACAGCATCATCAGCAAACAACCGTAGATTGCTGCCCATCCTTTCCGCCAAATCATTTACGTATGTGAAGAACAACAGCGGTGCTATCACACTTCCCAGGGCCACTCCTGGCGATACCCTTGTCTCTGACGATCACTCGCCGTCGAGGACAACACGCTGGGTCCTATAACTTAAAAAATCTTAAAGACACTCACATATCTGTGAACTCATTCCATATGCTCGTACCTTCGCTAAAAGTCTGCAGTGGGGCACCGTGTCAAATGCTTTCCGGAAATCTAGAAATATGGAATCCCCCTGTTGCCCCTCATCCACAGTTCGCAGTATATCCTGTGAGAAAAGGACAAGTTAGGTTTCTCAGAAGCGATGCTGTCTAAAACCATGCTGATATGTGGACATAAGCCTTCTCAATGTCAAGAAAGTTTATTTTATCGAAGTGGGAGTATGTACAAGTATTCTGCAGCAATCCGGAGTTTGGGATATTGGTCCGTAATTTTGTGGGTCCGTTGTTTTACCCTTCTTATATACAGGAGTCACCTGCGCTTTTTTCTACTCGCTTGGGGCTTTGTCCTAGGGGAGAGATATACGAAAAATACAGGCTAGGTATGGAGCCAATGCCGTAGAGTACTCTTTGTAAAACCGAATTGGGATTCCATGCAGGCCTGGTAATTTATTTACTTTCAGATCTTTCAGTTGTTTTTCTATGACAGGTATACTTATTACTATGCCGTCCATAAGGGAGTCCGTTCGATGGTCAAATGACGGTATGTCTGTACGATTCTCCTGTGTGAGCGATTTCTTGAACACGAAATTTAAAACTTCGGCTTTCTTTCTGCTATCTTCAACTGCCACACCAGACTGGTCAACAAGGGACTGAATGGAAGCCTTAGACCAGCTTAGCGATTTTACACAGGACACAGAAGGGTCCTTAGTCTTTTAGAAGGTACTGTACTGCTATATTGCCTGGCTGCACTACATAGCCGCCGCTTCCCGTTTCTGATTTGTTTCAGAGTGGGCTGTGGCATTTCTTTATATCTGTACGATATGAAGTGGACTGACGTTGATACACCGAAATACGAATGAGCGATTGAGATCCAACGTACTATGTGAGACAAGTAACCGTTGCCTTCATGGTTCTAGGTAATTTCAGCGTGGGTACCGATCTGTTTGTAAACTGTTACTCCATAACAGGCGTTCCTTATACGTCTTTGATTACGTACACGTCCCAAAACAACAACAACAAAATCATTACCAGGTACAACACACTTTTTTTGTTCTGTAGTCCCTAGGATTCCGCAACGCATTTAGCGTTAAAATGTTCGATCACTCGGTTAAGGTCAAAAAAGAGCATGTGCTTTTCGAAGAAAAAGTTAAATTGAAATTTTTTTGGACAGTTAAGTAAGTTAGTGGCTGTCGTTTTAAGGAATTCGATTAGAGAGTGTTTTGTGAATATTTCATTTTCAAAATCGAGTAAAAAGTGGAAGCAGTTGTTCCACTTGCCGTTATGCTTATGATCAGTTGCCTGTGATACTAAATGCTGTAGAGTTTAAAACAGAGTATTTAAAACATTTTGTTGTCCTCAGTTCGATTTGAGTTTGGGGACAGATTTATTGTTCTAGAAGAATAGCAGTCTTGTACTGATTAATAAATGAATAAGTGTTCATATGTTAACCTGGACTCAATCGATTTCATCATTTTATCCTGTCCACCCAAGCCGACGCATCTGTGTAGCAAAGTCTGTAAGAGTCTGTCATCGACAACTCCTGCCCAGAAATGGGTACTACGGATTTGCAGCTGCTCACACTTGCCCCTTGCGGTAATTTACCATGCGATCTCTTGTGAATCCATTCTGCATCTCCGATATACTCGTCCCTAGTAAAACTGCCCACGCCTCAGGTATTGGTTTTCGGTCATATTATTCTTTTCTTCTGGTTTTGACCAGTAGTACCTCCTGTGGGAATGTGAGACACCTCTTTTTATTTAATTTCGTGTCCAGCATCTGGAGAACGTTCCATAACTATAGTACTGTTTTTTAAAAAAATGCCAGCATCAGTTGCTCTTTTATTTTTATTTTTAAAACCACGACCGGATTCGGCCCCCAACGTTATTATTCAGTGGTATCTACATAGCATCGAACAACGGAGTACATCAGAGTCAGCCAAACAAAGAAGAATCCAGCAATAAGCATCGTCAACAACAACTATAATAGGTAAATGTTGCAAAAAAACTCATCCACAAAGCTCATAAAAGCAAAACAATAAGAAATAATATTACGTGAACTCTTCTACTATAAAAAAAATAGATATACATGATGGTCATGAACAGTCTACAAAGCACTGAAGAGTGGTACGGAGAAGGTTGTGCTTAGAAATGATTGTTTAGAAAAAAAATTTGATACGTTGCACTTAGTTAACTAACACTGAAATTAGCCAATCAATCAATGAGCGCCCAAATTAAAGCAGCCCAAAGATACGGTGTCGCCAAAGGTGTACTACGTTTGGTTCCCTAAAACCGAACAAGGGACCGGAACAAAAGTTGAGCCGGCCGCTGTGGCTGAGCGGTTCTAGGCGCTTCAGTCCGGAACCGCGTGACTGCTACGGTCGCAGGTTCGAATCCTGCCTCGGGCTTGGATGTGTATGATGTCTTTAGGTTAGTTAGGTTTAAGTAGTTCTAAGTTCTAGGGGACTGATGACCTCAGATGTTGAGTCCCCTAGAGCTCAGAGCCATTTGAACCATTTTTACAAAAGTTGGACATGGGACAGTAGTAAGGTTCGAACACGAGCCAAAGGTTGAGAAGTCTCGTGCGCTATCATCTACGATATTAGAACAATGGACAGTAATATTGTATCTGGCGGGCTGCTTGAATTTACGCGTGCAACGGCCTGATTGCCACAATAAAATGCCGCATTGTATCGAATTTTTTTCTTAGCAATTATTCCTCAACACATCCTAACCTACAACACCCCTACAAGCTTTTCATAGTATTACTGACCACTCTGTTCATTAAATCAACAAAATCATCATCATCATCATCATCATTTAAGATTGATTATGCCTTTCAGCGTTCAGTTCCCTCTTATAAAATTCCTCCATGATCCCCTATTCAGTGCTAACATTGGTGCCTCTTCTGATGTTAAACCTATTACTTCAAAATCGTTCTTAACCGAATCCAGGTACCTTCTACTTAGTCTGCCCCGACTCCTCCTACCCTCTACTGCTGAACCCATGAGTCTCTTGGGAAACCTTGCTTCTCCCATGCGTGTAACATGACCCCACCATCTAAGCTTATTCGCCCTGACTGCTACATCTATAGAGTTCATTCCCAGTTTTTCTTTGATTTCCTCATTGTGGACATCCTCCTGCCATTGTTCCCATCTGCTAGTACCTGCAATCATCCTAGTTACTTTCATATCCGTTACCTCAACCTTGTTGATAAGGTAACCTGAATCCACCAAGCTTTCACTCCCATACAACAAAGTTGGTCGAAAGATTGAACGGTGCACAGATAACTTAGTCTTGGTACTGACTTCCTTCTTGCAGAAGAGAGTAGATCGTAGCTGAGCGCTCACTGCATTAGCTTTGCTACACCTCGCTTCCAGTTCTTTCACTATGTTGCCATCCTGTGAGAATATGCATCCTAAGTATTTGAAACTGTCCACCTGTTCTAACTTTGTTCCTCCTATTTGGCACTCAATCCGTTTATATTTCTTTCCCACTGACATTACTTTCGTTTTGGAGATGCTAATCTTCATACCATAGTCCTTACTTTTCTGATCTAGCTCTGACATATTACTTTGCAAACTTTCAATCGAATCTGCCATCACAACTAAGTCATCCGCACATGCAAGACTGCTTATTTTGTGTTCACATATCTTGATCTCACCCAGCCAGTCTATTGTTTTCAACATATGATCCATAAATAATATGAACAACAGTGGAGACAGGTTGCAGCCTTGTCTTACCCCTGAAACTACTCTGAACCATGAACTCAATTTACCGTCAACTCTAACTGCTGCCTGACTATCCATGTAGAGACCTTTAATTGCTTGCAAAAGTTTGCCTCCTATTCCATAATCTCGTAGAACAGACAATAACTTCCTCCTAGGGACCCGGTCATATGCCTTTTCTAGATCTATAAAGCACAGATACAGTTCCCTGTTCCACTCATAACACTTCTCCATTATTTGCCGTAAACTAAAGATCTGGTCTTGACAACCTCTAAGAGGTCTAAACCCACAGTGATTTTCATCCAATTGGTCCTCAACTAATACACTAACTCTCCTTTCAACAATACCTGAGAAGATTTTACCCACAACGCTGATTAAGGAGATACCTCTGTAGTTGTTACAATCTTTTCTGTTTCCATGTTTAAAAATTGGTGTGATTACTGCTTTTGTCCAGTCTGATGGAACCTGTCCCGACTCGCAGGCCATTTCAATTATTCTGTGTAGCCGTTTAAGACCTGACATTCCACTGTATTTGATGAGTTCCGACTTAATTTCATCCACTCCAGCTGCTTTATTCCACTGCAATCTATTGACCATTTTCTCCACTTCCTCAAATGTGATCCTATTTCCATCATCATTACTATCCCATTCTACCTCGAAATCTGAAACATTGCTGATTGTATTTTCACCTACATTGAGCAACTCTTCAAAATATTCCCTCCATCTGCCCAAGGTATCCACAGGATTCATCAGCAGTTTTCCTGACCTGTCCAAAATACTTGTCATTTCCTTCTTACCTCCCTTTCGAAGACTGCTAATTACACTCCAGAATGGTTTTCCAGCAGCTTGACCCATAGTCTCCAACCTGTTTCCAAAGTTTTCCCAAGATTTCTTCTTGGATGCTGCAATTATCTGTTTGGCTTTGTTTCTTTCTTCAACATAACTTTCTCTGTCTACCTGAGTTCTAGTATGTAGCCATCAACAAAATGTGTTGAAAAATAACTTATCAACAAATATCATAACACACATAAAATCACCCTGCAGCCTTTCTGTTACCGCACGAACTAGCTGCAATCACAAGAAAATATTTCAAAACGTTTCTAAAGCAGTGAGAGCTGCGGCTACTTGAGTTTTGACGTCAGAGCGGTCTACTCGTCTGCAGATCGCTTCTCGCTGCGCCCGCCTTTATCTGGTTGATCTCACTGATAGCGGCTTACGAGTATAGTAGGGTCCAGTAGTAGCCAGGTGCGGAACCCTTGCTTACGCGTTTCAGCGGCGAACTCACCGTCAGCTGCGACTTCGCTGCTTGGGCTGCTTTCTCGTTTTCCCCTCTCGCTGCTGGTGTCCACTCTCGTGACGTCACAGAGCCGTCGCCGCCGCCTCCATGGTGATCCACGTTTACGACCACGCCATCCCGCCAATGGTGAGTCTCATTTCGTTGTGACATTTGAAAGGCGTTGTTCCATTGAGATTGTTTGCGCAGGAGGAAAAACCCTTCAAATTGTGGAGGGACTACCACAATGGACAAGCAACAGAAAAAATACAGTAACCTGTGTGTTGGCGCATTTTAAATACGTTATTTACTTGGGCAATGAGCTACCTTAAGTGACAATTCACCAGCATTTAGACATTTCCGATTTCTTGAATTTTCGTCCCATATACTCTGCAGTGAGGTGACACAAGTCGTGGGACAGCGATATGTACCGGGTGATCAAAAAGTCAATATAAATTTGAAAACTTAATAAACTAAGAAATAATGTAGATGGAGAGGTAAAATTTGACACACATGCTTGGAATGACATGAGGTTTTATTAGAACAGAAAAGGAAAAAAAAGCTTCTCAACATGTCCGACAGATGGCGCTGGACAGCAAAACGTCAGTGACTGCGCATGACAATCGCGTATAAAAGGAGCTGTAATGAGAGAGAGAATTAGATGCGCCAGCAGTCGCAGCATGTTGACGTTACCTGAAAAGGCGCTTTTAGTGAAGCTGTATTATCAGAATGGGGAATGTGCTAGTTCAGCGTTACGATCCTATCGCCATAGGAAGGGGATTCGGACGGGTAAAGTCCATTGACAAATGCAGCTGCGGCGAGAATGATTTCGAAGTTCGAAGCCACGGGCTGTTTAGACGATAGACCCCGTAGTGGCCGACCGAGCACAAGGTGTAATGCTGCTGAGACAGTTCAGGAAGAAATAGAGACTGTAACGGGTTTGTCTATGCACGGGGAAGTCAGCGCTCGTGCAGTCGCACGTCGCACAGGCATTCCATACACTACTGTTTGGTTGGCACTTAGGCGTACACTCCGATGCTATCCGTACAAAATCCATCGGCATCATGAACTGTTACCTGGCGATTTAGTGAAGCGGAGGGCATTTGCGGTGTGGGCGTTTCAAAAGATGGCGGAAGTTGACGATTGGTTGAGTAACGTGTTGTGGGCCGACGAAGCTCATTCCACGCTCCGAGGGTCTGTAAACGCCCACAACTGCAGAATTTGGGCTACCGGAAATCCTATAACTGCCGTGGAAACTCCATTGCGTGACGAGAAAGTCACGGTATGGGTTGGATTTACCACATTTACCGTTATCGGGTCTTCTTTCTTCGAGGAAATGCGTGATTCTGGTTTTGTAACTGCTACCATGACGGGTGAGAGGTACGCCGATATGTTACAGAATCGCACAATTCCCAGCCTGGCTGATAAACACCTGCTGGAACGTACGATGTTTATGCAGGATGGCGCTCCACCTCATATTGTTAGAAGCGTGAAAGATCTCTTGCACGCGCCGTTTGGTGATGATCGTGTGCTCAGCAGCCATTTTGGTTATGCTTGGTCTCCCAGGTCCCCAGAACTCAGTCCGTGCGATTATTGGCTTTGGGGATTATCTGAAGTCGCAAGTGTATCGTGATCGACCGACATCTATAGGGATGCTGAAAGACAACATCTAACGCCAATGTCTCACTATAACTCCGGACATGCTTTACAGTGCTGTTCACAACATTATTCCTCGACTACAGCTATTCTTGAGAAATGATGGTGGACATATTGAGCATTACCTGTAAAGAACATCATCTTTATTTTGTCTTGCTTTGTTATGCTAATTATTGCTATTGTGATCAGATGAAGCGCCATCTGTCGGACTTTTTTGAACTTTTGTATTTTTTTGGTTCTAATAAAACCCTATGTCATTCTAAGCATGTGTGTCAATTTGTACCTCTCTATTTACGTTATTCCGTGATTAATTCATTTTTCAAATTTATACTGACTTTTTTAACACTCGGTATATAAACTGATTTCTTTAGTATCGTGTACACAACATATAAAATGGCAGTGTATTAGCGTAGCTGTCATTTGTACTCAGGTAATCGTATGAAAAGGTTTGCGACGTTATTATGGGCCCTCGATGGGGATTAACAGAGTTTGAACGTGGGATGGTAGCTGGAGCTAAAAGTGTGGGGCATTCTGTTTATAGAAATCGTTAGGGAATTCGAAATTCCGAGATGCACAGTGCCAAGAGTGTGCCAAATTTGAGGCATTTCCTTTCACCGCGGACACAGCAGTGCCCGACGGCCTTCACTTAACGACCGAGAGCAACGACGTTTGTGTAGAGTTGTCAGTGCTTACAGACAAGCAACACTCTGTGATGTAACCGTACAAAACAAAGTGGGACGTCCGACATACGGCGGAATATGGCGTCAATGGGCTATGGCAGCAGACGACCGATGTGGTCATAGACGATTGGAAGACCGTGACCTGGTCAGATGAGTCAAGATTTCAGTTGGTAAGAGCTGATGGTAGGATTCGAGTGTGGCGCAGACCCCCACGTAGCCATGGAACCAACTTGTGAGCAAGACACTGTACAAGCTGGTGGTGGCTTCATAATAGTGTCGGTTGTGTGAAACTGGAACGGACTAGGTCCTTTGTTTCCAATGAATCGATCATTGACCGGATACGGTTATGTTCGACTGCTTAGCGTCCATGTTCCCAAACATGTCATCGGGCCACAATCGTTCGCGATTGGTCTGAAGAACATTCTGTGCAATTCGAGCGAATGATTTGTCCACCCAGATAACGTGTTATGAATCCTACCAAACATTTGTGGAACATAATCGAAAGGTCAGTTTCTGTACAAAATCGTGCATCGGTAGCACTTTCGTAATTATGGACGGCTATAGAGCAGCATGGCTCAGCATTTCTACAGAGGACCTCCAACGATTTTAATAGTCATTGCCACCTCGAGTTGCTGCCCTAAGCCGGGCAAAAGGAGGCCCGACACATTGTCAGGAGGTAACCCACTATTTTTGCCACGTTAGTCGTATATCGCATAAAAACACTACCCTCTATTTCGTTTTAGGTCCAGAATCTTTTTCAGAGATCTTGTTAAGATTTTTTAGCTCGGAAAGTGATAATTTTTTAGAACAATAAAGTTTGGTATATACCTGTATATTGATTTGCAGGTAAAAGCAATTGGAATTCTAATATTCCCCTCTACTGGCACTATTACATCAGGAAACGAGTCAGCTGAAACGAGCATGATTTAGTTATTAGCTGTCAGCTTTCACGCTTTCTCAGAAGATGAGATATGTACTCTATTTTTATCGGTCGTATGTACACTAATGGTCATAAAAATTGCTACACCAAGAAGAAATGCAGATGATAAACGGGTATTCATTGGACAAATATATTATACTACAACTGACATGTGATTACATTTTCACGCAATTTGGGTGCATAGATCCTGAGAAATCAGTACCCAGAACAATCACCTCTGGCCGTAATAACGGCCTTGATACGCCTGGGCATTGAGTCAGAGCTTGGATGGCGCGTACAGGTACAGCTGCCCATGCAGCTTCAACACGATACCACAGTTCATCAAGAGTAGTGACTGGCGTATTGTGACGAGCCAGTTTCTCTGCCACCATTGACCAAACGTTTTCAATTGGTGAGGGATCTGGAGAATGTGCTGGCCAGGGCAGCAATAGAAGGTTTTCTGTATCCATAAACGCCCATATAGGACCTGCAACATGCGGTCGTGCATTATCCTGAAGAAATGTAGGCTTTCGCAGGGATCGAATGAAGGGTAGAGCCACGGGTCGTACCACATCTGAAATGTAACGTCCACTGTTCAAAGCGCCGCCATATAGGACCTGCAACATGCGGTCGTGCATTATCCTGAAGAAATGTAGGCTTTCGCAGGGATCGAATGAAGGGTAGAGCCACGGGTCGTAACACATCTGAAATGTAACGTCCACTGTTCAAAGCGCCGCCAATGTGAACAAGAGGTGACCGAGACGTGTAAACAATGGTACCCCATACCCTCACTCCGGGTGATACGCCAGTATGACGATGACGAATACACGCTTCCAATATGCGTCACCGCGATGTCGCCAAACACAGATCCGACCATCATGATGCTGTAAACAGAACCTGGATTCATCCGAAAAAATGGCGTTTTGCCATTCGTGCACCCCTGTTCATCGTTGAGTACACTATCGCAGGCGCTCCTGTCTGTGATGTAGCGTCAAGGGTAACTGCAGCCATGGTCTCCGAGCTGATAGTCCATGCTGCTGCAAACGTCGTCGAACTTTTCGTCCAGATGGTTGTTGTCTTGCAAAGGTCCCCATCTGTCGACTCACTGATCGAGACGCGGCTGCACGATCCGTCACAGCAACGCAGAGAAGATACCTTTCATCCCGACTGCTAGTGATATGAGGCCGTTGGGATACAGCACGGCGTTCCGTATTATCCTCCTGAATCCACCGATTCCATATTCTGCTAACAGTCATTGGGTCTCGACCAACGCGAGCAGCAATGTCGCGATACGATAAACCGCAATCGCGATAGGCTAGAATCAGACCTTTATCAAAGTCGGAAACGTGATGGTACGCATTTCTCCTCCTTACACGAGTTATCACTATAATGTTTCACCATGCAACGCCGGTCAACTGCTGTTTGTGTATGAGAAATCGGTTGGAAACTTTCCTCATGTCAGCACGCTGTAGGTGTCGCCAACGGCGCCAACCTTGTGTGAATGCTCTGAAAAGCCAATCATTTGCATATCACAGCATCTTCTTCCTGTCGGTTAAATTTCGCGTCTGTAGCAAGTCATCTTCGTGGTGTAGCAATTTTAATGGCCAGTAGTGTATATAGCTGGCACAGCCTAAGAACTGTTCTCGAATAGGTTTTTGAGGCCTCAGATTTACAGAGTCTGTAGGTGCATCGTCGAACTGTGAGGGATCTGAGAAACATATAATTCTCGTAGAAGAAATCTGGAGAACTCTTGAGCGGCAATGAAGAATGTAGTCCCTAATCTAACCGACTAAATTTCGAAGAATATTCTTTTATTTCTTTGGGCCCACTTATCTTTGTGTTCTACTGCCCTGAAATTACCAGCAGAGCAGTACGAATGGTATTTGTTTTTCCAGCAGTGTCAGCAAAGCCTCGACGATGACACATATCACTACGCACAGGTTTACTGATGAAGTGCTGGCCAGTATGAACTAGAGGGAAAAATGACTTTTATTACCCACTATTAAAACTGTCAGTGGCTCAGAAGGAACTTCAGTATACAACAACGAATATCTTTGATTACCCCAATAGCCTGAATAATCCTTAGTTTTTATATGTAGATGCATGAGTAGGATTAAAAAATACTGCGTTCATTTATATAAACGCTAATCATATATAAGTACTCTGTAAACTAACTCGTTCCACATCATTTCGATAGTTCAGTTGATCTATGGAACATGTATCTGATTCACTAAACATAAAAGACGGACAACTCTCAGACCCCGTGTTTAAGATCAGTGGCGAAGACATTTATTTTGACACCAGTGTCGCCTGAAATCGCTGAACAGAATGATAGCAACTGAACCTCTCCTGGACTTCAAGCCTCTACAGTTGTCAGCTTTACTCGAGCCCGTCGTCGACAAGATTACGAATTTTGGCCTACGTTTGTTACAGCACATACATCAGGACGGTTAAACTTACAGGCATGCGGAGCTAGATCGTGGTTTCGAAAAAATGCTGCCCAGTTTAAGTCAATCTGGAGGTTGTACTTGTATTGTTGTCCAGGCGGAAGAAAGACAAGATATTTATCGCAAAGATGAACTACGAAATAAACCTGTTCTTGTTCAGAATGTTTGGTAAGAAAGTTTTCACGCCCCCTTAACCTCAGTCTGTCACAAAAACAAACAAGTTACGCTCCCGTAGGATGTTCTACCGCCTCCTTACTGAACAGTGTTACACCATAAAAAATTACCAAAAAACTTATTTTTTATAATTTCTGTGAACTATGTATGGAGCAGCTTTTCAACAGATGATTATTCTCTCTCAAACTCTCTCGTTGCAAAAACTGCAATTTTGTGAGTGATATATGTATAAAGAGTGAGTCGCGTGAGACGGAACACCCTCTTTATTCCGGGTGCGATTGCACGTAAGGACAAGCGGTGTTCGGCGAATCAAAGCCGAGTATGGGGTACATACTTTGGTACATACACAATAATCACAACGTTTATATAGACCGAGATAATGAGGCAAGTTCATGTTTTTTAAATGGCACACTATACTTTTTTACCATCATTCGAACGCTCTTGAAAAGACGCGTATAGTGATGTAACGCATGTTGCAATTGTGATTCAAAATTTTCTTAAAAGACGCTGGGAAATGAGGATTTACCTACGTAGCATGGGCTGTGCATGCTGCATAGAGCACGGCAACGCGGGCTGCGGGTCGCGTGAGGCGTGTTTACGGTCTGCAGCCGCTTTCGACAGCCTCGACCTTCAATCGTACAGTATTTTCCAGTGTCTTTTAAGCGAAGTTTGAATCACAGTAGCAAGATGCGTTACATCATTATACGCGTTTTTTCCAGAGCGTTCGAATGATGATAAAAAAGTGAGTGAGTGTTAGGTATTAATACATAAATCACAAGTAACTCTAGGTGGAAATTCATTGAAGCACCTTTTCCTTCATTCTTGACAAACACACACACACACACACACACACACACACACACACACACACACACACACGAACGCGCGCGCGCGAATGAGTATATTGGGGATATTTCCGACTAGAAATAAGTGAAATTCGACTATGACAGATGTAAAGAGGATATGAATATGGAATTGAAATAGCAAGAAGAGCTTTTATGATGAAGAGAAGTGTGGAGAACTGAAACTTGGACGATTAACAGCGCAAGCAAGAACAGAATAGAAGATTCTAAAATGTTGTATAACAGAACAATGCTGAAGATTAGATGGTAAACTCGTATAGCTAATGATGCCACCGAATCGAATCTGAGGAGAGAAAGAAGTCTGTGGCACATCTGGGCTAATAGACGAGGTAGGCTGACAGGTCAAACACTGGTAGACTAAGGCATCGTCAATTTGGTACTTGAAGAAAGTGGAATGGGCAGGAGGGAATCGTAGAGGAAGAACAAAGACTGACTAGAGTGAGTAGGTACGAGAGGATGTAGGTTGTAGTCATTAATGCAGAGATGGAGAGGCTTGCAAAGGTAAAGCAGCGTGGAGAGCTGCATCTCTCTTAGAATTGAAGACAACAACAACGTGTATTAATACCTATCGCTGGTGAAACTGCTCAGCATATGCCCACATATTAACTGAAAAGTGTGTGTTTTTGTGAACTAACTAGTACGTCGCACATCACTGTGAGATGCTGGACACCTTCTCCCTCTTTTCATGCTTGGAATACGTAACTAACAAGGCAAACTCCCCATCGCAATCCCACTCAGATTTAGTGGAAAAATGACCCAATAGACAGCCCGTGAAAACTGAACATAGATCAAACATGAAAACAGGGAGAAAGTTTACTGATCTGTGAAAAAGAAACGAAATAAAAATACTGAACGCTCCAAGCTTAAGATATGCAACATCGAACAAACTGAAAGGACGGCGCTGTCGCGATTGTGTGGTCATGATGTTGGACCGCAAAGCGTCAGATCCGTGTTCAAACCTCCCTCTTAGTCAATGTTTATTTTTCGCAAAATTATGAACTTCCCTCCGATTATTGCCGAGTCTGTTCTCCTTCTGTAGTATTGGCATTCGTCATATTATACACTCGTTTTAGAATATGAGTCACGTGGTAAGAATATATTACGGTCACGAGTAAATGTGATGAATAGTGAGAGCAAGCGTGATCCCGCATAGATAGCTCTGAGCATTATGGGACTTAACATCTGAGGTCATCAGTCCCCTAGAACTTAGAACTACTTAAACCTAACTAACCTAAGGACGTCACACACATCCATGCCCGACGCAGGATTCGAACCTGCGACCGTAGCAGTAACGCGGTTCCGGACTGAAGCGCCTAGAACCGCTCGGCCACAAAGGCCGGCGATCCCGCATAGACCTCTCACTGAAATGAAAACAACAAGTAAACGGTTGTGAGCTATACTGAAGAGCTAAAGAATATTGTACACCTGCCTACTATCTTGTAGGACCTCCGCGAGCACGCAGAAGTGCCGCAAAACGATGTGGCATGGACTCGACTAATGTGTAAGTAGTGCTGGAGGGAATTGACACCATGACTCCCGCAGGGCTGCCCATAAATCCGTAAGAGTACGAGGGGGTGGGAGAACAGCATGTTGCAAGGCATCCCAGATATGCTCAATGATGTTCATGTCTGGGGAGTTTGATGGCCAGCGAAAGTGCTTAAACTCAGAACAGTGTTCTGGGAGACACTCTGTAGCAATTCTACACGTGGGATGTCGCATTGTCCTGCTGGAGTTGCCCGAGTCCGACCGAATGCACAATGGACATGAATCGATGTAGGTGATCAGACAGGATGCTTACGTACGTTTTACCAGTCAGAGTCGTATCTAGACGTATCAGGGGTCTCAAGTCACTCCAGCTGCAGACGTCCCACATCATAACAGAGCTTCCACCAGGTTGAACATTCCCTTGTTGACATGCAGGATCAATGGATCCGTGAGGTTGTTCCATACTCGTACACGTCCATCCGCTCGATACAATTTGAAACGAGACTCGTCCGACCAGGCAGAATGTTTCCAGTTATAAACAGACCAATGTCTGTGTTGACGGGACCAGGCGAGGCGTAAAGCTTTGTGTCGTGCAGTCATCAGGGTTACATAAGTAGGCCTTCCGTTCCGAAAGCCCATATGGATGATGTTTCGTTGAATGATTCGCACACTGACACTTGTTGATTGCCCTGCGTTGAGATCTGCAGCAGTCTGCGGAAGAGCTGCACTTCTGTCACACTGAACGATTCTCTTCAGATGTCGTTGATACTGTTCTTGCAGCGACGTCGGAAATTTGATGTTTTACCGGATTCCTGATTTTTAGGGTACACTCGTGAAATGGTCGTATGGGAAAATCCTCACTTCATCGCTACCTCGGAGATGTCGTGTCGCATCGCTCATGCACTGACTGTAACACCACCTTCAGACTCACTTTAATCTTGATATCCTGCCAGTGTAGCAGCAGTAACTGATCTAACAACTGCGCCAGGCACGTGTTGTCTTAATGTAGGCGTTAACCGCAGCGCCATATTCTGCCTGTTTACATATCAATACCTTCACTGCGCTATAACAACGGTGAAGTCACTGATGACAATGCCACCAAAGCAGAGTTATTAAACACGGTTTTTCGAGACTCCTTCATCAAAGAAGACGAAGTAAATATTCCCGAATTCCAATCAAGAACAACTGCGAAGACGAGAAACATAGATGTAGATATCCTCGGTGTAGCAAAGCAGCTTAAATCGCTTAATAAAGGCAAGGCTTCCGGTCCAGACTGTATACCAGCCAAGTTCCTTTCAGAGTATGCAGATGCAATAGTGCCATATTTAGCAGTTATATACAACCGCTCGCTCACAGAATGTTCCTTACCTAAAGGCTGGAAAGTTGCTCAAGTCACACCATAACCCAGAAAGAAAAGTAGGAGTAATCCGCTGAATTACAGGCCGATTTGCAGTACGGGTTTGGAACATATACTGTATTCAACATTATGAAATACCTCGCAGAAAACGATTTACTCACATATAGTGAGCACGGATGCAGAAGATATCGTTCTTGCGGAACTGAACAAGCTCTTTATACTCATGAAGTAATGAGTGCTATCGACAGGGGTTGTCAAATTGACTCCATATTTTTAGATTTTCAGAACGCTTTCGACACTGTTCCTCACAAGCGTCTTCTAACCAAACTGTGTGCGTATGGAATATCGCCTCAGTTGTGCGACTGGATTCGTGATTTCCTCTCAGAAAGGTGACAGTTCGTAGTGACAGACGGAAAGCCATCGAGTAAAACAGAAGTACTATCTGGCGTTCCCCAAGGCCCTCTATTGTTCCTGATCTATATTAACGACAAAGGAGACAATCTGAGTAGCTCTCTTAGATTATTTTGCAGATGATGCTGTCATTTACCGTCTTGTCATCAGATAACCAAAATGAATTGCAAAAAGATTTACGTAAGATATCTGTGTGGTCCGAAAAGTGGCAATTGACCCTAAATAAAGAAAACTGTGAAGTTATTAACATGAGCACCAAAAAGAAATCAGCTAAATTTCGATTAAGCGATAAGTCACACAAATCTGAAGTCTGTAAATTCAGCTAAATAGTTAGGGATTACAATTGTAAATAACCTGAATCGGAACGATCACGTAGATAATGTTGTGGGTAGAGCAAACCAAAGACTGCGATTCACTGGCGGAACACTTAGAAGGTGCAGCAGATCTACTTAAGAGACTGCTTAGGTTACACTTGTCCGCCCTATCCTGGAGTATTGCTGTGCGGTGTGGGATCAGTATCAGGTGGGACTGACGGATGATATTGAAAAAGTTCAAAGAAGGGCGGCTCGTTTGGTATTATCGCGAAAGCGATAGTGCCACAGACATGATACGTGAATTGCAGTGGCGTTTTCCATTGCGACGGGATCTTCTCATGAAATTTAAATCACCAGTTTTCTCCTCCGATTGCAAAAAAATTCTGTTGGCACCCACCTACATACGGATAAATGATCATCACAATAAAATAAGAGAAATCAGGGCTGGCACAGAAAAATTTAAGTGCTCGTTTTTCCCGCACGCCGTTCTAGAGTGGGACGGTAGAGAGACAGCTTGAAGGTGGTTCGTTGAACCCACTGCCAGGCACTTAATTGTGAATAGCAGAGTAATGACGTGGATGTAGATGCAGGCCCTCCGTGGTGGCCGAGCGGTTCTAGGCGCTACAGTCTGGAGCCGCGTGACCGCTCCGGTCGGGCACGAGTGTGTGTGATGTCCTTATGTTAGTTAGGTTTAAGTAGTTCTAAGTTCTAGGGGATTGATGACCTCCGAAGTTAAGTACCAAAATTGCTCAGAGCCATTTGAACCATTTGTAGATGCAGATCTACGTATTTGAATACGTATGCCTATACCAGTTTCTCTGCCGCTTCAGTGTATGTTACAACAAAGAAATTCAAGAGTGAAACTTCCAAAACGGAACGCACTTGTCATAACATATGCCACTTATGTAGAACAAATAGGAGGTACGTATGTCTGGAGGTCTCTTCCGTATAGCTCGCTGTTGAAAACGACGCTGCACCACCGACACGTCAATGAGCGGACAGAGGGTTCGCAATTTTGTTAAAAAAAATGCAGTACGAGCGAGATTTGATAACGGATCTCCCCCTTCCGAGTCTGACAGCGTGACCACACAACCAAGACACGCCACCGCTGTTAAAAAGCCCTCTCGATGTTACAGATCTTGTGTTTGGATAGTTCGCTGTTTCGATTTTGCTTCTTTCTTAGCATTTCAGTACACCTTCCTCCTGTTTTCATGCCTGATCTGTGTTCAGCTTTTGATGGGCTACCCACTGGGCCATCTTATCACTAAAGCTGAGGGGTATACGATGGGGAGATTCCCTTGTAAGCAAATAGCGAAGCATTTGACAAGTACCGAAACTGACACACCTTGCTGTATTACATCAATGTGCTTCTCTAAACTGTGCTCCAATAAATCTATCCCTCTTCTTGTAGCAGTTAGTTATTTTTGTACACGCAATAGTAACTGTAAAACAGTTATCGAAGAGAAGTTGTAAAAACCATGGAAATGAGAAAAAAAATTAAAATTTATCTTCACTTGTGACTTAGGAAGTCATAGTTTACTTTTGAAGTTTGTACCGTTGATGACTGTAATGTAATTTCTCTCCTACAGAGGACATTCCAATGGTTTTTTTTTCAGTCGTTAAGACTACAAATGGTTCAAATGGCTCTGAGTACTATGGGACTTAACATCTGAGGTCATCAGTCCCTTAGTACTTAGAACTACTTAAACCTAACTAACCTAAGGACATCACACACATCCATGCCCGAGGCAGGATTCGAAACTGCAACCGAAGCGCCTAGAACCGCCGGCCACACCGGCCGGCCGTTAAGACTACGCTTTATTTAAATTTAAACAGAATATTTGTTCTCCAGAAATAAGTATAATTCACGTTTCGAAGCACCAAAGTTTATTTCGTCTTCGTTATACTTCTAGTAGTTCCGTAAATACATTGCTTTGTGAAATTTATCTGCGATTTCGCACGCTTGATTTCCCCACGGTGAAATGTTCGTTCGCTTCACAGCAAAGCTGAATGCACGTAATAATCACGGGACTCGGTTCACGTTTGCGCAATCGCTTCGGTTTCATTAGCATTTATCACTGTGTAATTAGCGTCTACGAGCACTATCGAACCACTAACTGCTCCACATTATCTTCGAGTGCATCTCCTGAATAGTTTGTCAAGTGTCCACTACAGAGACCTTGCAGATGCAGTCAACCCTTGACTGTCCTCTGGAGATCCAGAGTCCAAGCCCTCAGGAGGAGAACAGAGTGGCAGCCCAGACTACGCATGGCACAAAAATACTGATAACCACTTAATACTGAGTGTCGCGAAGTCGCATCATACTAGTGCTGTGCCTGTAAGTGGAAGGTTACCCGCTTTTTAATGCCACTGCCGGTAGACGTTGGTTCTTCGTGAAGCTACCAACGCTTCTGACAAGTGCTGCATTCTCCTGAGTGTTTACGTTACCTCTAAATGTTTGAGTTTTATCTTTCATCTAAAAATTTATTCAGGCACTCGATAACTGCCCGCTGCTTTGCTAGTGTAGACTGTATGGTCTGTTTTTGTTTTCTTTTAATCGAATTTTTATGTCGTGCGAAAACTGGAACTCTTTCTAAGCTTCTCACGCTAGGTAAGGCCTACAAGCATGGTCTTTTCTGAATGTACTTCTCACCAAAAAGCGATTGTGGTAGATGGAGTCCAAAGTTTTCGTTAAACATGTCTTTCGCGTTCTTGTGATTTCCATAGCAGCTTTCATCCCCTAACAAACGTTTCTTTATACCTAACCGAAAAGTGAAATACCAATTTTCATAAATTTAGCTTTAAATTTTTTTAATCAAACGAAATACTATCTTAAAAACTTTCATCCGCTATTTCTGCACGTATTTTTTTATTCCTAACTGAGACGTCAAATATCAGTTATCATAGTCTTAAATATCCTTTATTAGCTCTTTAGCAACTGTTTATTTCCAAAAAGAATTCACCCATTATTTTACCCCCTTTGATTCACTTTCCAAAAATGTTGAAACAAGTATTTTTTTATTTTCTTGTTGAGAAAATACCAGATTTCGTAGTTCTAGCTCTAAAATTCCCTTAATAGCGACATACTTTCAAAAAGACCTTTCATCCAATATTTCACCACGTCTGAAATGGGATTTCGGAAAATCCCTTTTTAAACAATGTCTACAGAATAAGATCCACACCCTCCACAAACTTCAAGTTTCTATCCTTAGCAGTTTGGGTTGGCGATGATGCGTCAGTGAATCGGTCTCATCATATTTCAGCTCTTAGGAATTGAATTTCCAAAAACAGTGAAATACGTATTTTTTCATCTCAAATCGAGAAGACAAATACCAATTTTCAAAGATTTAGCTTTAAATATGCGTTCCCAATGAAACATTTTCGTAAAACGTTTCAATCTCTATTTCACCCCCGTTAGGCGTTAAATTTCTAAAAAACTGAAACATGTATTTTTTATTTGTAACAGAGAAGTCAAATACCAATGTTCATAGATGTAGCTTCAGAAATACTTTAGTACTTTTTAATAATGATAGATTTTTTTTTAAAAAAAGCTTTCAGCCACTATTTAACCCCCATAAGGTTAAATTTCCAAAAATGCTGAAAGACGTGTTTCTGACCAAGAAACCAAATACCAATTTTCGTAGGTCTAGCTTCAAAATTGCCTTAATAGCGACATTAAAAAAAAAACTTTATCCCCTATTTCATCCCCTTAGGGTGAAAGAATCCCTTCTTAAACGACGTACACAGCATAGGATCCACACCTTTTCCAAATTTCAACTTTCAGTTCTTAACGGTTTGTGCTGGGCTATAGTGACTCAGCCGGGCAGAACATTGTCATCTATATACAGAGATGAGGGGGTTAAGTGTAAGTGAGAGAGAACCGCCACTGCCTGTTTATCACGAACAAAAATACCACTCGATGGCTTTAAACTACAGACCGAGACGTGACAGCACTTTAGACGCCGGTTTGCTATGTTGGAGGAGCGAGACAAAATTCCCAGTGCAGTCATCATGATACAGGCTTTCCTCCGGCTTGCCAACGTACTTCAGACGAATGTCCGGCCGCCCGCGCTGGTCTAGCGGTTCCAGGCGCTCAGTCCGCAGTTGGAGTGACTTGGGACCCCTAATACGTCTAGATACGACTCTGACTGGTAACACGTACGTAAGCATCCTGTCTGATCACCTTCATCGATTCATGTCCATTGTGCATTCGGACGGACTCGGGCAACTCCAGCAGGACAATGCGACATCCCACACGTCCAGAATTGCTACAGAGTGGCTCCCAGAACACTGTTCTGAGTTTAAGCACTTTCGCTGGCCATCAAACTCCCCAGACATGAACATCATTGAGCATATGTGGGATGCCTTGCAACATGCTGTACTCCCACCCCCTCGTACTCTGAGTTAGTTAGGTTTAAGTAGTTCTAAGTTCTCGGGAACTGATGACCAGAGATGTTAAGTCCCATAGTGCTCAGAGCCATTTGAACCAATTTGTCCGCATCTCGTGGTCGTGCGGGTTCGATTCCCGGTGGGGTCAGGGATTTTCTCTGCCTCGTGATGACTGGGTGTTGTGTGCTGTCTTTAGGTTAGTTAGGTTTAAGTAATTCTAAGTTCTAGGGGACTGATGACCATAGATGTTAAGTCCCATAGTGCTCATTGCCATTTGAACCATTTGAAGGAATGTCAAAATGATTTTGTCAAACAATCAAAGTCACTCAACTACTTCTGCAGGAGAGGCATTAACTCTGCTGCTTTGTTCTGTCTCCAGATATTCTTTCCCTCCTCCTTTTCGCATTTTTTCCACCCATTCTTTCTTCTGCCGTCTATGTCTTTCTAGGCCTCCGCCGCACGCATACGAGCAAGAAAAGTGTCCCGGTCTTACAAGGCGTATTGCCAGGACTACAGGCTCACATACCCGGTAGACAACAGCTTTAGAATTTTGTTTTGCCTTTTTTAGCTACAGTTCAGCAATCGCAGGTGGAGAAGTCCGTAGAAGTGTGGATGTCACCTTTACAAATAATATTTACGTTGCTTCTAGCTGTTTTTTTTTTTACGATACAGTACTGTCATTTACAACTGCATTGCAGAGTTAGTTAAAGCAGTTAAATCTGATAAACAGGCGAACCAGAAGGCTGTCATGGTGGGGTTGCATTTCGTACCTCAACGATTCGGGTAGCTGTACGATAGGTCGAAGCGAAATGGAGGGATATTTGCGGAGAGACCAGAGTAATACATTTTTCAAGAAGAGGGGTAGCAGCCTTTTCATTAGCTACAGGGACAGCAGACGACATGACTGATTGACCTGACCTTGTAACATTGGTCAACATTGCCTTTCTAGGATCGTACTGCGAGTGACTAAAAGCATGGGGAAACTTCAGTCGCTTTATTTGCCAATGGCATACAGCTGTACTGCACGGCTTAATGATGATGCCACTCTCTTGGGTGAAATATTTCGAAGGTAAGTCAGTCCCCCTTCGGATCTATGGACGTGAATAATCAGGGACACTATCATCAGAAAAAATAGTGTTGGTGCTCTAGGGATAGGAGCGTGGAATGTTAGATACCTTCGAAGAAAAGCTAAGTTGTAATATTTAAAAAGAGAAAAAGGGAAGTTGCAGTTGGACATAGTGGGAATTAGTGAAGTACGGGAAAGTTAGGAAGGAAGATTAGGGTGTACTGAACTGTCCACATCGAAGTGGTTCCCCAAAGCTCTCCAGCGGAAAGCGTAAATTAGGACAGTCGGACTCGGATTGCCAAGAAAACTGGAAGATAAGGAGACAATGCAGTTGCTCTAAAAGTTTTCACATCTGACATTGAGACACAAATTTAGGAAAGTGTTGACTCTGAAACGAAACACGTTCTCGAATAATATGAACTCACCAGTTTACAGTCCAAAGAAACAAAAAATGGCACCATGGCATATCTCATCATCAACCGAATATTTCCACTTATTTTCTACAAGCTGAAGAAGGCCGTGATAACAAGAAATATATCCCAATTAATTTTAGAACAAAAGAAGAAGGAAGGGGGTTTCATTTTCGAATGACATTTGAACCGAAAATCCTAGCTCATGACCAGATTTTATTGCTGATCGTGGAACATGTGAAAACTATGCTATTTACGAAATACAATCAAGAACTCAATCAAAGTGTTCCCAGTGTAAAATGTCACTATGTGTCAATGAGAGAAAAAATTTATTTTGCCAAAACCAGTATTCTTGAAGTAATGTTTGTCGATGACTGGACCATTACGACCTAACAGGATGCTGAAGCCACTTTTTGAAAAAATCAAATAACACACGAAAAATATGTATTTTCCCAGTTTTATTCCTATAAGCAATTTCCATCTTACCACAATGACACAAAACAACCGAGAATTATCTACGCCAAAGAACAAAAAAACTATGGGAAAACCTACCTAGAAACCTAAGTAAGTGTTGGTTTGGTTTAGTCATTCGGCTCTCCTTGGGGTTCTCATCTTCTAGGATTCCCTCAAAGTCCTATACGCCTGGTAACACTGCATCTATTATTTGCACTATGGCGCTAGGTGTGTATGGATGTCTGAACTTCTGGTGGCTCAAACTAATCGGTGGTTGTTTAAGTAACTTTGCTATGAGCATGTCCTTTGTTAATCTGCACGCTCCATAACTGGCTGGCAGTCGTATGAGCCTTTTCTCTACTACCTCAGCGTCATCCTGCTCAAGTAGGACTCATTTACTGGTGCTTGGGTTGGTTTGGCCGCAACGCGTAATATTCTTTTTCCGGTGCTAAATATTTTTGGTGTATAGGCTCTTGCTGTTGACCAGACTGTAGCTGAATACTCCAATACAGGTTTGCTGAAACGGTAGCAGGTGAAAGTGACTGACGGAGTATTTGCGCCGTTGAATTTTATGAGACATAGCCTTTTCCTGGTCTTCCCTCTTATCTTTCCATCGCTGTCTTATTGCCAAAGATTGTTTCTAGATATTTGTCAGATCTTCTTGCTGTTGTCCCTTTTCCCCACAGTGCTCTGTGAAGTTTTTCAGCGTTTTGTCGCATTGTATCAGGTAAGGTTTTATGATGGAACATTACGAGATATATTTTTAAGCATTTGGACGTTTCTTCCACCTGGCTATGGTTCCAATATCTTGAAGTATTCTATTATAAGTCCTTTAATGCCTTCCACCTTTGGTGCGTAGAATCAATGGGCAGTGTCACTCCCTATACAAAACTAATCCATCATTTCATTTTCGTGGTTGCGGAGTCTCTGCTGTATATAATGCACAGAATATTGGTAACAGGATTGCACTTTACGAGGTGAATGCTGTCGCCGTACTCCCACTTACATGGACCCCTGTTCGCCAGTCATCTAAGCTGCTGTATTAGATTAACAATTTTTGCATGGGAGACCCCAATGCCCATTTGATAATGTCCACACTGCTGTAGTTTTCGAATGGAGGTTCCTTCCGGAAGTTGCGCATAGGAGTCCGAGTTTTTTCCAAACCAATGACAGGTCCTTTATAAGAAGACAACCACACTTTTCAAACCGGTAGTTGCTTATAGGAACTGTTGTAGAATTCTGACTGTAAGACACACTTTTTTCTTCGAAAAACTGCCTCCAAAATTCAGGTGCGCCTTATACTCGAAATTAATATAAAAATGTCCAGTTTATTATTTAAAATTTCCGTCAGTCTTAAAAATGGCCATATATTCGTTGCCACGGGAAAACTTTCTCTATCTGGAAATATTGAATTCAACTGGCAGTAGCAGTGCACCGATGTGACGATCATGAGTTGCGAGGATTCACAAGATTGCTAACATTGTCTCCCTCTAGCCCGGTCGTCACAAAGTCAGAAAATTGTCTAGCCTGTGATTTGTCACTGTAGTCTGCGATATCAGTGAGCTTCAACTGAAAGTGATTTCTGTTACCGGTAACAGTGCAGCATTTTTCTTAGTAGCTAGTTTCGCAATGGAAAAAACTAAAAGGTGTCCATATGATGCAGGGTGTAAATTGAAAGTAATAGCATATACAGAAGCTGCTGAGCGGCATTTCGGCCCCCCACCAACGGAAGAGCCCATTCGCGATTGGCGGGATGGAAAAAGGATGGAAAAAAAAATGAGGAAGACTAAATGTGCAAATAGAGGACTAATTGCAAAATGGCCAAAATTAGAAGATGACGTAGCGAAATGGATTCAGGGACACCGTCAAAATGGTACTGGAATCAATACAAAAATGATTAAACATAGGGTATTAAGCTAGCGCTACAGACTTCAAGGATGGAGTTGGTTGGTGCTACAGGTTTATGAAGCGACATAGAACTAGCGTGCGAACCAAAACCAAAATACCTCACAAAATGCAACAACAGTATGAGGAGAAAATATTCTCTTTCCATCGCTGTAGTATGTAACATCGAATGAAAACCAGTGCGGAACTAAGCCAAATAGCGAGTAGGGACGAAACTACTCTGACATCTGATGTGCCGAGTAACAGAACTCTTGTCGTGAAAGGTGTTGCAACTGTAACTATAAAAACATGTGGACATTAAAAAATGCACTACACTGTTGTCTTGTGTTGTGGTGTCGGTACTAAACCTAATCCAGTGATCGTTCTCATGTGCAAGACAATGCATTCTGACATACCGCCAGGCGCTATTGTTCACATACATGACAAGAGTTGGAAGACGAGGCTGGTGTGAAATTATGGGCTAACAGAATGTGGGAGAGAAAGAAAATTGCTTGAAGAAGAGTTCTCTCCTTGTGCTAGATCAGTTTAGCAGTCATTTGAAAAAGTTCTGTGAAAGAGAAACTGATACAGGGAAATACAGATATTTCTGTTATTCCGGGAGGACTTACTTCACAATTACGACCTCTTGATGCCTCGATAAATAAATCATTTAAAGTGTACATGAGAGAGGAATGAAACATATGGACAACGAATGAAAGCCAACATGAATTCATGCCGAAGGGAGCTTTTTGTTCAAATGTGTGTGAAATCTTTTGGGACTTAAATGCTACGGTCATCAGTCTCTAAGCTTACACACTACATAACCTAAATTATGCTAAGGACGAACACACACACCCATGCCCGAGGGAGGACTCGAACCTCCGCCGGGACCAGCCGCACAGTCCATGACTGGAGCGCCTTAGATCGCTCGGCTAATCCCGCGCGCCAAGGGAGCTTTAAAACGACCTACAATCAAACAACTGTGTCAGTGGATAAAATAGTTGAGTTCTAGGGGAGGATGACGATGATGTCGATATCGATTCGCACTACCACTGCGCCATCTGCTGAACTTCTGTATCACTAAATATGTTTACGCTGCGATCTGTCCGGTGTAAAGTGATGATGAAGTTGAGCACGTGTAATCGTCCAACAACATGCGTGTACGTAGCTGTTATTTTAAGACTAACAGGCCGACCTGTTGTATAGATAACGGTATCAACATGGACGTACATTGTGTTGCACCACGTCCTGTACTGAAGGAGAAGATTGAGTAAACATAGATACACTCCTGGAAATTGAAATAAGAACACCGTGAATTCATTGTCCCAGGAAGGGGAAACTTTATTGACACATTCCTGGGGTCAGATACATCACATGATCACACTGACAGAACCACATGCACATAAACACTGGCAACAGAGCATGCACAATCGCGGCACTAGTACAGTGTATATCCATCTTTCGCAGCGATGCAGGCTGCTATTCTCCCATGGAGACGATCGTAGAGATGCTGGATGTAGTCCTGTGGAACGGCTTGCCATGCCATTTCCACCTGGCGCCTCAGTTGGACCAGCGTTCGTGCTGGACGTGCAGACCGCGTGAGACGACGCTTCATCCAGTCCCAAACATGCTCAATGGGGGACAGATCCGGAGATCTTGCTGGCCAGGGTCGTTGACTTACACCTTCTAGAGCACGTTGGGTGGCACGGGATACATGCGGATGTGCATTGTCCTGTTGGAACAGCAAGTTCCCTTGCCGGTCTAGGAATGGTAGAACGATGGGTTAGATGACGGTTTGGATGTACCATGCACTATTCAGTGTCCCCTCGACGATCACCAGAGGTGTACGGCCAGTGTAGGAGATCGCTCCACACACCATGATGCCGGGTGTTGACCCTGTGTGCCTCGGTCGTATGCAGTCCTGATTGTGGCGCTCACCTGCACGGCGCCAAACACGCATACGACCATCATTGGCACCAAGGCAGAAGCGACTCTCATCTCTGAAGACGACACGTCTCCATTCGTCCCTCCATTCACGCCTGTCACGACACCACTGGAGGCGGGCTGCACGATGTTGGGGCGTGAGCGGAAGACGGCCTAACGGTGTGCGGGACCGTAGCCCAGCTTCATGGAGACGGTTGCGAATGGTCCTCGCCGATACCCCAGGAGCAACAGTGTCCCTAATTTGCTGGGAAGTGGCGGTGCGGTCCCCTACGGCACTGCGTAGGATCCTACGGCCTTGGCGTGCATCCGTGCGTCGCTGCGGTCCGGTCCCAGGTCGACGGGCACGTGCACCTTCCGCCGACCATTGGCGACAACATCGATGTACTGTGGAGACCTCACGCCCCACGTGTTGAGCAATTCGGCGGTACGTCCACCCGGCCTCCCGCATGCCCACTATACGCCCTCGCTCAAAGTCCGTCAACTGCACATACGGTTCACGTCCACGCTGTCGCGGCATGCTACCAGTGTTAAAGACTGCGATGGAGCTCCGTATGCCACGGCAAACTGGCTGACACTGATGGCGGCGGTGTACAAATGCTGTGCAGCTAGCGCCATTCGACGGCCAACACCGCGGTTCCTGGTGTGTCCGCTGTGCCGTGCGTGTGATCATTGCTTGTGCAGCCCTCTCGCAGTGTCCGGAGCAAGTATCGTGGGTCTGACACACCAGTGTCAATGTGTTCTTTTTTCCATTTCCAGGAGTGTATGTTGGATATAATTATATACGGTGTTATGATAGTTGCTATATCCTAGCATTTTCAGTTCCGTCTTTTACAGATACGAAGATGGAAACAGAGAATTTCCGAAACCGGTAATGTATAAGAATAAATGATTTTAGCGATCTTGACAGCTGTAGCGTCCATAATACTGCATGTCACCCAAACGCTGGCGATGCGGAAGTAAACTCAAAGGAGGTAGGTGCTGACAGGAATGAGTATTACCGAATTATCATTTCAGGTTACAAAATACTAACACGAATTAGCTACGAACAATGGAAAAAACTGGTAGTAAACTACCTTGCAGAAGATTGGGTTCGTCAGATATGTAGAAACACGCGAGGCAACACTGACCCTACAACTTGGGCTAGAACACAGGCTAAATAATGGCAACCCTCCATTCATAGCACCTGAAAGCTTAGGGAAAGGTTTTGGCAATATCAGCTGGAGTGCACTCTTTAAAATTCTGAAGGCAACAGAGCTTACACATAGCGAATGAAAGTTTTTTACAATTTGTACAGAAACTAGACAGCACCTATAAGACTCGAAGGGTGTGAAAGAGAAGCAGTAGTTGATGTTCAAAAATGGTTCAAATGGCTCTGAGCACTATGGGACTTAACAGCTGTGGTCATCAGTCCCCTAGAACTACTTAAACCTAACTAACCTAAGGACATGACACACATCCATGCCCGAGGCAGGATTCGAACCTGCGACCGTAGCAGTTGCACGATTCCGGACTGCGCGCCTAGAACCGCGAGACCACCGCGGCCGGCAAGCAGTAGCTGAGAAGGGAACGAGACGGGCATGTAGCCTGTCCTCGATATTCAGTCTGCACGCTGAGCAAGGAGTAAGGGAACACGAAGAAAATTTCAGAGAAAAAAAAACTGTGACTTGATTTTCGGCTAGAATCATAGGGAGAAAAAGAAGAAGAGGAAGAAGAAGAAGAAGAAGAAGAAGGAAGAAAAAAGAATAGGGGAAAGTTCAGATGACGATTTTCAGAGACTTTTTTTAGTCTGGCTTTGTAATCCAATAATAAAATAAGTGAGATGTTACTTTTTTTAAACTTGCTTAAAAATTAAGGTGCGCCTTATATTTCTTAGTGTCTTACAGTTTGTAAAAAACGGTACATAATGTCGCTGGAGGCAAACCTGAGAGCCGTATATTCAACACAGGGCAAAGTTCGAAACAGCTATCCGTTCTTTTATGAGGTCAAATGTAACTCCTCTGGGTTCCGATGTACATTATATGATTCGTAAACCGTCCACAAAACTGTCTCCGTTGCCATAAATCAGTGCCCCAGGCGGATATTGCGTTTAGAGAGTTTCATCTTCGAAGAAGTTACATTTTCATTTTCCGCTAGAGTGTAGTAAGTTCTGAGAACAATGTCCATTGTCCTTCATCAGTGACACAACATCAGATTCGCACTTACTGAAGAGATGAGATGTTTCTTGGCACTCAGTGAACATCGCCCATAAACCAGACAACAAATTTGTTTTCTCTCGGATGGGTAATCTACATCTACATCTACATTCATACTCCGCAAGCCACCCAACGGTGTGTGGCGGAGGGCACTTTACGTGCCACTGTCATTACCTCTCTTTTCTGTTCCAGTCGCGTATGGTTCGCGGGAAGAACGACTGTCTGAAAGCCTCCGTGCGCGCTCGAATCTCTTTAATTTTACATTCGTGATCTCCACGGGAGGTATAATTAGGGGAAGCAGTATATTCGATACCTCATCCAGAAACGCACCCTCTCGAAACCTGGCGAGCAAGCTACACCGCGATGCAGAGCGCCTCTCTTGCAGAGTCTGCCACTTGAGTTTGCTAAACATCTCCGTAACGCTATGACGGTTACCAAATAACCCTGTGACGAAACGCGCCGCTCTTCTTTGGATCTTCTCTATCTCCTCCGTCAACCCGATCTGGTACGGATCCCACACTGATGAGCAATACTCAAGTATAGGTCGAACGAGTGTTTTGTAAGCCACCTCCTTTGTTGATGGACTACATCCTCTAAGCTGTTCGTTTCCAAGCAGCGACACAGGCTTCTGGTGTTACGTACTCAGTTACTGGTTTTTCCACGTTCCACCCATGAAACAATACTCTACAAGTGATTGCGGTACTGTCGAGTGGAGCTCGTTAGCTGTATTTGCGCCGCTGGCCTTGCGAGGGGAACTGTCTCACGGTCACCAAGCTGTACTTTCACCTCTCCGCAATGTTTATTTCCGCAATGCTACGCCGCGGCATTCACCATGTAGGCGTCCGTTCGTGTTCTCCAGAAAGTATGCACAGTCTCTCGCTGCAACGCTTTGGACAGGAACACTGCAAGCAAAATATGGCTGCTGGAGACAGTTCAAACAAGCTTTTATGGGAATCAGGTCAAGAGATTGTTCTGACTATTCTGTCAGCTAAATTATTTGCTCCTGCAGATGAGGTTCATTCACGAACGAGCCCTCGGAGCGGTCGCCAATTGTTGTCGTATGACTCAAAACGTTACCTACTGCACAAATTGAAATCTCTCTCAAGCATTAATGATGTAAGTTGGGAAACTGTGGAAACACTACTTATGACACGTGTATTTCGTTAATATGTCCATTCTAATGTAGGTCATTCAAATTGCAATGCGGCATGCAAGGAACGAAGACTGACATACGTCTTTGAATATGCTAGTGATTAACATTTCAGTGCAATTGCACGAAGTTGGTAGGAGTAGCGCCATATACACCTGCATCTACATCTATACTTCAGAACCCACCTTATGGTTTATGGCAGAGATTATGTTGTGTACCTGCATTCTGTATAAAGGGAACGATTGTACAACGTGTTTCTCATTACGAAATCGCATCTGAATGTTGTTTGTCTTTGAGAAGATCGTGTTGTGCCTGGTGTTATGAAGAAAAACCTACCAGCAAGTGTCGGATTCCGACAGAGGCAGGATCTCGACCCGTCTAGATTTTTCCTTCTGTCATGCGTTAGGTATTCCTCGGCCTAGATTTGGTCCTTCCATCTGTTTGGTGGTCTTCCATTGCATCTTTTACAGGGCGACAATTATTGAACCATATGAACTAAAATCTTCATAACTTCTGAACGGTTTGCCTAAGGACGTTCAAACTGCACGATTGGAAGCGGGATATAATGGCAATCAGTACGCGGATGCATGATTTCGTTTAGCGACGAAGCGCACTTTCATTTGGATGGGTTCGTCAATAAGCAAAATTGGCACATCTGGGGGACTGAGAAACCGCATTTCTCGATCGAGAAGTGTCTTCACACTCAACAGTTGATTATGTGGTGTGCAATGTCCAGTCACGGAATAAACGGTGCGATATTCCTTGACGGCACGGTGGCTACGAAGCGAATGGTACGTAGAGGTTTTGGAAGATGGTTTCATTCCCATATCCCAAAGTAACCCCTGATTTCGACAAGGTGTGGTTCATGAGACACGGAGCTCGAACCCTCGCAGGAGAGTGTTTGATGTCCTGGAGGATCACTTTGGGGACCGCATTCTGGCTCTGGGGTACCCAGAGGTCACTGGCATGGGCCCCGACTGGCCGCCATATTCTCCGGATCCGAAGACACGCGACTTCTTTTTGCGGGGGATACGTCTAAACGCAAGGTGTACAGCAATATCCTCAAAACCATTTCTGAGTTAGAAACAGCCATTCAGAAGGTCATCAACAACACCGATGTTCCGACACTTCAGCGGGTCATGCAGAATTTCGCTATTCGTCTGCGCTGCATCATCGCCAATGACGACAGGCATATCGAATATGTCATAACCTAAATCTCAATATCTGTACTTACGTTTACATAATGAATAAAGTTTGTGCACACCTTATTTGGTAACTAATTTACGGTTTCTCATATAGTTGAATAATTGTCACCCTGTACCTTGTGGAATATAATGTCAAAAATGTAGTGGTAATCTTGACCTTTTGCATTGGAACGAGTTCTCATACCCATTTTTACCTATTTTCTTCAATGTCGTTTATATCAAGTATTTTAAATTCATTTCTAATATGTGCATTTCTTTTATAATCTAACTTTATCTATCCTGTTATCTCCCTAAGGAGTTTCATTTCTAGGGCCTCGAATTTTATTTTGGCTTTTCTCAGTTACCCAAGATTCATTACATTGCAGCAATTGATAAAATTTGAGGTAACTTTCTGTTCTTACTTTATTCTGGAGAGATCTTCTAATGGTACTATTTAGGTAACTGAACTTCTCAGTTTTGTCGTTTTCAAAAATGGCTCTGAGCACTATGGGACTCAACATCTTAGGTCATAAGTCGCCTAGAACTTAGAACTACTTAAACCTAACTAACCTAAGGACATCACATACACCCACGCCCGAGGCAGGATTCGAACCTGCGACCGTAGCAGTCCCGCGGTTCCGGACTGCAGCGCCAGAACCGCACGGCCACCGCGGCCCGCTTTGTCGTTTTGATACAGGTCTCCTCTTTTACGTTATCAGAGTCCCTACAAGATTAAATCTATCTACTTGGTCTATGATGTTGTCTTCTATTATTTTTGTCTTTGCCGGGTTTTTATCACAGAGAGACGTGGCCATTTAAAAAAAAATTGATATTGACGTGTTATACGGGGTGATTCCGTGTTGATGTTACAAACTTTCAGCGACGATGGAGAAGGGTAATGAGCGTACGGCATTGTGGGCCGGGAGTCCCACATTCGGGGAAGTTCGGCCACCGAGGGCAAGTACTTATTGCATTCGACGCCATATGGGGGTGACTTGAGCGTCGGAGATGGGGATGAAATGATGTTGAGGACAATACAACAACCAGTCCCTGAGCGGAGAAAATCTCCTGTCTCAGCCGGGAATCGAACCCGGCCCCCTTGGCGTGGCAGTCCGTTGCACTGACCACTCAGCTAACGAGGGTGTACGGAGAAGGGTAAATGTATAAATTAGAAGTAGGAGACGCTAATCTGGGAACGATAGAGTTGGAAGCTATAAGCGAACAACGTTCTGATGCCTCTCGCAGTGGAGCTCTTCTACTGTAAGCTCTTTGCTTTCCATATTTTGGTAGGAGGCAGTGCGGACAAACCAAGAAACACGTCCTAATAAACGGCCTCTAAAATTCATGCCTTAAGAGCTATGAGCACGTTCAGTAGAAGAAGTGTATCTCTCAGCAGCGAAGATGAAGAAATGCTTGCAGCCCAGTATCTGGTGTGATGGTATGGTCTGCCATTTGGGTACACGATACGACTACTTTTGGGTCGCATAACCCGTAATTTGGACAGCTTAGAAGTCATCATTATATATGTGCCAATAAGATAACGCTAGACAGCAAGTTGCCCGTTCTGTCCTGACCTGCCTCCACATGAAGTGTGTTAGACTGTTGCCCTGGCCAGTTTGTTCTCCAAATTTCTTACCCACTGAAGACATTTGGTCATGGGTTGCACCCAAACGCTCGGACTTGAAGAATTCTGGAACAGGGTTATAGCAGCGTGAAATGACATACGCTTCTCTGTTATCCAAGCTCGGTTTCACTCGATACCAGTGGGTTCGAGCCATCATTACTGACGGAATAGCAGCTCTATGTGTTTAATGTCACATCCTCTATACCCCAGTTAATTTGCTATCCTTACTCGTGTAGCAGTTTTGGGTAGTGTATGCCGCTTCTGCTTACCATCAGGTGACAGGATACAGGATACAATAATACATTAATTTTCGTTTCGTATTATGACACTCCATTCTTTTCACATTCATCAGACATCAGCAAAAACAGCCTGTGAGTGCGTTAGCATCGCTAGAATAAATTATAGTGGTTAGAAGAGAACCCTTATTCTATGACAGAGCACATCGGTGTTTAGCTGTACAAAATTTGTTTAATTTCTGTATTATTGTCAAAGAAGCACACTGGCCTACATAGACGTTGACATAACAATTTCAGGACAGTTGCCAGGATAACATATTACGTCTGATTAACAGAAATAACACCGAACACAAAAATATCAAATTTAAGTAGAAGATTCTGTACAAGATGTTTCTTCCGTATACATCGTGAAGTTACTGATTTTATCAGCTGAAACTGTCCTATGGTTCTCGTTCTGCGAGAAAACATGCTATCATCCCTAGTCCAGAAAATATGGAAGCATACACGTGTATAGATGGAGGAGCGTGTATGCTTTAACGTCCTCACAGTTCTCGCAAGAGCAATTAACTACGTGGCTGTTTCGGAGTTCAAAGACTCTTCAGCTAATTTCTCGCTGAATGGCAGCCAAAGTGAGCACAGTGTCCACACAAAATTCCTTTTTTGGCATCGTACAGAACGTGATGCACCGTGTTCTACTCGTGACGCTAGTTCAGAAGAGAGTCCCCAAAGTTCTCGGTATTCTGTCTTTCGGTGCAAAATATCCCACCTGTGTCCTTTCGTGCTTTGGTCACGGCCTTTTCAGACCAATGGAAGCCTTCCTTTTACCTCGTGGAAACTTCCTCCACCAATCGCAAAGAGCCTACCTTTGAACTGCGTCAAAATATCAACACTTCTACTCCTTCTGAGTTTATTTCAGCCAGTCTGACATTTGGTGCCCGCTCCCGACGCCTAAAAGTTACAGGCGTACACCACGAGAGCGCCATGTACCTTTCACGTGATCAGTAATTGCGCCTCTCTTTTAACTGCATCTCTGGCCTGTTTGTATCCATCTGGAAATTCCCCAACGCAGTTTTCTGATGAATTTCTCCATCGCAGACAGAGCTGGGCCGCTACCTGCTCCCCTTGATGTATCGCCAGGTCTCTCTCGCCGCAGGTCACCGACCTCTGTTAGAAGCCTTTCGTTGTATGCGGGTCATGACAGCGCAATTCACGTCTGTCCGCAAACTAAAGTGTTTCTTCCAGCAGCATTTTTCACCTTTCATTGACATGCAGGATTTGGGTTTGGTGTGTTAACACAGTCGAATCGAGTGTCATCCCTTTTGGCATTACCTATTGTACATTTTGATAGGCAAATTTGCTCACTATCACGGAAGTATGTCAGGTGACATGTCCATCTACTTGTTACGAAGTATAAAATCTCATGTAAGGTGCGAAATTAACATTCATTCTAAATACCACCTTACAGTATCAGACAACTTCATTTATACTCTTCGAAGATAGAAACCTTGAACAGTAAGTGTTCATATGCTAAATCACAAACTGGTATAAGAACTTCCAAGTCGTATCACACCATCTTAACATAAATCAACCAAAGAGAAGTCTAGACAGAGAGTCGGGAGTGGATTGCATTGTAGCCATGATGATTCAGCTGCCCATACTGACGTGGTTTTGTGAAACCTGCTTTACGTCTGTATCAGGGACGGTATCCGCATAGGCGACAACAACATAATCGATATAAGTTCTCTCTCACAGCTTTGGGCGACTGTTAGCAAACTGGATCATAGTGTAAAAACCACAAGTGAAGATTGGCCGTGAGTTAAACGGTATTTGTGGACCAAGATATGCATTACTTCTGTCACACTTTTCCCGTTTTTTGTGTAATTAGCGCAGTAGTCATACAGGTTCAGCAAGTCTCTGTAAGTTCACTGAATTTGTATTACGAGTAATCGAGTGAGGTGGCACAGTGGTTAGCAAGCTGTACTCGCATTTGGGAGAACGACAGTCCAAACCTGCACCTGGCCATCCTGATTTAAGTTTTCTGTGATTTTCATAGATCGCTTCGGGCAAGTGCGGAGATGGTTCTTTTGAAAGGCCATAACCGATTTTCTTTCCCATCCTTGCCTAATGCAGGCTTGTGCTCCACCTCTGATAACCTCGTTGTCGACACAACGTTAAACATTAATCTCCTGTGCCTCCTATAGAACGAGTACTTAATCTTTCGTAAATGGTTCAGAAACGTTGGCTTATGTAGTGTGTTGCACCGTTTGGAAAAAACGAAATTAACAGGAGATACCAAAATGTGAAGTGTGGACATAATGACTGTCCGGTATATAACCCAATAAAAAGATTAATATACACTACTGGTCATTAAAATTGTTACACCAAGAAGAAATGCAGATGATAAACGGGTATTCATTGGACAAATATATTATACTAGAACTGACATATGATTACCTTTTCACGCAATTTCGGTGCATAGTTCCTGAGAAATAAGTTCCAAGAACAACCACCTCTGGCCGTAATAACGGCCTTGATACGCCTGGGCATTGAGTCAAACAAGGCTTGGATGGCGTGGACAGATACAGTTGCCCATGCAGCTTCAACACGATACCACAGTTCATCAAGAGTAGTGACTAGTGTATTGTGAGGAGCCAGTTGCTCTGCCACCATTGACCAGACGTTTTCAACTGGTGAGACATCTGGAGAATGTGCTGGCCAGGGCAGCAGTCGAACATTTTCTGTGTCCAGAAAGGCCCATACAGGACCTGCACATGTGGTCGTGCATTATCCTGCTGAAATGGAGGGTTTCACGGGGATCGATGAAGGGTAGAGCCACGGGTGGTAACACATATAAAATGTAACGTCCACTGTTCAAAGTGCGGCCAATGCGAACAAGAGGTGACCCAGACGTGTAACTAATGGCACCCCATACCATCACGCCGGGTCATACACCAGTATAGCGATGACGAATACACGCTTCGAATGTGCGTTCACCGCGATGCCGCCAAACACGGATCCGACCATCATGATGCTGTAAACAGAACCTGGATTCATCCGAAAAAATGACGTTTTGCCATTCGTGCACCCCGGTTCATCGTTGAGTACACCATCGCAGGCGCTCCTGTCTGTGATGCAGCGTCCAGGGTAACTGCAGCCATGGTCTCCGAGCTGACAGTCCATGCTGCTGCAAACGTCGTCGAACTGTTCGTGCTGATGGTTGTTGACTTGCAAACGTCCCCATCTGTTGACTCAGGGATCGAGAAGTGGCTGCACGATCCGTTACAGCCATGCGGATAAGTTGCCTGTCATCTCGACTGCTAGTGATACGAGGCCGTTGGGAGCCAGCACGGCGTTCCGTATTACCCTCCTGAACCCACCGATTCCATATTCATTGGATCTCGACCAACGCGAGCAGCAATGTCGCGATACGATAAACTGAAATCGCGATAGGCTAGAATCGGACATTTATCATAGTCGGAAACGTGATGGTACGCATTTCTCCTCCTTACACGAGGCATCACAACGTTTCATCAGGCAACGCCGGTCAGCTGCTGTTTGTGTATGAGAAATCGTGTGGAAACTTTCCTCGTGTGAATGCTCTGAAAAGCTAATCATTTGCATATCACAGCATCTTCTTCCTGTCGGTTAAATTTCGCGTCTGGAACACGTCATCTTCGTGGTGTATCAATTTTAATGGCCAGTAGTGTATGACTCACTGCATTAGTGTGCTAAAGCACTTTCATAAACAAAATTTGTACAATATACGAAAGCTGTGTGTCGTATACTTTACCAGTTATTCCGGAGCATTAAGACAATATGCTTCACATCTACAGAGCTAATTGGCCAACAACATTGTTCTGTCATGTGGGGTTGCATAAAACGATATCGGCAGGGGCAGCTGAATCACCCTGAATAGTCAAATCTCTTCCCCTCGGGTTTTTGCCGTTGATGGCTACATCTAGTGCCATAGAAGTTACTCGCTGTTGTCTTATAGTGAGTCCTGCCAACCTGTCCCATCTTATAATTATTGTCGTTGACATAGTCCTTTTCTTGGCTACTCTGTAGAGAACATCCAAATTTCTAATCCAGGACACTTCATTTCTAGGATAATTCAACAACACCAAACCTCAAAAAGCTTCTACCTTTTGAGATTCAATTTTTTCCACAGTCCCTGATTAATTTCCGTACAATGCTTTGCTATGTACTCAAACTAAGGCCAATTGATTCCTTTTAACGAGGAATACCCTCTTATCTGTGCTCGTCTGCTTCTTATGTCCCCCTTGCTTCGCTTATTGTGCCGTATTTTGCTTCCGATGCAGCACAATCTCCTCGCTTCGTGTACTACGCAGGCCCAGTTTTGGCGTTAAGTTTGTTTCTGAGGCTTCCGAGTATTTTCGTCCTTCTTTTGTTTGCTCTCACTCCACGGGGAGCGACGCTGAAGGCAATGCCTGTGGCTTCGGTGAGCGGGTCACACTCTGTTCTTTTGTTTCAAAGTCCAGCATGCATGTCAAAATTACAGTAGTGCACCCAGCTTACAGCGTGATACTTCCGTGTGGTGACATTCAGCAAACTTTCACTGAGTACGTTATTGTAGCATGCATTCATGCATGCATACTCCGGGCGAAGTTGTATTGGAAGCTTTTTCTTATGAACACACCGCCATTTGACTGTATTGTTGTTTAGTTAACTGCGACCTAGGTTTCGGCCCTTTATGCCATTTTCAAGTGGTTGAGTCTATGCCATTAACATATATTGCAGAACACCAGGCTCAAAATTGGCCATAAATTAAGACAAATATTCGCTTCCCATGAAATGACAGATGTGTAATCATCATCTTGTAAAAAGATGATTAAACATCTGGCATTTCGTGGGGAGCGAATATTTTCTTAATTTATGGCCAATTTTGAGCATGACATCCTGCAATATATGTTAATGACAAAAAAGTCAGTTGATAATGGTATAAAAGGCCACACCTAGGTCGTAATTAAATATACAACAATACAGTCAAATGGCGGTGGGTTCATCTAAAAATTGTTATATGTCTAGTTCAGCATCATCAAAAACTGTTTATTGAAAGTTGGGGAAACTTTTAATTTTTACCTGCTGTTAATACTGCACGCTGGTTCTCACAGAGACGGTAAGATTTTATTCACATACTTTGAAGATGTACTTCCGATTCTATAGCAGTCTTAGAAGATAAGATTAATGGAAGGCGAACCTACGTTTATAGCATTTGTAGACCTACAGAAAGCTATTGACAATGTTGACTGGAATACTCTCTTTAAATTATGAAGATGGCAGGGGTAAAATACGGGGAGCGAAAGGCTCTTTACAATTTGTACAGAAGGTAGACTGCAGTTATAAGAGTCGAGGGGCATGAAAGGGAAGTAGTGCTTGAGAAGGGAGTAAGATAGGGTTGTAGTCTATCCCCGATGTTATTCAATCAGTATATTGAGCAAGCAGCAAAGGAAACAAAAGAAAAATTTGGAGTAGGAATTAAAATCCATGGAGAAAAAATAAAAACTTTGAGGTTCGCCGATTGCATTGTAATTCTGCAGAGACTACAAAGGACCTGGAAGAGCAGTTGAACGGAATGGACAGTGTCTTGAAAGGAGGGTATAAGATGAACATCAACCAAAGCGAAACTAAGATAATGGAATGTAGTCGAATTAAATCAGGGAATTAGATTAGGAAATGAGACACTTAAAGTAGTAGATGAGTTTTGTTATTTGGGGAGCAAAATAACTGATGACGGTCGAAGTAAAGAGGACATAAAATGTAGGCTTACAATGGCAAGGAAAGCGTTTCTGAAGAAGAGAAATTTGTTAACATCGAGTATAGATTTAAGTGTCAGGAAGACTTTTCTGAAAGTACTTGGGTGGAGTGTAGACATGTATGGAAGTGAAACATGGAAGATTAATAATTTAAGCCGGCATCTGTGGACAAGCGGTTTTAGGCGCTTCAGTCTGGAACAGCGTGACTGCTACGGTCGCAGGTTCGAATCCTGCCTCGGGCATGGATGTGTGTGATGTCCTTAGGTTAGTTAGGTTTAAGTAGTTCTAAGTTCTATGGGACTGATGACCACAGATGTTAAGTCCCATAGTGCTCAGAGCCATTTGAAGCATATTTTGAATAATTTAGACAGGTAGAGAATAGAAGCTTTCGAAATGTGGTGCTACGGAAGAATGCTGAAGATTACACTGGTAGATCACGTAACTAATGAGAAGGTACTGAATAAAATTTGGGAGAAGAGGACCTTGAGGCACAACGTGACTGAAAGAAGGGATCGGTTGGTAGAACACGTTCTGAAGAATCAAGGTAGCACCAATCTAGTATTGGAGGGACGTATGGAGGGCGAAAATAGTAGAGGGAGACCAAGAGATGAGTACACTAAAGAGATTCAGTAGGATGTAAGTTACAGTAGTTACTCGGAGATGAAGAGGCTTGCACAGGATACGGTAGCATGGAAAGCTGCATCAAACCAGTCTCTGCAGTGAAGGCCACAACAACAGCAACACTAGTGCACTTCACACCGAACTGTATACTTCGTTACTTAATTCAATTTCGGACCGTGTCAAGTGTGGGGAAGGAAAACGGCACTACAGGGCGTGACGAGTAATCGTGTGCGGCTGCACCAGAAGCGCCTCCAAGATCGGAATGGAGAACTGAAGCGCCTGCCACTTTGGCGCTGCCGCCGAGTGCCGGTGTTTCACGGCTAGCAGTGTCACCCCTTCACTACTCGCGTTGCTCCACTGACGCAGATGCGTACTGCGGTGCTCAGTTGGACGGAGCGACACGCAGCCAGAGTAACAGGTACCCCGCATGAGGCCGGCAGCACACCCTGGGGGACTCCCCGCAGCTATCGATCACTCGCAGCCATCGCGCCGAGGCGTAGTGCCGCCGGCGTCGCTGCGGAGGCACTCGGCATGGAGTCTGGGGCGACTCTTGGGAGAAGCTATGCTACGCAACACAGTTAAAAGAAAATATCACTTTCTCGAAACTATCTCCCTTTGTAAGGAGTAAGGTTGAAATTTTGCTCAAACGTGCCTACATCTTTCCTCTGTAATGTTGCACAAGCGTGGCGCCCTGCGTCGTCATTCTAGGGCTCGGCGACTCTCCAAACAGCGAGTGGTCGACACATCCGAAAAACAGCCCACAGGTCAGGAGTTCACATGAGATGTGAGGCGGGTTAATGATGTCACACTGGCACCAAATTTCGCCACAATTGTGCCGAATATAACCGTGGACGTGATCGCTGTGGGAAGGTTATTAAATCCGCTCTTGCCCGTATTTCATCTTCTCAGCGATGGAGGCCAGAACCGCGACTCCCAGCGTCGAAATCATGCGGTTTTCCTATGGGAGCCCGAAAATCGACAAGAAAAGCAGTAGGATAAAGGTCACAGATGGAACGACCCCTTCCGTTGGCGCGCTGATTCCCATACATTGTAGTGGCGTGAGCAAAAGGAGGACGTTCTTGACAATGACACCGCTGACATTCTCTGGACGATTCAAGCTCACTCTGAAGGACATCTTACTGAATATGGTCTGACCCCTTTGGAGAGTAGTGAGACCGTAATTTTGGCCTTGGTTTATTGGGTGGAACCACTAGGGACCATTCGAAACTATCTGACGAAATTTAAACGTGATCCGAGCCAGCAAAGCGTATTTATGCTCTTTCAGACCTCCTGATTCACGCCTTCCTCTGGCGTGATCATGGGGGGATGCAACACTGACATGTGTGTGAATAAGATGGCAAAGGGTCCCTTTAGGACTTATCAGTTCAGCTACATCCTCAGGACCAAATACATACGTTTATTGAGTACATTAAAAATGTACCTGCCTGACATTTCGACACCCATTCAGCTCAGAGATGCCACACAACAGCTCTAGTCCCTGAAGGCAGGCAGCCCCTTAGACACCACTCAACGTGGCGGAAATTGTTTGCAGAAACATTCACAAAATCCGTTTTAGTATGCCTAATTATGACAGAAAGGTCTAAACCAGTACAAGGTGACAAATATAGAAGTATATGAAATAAAATCTTCATAACTTCTGAACTGTTTGCATTAGGACGTTCAAACGGCATGGTTGGCCGTGGGGCTACAATCCTACCTTTATGAAAGTCGGAAACGTGATGGTACGCATTTCTCCTCCTTTCACGAAGCATCAAAACAACTGTTCACCAGGCAACGCCGGTCAAATGCTGTTTTTGTATGAGAAATCGGTTGGAAACTTTCCTCATGTCAGCACGTTGTGGGTGTCGCCACCGGCGCCAACCTTGTGTGAATGCTCTGAAAAGGTAATCATTTGCATATCACAGCATCTTCTTCCTGTGGGCTAAATTTCGCGTCTGTAGCACGTCATCTTCGTGGTGTAGCAATTTTAATGGCCAATGGTGTACATAATCAGTGATTATTACTGTCTCAGTCCCGCGGGTAACACTGAGGCTGGGAACCCTTATTAAAACCACTTCACTAATGTAGAAGCGAAGAGAAACGAACAGGGGCATCCGAGTGACGTTCGTTTGTCGACGGTGACGTAAACGTACGCGCATTGGTCGCGCATCTCCAGCAACGCGCGCACGAAGGCAAAGGAAACTTCTTTGGCGACTTCAAGCGACCAGAAGAGAACAGCAGTGCTTCAACTTGGCAGGACGGTTTTATTAACAGACATCACTTTATATGTGCACATAAACTGATGAAAATGATATTGATGTAATACGCAACTTATGCTGTCCCTGATAAAAACATAAAAGCTGTAATAGAGCGCTCCTCATTTAGGACGCAAAATATATTTCGCACCGATGCATCATGGTATACGAACATAAAGATGTCTGCAAGACGATTGTACAAAAACTAGGTAAAGCATGATAGGTGGCGTACTGTGGTAAATCTAAAGAGAGAGTGCAATGCTGGTATGAGCGCAGCTGTTGCGAAGAACAATGTTCACCTAACTATGTTGAAATGGGATTCTTCAGCAGACGACCACTGGAACATGTTCCCATGTTGATCCATCCGAATAGCCTACGTAACGGATTTCAGAGGTAAAATAAATAAATAAATAAAATAAAATAAATAAATAATAAAGTCACATAAGAACGAGAAAGATGTATGAGACAGACGAAATACCCTCAGACTTCAAGAAGAATATAATAATTCCAATCCCAAAGAAAGCAGGTGTTGACAGATGTGAAAATTACCGAACTATCAGTTTAATAAGTTACGGCTGCAAAATACTAACGCGAATTCTCAACAGACGAATGGAAAAACTAGTAGAAGTCGACCTCGGGGAAGATCAGTTTGGATTCCGTAGAAATATCGGAACGCGTGAGGCAATACTGAAGCTACGACTTATCTTAGAAGCTAGATTAAGGAAAGGCTGGTTCTCACAGAGACGGTAAGATTTCATTCACATATTTTGAAGATGTACTTTCGATTCTATAGCAGTCTTAGAAGGCAGGTAAAGGAAAGGCAAACCTAGGTTTCTAGTATTTGTAGACTTAGAGAAAGCTTTTGACAATGTTGACTGGAAAACACTCTTTCAAATTCTGAAAGTGGCAGCGATAAAATACAGGGAGCGAAAAGCTATTTACAATTTGTACAGAAACCAGATGGCAGTTATAAGAGTCGAGGAACATGAAAGGGAAGCAGTGGTTGGGAAGGGAGTGAGAGGTTTGTAGACTCTCCAAGATGTTATTCAATCTCTATATTGAGCAAGCAGTGAAGGAAACAAAAGAAAAATTAGGAGTAGGTATAAAAATCCATGGAGAAGAAATAAAAACCTTGAGGTTCGCCGATTACATTGTAATTCTGTCAGAGACAGCAAAGTACTTGGAAGAGCAGTTGAACGGAATGGACAGTGTCTTGAAAGGAGGATATAAGATTAACGTCAACAAAAGCAAAACAAGGATAATGGAATGTAGTCGAATTAAATCAGGTGATGCTAAGGGTATTAGATTAGGAAATGATATACTTAAAGTAGTAAATGAGTTTTGCTATTTTGAGAGCAAAATAACTGATGATGGTCGAAGTATACAGGATATAAAATGTAGACTGCCACTGGCAAGGAAAGCTTTTCTGAAGAAGAGAAATTTGTTAACATCGAGTATAGATTTAAGTGTAAGGATGTTCTTTCCGAAAGTATTTGTACGGAGTGTAACCATGTATGGAAGTGAAACATGGACAATAAATAGTTTGGACAAGAGGAGAATAGAATCTTTAACTGTACGCCGTACCGAGATTTGAACTCGGGAGCCCGCCTAAGGCAAAGGTCCTGAGTTCAAGTCTTGGTCCGGCACCCAGTTTTAATCTGCCAAAAAGTTTCAGGAAATGCTAATCTTATTGCTAGCTTGCGTGCAATCGATACTTTCCAAATGATGAGTTAGCAACTGAGCAGTGTCTCTAATGTACTTAATACAGTTCAATACAGTTTCCATAAATCCCTGGAACCTTATTCAGTCTGAATACTTTTCATTTATTTTCAATACCGCTGGTGTCCACTTCGACAAGAGACGGATGTGCTGTCATATTTTCCCTTGTGGGAAAATAGTGTGAGCGTTCAGTTGCGTATCAACTGTTATGCAGTACGGAATTTGAGCAAACAACAATATACGAGTAGCAAAGAAACATTGTAGTAAAACTACACCAATGACATCAAAATCGCGAGTCCAAATAACAGTTACACCAAAAACAACTACGTACTATAGCATAACTTACCGTTTCGTCTCCAACCTCTTTTTAATGTAGATACGTAACAGCGATGTTTTGTACCACTGCTGCTGATTGCTTTCCGGCACAGTAGCTGGTCTAGAGCTGTTTCCTGGGGGTTACGTGACCTTCCAGTGCTGACGTAAGCCACGGCAGGGAAGTGATGTGTTATGTGCCAGTCTGTTCCAAGAAATCAGCGCGGTGGGATGGACCTACGTGAGGACGTGACAGAATGGCAGAAACAGCTGTCGTGTTTCGACAGCGATCGGAGACGTGTGTCCTGCCTCGTCAGTTGATTCTGCGAACCAATAGGCCTTGCTGCTGTCGGCGAATGCAGTCCATCCTCTACCAATTTCCGAGTGAACAGTGCGAAGAGAACTGCAAGCAATTGACGTTTGGAATCGGGTTACCCCGCAAAAGGCCATTGCTCACACCAGCACATAAAACTACGTCTTCAGTGAGCCAAACAACACAGAAAGGCGACTCAATTCTAATGAAGCTCTACTGAGTGATTCTATTATTAATAATGAAAGAATACGTTCTCCGTTGTAAGCTGTATTGTGCTATATTAAAATCATGGTATTAGCTAATTTCGACAGTAGGCCATTATCTAGCACATTTGCTATGTCATGTATGAAATACCGTACGCATTACATTCTTTTATATGACATACATAAAACCATAAATCGTACTCCATCTTAACGTACTATAGGTGCTGCAGCCTGACAATTGGAGTGGTTACAGCATTTAGAGTATGTTACGTTGGAGTATGACATCTGGATTTACGTTTGTGACATAAAGGAATGTGCTGAGCACGATAAGTAACACATGACACATCAAATGTGCTTGATAATGGCTCACTGCCGAAATTAGCTAATTGCACGATTTTAATAAAGCGAAATACAGCCTACAACGGACAATATATGCTTTCATTAAACACTTTGAGGCTGTGGATCCCAATGTCAGCGAAATCTCTATTATTATTATTATTATTTTAATGTTGTGGCTCTTAATTTAGAGTCATTCACCTTCTCGCTTTCCATTAGAATGTTATTAAGTTTGAGTCACAGTCACTCGTCTTTGTACATACTTTTAAATCTCCTACGTGTTGTGAAATAGAAAACGTTCTGGGGACGGTGGGATGGAGATGTTTGACAAGTGTGCGTCGAAATTTTCATGTCCAGTGGTGAAGCGGAATGGGCTTCTGCTTCTCTTCCTCGTCGATCAGGTACTATTGAGTCGTCCTTGAGGTTTTTCCACGTCTTCCACTCATACGAAATTTTATTGGACAGCTTTAATTGTACTACAAATATGTTGTTGATAGAACGCTGCGCTGATGCCCTTCTCGGCTAGAAAATCTGATTTTTCATTAGCATCCAAGTCACAGTGAGAGGGTATCCACTAAAACTGCAATTATCTTGTTCACCTGCTGTGGCGATTTATTCTCTTCACTCCGGACATTAAAAAAATACACGGAAGTTTTTCTTCTCATATTTTCCAACAAACCAGTTCACAAGCATGACACAAATGCACGTGCGTGAACCTCAAGTCTCACTTATCGTTATGTTTTGTATTTTCTCTTCCTATTCTTCAATAAACCATTATTAACAGTAAATATTTATTTTATTTGAAACAGTCAACTGAGTATGACAATGAACACAGAAAACAGGTTTCTTAACGTTAATATTTCCTAAATACTGTCTGTAATTTTCTATTTAGGTTCTTGTTGATGTTCCGAAATAGCTTCATAAATTCAAGGAAATAAGAACCACTCAATAGTTTCTGGCAAATAATAAATTGTCGTTGCCGGTAAAAAATATTTATACTTTAGTATAAGCTCTGAAAGAACTATTTTCCACACTACATAAATAAATTTCACATTTGATGTTCATAACTCTTGTTTTGGGATTGCAACTACGCTTCCTGCATTTAGAAACATTATTTGTGTCAAGACATTTTGGTAGGTGCTCAACATTGTCAAACCTAACTTCCGCAACTGTCTATTTATTCAGACTATCTACACCATCTACATCTTCGCTGTCAGAGAAATTCACTGCACAAGAATGTGCTCTTGCAGCAACTAGCATAACATATTTGCGATTATTTATAAATTTGCCACCATCTATTTTGTAGTCAATCGGTGGTACTCTTTTTTGTTTCAGCTTTTGACTGATCGAACACCATGTATAGTACATCCCCCAAAAATTGGGAGTCAGATAGATTATAAAGTGATTAAAAATCCATACGGGCCATTTTTCTTTGGTAATGTAACGTCTGCAATATGATAAAAATCTGTGGCAAAGATCACCATCTCCCATGTTTACATTATATAATTTCACTATCACTGGGTGTGAAGCATTTTTTTTATCTTATCTGCATTATTACCGGTGGTCCACGTACGAAGAGGCTCAGAAAATGTGTTACTTCACAGTAATGAATTAAATTTATGCAAATGTGAACTAATACTCACCATCTAGAATAGTTAGCAAACTGTAGGAGAAAGCACAGAGTCTCAGACTAATTTTTAGTTTTTTTTTTTTAATTTAGAAATCATTCTGGTTAGTAGAAGCAGCCATTTTCAGCATATGACCAACACACGAGTTGTTCTTTGCTACATGCTGTGCTCTAGAGCTAAAACTAAGAACTAAAAGGACCACACTTGTGAGCAATCTTTCTATAAGCGGAAAAGACCACATATTTATTGAGAAAAAAAAAATAAACGAAGGTCCATATTTGTGAATCAGAAGAACGAAAAGGTTAAGTACTTCTTGCAGGTTTTGAATTTGCTTGAATTTGCTGCTCTGAAACTACAAAATATGACTGTTTTGTCTGATGAGTATAAAAAGTGACTTGTTGCAATTCTGATGGCTTCAGCTCACCTTGGAATTCTGAGTGGTGTGAATATTGCTAAGCCAACGTTTTCTTCTCTTTTCACTAAAGAGCCTCTGATCTTCAGAGTATCTCAGCTATATTGTTTCCTATTTCTCAGCTCCCATTATTAATTTAGTTGTTTCACTTTTCTTATGCGACGTTATGTCTTCTACCAGTTTGGGTCTACATCTACATCTACATGACTACTCTGCAATTCACATTTAAGTGCTTGGCAGAGGGTTCATCGAACCACAATCATACTATCTCTCTACTATTCCACTCCCGAACAGCGAGCGGGAAAAACGAACACCTAAACCTTTCTGTTCGAGCTCTGATTTCTCTTATTTTATTTTGATGATCATTCCTACCTATGTAGGTTGGGCTCAACAAAATATTTTCGCATTCGGAAGAGAAAGTTGGTGAGTGAAATTTCGTAAAAAGGTCTCGCCGCGACGAAAAACGTCTATGCTGTAATGACTTCCATCCCAACTCGTGTATCATATCTGCCACACTCTCTCCCCTATAACGCGATAATACAAAACGAGCTGCCCTTCTTTGCACCCTCTCGATGTCCTCCGTCAATCCCACCTGGTAAGGATCCCACACCGCGCAGCAATATTCTAACAGAGGACGAACGAGTGTAGTGTAAGCTGTCTCTTTAGTGGACTTGTTGCATCTTCTAAGTGTCCTGCCAATGAAACGCAACCTTTGGCTCGCCTTCCCGACAATATTATCTATGTGGTCCTTCCAACTGAAGTTGTTTGTAATTTTAACACCCAGGTACTTAGTTGAATTGACAGCCTTGAGAATTGTACTATTTATCGAGTAATCGAATTCCAACGGATTTCTTTTGGAACTCATGTGGATCATCTCACACTTTTCGTTATTTAGCGTCAACTGCCACCTGACACACCATACAGCAATCTTTTCTAAATCGCTTTGCAGCTGATACTGGTCTTCGGATGACCTTACTAGACGGTAAATTACAGCATCATCTGCGAACAACCTAAGAGAACTGCTCAGATTGTCACTCAGGTCATTTATATAGATCAGGAACAGTAGAGGTCCCAGGACGCTTCCCTGGGGAACACCTGATATCACTTCAGTTTTACTCGATGATTTGCCGTCTATTACTACGAACTGCGACCTTGAAGCCAATCTGTATTTTTATCTGTCTACTATTGCTGTTATAAGAATCTTTATACTTTAGACATTTAATTCGGTAGGGTAGGCGAATCAATTTTTCATGCTGAAGCAATGCTAACCTTTGAATACTTATTTCAATAGGTTTTAGTCCAATTAGAATTCTCACGGACGCTAAAAGTGTTGATTTTACTCCACCAGCTATAATCTTTAATATAATGAAATAATAAGCAATTTCTGAACCGGCTTCGGGGCCTTAGTGGCCTTCTTCAGAAGGTTATGCCTACAACATTATTTGAGGGTGTCAATAATAAAGTGCATTCAGCAAAATGCCATGGTACTAATAAGGAGCAATAAGTAATACAATGCTGAATGCTGAATCCATTAATACAATAAGAGCTCTTAGATGGCTATATATACATACTTTTTTTTGCCGTCGGGAAATATGACAGTCATGAAGGGGTTTACGCGGTCTGCGACCACTATACGATACTCTTTGGCCGTGATGGTACCTTACACGAGCTCCATTGGATCCACAGGTGCCCACGTGAATGTCCCCAGAGCAAACTGCAGCCGCCGCCAGCTCGTCTCCATCTCGCAGTACAGATGTCAAGGAGCTGCTCCCCTGGAAGACGGCGGATTCGAGCCCTTCCATCGGCACGATGAAGAAGGCATCTCGATTCATTAGACTATGCAACCCCCTTGCCACTGCGCCAATGTCCAGTTCCAATGCTCACGCACCCATTTCAATCGTAGGTGCCAACGTCGTGGTCTTAACAGTGGCACATGCGTGGGTCTTCGGTTGCGGAGGCCCATCGTTAAGAGGGTTCGGTGCACTGTGTATTCAAATACACTTGTACTCTGCCCAGCAGTAAAGCCTGATGTTAGTTCCGTCACGGTTCGCCGCCTGCCCTGTTTTACTAGTCTGCCCAGCTGACGACCTCCGACATCTTTAATGAGAGGTGACCGCCCAACCTCACGGCGTCTGGACGTGGTTTCACTTTCGTTGGAGACACTCACCACAGCATTCCTCGAACACTGGACAACTCGTGCAGTTTCCGAAATGTCCGTGCCGAGCCTCCGGGCAAACTCAGATAGATCGTGCGTCTTCCTCATTCTACACAGGGACAGCACGCTCACTGGTGCTACATGTACCGTGCGTGTGTCTGACTAGCTGTCATTCCACGCTAGGTGACGCTGCTATCACTTGGACGGATCTATATCGATAGTGGGTTGGTGGTTCAAATGGTTCAAATGGCTCTGAGTACTATGGAACTTAACATCTATGGTCATCAGTCCCCTAGAACTTAGAACTACTTAAACCTAACTAACCTAAAGACATCGCACACCTCCATGCCCGAGGTAGGATTCGAACCTGCGACCGTAGCAGTCGCGCGGCTCCGGACTGAGCGCCTAGAACCGCTAGACCACTGCGGCCGGCGGGTTGGTAGTCATAATGTTCTGGCTGATCAGTGTATTGAACAATCTGAAACAGCGGGAGCGCCATGGTTCACATCCCCGCAATTTTGTCGCTCTGTGGCATAAAATCATCAGTAGGAGTCGTGAGCTAGGTATGGCACACCTGAAGAAAAACGTGGACTGTCTTCTTGGCTACACTGAGTCCGTTATCTTGGCTAGGCGACCTCACAGGTTATGATGTCTCCTGGGAGGTGACAAATTTTTTTTCTGGTGTTCTTATTTGCAAAAACTGGGACGAGGTAATGCCTCTCACGTCCTCTGTCCGGTTGTGTATTGCACTGCATGGACATTTTACACCGTACTCCACTTTATTGCATGGCGCGTACTTCGGTTGCCGTTATCGTTTCTTCCATGCCTTTTTGATTTGCGAATGATACGAAGGGGAAACCACTGTGACCTCGAATCGTTAATAATCGGTCATGGTTATTGCGCGAGTTGTTTGTAGGCTCAACCTTCATGGAATGAAACCTCCAGGAATATAAACCTCCACGTGATGTGCAATACTTTTTTTTTATAGTATCGAACACTGCACTCTAATGAACAGCTTCCTGAGGTTTTTGGCGATTGGTTTACAAACCCACGGCGAAACGTCCTTTTCTTTCTTTGGTCGTCTCTATTTGCTTTGTTAATCCTACCTGGTAATGGTTCTAAACTGACGAGTAATACTCAGAGTCTGTAGAACGACAGCCTATTGAGCTACAACTGAGCTATACCTCTAACGACCGATAATTGTAGTTAGGATTCCTAGAATGGATCTCAGGCTGATATCTGGTTCTCGTACGACTAGTTTTGTATGGTCGCTCCATTTTGTGCATACACATACTTCTAGAGTTTTTTCAGTTAAAAAGCCGGTAATGTAAGAGAATGCTGCCATAATTGTTAATTGCTAGACCTTTTACGTTAGTAATAGGCCTATTTCGACAAAATCGCCGTCTTTAGACTATATGCAACCAAATACGCTTTGTTAAAAGTTGTAATTTTATAATTATAAACAATTTTGTTTTACTATACGCAAGTACCTACTCCCGTACTGCATCGTGCTGTTGCTGTCTTGTAATCTGTTTGCTGCATAGGACGTTTCAAACTGCATCAAAATTTTTAGATATTTAACTTAATGATCTCTATTAACTGGTGTTCTTCGCAAACGTAAACTAGGTCTTTTATCGCGTGTGTATACTGGTGTGATTTTCACAGCTATGATTGACAGCTGATGCAGCGATGCTGTGTGGTGACAATTGTTTATTCATTTGTCACTCTATCGTAACTATGTATGAAAGGATCCAACACTGACATACAGCAGTTACGTAAAATTGCCGAATGAGCTACAAGTAAAAATCAAATTCACAACGAATATGAAACCAATAAAACTATAAATGTTTTGGGCCTGACAAAAATATTGACAATGAACACAAATCTGAAATATACCGATAACACATAACGTCAGACAACATTATTAACGCGAGCTCTTGCGACCCGAAAACACAAATACACATATTTTAACAGACAGATTAACAGACTAATAAATCTATCTTTAGAACATACAGCCATACAAAAGAATTCGCAACCCTCACTTACGTAGCTCAATAAAATAACTTCGATCCAAGCATAGTGAAAAGAACTATACGACATTGCCGTACACCTAAATTCATTAAGATCCATAGAAACATAAAATTAACGATAGAAATACCCACAAAACAAAAGTGCAAATAAATACCGGAAACTTACACAGGACAGATATCCAACAAACTGAACAGATTTTTAACGAAGATAGCAGTTAAATTTGCGTACAGAACCAAATACAACATCAAAATGATAAATCAAAACCACCAATACACACACAACCACGCATATATAAAATCACAGGCATATATAAAATAAATTGTGAAAGCTATGATAAATTCTGTATAGTACAGACAGACAAAAACTTTGAAATTGGGTGCAGATAGCACACAAGAATTAGCGGCACAAACCAGTTCACCTTCTTCAACCATTTAAGAACAGAAAATCGTGAAGATCACATAATAAGCGTTATAAAAATTGTACATGTAAGGTCAAAGGAATTTAAAATGAACATTTTGGAAGAAACCGAAATCTATATACACTCACGGACAGACTATGATGAAGTATTAATCGAGCAAACTGACCTAAAACAAGCATTTCCTAGACAAATTTATAGAAATCATACAACTCGATTCGGGTTCGTCGTAATTAAATAAAAACACAGATATACACACACTACAAAACGTAACAAAAATTATAATACCACGCCATAGATAATTAAGATACATAGACAAATGAATAAACAATCTGTAACCATACAGCATCGCTGGATTACCTGTCAATTATAGCTGTTAAAACCACAACAGTATATACAAGCGAAATAAAGACGTAGCTTACATTTGCGAGAAACAACAATTAATAGAGATAATGAAGATAAATATTGAAAAATTTTGGTGCGCAAACACCATATACAGCAAAAAGATTATAGGACAGCGACAGGACCACGGTGCAATATGGAAGTAAGCAGCAGCACACGGTAAAACAAAATTCTTACTGGTTATAATACTAAAAGTTTTAGCAAAGCGTATTTGGTTGCAGATAGCCTGAAGATGGCGAAAATACCGAAACAGACCTATTGTTACTGCAAAACTTCTAGCAGTTAACAATTATAGCAGCATTCAGATACATTACCGTCTTTTTATTATGTCAATGCAAGTCGCACCCAAGTCCAAAAAAAATTTTTTTTTCAGTTGTCATTGCTTCTCACCAGTCGCGCAAATGTTCATTGACGGGCCTTCCCGCCAATTACTACTCAATATGGTACATTTATTTACGTCAATCCACTGGCAGTCACCATACCAAGTATCGATCTTCTGAAGTCGTTTTTGCATTTTGCTACGTTTTACAGTATTCGTCAACAGCTTCATACAATTTGTGACGTCGTCTACCATACCATTTAAATACATGGTGGGCATTAACGACCCCATCACTTCCCTTTATGGTATATCCGAAATTACGTTTTCATCTTATGTTTTGGCCCCGTTAACAACGTTTTGAGTTATATCGCTTATGAACTTCCGTGGCCTCGCACGTGAACAGGAGAACGAATTCACGGTAGTAATGAGAGTGTCTGACAGGGTTTCTTGAGCCATATCTTTCAATCTCTGCCTTCCCCTACCGTTTTTACTTTCCGCAACTCCCTTCAATACTATGGAAGCTATTCCACGATGTCTTAACACATGTCCTATCATCCTGTCCCTTTCTTGTCAGTGTTTCCCATATGTTCCTTTCGTCGCCCATTCTGCGGAGAACCTCCGCATTCCTTACCTCCTCAGTCCACCTAATTTTTAACATACTTCTCTAGCACTACACCTCAAGTGCTTCGATTGTCTTCTCTTCCTGTTTTCCCATGGTCCATGCCTCACTACCATACAATGATGTTCTTCAGACGTACAGTATCAGGAACGTCTCAGATTAAGACCTATGTTTGATACTAGTAGACTTCTTTTGGCCAGGAATGCTCTTTTTGCCAATAGTAGTCTGCTTTCTACGTCCTCCATGTTTCATCCGTCACGTGTGATTTTACATTCAGGCTAGCAGAAATCCTTCACTCCACCTACTTGGTGGTCCTCAACTTTGACGTTAAGTTTATCGCTACTTTCATTTCTGCTACTGCTCTCAATCCATATTTTGTATTCGTTACAGTGCTCATTCCTTTCAAAACGTCCTGTGGTTCTTCTTCACTTTCGCTGAGGACAACAATGTCATCTAATACCTTGACGTCCTTTAACCCGGAATTTGAACCCCATTTTTGAACCTTTCTTTTATTTTCGCCATTGATTTTTCGACGTATAGATTGAACAGCAGGGGCGAGAAACTACAGCCTTTAATCAGAGCGCTTCATTCTTGGTCTTTCAGTCTCATTGTCCTCTCTTGGTTCTTGTACATATTGTCTACTACCTGTCTTTCTCTATAGCCGACCCGTATTGTTCTTAGGATTTCGAACATATTGCATCGCTTTACAATGTCAGACGCTTTCCACAATTGTCTGCATTCTTCTTAAGTATTGCTTCCATTACCTACAACACCGTCGGTACAGCCTCTTTCGTACCTTCACCCTTCCGAAAGCCAAACTGATCTCTAACAGATCTTTGTTTCCCACTCTTCTGTATATAATTCCTGTCAGCAACTTAGGTCGATCATGACTTCGGAGTTTTAGTATTATACCCTTAGTACGGAGTAATAATACGAAAACCGCCAGATTCTTGATCGAATAGCTCGCAACTTACGTAAACAAAACGCTTTAGGGAGTGTCAAATAGACTTGGAAGAGCAGTTGACCGGAATGGACATTGTCTTGAAAGAAGGTGTAAGATGAACATCAACAAAAGCAGAACGAGTATAATGGAATTGAGTCAAATTAAATCAGGTGGTGCTGAGCGAATTAGATTAGGAAATGAGACACTTAAAGTAGCAGATGAGTTTTGCTATTTGGACAGCAAAATAAATGACCATGGTCGAAGTAGAGAGGACATAAAATGTAAAAAAAAAAAAAAAATATTCAAATGTATGTTAAATCTTATGGGACTTAACTGCAAAGGTCATCAGTCCTTAAGCTTACACACTACTTAACCTAAATTATCCTAAGGACAAATACACACACACCCATGTCCGAGGGAGGACTCGAAGCTCCGCCGGGACCAGCCACACAGTCCATGACTGTCACGCCTGAGACCACTCGGCTAATCCCGCGCGGCACATAAAATGTTGACTGACAATGGCAAGGAAGGCGTTACTGTAGAAGAAAAATCTGTTAACATCGAGTATAGACTGAAGTGTCAGGAAATCTTTCTGAAAGTATTTGCATGGAGTGTAGCCATACATGGAAGTGAAGCTTGAACGATAAACAGCTTAGGCATGAAGGGAATAGAAGCTTCTGAAATGACGTGCTACAGAAGAATACTGAAGATTAGATGGGTAGATCATGTAACTAATGAGGGGGTACTGAAAAGAATTGGGGGGAAGAGGAATTTGTGGTACAACCTCACTACAAGAAGGAACACATTCTGTAATATCAAGGGATCATCAATGTAGTACTGGAGGGTAGCGTCGGGGGAAAAATCTTAGAGAGAGACCAAAAGGTGATAACAGTAAGCAGATTGAGAAGGATGAATGTTGCAGTAGTTAATCATAGGTGAATAGGCTAGCACAGGATAGAGTAGCATGGAGAGCTGCATGAAACCAGTCTTCGAACCAAAGACCACAACAAAAACGACAAGATTCTCTTCGAACGTTCCTGGCTCAATGGCGATTTCATTTGATTTGCTGGTTTGTTTGCGGCGTAATGCTGCGGGTGTTTCATTGACACCATAACTGTCGGTTATTTCCACCGCCCTCGCCAAATTTGAGCTAGTACTTCAATTTTAGTGTCCTACTTGGTAGCGGACTTACAACCATACGTGAAAAAGGCAACATTTACTATGATATACGTTATTTGTCGGCTCTCTCCGCCGCGAAAGAAGCTTCACGGATGCGACTCCGACATGTACGTGAGGTGCCAAGAGAGATGAATGACTGCTCATTGCTATGGCATTGCCGTCGTAAGGTCAGAACACGTTCACGCACATCGCGTGATGTATGTAGGACAGCCGCGCACGCGATCTGCCTACGTCATCAGACATATGCGCTACGTTCCGTCTCCTAGAAGCACAGACGAATCTTTAGAACATTCAGTCGCGGTCTGTATCTATAACATCTAACCCTACATTTGCGTTGTCGAATAGTGGATCCTAGAGAAAACCGTTGCCAGTATTACTTATACTGATTCGCAAGCTGTCTTAGGTACGTACACCAGTCTTTCTTATTTCGTCTCCGTCTGCCAAGAGCTTGCGATAACTATTCACGAGGATCACGAACGGTCTTAGGAACCTCTCAAAACACAAATGCTATAAGGTTTTCAAAGTATTATTTCAAGTAGTACACGACGCCGTTCTTTCGTAGTGAACCACAGTAGTTTGCGGTACAGCTCCAAAATGCTCTCGAGCCAACGAAATAGAGCAGATGCAAAATGCGCAGCGAACCACGAGATAATCGATTTGGCACCACCGTGGGAGAATTCCATCTGCTCTCAGCACTCACTCGGGTTTAGGCGCTCTACTCTATCGCTGTTATCATATGATCATACTTATTTAAGCAAACGTCGTTAATGTACTGCCTAAAGGAAACAATTTTTTTTGTCTAGCATCACAAGGATTTATTAATTTTGTAGCTAGGCTGTTTGTCTTTGGTACCTGCCATCATGAAAACTGGGGTTTTTATAAGATCGTCTGCTAGGAGTGTCAGTCCTGCTATATAGGACAGACTGTGCAATAAATGTGTACTGGGCTCAGGGAACACCACAGATGTGGGAACGTAAAGAAGCCGGATTCAACGTTTGCTGAAAACTGCTTAAGCCACAACCACAAATTTGTAATAGGTGTAGAAGTCCTACACATGGTGGGGACAGCTGCATAGCTCACTCAGTAACAAATACTAAAAACTAAAAAATAGATTTGTGTATTTACTACTGAATGAGCAGATCCAATATACCCGGGGGGGGGGGAGGAACCCGTGGGGGGGGGGGGGAGGAGGAGAGGAGACCTTGTTACTTTCGTTCATGGATAGATTAGCATACAGGTACCCATTCATTTGCACATATCTGTATTCCATTGTACGTATATTCATAGTTGGAGTAAATAATGCCCAATTAATCCCATAAGGTTGTCCAATACAACTGCAACTACCAAAATAGCCAACACAGATAATTTTTATAGCTTAAGTTCAGAGTCGATAGTATAAGAAACTGACATCGGTTTAGCTTACCTTCGATGACACGTTTGAAATTACACTGGAAAATGGGCTTCAACCAGAACCCTAAGCCGAGCGTAAATAATAAAGATTTGTGAAACAAGGTAACGAAGTGATTCGTTTAGTTAAATACAACGTACTATATTTAACTAAGACCCCCACAGTTGAACAAGGTAATCTGTAGTGGTGTTCAAATCTGGTCTTCTCGTCTTTGATTTTCAGTTGTTTCGTTTATAGACGGCATAAAAAAAGTGGCGAAGAAGAAAATTAAACACCCGCTGTTTAGTGATAAAGGTATGTTGTTGTTGTCGTGGTCTTCAGTACAAAGACTGGTTTGATGCAGTTCTCCATGCTACTCTATCCTGTGCAAGACTCTTCATCTCCCAGTACCTACTGCAGCCTAAATCCTTCTGATTCTTAGTGTATTCATCTCTTAGTCTCACTCTACGATTTTTACCCTCCACGCTTCCCTACAATACTAAATTGGTGATCCCTTGATGCCTCAGAAAGTGTCCCACAACCGATCTCTTCTTCTAGTCAAGTTGTGCCACAAATTCCTCTTTTCCCCAGTTCTATTCAATACCTCCTCATTCGTTACGTGATCAACCCATCTAATCTTCAGCATTCTCTGTAGCACCACATTTCGAAAGCTTCTATTCTCTTCTTGTCTGCACTGTCCGCAGATGCCGGCTTAAATTATTAATCGTCCATGTTTCACTTCCATACAGGGCTACACTCCATACAAATACTTTCAGAGAGGACTTACTGACACTTAAATGCACAGTTGATGTTAATAAATTTCTCTTCTTCAGAAATGCTTTCCTTGCCAAAGCCAGTCTACATTTTATATCCTCTCTACCTCGACCATCATCAGTTGTTTTGCTCCCCAAATAGCAAAACTCTTTTACTTCTTTAAGTGTCTCATTTCCTAATCTAACCCCCCTAAACATCCTCTATTGAATTCAACTACATTCCATTATCCTTGTTTTGCTTTTGTTGATGTTCATCTTATATCCTCCTTTCAAGACACTGGTCATTCCGCTCAGCTGCTCTTCCAAGTCCTTTGCTGCCTCTAACAGAATTAGGATGTCATCGGCAAACCTCAAACTTTTTATTTCTTCTCCATGGATTTTAATTCCTACACCAAATGTTGCTTTTGTTTTCTTTACTGCTTGCTCACTATAATGGTTCAAACGGCTCTACGTACTATGGGACTTAACATCTGAAGTCATCAGTCTCCTAGACTTAGAAATACTTATACCTAACTAACCTAAGGACATCACACACATCCATGTCCGAGGTAGGATTCCAACCTGCAACCGCACCAACAGCGCGTTTCCAGATTGAAGCGCCTAGAACCACTCGGGCAAAGCAGCCGGCCTGCTCAATATACAGATTGAATAACATCGGTGATAGGCTACAACCCTGTCTTACTTCCCTCTCAATCACTGTTTTCCTTTCATGTCCCTCGACTCTTATAACTGCCTTCTGGTTTATGTGCAAATTGTAAATAACCTTTCGCTCCCTGTATTGAACACTTACCACCTTCAGAATTTGAAAGATAGTATTCAAGTCAACATTATCAAAAGCTTTATCTAAGTCTACAAATGCTATAAACGTAGGTTTGCCTTTTTCAAACCTATTTTCTAAGATAAGTTGCAGGGTCGGTAGTGACTCGTGTGTTCCAACATTTCTACGGAATCCAAATTGATCTCCCCCAAGGTCGGCTTCTACCAGTTTTTCCACTCGTCTATAAAGAATTTTTGTTAGTATTTTGCAAACGTGGCTTATTAAACTGATAGTTCAGTAATTTTCACACCTGTCAACACCTGCTTTCTTTGAGATTGGAAATATATTCTTCTTGAAGTCTGAAGGTATTTCGCCTGTCTAATACATCTCCCTCACCATATGGAAGAGTTTTGTCATGGCTGGTTCTCTCAAGGCTATCAGTAATTCAAGTGGAATATTGTCTACTCCTGGGGCCTTGTTTCGACTTAGGTCTTTGAGTGCTTTGTCAAATTCTTCATGCAGTATTACATCTTCTTTCTCGTCTTCATCCACGTCCTCTTGCATTTCCATAATGATGTCTTCAAGTACATCACCCTAGTAGAGATCCTATATGTACTCCTTCCACCTTTCTGCTTTTCGTTCTTTGCTTATGACTGTTTTTCCATCTCAGCTCTTGATATTCATACAGATGGTTCTCTTTTCTCCAAAGGTCTCTTTAATTTTCCTGTAGGCAGTATCTATCTTGCCCCTAGTGGTATATGCTTCTACGTCCTTACATTTGTCCTCTAGCCGTCCTTGTTTACCCATTTTGCACTTCCTGTCGATGTCATTTTTGAGACTCTTGCAATCCTATTCGCCTGCTTCATTTACTGCATTTTTAAATTTTCTACTTTCATCAGTTAAATTCAATATCTCTTCTGTTACCCAAGGATTTTCACTAGCCCTCGTCTTTTTACCTACTTGATTCTCTGCTGCCTATAATATTTCATCCCTCAAAGCTACCCATTCTTCTTCTGTATTTCTTTCCCCTGTGCCGGCCAGTGCGGCCGAGCGGTTCTAGGCGCTTCAGTCTGGAACCGCGCGACCCCTACGGTCGCTGGTTCGAGTCCTGCCTCGGGCATGGATGTGTGTGATATCCTTAGGTCAGTTAGGTTTAAGTAGTTCTACGTTCTAGGGGACTGATAACCTCAATTGTTAAGTCCCACAGTGCTCAGAGCCATTTGAACCAACCTTTCCCCTGTTGTTGTCAACGGTTCCATAATGCTCTCTCTGAAACGCTCTACAACCTCTGGTTCTTTGAGTTTATCCAGGTCCCTTCTCCTTATACTTCCACGTAAATGACCTTCTTTTATGATTCTTAAACCTAGTGTTAGCTATGATTAAGTCATGCTCCGTGCAAAATTCTACCAGGCGGCTTCCTCTTTCATTCCTTATTTCCAGTGCATATTCACCTACTTTTCCTTCTCTTCCTTTTCCTGCTATCGGATTCCAGTCCCCCATGGCTATTAAGTTTTCGTTTCTCTTAACTTTCTGAATAATTTATTTTATCACATCATATATTTCTTCAATTTCTTCAGTATCTACGGAGCTAGTTGGCATATAAAGTTGTACTAATCTGGTGGCAGGGGTAAAATACAGGGAGCGAAAGGCTATTTACAATTTCTACAGAAACCAGATGGCTGTTATAAGAGTCGAGGGGCACGAAAGGGAAGCAGTGGTTAGGAAGGGAGTGAGAGAGGGTCGTAGCCTATCCTCGATGTTATTCAATCCGTATATTGAGCAAGCAGTGAAGGAAACAAAAGAAAAATTCGGAGTAGGTATTAAAATCCATGAAGAAGAAATAAAAACTTTGAGGTTCGCCGATGACATTGTAATTCTGTCAGAGACAGCAAAGGACCTGGAAGAGCAGTTGAACGGAATGGCCAGTGTCATGAAAGGAGGGTATAAGATGAACATCAACAAAAGCAAAACGAAGATAATGGAATGAAGTCGAATTAAGTCGGGTGATGCTGAGGGAATTAGATTAGGAAATGAGACACTTTACGTAGTGAAGGAGTTTTGCTATTTAGGGAGCAAAATAACTGATGATGGTCGAAGTAGAGAGGATATCAATTGTAGACTGGCAATGGCAAGGAAAGCGTTTCTGAAGAAGAGAAATTTGTTAACATCGAGTATTGATTTAAGTGTCTGCTAGTCGTTTCTGAAAGTATTTGTATGGAGCGTTGCCATGTGTGGAAGTGAAACATGGACGATAACTAGTTTGGATAAGAAGAGAATAGAAGCTTTCGAAATGTGGTGCTACAGAAGAATGCTGAAGATTAGATGGGTAGATCATATAACTAATGAGGAGGTATTGAATAGGATTGGGGAGAAGAGAAGTTTGTGGCACAACTTAACTAGAAGAAGGGATCGGTTGGTAGGACATGTTCTGAGGCATCAAGGGATCACCAATTTAGTATAAGAGGGCAGCGTAGAGGGTAAAAATCGTCGAGGGAGACCAAGAGATGAATACACTAAACAGATTCAGAAGGATGTAGGTTGCAGTAGGTACTGGGAGATGAAGAAGTTTGCACAGGATAGAGGAGCATGGAGAGCTGCATCAAACCAGTCTCAGGACTGAAGACCACAACAAACAACTGTGCTGGGTGTGGGCTTATTGTCTATCTTGGCTACAATAATGCGTTCTCTATGCTGTTCGTAGTAGCTTATCCACTTTTCTATTTTTTATTCATTATCAAACCTACTCCTGCATTACCGTTATTTGATTTTGTATTTATAACTCTCTATTCATCTGACCGGAAGTATTGTTCCTCCTTCAACCGAACTTCACTAATTTCCATTATATCTAACTCTAAGCTATCCATTCCCTTTTTTAAATTTTCCAACCTACCTGCCCGACTAAGGGATCTGACATTCCACGCTCCGATCCATAGAACGCCAGTTTTGTTCCTCCTGAATGTCCCTCCGAATGGGGAACTATTTCACCTCCGGTATATTTTACTCATGACGACGCCATCATGGGCGCTGATGGCCGCACAGCTGAGCGCCCCACAAACCAATCATCATCATTACGCCATCATCATTTAATCATACAGTAACGCTGCATGCCCTCGGGATAAATTACGGCTGTATTTTCCCCTTGCTTTCAACCGTTCGCTGTACAAACACAGCAATACCGATTTGGTTATTGTTACAAGGCCAGATCAGTCAATCATCCAGACTGTTGCCCCTGTAACTACTGAAAAGGCTGCTGCCTCTCTTCAGGAACCACACGTTTGTCTGGCCTCTCAACAGATACCCCTCCGTTGTGGTTGCACCTATGGTACGGCTATCTGGATCGCTGAGGCACGCAAGCCTCCCCACCAGCGGCACGGTCTGGAAAGCACTAGGGTGAGTAGTGTTCCAGAAATTTGCAATTAGTTTGAACTTTTCTTCACAAAAGGAGTTTAACTATGAGTCGATTTTACTAAATCATCTTCCAGTTCTTGGTATCCTAACATATCGCAAGTTTTTCATTCATTTCAGCCACTGAAGACAATTAACTGTACAGTCGTCATACTGTGCGTTCCCCAATCCGTTATTACTTTTTATTTGCGTGAAATATGTAGAATTTTTGAGTTGTAAGTATTGCAAGCATTAAGTATTGCTCTAAGATCACGGTAGGTCTACCAACGATTCAAGGTATTCTGAAAGAGCTGTGGAAGTTTTAATGGTGAGTCACTCCTCTCAATCACCTTTGAAAGTGAGATGCCGTTTTCGACACAAGTGGGTTTGAAATGTTATAATTTTGAGATGCTATTGTCCTACAGTCAAGAATGTTGTATAGTTTGTGTGACCGTCTTTTTTACGCATGATACAATACCTTTAAATCTGAATAAAAGAGTTTCTTCAAAAGTTACTGGTACCATTCCAGCGGAAATTTAGAAGTCAATCAACAAGCCTTTAAAAAGGGGAGAGAGCAAAGGAGCACAAAACACGACAAATCTTTTTAACCTGGTGGACTTCCAGCTCACTTTCCCCAAGTCGCCGGCCGCTGTGGTCGAGCGGTTCTAGGCGCTTCAGTCCGGAACCACGCGGCTGCTACGGTCGCAGGTTCGAATCCTGCCTAAGGCATGGTTGTGTGTGATGTCCTTAGGTTAGTTAGGTTTAAGTAGTTTAAAGTCTAGGGGACTGATGATCTCAGTTGTTAAGTCCCATAGTGCTTAGAACCATTTGAATCATTTTGAACAAAATTTCTAATTGGTGTGATGTATAGATCTTGGTCTAAATGTAGAAAAATGTAAGTTAATGGGAATGAGTAGGAAAAACAAACCCGTAATGTTCGGATACAGCATTGGTAGATCCTGCTTAACACTACCACGTTGCAAGGCGATATAGAATGGAAAGAGCATGTGAGGATTGTGGTAGGATATGTGAATGGTTGACTTCGATTTATTGGGAGGATTCTAAGAAAGTTTGGTTCATCTGTAAAGGAGACCGCATATGTGACGCTAGTGTGACCTATTCTTGCTCACTGCCCGAGTGTTCAGGACCCGTACCAGATCGGATTGGAGGAAGACACCAAAGCAAATCAGAGGCTGACTGCTAGATTTGTTACTGGTAGGTTCGGACAACTCGCGTTATGGAGATGATTCGGGAACTGAAATGGGTATCACTGGAGGGAAGGCGGCGTTCTTCTCGAGGAACACTGTTGAGAAAATTTAGAGAACAGAGATCTGAAGCTGACTGCCAAACAATTCTACTGTCACCAACATACAGTGAGCGTAAGGAGCACGAAGTTAAAATAAAAGAATTTAGGGCTCATACGGAGGCATAGAGACAGTTGTTTTTCCCATGCTCTACTAGTGGATTTAGTACCCTCTGCCCCGTGCCGTAAGGTGATTTGCGAAGTATCAGTGTAAATGTTGATGTAGAACTTGAATTCCTTAACGTACTGCCAAAGAAGAGATACTGTAATAATTTTCTGTTTAGGATTGACACTTTCTATAGATACGTGGTTCTTTATTTGTCTTCGGTTTTGTGTGCAATGTTACCAGCGTGACTGGTGTGACTAGGTTAGTGTGTACTTATTGTTTATTTCGTACTTTTTTGTTGCACTTTGTAAGTGGGACCTGTGGAACTCTTGACTCCCTTGCCGCCCTACGATGGTAGGTGGTCCCATAGGATATGTTGCATCTTGGCTCTCTTTTCCAACTAGGAGTAAATGGTAGAACAACAATTCGTTAGACCCAAGGAAAATATCCCAATAAACTTGATCAGCACTGTGGGAATGGGACTATTATTTCTTTTGTTTCTGCGATAATTATGCCTACTATCTTAGATAAAATTCCCACGCACAGGTTCCCGGGTTCGATTCCCGGCGGGATCAGGGATTTTCTCTGCCTCGTGATGATTGGGTGCTGTGTGATGTCCTTAGGTTAGTTAGGTTTACATAGTTCTAAGTTCTAGGGGACTGATGACCATAGATGTTAAGTCCCATAGTGCTCAGAGCCATTTGAACCATTTTTATCCTAGATAAAACCAAAGATCATTGTATTAATGTTCGTCTGTATATGCAAGTGAGATGTGAGTGACAGGCACCAAAACGACGTTGTATATTTCGTGCACTTTCGCCCACGGGAATCCTTCCAGGTAAATAGCATGTTTCACCAGATAGACAAAGAAGTCTGTAAGCAGCGTAGAAGCTCTAAATCTGACTACTTGCTACACTCTGAATCAACGCAGTAATGTTCGGACGGGATTGACATACCGTTTTCAGTTCATTACAGGATTTATAAAAACGTATGATAGCAAACCTGATTCATTTTCAGTTTGGTGCGGCCGTCTATTAAATAGCCACTCAATAATGATAATGTGTTATGCTCTTAAAAATGTAGCCGCTCATTATTCTCGTTCGTGCAACAATGTTTACGCAAGAAAATATCTATGTGAATTTCACTGAATGTGCTTGACATTCATTTCAGATGTTATGAACATCCTGTTAACACAGTTTCTTTCAATACATTACTACGAAATCTTTGTCAGTCCGGGCTCCCTTGACACAACTTCGAAACAGATAATTAAATTTTCATTACCTTGGGTGCAAAATTTTCGTACCGCCAACACTACGAAAAGAGCCATTACAACCTCCTCTAATCACGCACTGTTATTTAGCTCTATGAAATTAGCACCAGAACATTACGATTCAAACTCTACTACGCACATTCTTCTACAGGAAGTAATTCACCATGTACACTTTTAAACTGTATTTAACAAAAAATTCACACACACACTTATATACACACACCTATTCCAGCGAAACTCTGTAACAGCAATCTTATTCACTTCCAACTGTCTCCTTCTTTCTCTTCGCTGAATTTACATAGACAATGCTTCCTCTCTGGGTAAAGAACTCAAATTATGTAAACAATGCGTGTACAGCACTTCACAAATATAGAATTTGTATCCATTAGGTAACATAAATAACATTGACATTAGATAAGGTTTAATAAATGTATAAGCAAACACACAAAGAAAAATTCCATCTCAGGGTAATTTCAAAAGTCGAGGCACACATCGAAGCTGAAGGGGGTCTCGTGGTAAGAGTTCTGGCTGCCGGTGTTGGAATAAAACGCATGAGATTCGAACAAATGCTACAAAGTCAGACCTCGATAGAATGTGTGAGGCTTCCAATTTGAACAAGTGTTTTGAATATAATTCCTGGTGAAAGTTATAAAGACGTATAAAATTGTTACGAAAATATATCTGCTTGAACCAACAGTATGATAGACCTGCATAAAAGATGGAAGAAGAGGGGGGGGGGGGAGGGGGAGAGGTGCAGAGTGGGCTCAAATTTTGTACAAATGTTTTCAATGTAGCACTTGGAGCAAGTTGTAAAGAGATATAAAATTGTCACAAAACTATAACTTCTAAGAATTTTTAGAACCGTCAACAGACTACCGGTAAATTTAAAATTACCACCTTTTCTGATGACTTTAGAATGAATTACTGGATGAGAGTTTTTTACCACAAGTCTATGTTTAGCTCTTCTCCATAGCCGTTGAAACTCCGTATTATGGACACGGAATTACCATGTGCCTGAGATGAAAAAAAAAATGGAAATAACAAATGCAAAACCACAATTCCATCCTACCACATGTGTCTATATCACGAATCCCTCGGTCTTCTACCATGTCGAATATTTTTAGTCCGCAGTTATTCATTACGTAAGAAACTTCCAAATGACGGAGACAAAGAAAAAAACTAAGCTGTTGAAGTTTCATAAACCTTTGGACGCAAACGCTACTTGAGACGAGAGGTCGTCGAGTCTAGAGGGTGCTTCAGCTTGTGCGCAGCAATAATCGATTGCGCGCAGTGAGCTTAGGTCTGAAAGTCAACGATTGGGAGCAGCTGAAAGCGTAATGAGCTATCGATACTGCAAGAAGGCAGTGAAGGAGGACGGGAGGGGGGGAGGGGAATTCTCCATGACAACAGAGAAAATATGCATAGCACACCACGTGCCAAGGCGATAGGAGCACACACTGTGTTTGTTAACGGTTACTCAGCGAAACGTACAGTCGAACTCTCGAAACAAGTTAGTAGCCATCTACACAAATGCCACCATGAACGAGGCCTTCTCGCTATATTATTACGCTCTCGTCCGAAACTTTACGGTTCAGCACCATAACATAACTTTGCACGGATTACCGCGATCTGTCGCTGGCTTCGCTGCCTAGAATAATATAGGGCGTGGATTCGTATCCGACCTCACTCATGGTTGCGGGCTTGACTTTTAATGATCAGTTAACGCGCACGTGTTCTGCATATTGAAGTGTAATTAACGGTCCTCGTTTCCTTCGAAAATCTGTATGTCACAAGGGGAAAAAATGAAAAATAAGGCAAGCAGTTGTTGTAAGTAAATATTGCCGTGTTAAAATGATAGTTAAATGGACACCCTAGCTGTAAACAGGTGATGATATACTTCATTGGGGACATGTTGAAAATGTGTGCCCTGACCTGGACTCGAACCCAGGATCTCCTGCTTACATGGCAGACTATCTATCCATCTTTTTTTTTTATTTAGTTTAGCCATCTCAGCCACCGAGGGCACAGAGGATAGTGCGCCTACATGGACTTATCCCTTGCACGCTCCCCGCGAGATCCACAATCCCAACAAGTCCACACCACTATTTTCGTAGTGCGCCTAATAGATGTTTGCCCATCATACTCATTACTCGTGGTAGATTAATCTACCAAGTCCCGTACGAGTTCGGGCATAAGGAGCGCATTCGCACAAGAAGGTCAATGGCCGGGAAGCCATATTTTAACTATATTGACGGTAGTATCTGTTCCCGAAAGAACAATTACCGTAGATGACCATGCAGCTTTGTTAGAATGAAATGATAATTAAATTGACACCCTAGCTGCAAACAGGCGTTGATCCTGCAATTAATCTGTAGACAATCGTCGTTTTGTAATGAGTTATGCTTCGCTTCGGAATACATTTATGCCGAAATATTACCCGAGTTTACTGCTCAGCATCAAGCAAGACGAAAAGTGTGGCTTCACGATCAGAGACGGCACTGAGTATCATATATATGTCTCTTGTCGCTACGAATTTTAGTTACCTTCCACAGAGCCGAAATGAAATTAATCTGAAACGTTAAACCGCTGAAGGTGGTACCCTTCCTCCAAGACTGCTATTCTCAGTTCCCAATACAACCAACTTTTCCTGTGTGGACGATGTTATAATAAAAACAAATTTCTACGTACTTTACTTCAGTTTTAACGAACATTTGCAAGTAACTTTTTTTTTCAGAAACATGTATTTCGGCTACAGGCGTATTTTCGTCGTTGTAGATCCACATCGTACACTGTACATCTCCACGGGTTTGATTCTGCTGCACATATCTGTTGGTCATGGTTTTCATAATAATAATAAAAAAAGTTTTTTCATTGCATTTTATCAATTGTAATTTTATTCTCAGGTTGAAAAATACACCTATGAATGAAGGTTGGACGATACCGACCAGCTTGCGTTTACAAAACGATGACCGAGACTGACTGGAAACTCGTATGTACTGCTTGACAACTTTGGCTACAAAGTACAGTTGCTCCAAATCTCTTTATACAGATTTTCCAAGTTCCTATTTTTTTATTAATTTAAAATGTTTTACTTCTTACAATCTTCTATTGAAGAAGGAAGCCTGACAAAGGCTGCCTGCAATAGTATCCTGAATGGACTCCAGACATGAAAACCTGTGGTATTATAGAGAGAGTTTCCCTCAAGCATACACCTCCGCCGGCAGATGTCGCCGAGCGGTTCTAGGCGCTTCAGTCTGGAACCACGCGACCCCTACGGTCGCAGGTTCGAATCCTGCCTCGGGCATGGATGTATGTGATATCCTTAGGTTAGTTAGGTTTAAGTAGTTCTAAGTTCTAGGGGGCTGATGATCTCAGTGTTAAGTCCCATAGTGCTCAGAGCCATTTGAAGCCATACACCTCCACACAGAGATGAATGTTGTTATTCTAACGTTGTTGTAGTTGTGGTCTTCAGTTTATGTAGCCCTCCAACTCTATTCTATCCTATGCAATCCTCTTCACCCCTCCCCCTGCCGGCCGCTGTGGCCGAGCGGTTCTAGGCGCTTCAGTCCGGAACCGCGCTGCTGCTACGGTCGCAGGTTCGAATCCTGCCTCGGGCATGGATGTGTGTGAGTCCTTAGGTTAGTAGTTGTAAGTCTAGGGGACTAATGACCTCAGATGTTAAGTCCCATTGTGCTTAGAGCCATATAGAGCCTTCCCGCCAATAACTGCTGCATCTATATCTTAGTGACATCTAAATCTACGTGATTACTCTGCTATTCACAATTAAGTGCCTGGCAGAGGGTTCAGTGAACCACCTTCAAGTTGTCTCTCTACCATTCCACTCTCGAACGGCGAGCGGACAAAACGAGCACTTAAATTTTTCTGTGCGAGCCCTAATTTCTCTTATTTGATCGTGCTGATTATTTCTCCCTATGTAGGTGGGTGCCAAGAGGACGTTTTCGCAATCGGAGGAGAAAACTGGTGTTTAAAATTTCATGATATAATCCCGTGGCAACAAAAAACGCCTTTGTTTTAATGATCGCCACTGCAATTCACGTATCATGTCTGTGGCATTATCTCCCCTATTACGCGATAGCACAAAACGAGCAAACTACATCCATTTGAACCTCCTTAGTGTATTCATCTCTTGGTCTCCATCTACGATTTTTATCGTGTGCACTTCCTCCAATACAAAACTGATGATTCCTTGGTGTCACAGAAAATGTCCTATCAACCAATCATTTCTTTTAATCAAGTTGTGCCTCAAATTTCTTCCCTCCCCAATTCCAGTGTCTTCTTCCTCGGTAGTTACCCCAAATGCACCAAATGATCAACGGTTTTCTGTCAATCACATTTCAAAAGATTCTATTCTCTTCTTGTCTAAACTGTGTGTTGTCCACGTATCACTTCCATACATAACTGTACTCCAATCAAATACCTGTCGATATGATTTCTTAACACCTAAATTGAAGTTAGATATTAACAAATTCCGCTTTAGCAGAAATTCTTTCTTTGCTATAGGAAGTCTGCATTTTATATCCCGTTCACTCCGACCATGACTTATTTTGAAACAAAAATAGCAAAACTCAGCTACTACTTCACGTTTGTTTCCATCAGGAATAGCGTGCTCCAGGATCGTATTACTGAGATCCAAAATAGGAGGAGGGGCAGCATCGATCGCAAATTTTTAATTTGTTTACTGCACATCGACTTCAGCTATTGTGTAGTCATCTTTAGTACTACATGAACATAATGAGAATCAGACATTAAAATATAAATTAAAACCAGATCACAAACACATCAGCATGTAAACCATAAATCTACATACCAATTACATCCAAGTCATGATGACTCATTGTAAATAAAATCGCTTCTGCTACCACACTGCCATTACAGGTAGCAAACAGTTAAACTGAGCTTGTTGCTTACATTTGCATACATCTAACCACGGTATGTGACGCCAACAGTAACTAGCGACATCTTCATTAGTGTCATTTGTGTACTACAGTTCTTCAAATAAATATTTTAAAAAATATAGTAGCTGTGCATAAAATTACAGTGGTACCCCTGAATACTAAAATACAGTCAGTAATTACGTTAAAACCAGATGGAAGAATCCACAAATAGGTTGCGCAAATTGAAATACTAGGAGCATTTGCTTCTGTATAAAACCTAAAATCAGTACTAATGTTAAAACACAAGTTATACATTATGGATACATATAGCACACTGAGTGCTTAGTTATCTCTTCCAACTCGGCTTGCGTTACGAAAAGTAACTTACGTAGTTGTCAAGTATGAACCAAAGCGTAGTAATTCCATGGAAACATCTCGATCGCTAAAAATTTTATTTATAACGCGTTTCGAATCATCATCACCATCAGATAACTGTGGCAAAATTTACACAAAAGAGAAATTAGAAAAACTAATAAATAATCATTACATCAGGAATGGAAGTACATATTAAGTACAGAGACTTACCAATATGCTTAGGAAAGCTCATACAAGCGAGCTATACAAGAAAAACGCACAGCCTCATGTGCAACTGCCGTTAGACATATTTACAAAAGATGTTATTTGGAGACGTCGCACACCAGGCTGAAGACAGCAGACTGGAGGAACGTATTATATCAACTTGGCACCAGATGGCGTTGATGCCAAAGAGCAGACAAACCAGGACACAGGTTTTATAACACACAAAACAACGTAAGTATTCTTACCACACTACATCTGCTTTTTTCTAGAATAAGCGTCATATCGTCAATGAATAAATAAAATGTAGAATACGTTATGAGTCAAAACCTGTCATGGGACATATACAGAGATCGGACAGCACATTAGGGAACCAGGCAAAATTTCCAAATATTCCATAGAGAGAGAGAGAACAATGCAAAGGTCACCGTTCTAAAGAAAGACATGACAGTTTTTTAATTTCAGTTTTACGAACAGAGCAAGCAAAATCAACCCACAGAGACCACAAACTGGTCATGTCAAGAACAAAATCTATTACAGAATAATAATTTTTCCAATAGTAAAAGGTTGGACTGGAGATTGATAGGAACAAGGTGGAGTGGCTGTGGAGGAAGCCAAGAGCATGTGTGTGGGGGGGGGGGGGGGGGGAGATGTTAGAGAAATTACAATTCTATGGTATAAATGGAACAGCATATGAGTGGTTTAAGCCATATCTACAGAACAACAAGCAAAAAGTCTGTTTATATGCTTCAAGTGATTCATAGGAGTTTGACACTTCATCTAACTGAGGTGAAATTACATTAGGTGTTCCACAAGGTTTGATCATGGGTCTCCTCCTGTTCTTGATATATATGAATGACCTCCCTTCTTATGTGAAACAAGGTGCTGAACTGACACTGTTTGCTGATGATACAAGCATAATTATTAATACAGTAAAAGAAAGTCCGATAGAAAATGATACAAATAAGGTCTTTGGAAAGGTTATTAATTGGTTTTCTGCTAATGGGCTTGCTCTGAACTTTGAAAAAACACAGTACATCCAACATTCTGCTGCAAAAAGTATAATTGCTTCAACAAACGTAACACATCAAAAGAAGTCAGTAGCCAGGGTAGAGCATACTAAGTTTTTGGGTGTACATATAGATGAGAACCTTAATTGTGAAATTCATATTTTAGATCTCCTAAAACGACTAGGTTTAGCAACGTTTGCAATCAGAATAATTGCCAATTTTGAGGATGTAGAAATTAGTAAGCTAACATACTTTGCATACTTCCACTCTGTGATGTCATACGGAATAATATTCTGGGGCAACTCAACACTTAGGCAAAAGGTATTCACTGCTCAAAAGAAAGTAGTTAGAATAATGTGTGGAGTTCACAGTCGCACATCTTGTAGGCATCTGTTTAAAACGTTAGGAATTCTTACAACTGCTTCACAGTACATTTACTCAGTAATGAATTTTTTTTCTCGACAACATGGACCAGTTTAAAATCAACAGCGTCATTCATGATTACAATACCAGAAAAAAGAAAGACCTACACTATCCTTTACTTAACCTATCTTTGGCACAGAAAGGGGTAAATATGCTGCTATAAAACTTTTTGATAAATTACTAGATGAAATAAAATGTCTGACAGACAGTAGTAATAGTTTCAAAAACAAATTGAAATTATACCTCCTTGACAACCCCTTCTGTATCATAGATGAATTCTTGAATATGAGTTAATAAATCTGGAGATATAATATATGCATTTTGTGCCATTTAAGGGAATGGGATAAATAACAGAAATATTTAAATAGAGCACTAAAATGAAAAAAAAAACTTGTTTCCTGTGCGCATTTCTTGTGCATTTGACACGTTCCGCATTAACGATTTTTCCGTGCTATTGATCAATGGAACACGTAACTAACTAATTGTTCAAATACTTGGAGGGGGGAGCGGCAGATGGAGGTGTGTAGGAAAATAGCAGAGATTAGTGAGGGGTGAAAAACCGAGGAGCTAGAAGGAGGGGCAGCATGAAGGGATGGAGGGGTCAAAGAAGGAGGAGGAGGGCATTTGCTCCAATGGTACATAGCTTGTTGTTTTCAGTACATTATTTTCTTTCATCAGTCAAATGGAAGAAATTGGATATAATTGTTATGTAAATTTGTAGTTACAAGCTGATGTATTCGTGATCTGGCTTTAATTTACATTTTTAATGATTCTCACTATGCTCTTTCATTCTTGTAGTACTGAAGATACCTACACAGTAGCTGAAATCTGTCTGCAATAAACAGATTAAAAGTTTTGTTTGCCCAACTCGCTGACGGCCTCGGACAACGACTGTGTGATCCGATGCTCGGAACGTAGCGCTGCTGAATTGGGCTGCCAGCTGAAAAGCCGCGGCGGTTTGCGGCCGGCTTTACGTCCCCAGGGTGCGTGGCGGGTATCAGGCGCGAGCAGGGCCCTGCCTTATCGACTCGGGGGCAGCACCGGCTGCGCGGGCAGGCATGGCCAGACACACAGACATGGCTGTGTGGTGCGGCTGCGGTGTGGCTGTGTTTCCCAGCCCGGCGGCCCAACTCAGCCACAGGCTGTGCCGCATCGATCTCTCTCTCTCTCTCTCTCTCTCTCTCTCTCTCTCTCTCTCTCTGTGTGTGTGTGTGTGTGTGTGTGTGTGTGTGTGTGTGTGGCAGCAGCCCACGGCGCACAGCTGGGTGCCGAGGCCACGAGCCATCTACACACTGTACAGTACGGGCAGCGCAAGGGCGCCTGCCTGCTACTCAACTCTCCGAACTTGTCTCGTTTCATCACTCGACACCAACAGACTGTGACGGACCAATATACACTGCTATCCAAAATTAAAGCAACAAACCGCTATTTCCCCATCCTGTGTCTAATTCACGATATAATTATACAAACTGTCAACCAGATGTCCACGAGGAGGATGGCATTCCAGTCAACGGACAATCGTGGCAACGATAACGTCAGGGCACCTATAAAACGAGGTAGTGTTTTCCGGGTAGCCGCACATCCACATTCGCTGTGTACACAGTGACAGACGGTGCAGTATGGCACAAAGAAGATGCCTACCAAATTCTCTGCGGTGGAGGGCCGTAGTGAGAAAGGAAGCAGAACATTTGGCGCGATGCCTTAATTTGAATCGCTCTGTCGTTTCTCGGATGTGGCCACAGTTTATAGAGGACAGAACTGTATCCCGAAGACAAGGGCTGGGCCGACCAAGTAACAGAGAGACAGGACGCTTATTTAGCTGTAAGGGCACGACAGTACCCCCTTAGCACCGTACGGCAACTGGTGTGTGAGCTCGCAGCATCCACTGGACGTGTTGCAAGTAGGCAAACGATGTTCCTGCCTCACCATTTCCGGTCAACCTATTCACCTCACTCCTACGCTCAAATACCTTGGCCTCACCCTCGACCGCCACCTGAACTCCTCATCTGCTTACCATCCAACACAAACCTCGCAACATCTGCCTCCTGAAACTCCTGTCTGGCGAGACATGGGGTCTGTATCCTTCCACCATCCTTCACACCCACAAATCCTTGACCTGCCCCATCCTTTGTTATGCCAGCATTGCTTGGATTTCCACCCCTCCCAGTTTCTATAAAGCCCTCCCAATCCTCGAACGCCATGCACTCTGTCTCGCCTTCTGCATCTGCCTTCTGTCCCCCATGCACATCCTCTACAACCTCATCCCCTTCCCCACTTTCTCCTTTTCCTTGAACACATATGCACCCCCATATATTGTCCGTTGCCTCGATCCCCCTCACCCCCTGGTGGCTCCCTTCCTCTCTCCCCCCCCCCCCCCCCAGGCCGTTGCCACGCCTTTACCGTTGTGTCCCACCCTCTCTCCATTTCGACACCCTTTGCCTCCTTTCCCAACGCAACTTGCAGCATCTACCCCACCCAAATGATGAGCTTCGCCCTGACGTCTACCCTTCCTACCAACTCTAACCCCACCTTCCTCCTACCTATTCCTCAGGGCTCCTTCTCCTCCCCCACCCTCCTCCTCAGAAGCTTTTCCCTCCTACACCGCCTCCCTCTCCTGTGCTCCCCTTTAGTGTCTCTGCACTCCCTCCTGCCTTGTCTTCCCTCTTCATCTCCTGCCCCACCTGTGTCCTGCCTCTTGGTGCACCCCCTGACACCTCTAATCTCTTCATTCTGCCCCCTCCCCTCCTGCACCTTGCTCTCCCCTCCTTTTCCACCCTCTCAGGCCTCTCCCTTGGCAGATCCCTCCTGGTAGTTTTATTCTTCGTCGTGTGTGCTTCATCTCTCCAAGTGTGGTTAAAGTGTCTTATTCTGGAGTGTTTTCAATACTGTGGCCAACTTTCAACCTGTGTGTGTGATTTCAGTGTCTTTTTTGTGCTCTACAAATCGACGTCTGTGTTTTTCCACTTTAAGTCGACTTTTTTAATTGTCCCCCCCCCCCCCCCCCTATGATGTCTCAATGCCAGTGTATTTTTACCTCCATTATCTCCCCTTATTGTGCATTTATGTCACCCATTTTATCGCCTTTCTATGTATCATTTTCTTCTTGTATTAGCTGTCATGGCTCTGGGCTGAAGAGCGGCGGATTGTGCCGCTGACAGCCCTCCCCTGTCCATGTGAGGCAGGAGAATGAAATCACAATGAAGAAAAAAGATGTTTGTCTAGCGATCCGATAAAGCAGGTTTCCTAGACACCCCATATTCGACGACTAGGCAGGATTTAACATACAATTTAACGTAGGAAACAGATAAACAAATAACTCAAAGACGCTCCTTATGTGCGAAAACGAATTGGCTACTGCTCGTTTTGAAGGCACCGGCTGCGGACATGCCTTCAGAAAGGTGCGCCGAGCATTTGATGGTCATGGGAATATAACTTCACCTGTGAACACCGCTCGCCAGAGTGGTTCCAAATGCGGGGCAGGTTGGAAAAAATTCTCTCGAGATAGTCAGCCAAGGTGGACTGGTATTTAAGACGTCGCTTCGTTGTGTGGTGTCGTGTTAACCAAAACTTCGAAAAATTGATCACATGCTTGTGTCCGTTTCTGAAAAGATAAATATCCTTTATCCAGGTGACCGCATGCTTCTTTGATGGAGGAAAATAAGTCTCGTTCGGACAAAGTACATACTGGGAACAAACGTGTTCGTTGGCATCCGGAGCTAAGGGGCCAGTAGCTGCTGGAGAAGGAACCATACGTCCGACGCCGCGCCGCGGAGAAGACGGTGTTCGTCTGTGTCGTCCACACTACACCTCAGGCAGGGCGGACTCACCGCCAGTGCGATGGCGTGGAGTTTGTGTCGCATCGGGTACTTACCGGTAACAGCGAAGTACCATGTGGCGCACGCTTCCATGGTGAGGTATGGTGAATGAACTGCGCGCTACGCAACCGGCCACCTAACCTGTGGTTGACGTGCTTCGACGGCGTTCCTGGAGTGAGTCGGCATTAAGACGTGATAAAAATCTCGTGTATTGGGGACCCTAGAGCGAGGAAAGTGTGCAGGGACATAATTGTATTTCAAAAGGGAAAGCTCGATATGTGGTAGCGCTGGTGCAAAGTGGGCCAGGGCGATAGAACTAGGAGCGAGTTCGTCGACCAAAAGCTCATTGATACTGTTGAGACTGCGATGTCATAATTTCAAGATTGTACGTGCATAAAGAGATGTAGCGCGCGCCAGGACATTGGCCAGGGTGCGACCCCCTCTGGGGGTCTCATACAGGGTGGAGATGGGTAAATTGCTTTTTTAGAATTCACGTTATGGGGGCACTGTAGGTCGAATAGTGGGGAGAGAGGGCGTGGTTTATAGTGACTGACAGGAGGTGTGTGTTCAACTACGATAATGCAGTGGTCGCATGAAGAGGGCTCATTTTGTATTGAAGTGTATTTCTCGAATTCCCACTCGATCACTGCAGTGCAGCGTGTTTATCGTTCGCGGTCTGCAGCCCGCCCCCTCTCCCCCCCCCCCCCTCCCCCCACGCAGACGTATTCCTGGACGGCAATCAATTTTAAATTGGGTAAATGCATTCAGAACAACAGGGCATGTGCGTCTGTATGAAGAGGACCCGAGAGGAGTGTAACAACATCACAAAACGTCGAACGAGTTAGAAAAGCAGTACTGAAATCTCCGAAACGCTCACCTCGGAAACACTTACTTGCTCTCGGCATTTTCAGACGCGGCTCCTCCCGCACATTTTATATGAATGAAAATTGAGTTCTTTATGAAGAATCTGGTGGAGAGAACGCCCTGAAATGTTCAAATGTGCGTGTATTACTAAGGGACCAAACTGCTGAGGTCATCGGTCCCTAGACTTACACACTACTTAAACTAACTTACGCTAAGAACAACACACACACCCATGCCCGAGGCAGGATTCGAACCTGTGACCATAGCGGTCGCGCGGTTCCAGAATGAAGCGCCTAGAACCGGCCACGTCGGCTGGCTCAGCATCACAGTTTTAAACGTCATTGTGCAATATGGCTACGAGAAGCTGGATATTCCTTCTGCGATGTTGCAGAAAGTCGTGGCAGGAACGTAGCCACTGAACATGATTGCTGGCAGCGGTGGTAACGAGAATGTACGGTCGTAAGAAGACCGGGCTCCAGCTGGTCACCTGTCACTACAGGCAGGGAAGACCATCGTGTTCGGAGTACGGCTCTGGCGCATCGTACTGCATCTGCAGCAGCAATTTGAGCAGCAAATGGCACCACAGTGACACAACGAACTGGCACAGACCGATTAGTTCAACGACAGGTCGGAGCGTGCGTACCACTGACCCCAAACCACCGCAATTTGCGATTTCAATGGCGTGAAGCGAGAGCTCACTGTAGGACAGGGTGGAGGTCTGTTGCGTTTTCTAATGAGAGCTGGTTCCACCTTGGTGCCAGTGGTTCAGGTCGGTTGGGCGCCTACAACCATCCTATACACCTACTGGACACACTGGGCCCACACCTGATACTATGGTCTGGGATGCGATTTCATATGAGAGCAGAAGCACTCTCGTGGCTATCCCATGCGTCCTGCGTGCAGAACTGTACGTCACCATCCTAATTCGACCTTGTGCTGGGAATCATGAACAGCATTTCAGGTGCTGTTTTCCAACAGGATAACGTTCGACCACATACCGCTGTTGTGATCCAACTTGCTTTACACAGTGTACAGACTTTGCCTTGGCCTGCTGGAACACCAGATCTGTCTCCAATGGAGCGCATATGGGACATCATCGGACGAGAAGTCCAGCTTCATCCTCAAACAGCCCTGACCGTCCCTGTATTCACCGACCAAGTGCAACAGGCATTAAACTCCATCGCACTAACTGAGATCCGGCACCTCATGCTTGAATATAACATTCTGGCGGTTACACCGGTTATGAACATACTAGTATTTTCATTTGTAATGGCTTATCTCACGCTTGCATTAACCTGTGAACTTGCACTTTTAATCACTTAACAATGTTACCTAGAAAAATGTGTTCCCGAAATTTCGTTTCTCTACATTAATTATTTTTTGGTGTTCCGATTTTTTCCCTACAGCCTAATTCTAGAAGTTGACAACAGAAGGTAGCACCAGTCAATGGGTAGGTCGCGATATGACAGTACATTGTTCGCGTACGAAATGAGTACAGTTTCCGAGCGATAGGTTTCTCGGGCGGCAGAAAATCGCGACACGACCAATACTCGGTCGCGGTGTTTTAAACACAAAATAGTGGCCCGAGCTATGCTCGGGCTTGGTCTCCAAAGTGCTAGGAAAATGCAACAGAGTACTGGGAACACAGAAGCACTGAAAGGGCGTTTTGTGGAAAAAATGGGACTTCGATCGTTTACAGTGTCCACTCTTCAGTTATATGAAATACTTGAAATCAAATTTTTGTTGCCCCTCGAAGCCGTTGGACTTGCAACTGGAACGTAGAGACCGGGTAATGGTTTTAGACGTTTACTAATATCTACAGCGAGACTATACCTGGGCCCTGGGATGGTTGTGCCATTTCTATCTAACAGAAAGGAAGAAATGTAAATAATTGACTACAAATCTGTCAGTACCAAGAATATCGATACAAAACATCGATAATCGATACAGACTCACATGCTACGGTCCGCCATCTTGTTTTGTGTGTATAACATCGAAGCAATTTGTGTAGTGAATTACGTTGGCAATCAGTCACAAAATATAATGTGCAGTAGTGTCATGTCAATCAACAGCTCCGCCATTACACCAGTGATGCAAGTGAAGCAGCAAGATGATGAAATTGTAACTGATAAACTAACATATAAAAGCCTTTCACACTATTTTCGTAACACATAACTGATGCAAATCTATCTGCATCCTATACAGGCTGTGACATACATAGTCAGCCACAAGAAAGAAAACCAGCAGAAGACATCACTGATTACTTCTTAAGTAATAGAACCCAGTACGTTGTCCTCGATGGTGAGTGTTCATCGAAGGTGAGGGTATCATCTGAAGTGCGCCAGGGAAGTGTGGTAGGTCCGCTATTGTTTTCTATCTACATAAATTATCTTTTGGATAGGGTGGACAGCAATGTGCGGCTCTTTGCTGATGATGCTGTGGTGTACGGGAAGGTGTCGTCGTTGAGTGACTGTAGGAGGATACAAAATAAGTTGGACAGAATTTGTGATTGGTGTAAAGGGTGGCAGATAACTCTAAATATAGGTAAATGTAAATTAATGCGGATGAATAGGAAAAAGAATCCCGTAATGTTTGAATACTCCATTAGTAGTGTAGCGCTTGACAGTCACGTCGATTAAATATTTGGGCGTAACATTGCAAAGCGATATGAAGTGGGACAAGCATGTAACGGCAGTTGTGGGGAAGGCGTTGGTAGAATTTTGGGAAGATGTGGTTCATCTGTAAAGGAGACCGCTTATAAAACACTAATACGACCTACTCTTGAGTACTGTTCGAGCGTTTGGGATCCCTATCAGGTCGGATTGAGGGAGGACATAGAAACAATTCAGAGGCGGGCTGCTAGATTTGTTAATGGTAGGTTTGATCATCACGCGAGTGTTACGGAGATGCTTCAGGAACTCGGGTGGGAGTCTCTAGAGGAAAGGAGGCGTTCTTTTCGTGAATCGCTACTGAGGAAATTTAGAGAACCAGAATTTGAGGCTGACTGCAGTACAATTTTACTGCTGCCAACTTACATTTCGCGGAAAGACGACAGAGATAAGGTAAGAGAGATTAGGGCTCGTACAGAGGCGTATAGGCACTCATTTTTCCCTCGTTCTGTTTGGGAGTGGAACAGGGAGGGAAGATGCTAGTTGTGGTACGAGGTACCCTCCACCACGCACCGTATGGTGGATTTCGGAGTATGGATGTAGACGTAGATGATTTCGATTTCTAGCCATACCCTGCCCCCCGTCCTTGCCCTCAAATGCCACACCAGCAGCTATAGTAAAAAACAATGGACGATGAGTTCTACATTGATCTAGTTTAAAACTGTTTATTTTTAAGTAGCATTTCTCTATATGTACGTATGTATAAACGCCTGAAGACGAATAGAACATGTTCGAAACGCGTTGCATTATTTTAGGTTAAGCATAAAGTAAAAAGTGACTGGTAGCAGAAACTTGAAATAAATAATGGTCCCACACAGTCACGGTTCACAAACATAGCCATTATGGCTGAAAATAAGGAAACGAGCGTTCGAACTTGGGTGGGGAATGGCTCGGGAAGTCTTGGTTGGTTGGCGGTGTGCGGGGGAGACAGAAGGACCAGCCGGCGGCAGGCTGGCGGCTTTGGTGCGTAATGCTGCTGCTGCTGCGCGCTGGGCTCCCTGTCTGCCACGGACGCGCCGGGCCGTGACGAGCTGGCGGAGAGGGAGGAGAGGAGAGAACGCAGGTGGCCTTGACCTCGGCTCTGGCCCGGCGGCGGGGGCGGCGGAGGCGGCGGAGGCGCGCCCTTGGCCGGTGCGCTGGCAGCCGTGGCGCCTGGCCGCGCCGCAACGCTTCGCAGAGTGCGTCCACCGGACCGGAGGCGACGTTGGGGAACTGCACTGTGTTCATCACAAGAATAAATGCTGTGTTATACGTATGTATGAGGGTCACTCCAAAAGAAATGCACACTATTGCAGTTTTGATTCTGCACGTTTGAAAGTTTTACAGTGTGTACATCCTTCCCGCTTGGTTTCAAACTTAGTTCAACCTGTTCCCGTGAGTGTCGCCGTCATAGCATGTCTTCAAGATGGCTGCTACACTTGACGTTCGTCAGAAGCAACGTGCTGTCATAGAATTCCTGTGTTGTGAAAACGAGACAGGAAGAAACATCCACAAGAGGTTGAAACTTATGTATGGAGATGCTGCTGTCGATCCCAGTACAGTATAGTCGGTGGGCAAGCAGGTTACGTCATGAAAGCGGGCACGGCAATATTGAGGATTGTCCTCGCAGCGGCAGGCCTCGTACTGCACACACCCCAGATAATGTGCAGAGAGTTAACGCATTTGACTGCTGACAGACGCATCACAGTGAATGAATTGTCACGCTACGTTGGGATGGGGGAAGGAAGTGTTAGCGTTAAAAAAAGGTTTGTGCCAGGTGGGTTCCCAGGATGTTGACAGTGGCTCACAAAGAAACGAGAAAGACGGTATTCAGGGAACTTTTGGAACAGTACAAGAATGGGGGAGATCAATTTCTTGGAAGAATTGTGACAGGTGATGAAACATGGCTCCATCATTTTTCACCACAGACGAAGAGGCAATCAGTGGAGTGGCATCATGCAAATTCACCCAATAAAAAACTCAAAACTACACCTTCTGCTGGAAAAGTTATGGCTACGGTGTTTTTCAATACCGAAGGACTCTTGTTTGTGAACATCATGCCAAGTGGTACCACCATAAATTCTGATGCATATGTGACGACACTGAAGAAACTTCAAGCTCGACTGAGTCGTGTTCGACCACATCGGCGAAAACACTATGTTCTGCTGTTGCACGACAATGTACGGCCACATTATAGTCAAGAAAACCATGGAAGCGATCACAAGACTCTGATGGACAACACTGAAACACCCGCCTCACAGTCCGGACCTGGATCCATGTGACTATCATCTCTGAGGGAAACTGAAAGACTCTCTTTGTGAAACAGGGTTTGAAGATGATGGCTTCCTTATGTACGCTGCCAAACAGTGGCTCCAACAGGTTGGTCCAGAATTTTACCATGCAGGTATACAGGCGCTGGTTCCAAGATGGCGTAAGGAAGTTGAGAGAAATGAAAATTATGTGGAGAAATGAAAATATTGTTCCTAAAGGATGTATCTACACACTGCGGAACTTTCAAACATGTAGAATGAAAGATGGATTTAAAAAAAATAGTGCGGATTTCTTTTGGAGTGACTCTCATAGACTGAGCGGTACTGCGGGACAATAGCTTTACCGGCGCCTTAAACTTGGACAGCGCTGGCCAGCCAGCTGGTCCGCCTAACCTACAATGGTGTGAGCAGTTGCAGTTCAGACTTAGGACGCGACGAGCATAGAAACAATATAACTTCGAATCTTTTTAAAGAGAATGAAATAATATTCGGCGAAACTCCAGCACTACCGCGCGCTTCCTAGGTGAGCAGACGGAAAGCATAAAATGCTCTCATTCTCACCTGGCATACTATTGTAATTACAAACAACAGCAATGAAAATTACTGACTTAAATACAGGATAATTTTCTGAGCGAGCTACGTGTGAAGCAAAACCATACTGCAGGGACTTCAAATTCAGATGGTTCAAATGGCTCTAAGCACTATGGGACTTAACATCTGAGGTCATCAGTCCCCTAGAACTTAGAAATACTTAAACCTAAGTAAACCTCCCCGAGGCAGGATTCGAACCTGCGACCGTAGCGGAGCGGTCGCGCGGTTCTAGACTGAAGCGCCTAGAACCGCTCGGCCACCTCGGCTGGCTCACATCTTTAAGGGGCTGCCATTTTCGACGGAAAGCTTCAGTTAAAGCGGAATTTTACGCACCCATTCGATAAAGCGGCCCCAGATTAGTCTAGTGCGACCTTTGTTTTATCGGTGTGTGCTAACAGGCAGAGTGAAACACGAAGGATAATGAGTACTCCAGCAACGACTGACTAGCGCTGCATGCTTGGCAGCGGCAGCAAGCGCCAGAGCGGTGCTGTCACTGTTGGACTACTGGCTATTCTTCGTGTTTTACTGTCCCACGTAATACATATCGATAAAACAAATATCGCACTAGACTAATCTGGGACCACTTTATCGATGGACACGGCAATGGCCTTGCCACAGTGGATACACCGAGGTTAAGCGCTGTTGGGCGTGGCCAGCACTTGGGCGTGGCCAACACTGATCATCTGGGCCACCATGCGCTGTTGCCATTTTTCGGGGTGCACTGAGCCTTGTGGTGCCAATTGAGGAGCTAATAGACCGAATAGTAGCGGCTCCGGTCAGAGAAAACCATCATAACGACTGGGAGAGTGGTGTGCTGACCACACGCCCCTCCTATCGGCATCCTCATCTGAGGATGACACGGCGGTCGGATGGTCCCAATGGGCCACTTGTGGCCTGAAGACGGAGTGCTTATCGATGGGCACGTAAAATTCCGCTTTAAAAATAATTTTATTTGTCACTGGAAACAAACTGTAGCTTTCCGTCGACGCTGCCCGTCGCATGAAACATCTGATGAGCAGTATTTGTTTGGGCTCACTCCAGCGACGCAATGCAAAAATGAAATTGCAGATACTCGCACAAACACGAGAGAAAACGCATCTGACGACTCTTAGGAGGGGTACTTTGGTCAGAAACAGTCTGAAAAGCTTGTAATGGTGTTGCAGGGTGGGTTGTGCTGAGAAATAACTGTTAATAAAATAATTCGATACGTTGTGCCGTTTTATATTTAATTAGCATCGACGTTAGCCAATCGTGTGGTTGCGGGTGCAAATTGAAGCACTAAAATGTGGTAATGTACAGACGCCTGTGGGTCTGTGAATCACCACTTGTTCAAATGCTCATTACCAGTTAAATTGTGCTTTTTTCGAAAGTGATAAATTCAAGCTCGGCGCGCAAAAGCTATCTTTGTTCGGTTTGAGGAAACCAAACGAATAACAAGTTTTGCAACACTGTTTCTGGCAGGCTGCTTGAATTTGCGCACACGACGACATAATTCAGTGTTAAAATAAATTGCAAACGGCGTAATGTTCCGAAGTGTTTTGTTAAAAAATATTTCTCACAATTTTAATTATGGATGACAGCAGTGGCGGTAACAAAATTTTCATTATACTCGTATAAAGTATGCAGCCAACCCGTACGTTTAACGTAAAAACCTTGACTATGTTTCGACACCACTAAAGGTATCTTCTTCAGAAGGAAGTTATGTAATTTATGTGATTTCCATCTGCGGAAGATATTCTTAGTGGTATCGAAACTTCATCAAGGTTTTTGCATTAGACTTATGCAACCGGTTGGTCGTATACTTTGCTTATTGAAATATTTCCCAACTCTACCTCTCCTGCAACACCCTTACGGTTTGCCACGCTGTTTTTGACCGCCCTGTATAAATGACCTAGTAGAAACCGTCGGAAGCTCCATTAGGCTGTTCTCGATGATGAGGGTGTCTTCAACACAAAGTATCAACGCAAGAAGACTGTAGCGATTTGCAGGGAGACTGCATAAGACTGATGATTGTTGCACAGACTGGTAGTTGGCGGTGAACGTAAATAAATGTAGCGCTGTGCACTTAAATACGCGATAACTGTGAGTAACCGTCCGTACTTATCTATTTTGGAATGCCCACTTAAAACGAATTCTAGAAAAAACAGTCTGAGATTCATTGACCGAATCTTATCTGGTCTTGCAAGAAGAAGGTTAAAAAAATTTTTTCCAAGACCGGCTCTTGATCGCTGTACATCAGTCATGGACACTCACAAATTTGAGTTAATGGAAGAGAAAGAAGGTCCAACGAAGAGCGGCTCGTTTTGTCACGGATTAGTTTAGCACGCCCGAGAACGTTTCGGAGATGTTCAACATACTGTAGCGACAGCTGCTACATTAGATGGCTAGAGCAACACGGAGAGGTTTGTTGTTCAAATTCTAAAAGCGATTGTTCCAGGAACAGTCGGGTAACATATTACTTCCTCCCACATACGCCTCCAAAAATAACTACGAGCTGAAAATAAGTGAGCTAGAGGTTACACGAAGATTTATCGAGAGACGTTCTTCCAACGCACCATTAGCGAACGCATCAGGGAGGGATGGAAAAGATGTTGGTTTGAGAATTATCCTACGCCACACACCTTACGTCGGTTTGCGGTGAATAGAAGCACGAACTCTGGCTATAAAATAACGGAACTATTGGTGTAAAACATTTCATTTCAAAAACATACACATTTAGTCATTGTCGGTCTCACCCCTCTCCTCTATCCCTTCGGCGCTCGATGCGAATTTTCCATTGTTGGGAACAGTGCTGGAAGTTTTCCTCTTGTTCTTCCAAAATTAGTGTCTTCTTTTTTTAAATTTTCTCACGGAGTTGAGCAAGAACCTCAAGATAGTAATGTTGATTAATACTTTGAACTTCATGAGCCCAGTGAGGAAACACAGTTCCATGAAAATCGAAAAAAAACACCATTGCTTATAATCTCATTCGAGCTTTTTTCGCTCTCGGTGAAATGGGGACCTTCCATTGCCTGGACTGGCGTTCAGTTTCTGGACTGTAAGCGAGAAAGGCAAGTTCGTCACACGTTATCACTATTTCCAAGACATTAGGATCATTTTCAATTGTATTCAAGGCGCCATCACAAATATCTTCAGGAGCTTCGTTTTGTTCGGTTGTGAGAATTTCCAGCATCAGTCTTTTTGTCACGTTAAATTGGTTACGCAAAATTTGCTTTGCGCCTTCTTTGCCAATTCCTACAGTTTTAGCAATCGATCGCATACTCAATCGACATTCAGATCGAATCAGATTATCTAATTTTTCGATATTTTCATCTGTTTTTGGTGTCGAAGGGCGCCCTGGGCGTGAGTCATCTTTAACGTCTTCTCAGCCATCTTGGAAACGTTTGAACCACCCAACAACTCGTGTCCATGATAAAAATATCTTCGCTATATACTATTTTTTTAGTAATATATAAGTTTCAGTTGCAGTTTCTCCAAAGTTGCGCTATTACACTTGTCTTTTTCTGGCAAAAATGTCAACATCTCTTGCACAAACGAGGACTACGCCCACACTACTTTGTCTACACACACCAGAGGTGCCGCGTTCGACTGAGAAGGCTTCACGCTTCAGTTATTGGTTATTCATCTTTGGCGCGTGCATATTTACTCTGTGACAGCAGCAGTCCCGTTATCTTATAGTCTCATCTTCTAAGTGCTGGACTTCATCGCTGATCTAAACGTTGCCAACGCGTCGTAGGCATACAAAAAATTAACGAAACTAAAACGAGCGCGAGGAGAGCTATACGTGAAGTACTGAACAAATTCGAAAGTAAAATATTATGTCTGGATCTGACAAAACCCCGAGGCGTTTTGGTCGTACATTAATTCAGTAGAGGGGTCAGAGGCATCTGTCCAGTGATCGAAAACCTATACTGGCACCGAAATGGAGGATGACAGGCAGAAAGCCAAAGTAGTGAAATAAATCATACCGAGGTAAGTATCTCCGAAACAGAAAATAAGTAAAATCGCTGAGCAAAGGGACAGCAGATAGGCCTGATGAAGTGACTGCACGCTTGTACGAGTGTGCGACAGATCCTCCTCCTCTTGTAGCGGCAGCCGATCACAAGTAGCTGAAGCAACGCTGCGTTCCAAGTGATTGGAAAAATGAGCGAGACATCCGCTGCTCTTAAGAACGGCTGAAGAAATGCTGCACACAATTGGCGTAAATCTGTTGCATAATTTTAAAACACGATCCATGCTTGGTAAAATCTTTTCTGTAGGAATCAACAACGATTCCACAAACAACGATCGTGTGAAATCCAGCCCGTTCAGTTCTTCCTAGGACTGTTGACATTTTTAAAAATATCGGGATGCGATGTACTGATTAAAAAAAAAAGCATTATCGGCTCTCGATATCTCGAGAAAAGGTATATATATATATATATATATATATATATATATTGCCGGAAAAAATATCGATGTACCGGCCCAGAAAATTACCGGCTTCACATTGTAAATACACTATTGGTTTTAAAGGTGTATATTAGAAGCCTTCCTAACTCCGTTAAAGCAAGAATTGAAAGGAAAACTACACAAGTTCACGCTTGGCCACAACCATTTTATCAACAATGGTAACTGCATGTAGGTGGCAGAATAAAAGAAGTGCGATGGGTCCGTCGCTCGGTTTCGTCACGTATCGGATATATCGGGAACACTTCAAGTCAACGTCGCTGTTTTTTCTGATTTTTCCCCGCAAACGCCAGCGGTGTAGCAGTTGTGGTGTCAAAATTGCGCGGTGATGTTAAACGTTGCAGTTTCTGTTTGTTGCGCCGAGCTACGATTACAACATTTCCCCTCACACATCTCCGCTCACCGCAGAGACCACACTTGCCATTTAGATTTTTGTTAATCACTTTCAGCAACTTTCTTTAAAGAAAGCCAGAGTGAAGAAATACCACAATAGTCGCATTAATTTTTTTTTTAACGGAGCTGGTGTGCTATTTCTTTACATCGGTAGTCTCGTTAGTCCATTCACACCGCCGCCCCCCCCCCCCCCCCCCCCCCCCCAGTGCAACCGCACTACTTCTTTTGTGCCACATACGATTGCTTTAAAAAGTCAAAGAGAAAGATTGGACGTGATGAAAACTTAAAAAGTAGTAAGATTGCTTACTACAGGAAAGTAAAATTGTTCCAATGTGTCTGAAATCTTATGGGAGTTAACTGCTAAGGTCATCAGTACCTAAGCTTACACACTGCTTAACCTAAATTATCCTAAGGACAAGCACACACAACCATGCCCGAGGGAGGACTCGAACCTCCGCCGGGACCAGCCGCACAGTCCATGACTGCAGCGCCTTAGACCGAAAGTCAAATTTTGTCCTACTATAATTTCAAAACAACAGTTTCAAATAAGTACCGAAAATTGTGAAAAAAAATAAAAAATATATATCGGCATTCGACATTGCCAACTTGATAGCGATATATAATTAAATCAGGAGGGAACGTCGCCGATATACACTCCTGGAAATTGAAATAAGAACACCGTGAATTCATTGTCCCAGGAAGGGGAAACTTTATTGACACATTCCTGGGGTCAGATACATCACATGATCACACTGACAGAACCTCCCACGTGTTGAGCAATTCGGCGGTACGTCCACCCGGCCTCCCGCATGCCCACTATACGCCCTCGCTCAAAGTCCGTCAACTGCACATACGGTTCACGTCCACGCTGTCGCGGCATGCTACCAGTGTTAAAGACTGCGATGGAGCTCCGTATGCCACGGCAGACTGGCTGACACTGACGGCGGCGGTGCACAAATGCTGCGCAGCTAGCGCCATTCGACGGCCAACACCGCGGTTCCCGGTGTGTCCGCTGTGCCGTGCGTGTGATCATTGCTTGTACAGCCCTCTCGCAGTATCCGGAGCAAGTATGGTGGGTCTGACACACCGGTGTCAATGTGTTCTTTTTTCCATTTCCAGGAGTGTATATCGACATATTTTGGAGAATTATCAATATACCGATGTTTTATGTATATGAATAGTACTTCCAGAAGGCAGTCGACGCCAGTACGTACTTCAGTTCCACGTTTGCCGGCCGGTGTGGCCGTCCTGTTCTAGGCGCTTCAGTCTGGAACCGCGTGACCGCTACGGTCGCAGGTTCGAATCCTGCCTCGGGCATGGATGTGTGTGATGTCCTTAGGTTATTTAGGTTTAACTAGTACTAAGTTCTAGGGGACTGATGACCACAGATGTTAAGTCCCATAGTGCTCAGAGCCATTTGAACCATTTGAAGTTCCACGTTTCTTGATTTCCGGTGGCTGTTCGACACAGTTCTGCTCTGTCGCCCAGTGAACAAAATACGGGCCTACGGACTGCCACACTAGTTTTGTGATTGCGGTGACGAATTCCCAGAAGATATGACACAGCTTGACGCTCTTACCGAACACAAATCCTTAGACACGACTGTATCCTCTGAAGTACACCAAAGGAGTGTTGTACGCTACAGTTCACAAGGTACAGACGTGATCTGGTAGATAAGATGGAAGGTTACGCAAATGGTGCCGTGGTAAATAGAGACGTCGCAACTCTAGAAAATTGTAGGATGGCCCACGCTTAGTGTACGTGTTAGCAGTTGACCCTCCACACGTGCTGGTACCTGCACGCTACCAACTACCACCATGGAGCACAGATATCCTCTGTTCTGAATACCCTGGCGCATCGAGCGGAAGCCATTTCGGACGCTGAAAATCTGCCGAAAGAACTGCGCCACTTACAGATAGTGTTAAAAGAAAACTGCTGCATCAACCATCAAATTTCACAAAGAGGACTCGAAGAATCTTGCGTTCTTGCCGTTCTGTGACCCAGTAACAGGAATGATTAGCGAGCGCCGAATGACGCACAAAATCGATTCAGTATCCAGTCAAAATTCGACTACTCCTGAGATGTGTGAAAGATAATGTAGGCTTTAGACCGCCAGGAGTGTATAATACACCGTGTGGTTGTGGACAGTTTTACGTCGCTCAGACTGCTCGTGCTGTTGAACAGCACCGTATAGGACACGAAGAAGTTCCGCTTAGAAATCAGCGGTAGCAGAGCATGCTCTGGAAAAAGGACACCGAGTTAATTTCGACGAAAGATTTTTTGTTAAACAGACGTATGGTTTCAAATGATACAACAATTATACTATTATCAGTCACTGTTTATTTAACTCCACGACGGGTTTCAAAGGTTTAAATCTCCGTCATCAGGTGGATTTACATTTCTTAGTATTGTGTGTGTGTGTGTGTGTGTGTGTGTGTGTGTGTGTGTGTGTGTGTGTGTTGCGATCTCCAAAATCCTTGAAAACTTATTCTGTAATAATGTTGTTATGTCACGGCTTACGTATACGGGTCTCGCTCCGTCTGACGCAACCAGCAGCCATAACAGCGAGGAAAAGCCTGAAGATGATCTGAGGAAAGGGCAAAAACCGGTTGCTAACGAGTAAAATTCTGATAACGCGTTCGAGACTGTATTTATTTGATTTTTAGCATTTTATACCGATGGCTGCTTTGCTCCAGTTACAGAATGCTTTCCAAAATTTTGACATATCACAAGATTGACGAAGCAAGGAGGACGTAAAAAGTAGATTAGGACAGGTAAAGAGAGGTGTAGCCAAGAGAAGTCTCCCTGTTCCAAGCACAGACTTTAACTAGGGGGAAAATTTTTTGGGAACGTACATTTGGAGTACAGCATTCTATGGTAGCAAAACGAAGGGAATCGAACCGTTCGAGATGTGGTGCCGCAGAAGGATACTGAAAATTAAATGGACATATCGGATAACGGAGGAGGTTCTCTGCAGAACAGGAGTAGAAAGACACCTATGGAAAACACTGACAAGAAGAAGGTTCAAAAATGGTACAAATGGTTCGGAGCACTATGGGACTGAACTTCTGAGGTCATCAGTTCCCTAGAACTTAGAACTACTTAAACCTAACTAACCTAAGGACAACACACACATCCATGCCCGAGGCAGGATTCGAACCTGCGACCGTAGCGGTCGCGCGGTTCCAGACTGTAGCGCCTAGAGCCGCTCGGCCACCCCGGCCGGCCAAGAAGAAGGGATAGGATGATAATACATGTGTTAGGGCATCAGGGAATGACTTCCATGGTGCTAGTGTGAGCTGTAAAGGGTAAAAACTTTAGAAGATGACAGAGATTGGAATATATTCAACAAGTAATAAAGGACATTGAGGTTAAGTGCTACTCTGAGGTGAAAAGGATGACACAAGAGGTTCCAGACTGTAGCGCCTAGAGCCGCTCGGCCACCCTGGCCGGCCAAGAAGAAGGGATAGGATGATAATACATGTGTTAGGGCATCAGGGAATGACTTCCATGGTGCTAGTGTGAGCTGTAAAGGGTAAAAACTGTAGAAGATGACAGAGATTGGAATATATTCAACAAGTAATAAAGGACATTGAGGTTAAGTGCTACTCTGAGGTGAAAAGGATGACACAAGAGGTTCCAGACTGTAGCGCCTAGAGCCGCTCGGCCACCCCGGCCGGCCAAGAAGAAGGGATAGGATGATAAAACATGTGTTAGGGCATCAGGGAATGACTTCCATGGTGCTAGTGTGAGCTGTAAAGGGTAAAAACTGTAGAAGATGACAGAGATTGGAATATATTCAACAAGTAATAAAGAACATTGAGGTTAAGTGCTACTCTGAGGTGAAAAGGATGACACAGGAGGGCAATTCGTAGCGAGTCGATTGGAACCGGAAGTCTGATGGCTAAAAAACAAAAACAAATGGATAATGAGTGATAGTAACTGAGCCCGTTGAGATTAAGAGAGTGAGGAGCCGGTAGAAACTCAATGGGGAGAATAAGACATGCTACATTTCAGACAGTAACGAAACGGTACTTCGTTCTCGCGGCGTATTCGTTACTCAGCAACGAATAAGTAAGATGTCCAACAGCTCTGCAATGGAAGTCATCGGCACAGTACTCGTTCGTACATTTGACACCTCAGTGGCTCGTAACTGCAACTGGAAAATAGAGCAAAACACAGCAGATAATTGTCGTTGTCTGTTTTCCGTGAAAGGCTTTCACACTGGTGAGGGAGTGTCGGCAAAGTGATAAGGGCGCTAGTAGCCTCAGAACGGAAGTCCCTCGAAGCCTGCCCTACCAGTACGCTTTATCAGGAAACTGACACACTTCCTCTAAAGGTGTGCTTGAGTCGCTGTGTGTTGTATGTCACCGCAGTTACCGCTGTAAATCTGCAAGAAGGTAGGTTATAACGTTCTATCGACCGCGTACTCATTAAAAGAGAGAGAGACGCTCACACTGGGCAAGGAAGCGAATGGGAAAGGACTGTGGTCTGTTCACTGGAAGCGGGGCATTTACGACTGATGTGATGTAGAGAAATCACGGAAGACCTAAATCCGCAGGCTCGGACGGCGTTGGAATCCTGTTCCTTTCGAAGGCAGATCCAGTGTCGCAAGCACTAACGCATCTCACTAAGTGCATTAGGCCAAGTGAGAAATACTTGAACAGTTGTTATACTGACCTCGGATGAAATAACATTCCTTTTCTATGCTTTCATCGACAGTGCAAGGTCCATTGCACACTACAACATGATACCCCAACAGAAAAATTGTCCCATCACGCGAAAAGCCACGTATAACACTGTTATACGGACAATTGTGCATATACACTCATGGTCATAAATTAAAGATAATGCTGATACTTGGTGAAGCAACCATCTGGTGAGCGGTTTGCGGATTTAAATCACCTCGGGTTATGACCATGCGGTGCATTTGACCTGCGGTTGTCGCACGATGGCGCTGGCAGCAGTCCACACACGCAGAGATGTGTTGGTGCATGTCAGAGTACGGTGCAGCGAGTAAGTGTGCAGACGTTTTCAGACGTACAAATGGTGACTGTGTGTTGAAAATGAGTCAAAGAACCCATATTGATGACGTTATGAGGGGTAGAATACTTGGGCGACTGGAGGCTGGTCAAACACAGCAGGTCGTAGCACGGGCCCTCCGTGTGCCACAGAGTGTGATCTTAAGTTATGGCAACGATACCAGCAGACAGGAAACGTGTCCAGGCGCTACAGTACGGGACGTCCACAGTGTACACCACAAGAAGACCGATATCTCACCATCAGTGCCCGCACACGGCCCATGAGTGCTGCAGGTAGCCTAGCACGGGACCTTACCGCAGCCACTGGAACTGCTGTCTCCAGACACACAGTCTACAGACGACTGAACAGACATGGTTTATTCACCCGGAGAACTGCAAGGTGCATTCCACTGACCCCTGGTCACAGGAGAGCCCGTAAAGCAGGGTGTCAAGAACACAGTACATGGTCAATGGAACAGTGGTCCTAGGTTATGTTCACGGACGAGTCCAGGTATAGTTTGAACAGTGATTCTCGCCGGATTTTCATCTGGCGTGAACGAGGAACCAGATACTAACCCCTTAATGTCCTTGAAAGTGACCTGTATGGAGGTCGTGATTTGATGGTGTGGGGTGGGATTATGATTGGTGCACGAACACCCCTGCATGTCTTTGGCAGAAGAACTGTAACAGGCCAGATGTATTGGGACGTCATTTTCCACCAGTATGCCCGCCTTTTCAGGGGTGCAGTGGGTCCCACCTACCTCCTGATTGATGATAACGCACAGCCCCAACGAGCTGCCATCGTGGAGGAGTACCTTGAAACAGAAGATATCAGACGAATGGAGTGGCCTGCCTGTACTCCAGACCTAAACCCCATCGAGCACGTCTGGGATGGTCTCGGTCGACGTATTGCTGCACGTCTTCAAACCCCTAGGACACTTCAGGAGCTCCGACAGGCACTGGTGCAAGAATGGGAGGCTATACCCCAGCAGCTGCTCGACCAGCTGATCCAGAGTATGCCAATCCGTTGTGCGGCCTGTGTACGTGTGCATGTTGATCATATCCCATATTGATGTCGGGATACATGCGCAGAAAACAATGGCGTTTTGTAGCACATGTATTTCGGGACGGTTTTCTCAACTTATCACCAGTACCGTGGACTTATAAATCTATGTTGTGTGTGTTCCCCATGTGCCTTTGCTATCAGCGCCAGTTTTGTGTAGTGCCACGTTGTGTGCCACCACACTCAGCAGTTATCCTTAATTTATGAGCATGGGTGTAGTATACACGTCATAAACGTGCCTACTTCCCATAACTGCCCAATAATGTTGCTTCTTTTACAGGATTTGGCCGTGATATATGACTAATGGATATGGAAATCAGACTATTAGTTGCTTTACCTAAGAGTTTTCTAGATTTGAAGGTTGCAGGAGTAAAATAGAGGGAGCGAATGGCTATTCATAATTTGCACAGGAACCATATGCCAGTTATAACTCGAGTGGCGCGAAAGGGAGTGAGACAGGGTTGTAGCTTGTCCTCGTTTTTATGCCGTCTGTAAATCGAGAAAGCAGTAAAGGAAACAAAAGTAAAAATTGGAGTTGGAATTAACCAGGGAGAAGAAATAAAAACCTCGAGGGTCGCCGATGACATTGTAATTCTGTCAGAGACAGCAAAGGACTTGGAATGGACTGTGTCTCGAAAGGAGGATATAAGATGTACATCAAGAAAAGCAAAACGACGATAATAAAGTAATGCTGAGGAAATTAGATTAGGAAATGAGACACTAAAATTAGTAGATGAGTTTTGCTATTTGGACAGAAAAATAACTGATGGTGGCCAAAGTAGGGAGGATATAAAATGTAGACTGGTAATGACAAGGAAAGCGTTTCTGGAGAAGAGAAACGAGAAGAGAAATTTGTTAACATCGAGTATAGATTTAAATGTCAGGAAGTCTTTTCTGAAAATATTGGAATCGAGTGTAGCTAAGTATGGAAGTGAAATATGGACGATAAACAGTTTAGACAAGAAAAGAATAGAATTTTTTGAAATGTGGTACTACAGAATAATGCTGTAGATTAGAAGAGTGGATATCGTAACTAATGGTTCAAATGGCTCTGAGCACTATGGGACTTAACATCTATGGTCATCAGTCCCCTATAATTTAGAACTACTTAAACCTAACTAACCTAAGGACATCACACAACACCCAGCCGTCACGAGGCAGAGAAAATCCCTGACCCCGCCGGAAATCGAACCCGGGAACCCGGGCGTGGGAAGCGAGAACGCTACCGCACGACCACGAGATGCGGGCACACGTAAGTAATGAAGGAGGTACTGAATAGAATTAGGGAGAAGAGAAATTTGTAGTACAACCTCACTAGAAGAAGGGATCGGTTGGTACGACACATACTGAGGCATGAAGGAATCTCCGATTTAGTGCTGGAGGGAAGCGTGGAGGGTAAACATCGTAGAGTGAGACCAACAGATGAATACAGTAAGCAGATTCAGATGGATGTAGGTTGCAGTAGTTATTAGGAGATGAAAAGGCTTGCGCAGGATAGATTTGCACGGAGAGCGGCATCAAACCAGTCTCTGGACTGAAGACCACAACAACAGAAAGAAACGTAGTAAAAATGATATACTACTCAATTCAGGACCTTCTGTACCAAGTTCATTAAGTGATCTGTCTAATGGATTTACAGTCACCATCCTATCTAGATGAATAAATGAATAAGTTTCAGAAAAGCAGAAGAAGTAAATCTGGCCTACTTTCCTGCTGTTCGCTAACAAAACTTCACAAATAAATATAAAATTTCAGGGTCTGGTTCAGAGAAAGACACAGGAATCTTTTAGCTACTGCACCCCCATACATATATTGTTTTGATCTAGAAAGACCACGAATTTTCACTCACCACAACGTGTTAAACAAAATTTGGCCAGCATTTTGTATAACCAATAAATTAAATACTGAAATATTCTAATGGCAAAATGCATGCATTTAAATTTATAAATACATTTTGTTTATACCTTTCTCTTAACAAATGACCTGTCAAAAACCAAAGTTAGGGTGTGGTTACTCTACATTCAGTATCTTTATACAACCCTACTTCAGGGTTACTGAACCACATAAGCAATTTTCTTTCCATAGCTCTTTGTGCGTCGCTAAACATAATTTATGACTGAAAGAATTTAGTCTTTACTTCACTCAAAACTTAAAAAAGCAAAACCTCAGTATTTATGCACTACAAGTTCATTCTTTTAGCAAAACTTATTTACTGACTTTTACTTTACTTATTTTCACAAACAGGGTAAGAATAATAGAATCGTTAAATTTGTCTGAAAACATCTACTTGAGCGCTTAAGCAAAATTTCGCTTCAGCACTTCCACTACATAAATGTCTACCCCGATAGCTGAGTGGTCAGAGTGACAGATTGCCGTCCTACGGGCCCGGGTTCGATTCCCGGCTGGGTCGGGGATTTTCTCCACTCAGGGACTGGGTGTTGTGCTGTCTTCATCACCGTTTCATCCCCATCTGGCGAGCAGGTCGCCCAATTTGGCGTCGAATGTAATAAGACCTGCACCAAGGCGGTCGGACCTGCCCCGCAAGGGGGCTCCCAGCCAATGACGCCAAATGCTCATTTCCACTTCCACTACATGAATTATACAGTACCTTTACTGCACTTTAAAAGTTATTCCTCAGCAATTATTTTCGGGCATTTATTCAAAAATGAAAATAGTGCATGTAGATACTGAATAAAGGTACTTCAAATGTTTTCATAACTGGTTTACTCGGAATAATCAATCACTAGGAATGGACCCTATATAGTCGAATGATTGGAATCTAATAATCAGATGAAGCAAATTTTATGTTTAACACAATAGTTATTCAAAATAGTTAATTTGGAATTAATGGCTCACGCTTCTACAAGTTCGTAGCCTGTTGGGTGTGGCGGATAGTAATGGTGGCTTCGCTACCCATTGTACGGCGTACACGTTTCTTGAAGTATGGACTAATTAATTATTCTTGGCGTCGTTTTAACACCTGTTACATAGCCCAACAACTTGTACCAAAGCCGTAATAATTAAGCAGTCGTCACCCGAGGCTATGGTGCAAAGATTTCCAGACAAAGCATTGCCGAGTGTTGCCTCTTTCTTTGCTGCCTACAGACTGTGTCCTCTCGTTCCTGCTCGCTCTACAGGCAGCGCGCCAAAAACCCAAGCCACATTTTACGCTCCGTACAGCACAGAAGCACTCCATCTTTTACATAACACTTATCCTTCATATTGTCCCCAAGCGTGTACCATTATACAAATGACAACTTGCACAAATATATAAAATTACATACACCAACATTTTCATTTCATTAATCCATGACAAAATATTATTTAATAAATTTACGCATTTCACATATTTTTTTACGTACGTTACAAACATACATTAGCAAAGCACTCCAACATCACACATGTCACACTATCCATATGGTCTTTGCATATAACAGTTGTATTACGACATACTTTAAAGAGAGAAAAAAATATAAATTAGATGACTGATTGAATAAGAGTGTTATAACCAGAATTAAGAAATTTGTTTTGCCCTTCATTTCACTTAACATAAGTACAGTGATAATGTATGAATAGTCGAACAGAAAATAAAGTTTTACTAGACTGTGTAAAAGAATGTCATAGCCTATGAGAAGCATAAAACCCTTAAGCTAAGATCTGCGCAAGAGAAGGGAAGATGTAAAGAAAAACAGCAAAAGCAGACTCTTCATCGCATCAGTGAGGACGATTCGATAATGTAACGGCACAGTCACATTAATATCCGCCCCCCTGTAGCTGAGTGGTCAGCGCAACAGAACGTCAGTCCTAAGGGCCCGGGTTCGATTCCCGGCTGCGTCGGAGATTTTCTCCGCTCAGGGACTGGGTGTTGTGTTGTCCTAATCATCATTATTTCATCCTCATCGACGAGCAAGTCGCCTGAGTGGCGTCAAATTGAAAGACTTGCACCCCGCGAACGGTCTACTCGACGGGAGACCCAAGTCTCACATCTGTGTAGTCACATTAAGGGGAGCCAGAGGTGCCTTTGCTGCCCATGTTAAAATCACTAAGTTTGAGGAACATTTATGAATAAACTACCAAATAGAAAAATTTGAATTTTTTTACATGCAGAGTGGTTTAGTATTGCAGTTATAGAGAGATTTGGAGAATCTTTTCTAGTTTCCTTCCAATTATTATTTTTTATTAATGACCCAATTTTTTTTACAAATAATTGCTTTGTAATTAAACTGAAATGAAGCTACTGAACATATTGCCAAATGGCTGTGTTACAATGTAAGTTTGACCACTAGGAGTGCTGTATAAAAAATTGCATCTCTCTAGCTTGAGTGGATTTTGAGAAAATGTTCCTTATATTCGAAAAATTCTAGTTCACGGGAAATGGCTATCGAAGTTTCTCAATACATTCCCGCACTATAGGATGGATTATCAGGGTCTTCTTCTTCATCCTCCAAAAGCTTCCTCTTTTGTCTTCTTTTCTGGCCTGTTGTTCCATCATACTTCATATGCCTTTCTCTTCTTTCTGCTCCTCTTATCCTTTCTCTGCCAATATTTCTTAGTGCTCGTGCAGTGTTCACCCCAGCTGTAAATCCTAATGCCTTCAGAACTTCACACTTCACACTGTTCCCCTGGTTGTAGGTTGCTATTGCATCATAAATGCCAAAGTGCAGTGTTTTTATGCTTACAAACACCTTTTTAGGAATCACTTTCCAAATCAAATTGTTTACGCTCTCATTAGGATTCTGCGTCTTTCCGTGTAGACATTTGTGTAACAATTCTGGCTGTGCTAAGTCATGAAAAATTGGTTTTATTGCATTTATCACAACTGCTCGCAAACCATGTTTGTGATCATAGACCTTTTTTGCATTATATTTGCACCAGGAATCTTTTGGGCACAGGCTGTGTTGAGGGTATTCATTGGAAGAGGCAGTATGAAGGAACAATGCCCACACTGCTTTTCGCATGTCACTACCATCACTAGTATTTTGCCGTATAGCATACCCATAGTATCTCTGTAGACGTTCAATCACCTCATCAGTAAGCCTGCCTCTCCCTCCTATTGTCTTTCCACCACTGAGCTTACTTAAACCCAAAGTTTGTTTGAGCCTTCGAAGCTGTGCACCCATACACTTTTGCACATGCCCAATGCATTCCAACTTTTCAACTACAAATCCATTTCCATATGGTTTTAGTTCCTCTATAGTCTTGAAACCTTTGGAGTCACCATCCCCAAGGTAGTATTTGTACCTAACGTTGTATCTGGGAACTTAACGTTCAAAAATTTGTTTCACTCCATCCACTTCCATTGCTCCACTTGATCCACTAAAATTTTCCTCACTGGTTCCACTGTGCTCTCCTTCGATTTTATTTTTGCACCAACAATGTTTTGATAATATTGCAACATCTATCACTTTTACACTATCACCACAAGTAGCAGTTACAACCCCATTCAGGGATTTATGACCCCTCTTTTGCTACGAACCATCTAATGCCACTACCAAATCCCTCTTAGCGCTACATTTGTCACAGAAAACAATGCAGCCAACCTTTGCACACGCGCTGTATGCGTAACATAAGGCGCTGTATTCGTAACAGGCCGAGAAAATCCCAAGCAGTACGCCAGGAAGTCACGAGAGCGTGTTAGATGCATTCAGTGGCGCCCATTTCCTCTGCAGGCGTGGGGGAAAATGGTAATAACTCCACTTCTAGGGCGAGTAGAACAATAATTTAAAGTTTACATTAAAGAGGAATGTTTCAATTAATTTTCTGTAGCAAAAAAAATCGTAATTTTTTGGATTTGACCACCTCCGGCTCCCCTTAATGTGGCCGCTGCCTATGCTCGACGTCAACGTGCAATAATCTCTCACATACGACAAATGGCAACACTAGCAGTGTAGAGTATATAACAGTGTGTCGCGGGGACACGGACAACAATGCAGTTGTAACGCGGAAATGGAGCGATTTATGTAGCGACGAGAGGGGCATGAACACTGGCTTTCGATCCGAGCGTGAAACCATTTCCGAAACGGCTAAGTTTGTAAACAGTTCGCGTGCCGCCGCTGTTAAAGTATACAGTGCATGACAAATGGTGCTATTACAACAGGCCCTGAGGCAATAGTGGTGCACCATGGGACATAGATGACAGGGTCAATTTATCCAAATGCGCTGTACAATGGGAGGTGTGTAGATCATACACATGTTCTATCATACTGTGACCGAGTGAGGTGGTGCAGTGGTTAGCACCTGGACTCGCCATTGGGAGGTCGTCGGTTCAAACCCGTGTCCAGATGGCCATCTGGATACAAGTTAACCGCGATTTCTCTAAATCGCTCTAGGCAAATGCCATTATCGTTCCTTTGAAGGGACATGGCTGATTTCCTTCCTCACCCTTGACAAAATTCGAGCTTGTCCTCCGTCTCTAATGACCTCGATGTGGACGGGACGTTAAACACAATCATTCTCCTTCTTTTCTCAGACTGTGCCTCAAATTCACGTATCCACTACTGGAAGCAAACCAGAATTAACCTAAATCTGAAAAAACGACTTGGAAGCTTCACGCTATATGTTTCTGTATGGAACTTAGGCCAAATTTACCTTCCATTGTATAAAAAGAAATTCTGCTTATTACCCACAAACTGTTATGTAACTGAAATTCGTATGGTAAACTCGTACTAAACAGAACGTAACTTGAACTGAACTGTATTTTTCTGAACACTACTAGTCTTTACATTAAATGCGTAACTGAAGTAAAACAATTATGTGGCGCTAATCAAAATTTTCACGTACATCGCATCATGACAACATTGTTGCAGATTTCTCGAAAGCACAACAGCAAACAGCAAACAGGCAGCTAAGCTAGATTTCTAAAATATATTCGAACTGCTGCACACCATATTGTGCAAGATGGTAATGCACAATGATAAACCTTCTTTAAAGAGTGTGGTGGGAACAGTAACTACTCCCATGAAACGATATTGCGAGACATCGATTTTTGAATGAAGTACGTATTCAAAAAGACAGAATAAAACTTCGCGTGATCTTCATACATAACGTTGGTCTGAGCAATAATATGCTTAACAAAGTTAATACTTACAATGAAATGAACACCCTTAGCTGTTTACAGGCGTTGATATACGTCAACGGGGACCCGAACGCGGGATCTCCTGCTTACATGGCAGACGCTCTATCCATCTGAGCCACCGAGGCCACAGAGGATAGCGCGACTGCAGGGATTTATCTCTGGCACGCCTCCCGCGAAACCCACATTCTCAACGTATTGTCCAGCACAACATTCGTAGTGTCCCCGCCCATTATACTCTTTACTCGCGGCGCGTTGCCGATTCCCGTAAGAGTTCGGGCACTGTTTGTGCATTCGCACAGAAGAAGAAGATGGCCCAGTGGCCGGTGAGCCTTAACTATATATATACTAAGACGGTATCTGCTGTAAGCAACTGAGGGTGTTCATTTCATTGTAATTTCATTCTAATTAGCTGCATGGTCACCGGTAGTATCTGTTCTTTCGGGCGTGTCCGAAAGAACAGATACCATCTTACTATATATAAAGTTAACAATGATTTAAAAAGGATATAATGTTAAGAGACAATTTCTGTAAAAACCAAACAGCTTAATTAGTTGATTCTTCACGCACGACTCAGGAAACAAATCCTTATTCAAAATTTATATTCTTTTCACCTGCCTACTGTCCTTCATAATAAATCTTTCTTCATCTAAAATATACAATCACAAGTCAACACAACATTACTGAATACATCCATGACCTACCACACTTCAGACTACGCAAAGGCAAAGATGTTGTCACAACAAGACCAAAGTTTGTTTAACAGTATCATAACCTGCTCTCTCTCTCTCTCTCTCTCTCTCTCTCTCTCTCTCTCTGACGTGGACATCGATAACTTACAAAAATCAAAATGACATGCCCAGTTTATAGACCATCAAATCACTTGAAGATGAGCATCCAGTTCTCGAAATGCATCGGGCATTGGAATAAAATCACGATTGTGACTAAACACGATTCTTCTTTAAATTCTTGTATGTTGTAGACTATGCCATTACGTAAAATGATAAAGATATTTTGGGCACTCTACATCGCCTTATGTGCGAGGGGACTTCAGAACTTGAGTTACTAAGACCATTTCGCAAGAAGAGCAGAGCATTGTCGGAGAAGAGTAAGTGTCCCCCGTTTCCTGCAGACAACGTTCCGCTGCGGTAGGGATAACAGGTGCATCAGAAAGTGCGAAAAGAATGGTGCGGCAACTGGAAACGTATTCCAGATTTTAAGTAGGCGTGGCAGTACAGTTCTTTGTACAGTGAAGAGCCAAATAAACTGGTACACCTGCCTAATATCGTGTATGGTCCCCGCGAGCACGCAGAAGTGCTGCAACACGACTTGGCATGCACTCTACTAATGTCTGAAGTAGTGCTGGAGGGCATCGAAACCATGAATCCCGCAGCGCTGTCCATAAATCCGTAAGAGCACGATGGGGTGGAGATCTCCTCTGAACAGCGCGTTCCAAGGCATCCCATATATGCTCAATAAGGTTGATGTCTGGGGAGTTTGGTGGCCAGCGGAAGTGTTTAAACTCAGAAGATTGTTCCTGGAGCCACTCTGTAGCAATTCTGGACGTGTGGGGTGTCACATTGTCCTGCTGGAACTGCTCAAGTCCGTCGGAATGCACAATCGACATGAATGGATGCGAGTGATCGGACAGGATGCTTACGTACGTGCCACCTCTCAGAGTCGTATCTAGACGAATCAGGGGTCCCATATCACTCCAACTGGGCATGTACCACGCCATTACAGAGCCTCCACTAGCTTGCACAGTCGCCGGCTGACATACGGGGTCTGTGGGTTCATGAGATTGTCTCCTCGTACACGTCCATCCGCTCGAAACAATTTGAAATGAGGTTCGTCCGACCAGGGAACATGTTTACAGTCATCAACAGCCCAATGTCGGTATTCGTGGGCTCAGGCGAGGCGTAAAGCTTTGTGTTGTACAGTAATCAAGAGTACACGAATGGGCATTCGGCTCTTAATGCCCATATCGACGATGTTTCGTTGAATGGTTCGGATGCTGACACTTGTTGATGGTGCGACATTGAAATCTGCAGTAATTTGTGGAAGGCTTACACTTCTGTCACGTTGAACTGTTCTCTTCAATCGTCTTTGGTTCCATTCTTGCAGGATCTTTTTACGATGGCAGAGATGTCGGATATTTGATGTTTTACTTAATTCCTGACATTCACGGTACATCCCTGAGATGGTCGTACGGGAAAATCCTCACTTACTCGCTAACTCGGAGATGGTGTGTCCCACCGCTCATGCGCCGACTATAACACCACGTTCAGATTCACTTAAATCTTGATAACCTACCATTATAGCAGCAGTAACCGATCTAACTACCCCAGACACTTGTTGTCTAATACTGGCGCTGCCGACCGCAACGCTGTATGCTGCCTGTTTACATATCTCTGTAGTTGAGTACCCATACTTATATGAGCTCCTGTGGCGCTTCAGTGTATTACACAACGTGATGAAGACACTTGAAATAGTAGCCGAAACCTTGGTTCACGATTCTACAATATGGTTCCCGATTCTAGTCCCGGGCCGGCACATTTTAATCTATCAGGAAGTTTTAAGAAAGCTGCTGCACGCCACTACCCATGCTGTGTGTCAACTCCAGCGTCATGCAGTTATGAAGAGTTGTGCATCCGATAGAAAATGAGGTAAAAATCAAATAAGAACAGACCCTGTCGCGTTTTTAGATTTTATTCGTTAGCAATGTGTTTCGCCCATTTCCTCAGACCATCTTCAGGCTCTTCCCCGCTGGAATACAGTAATTATAAATATTCAGTACAGAGGAATGAAAATATGGCTAAACAACGTCTAAAATATAAGCTACAATTATTTAAAAAATAAGATGTTATACCCATTAGAGTTGTTGCTAGACACAGACGGAGCGCGATCCGTAGAAGTAAGCACATCAATACTGAATAAGGCAGCTTTAGTTGAGATTATATAATGTAAGCTCGTTCCATCGCCTACAGTATTACAGTACTGATAACCAGTCATGCGTGACATACGCTACATTGACTCGTTTAGTTGAATTTTAAGAGAAATAGATACAGAAACAAATACAAAGATTACGTACATAAAATTTTACATGTCTAATTCTAATTAATTTAAGTAAAATAAACAAAATGACAGGCAGGCTGTAATCGCCATTATGTGAAGGCTGCCCCCTGTGGGCATTTGTATGTACTAGCTGCAGCAAAGACAGCTGTATTTGGTTGCTGTAGAGCCGAAACCTGTTGCTAACGAATAAAAAGCTGAAAAAGTGATCGAGACTGTTTTTCGTTGATTTTCAGCATTTTATACCGATCGCTGCTTTGCTCCAGTTACAGAATGTTTTCTAGAAAATGAAGTCGTGACAAACAGCGTTCCGTGTCAGCCTTGGAAGAAAACAGGAATAATGACTCAACTAACGTCATTTTCAGCGTTTTAGGGAAACGATTGTGGTATCTGTACAGTCGAGTCGGTATTTGGCTTTATTCATATCGATTACAAACCCGATTTGCTTATCTTCGCGAATAGAGAAGATGAATCGTAACCTGGACCAATGAGAGACACGATTAGGAAACTGCCTAAAAAGAATTTAGAACGACAAGTCAGTTGAGAGAATCAAACATCCACGACACTTGTCTTTCGATCCGTCAGTCGTTGTTGAAAAATATCTCTGGATTAGAAAATATACGATCTATGGAGCATATACACTCCTGGAAATTGAAATAAGAACACCGTGAATTCATTGTCCCAGGAAGGGGAAACTTTATTGACACATTCCTGGGGTCAGATACATCACATGATCACACTGACAGAGCCACAGGCACATAGACACAGGCAACAGAGCATGCACAATGTCGGCACTAGTACAGTGTCTATCCACCTTTCGCAGCAATGCAGGCTGCTATTCTCCCATGGCGACGATCGTAGAGATGCTGGATGTAGTCCTGTGGAACGGCTTGCCATGCCATTTCCACCTGGCGCCTCAGTTGGACCAGCGTTCGTGCTGGGCGTCCAGACCGCGTGAGACGACGCTTCATCCAGTCCCAAACATGCTCAATGGGGGACAGATCCGGAGATCTTGCTGGCCAGGGTAGTTGACTTACACCTTCTAGAGCACGTTGGGTGGCACGGGATACATGCGGACGTGCATTGTCCTGGTGGAACAGAAAGTTCCCTTGCCGGTCTAGAAATGGTAGAACGATGGGTTCGATGACGGTTTGGATGTACCGTGCACTATTCAGTGTCCCCTCGACGATCACCAGAGGTGTACGGCCAGTGTAGGAGATCGCTCCCGACACCATGATGCCGGGTGTTGGCCCTGTGTGCCTCGGTCGTATGCAGTCCTGATTGTGGCGCTCACCTGCACGGCGCCAAACACGCATACGACCATCATTGGCACCAAGGCAGAAGCGACTCTCATCGCTGAAGACGACACGTCTCCATTCGTCCCTCCATTCACGCCTGTCGCGACACCACTGGAGGCGGGCTGCACGATGTTGGGGCGTGAGCGGAATACGGCCTAACGGTGTGCGGGACCGTAGCCCAGCTTCATGGAGACGGTTGGGAATAGTCCTCGCCGATACCCCAGGAGCAACAGTGTCCCTAATTTGCTGGGAAGTGGCGGTGCGGTCCCCTACGGCACTGCGTAGGATCCTACGGTCTTGGCGTGCATCCATGCGTCGCTGCGGTCCGGTCCCAGGTCGACGGGCACGTGCACCTTCCGCCGACCACTGGCGACAACATCGATGTACTGTGGAGACCTCACGGCCCACGTGTTGAGCAATTCGGCGGTACGTCCACCCGGCCTCCCGCATGCCCACTATACGCCCTCGCTCAAAGTCCGTCAACTGCACATACGGTTCACGTCCACGCTGTCACGGCATGCTACCAGTGTTAAAGACTGCGATGGAGCGACGGCAAACTGGCTGACACTGACGGCGGCGGTGCACAAATGCTGCGCAGCTAGCGCCATTCGACGGCCAACACCGCGGTTCCTGGTGTGTCCGCTGTGCCGTGCGTGTGATCATTGCTTGTACAGCCCTCTCGCAGTGTCCGGAGCAAGTATGGTGGGTCTGACACACCGGTGTCAATGTGTTCTTTTTTCCATTTCCAGGAGTGTATTTCAAGTTTGAAGACACCACATTGTTTAGTATGTGTTTGGCAGCCATCAACAATGAACGTTGTGAATGAACTTGTCAAAATGCTGGTTACCGTTATGTGATACAATATTTTTTTTAAAAAAAAAAACAAATATTAAAGCTGAGCTAGATTCTACTTTGGGAGAGTCTGCTCCTGCGTTGACAACAGTACAGTATTGGGTAGCTGAGTTTAAACGAGGCCGTACGAGCTGTCAAGACGAGCATCGCAGTGATCGACCAAGAGAGGTGAAGACTCCAGAAATAATGAAGAAAATCCACAAAGCGGTACTGAATGATAGTCTACTGGGAGTGCGCGAGCTAGCAGACAGAGTAGGCATTTAAAAAAGTGCGGTACATCGCATATTATCTGAAAATTTGGACATGAGAAAACTGTGTGCAAGGTTAGTGCCGCGTTTGCTCATACTCCAGCAAATACAGTGTAGTGAAGATGGTTCAAATGGCTCTGAGCACTATGGGACTTAACTGCTGAGGTCATCAGTCCCCCAGAACTTAGAACTACCTAAACCTAACAAACCTAAGGACATCACACAGAACCATGCCTGAGGCAGGATTCGAACCTGCGACCGTAGCGGTCACGCGGTTCCAGACTGTAGCATACAACCGCTCGGCCACTCCGGCCGGCGAAGATGTTTCAATTGAGTGTTTAGCGAGGTTTCGCAGTAACAAAGATGATTTTTTGCGCCGTTTCATAATCATGGATGAAACATGGGTCCACCACTTCACCCCCGAGACAAAAGGACAATCAAAAGAATGGACACAAATTGGAGAAGCGACTCCAAAGAAGGCGAAGACCGTTTCATCTGCAGGCAAGGTCATGGGGTGGGTATTTTGGGATGCGCGTAGAATTATTTTAATTGACTACCTGGAAAAACTATAAACAGCGAGTCTTATGCGAACTTATTGCAACGTTTGGGCGAAGAAATCAAGCAAAAATGGCCGCATTTGGCCAAGAAGAAAATGTTATTTCTTCAGGCTAATGCACCAGCTCACTAGTCCGTTCTTGGCAATGTATATATTTTGAGGAAACTATGTTAACAGAATGCCAAGTGCTTTGCAATTCAGCATTTCACATATATCTATCATATCTCTAGGAATGAATGCGCCTGTAACCACTGAGCGGTTTAGCATTTATCACGTACTAGAATACTGCTAGAAATTAATGCGCCTGACAGTGACAAAAAATATGTGTGTATAACGACAGAAAGTATTCTGAACGCCGAATCATATGATTTGTCTGACACTTAACCATCTAAATAGTAGCCTACTTCCTTAACAGTATCGAATATTGTTCTGAAGAAGTTCTGCCGACGCGGTATTAGTGGTGTGCTGCTTGACACGGTGAAGTCGATGAAATATCTCGGCGTAATATATGGGAAAAAGCTGTAACTCGAGAATGTCTTTATGCTATCACACGACTAGTTCCGCCTGCTCATTACCACCATCTTCAGGCCCCGCCACTGCCAAAAGATTATTCGATTTCCTTGGTGCACTTACAGTGGGGTCCTTTTTACTAGCACACGTGGCCTAGCTTTCTTCAGGAATCTATACTCGACACCCTGTTGTCCCCAATGAAACTGTATACTCTTTTGGCAGTGGTGGGGACTGAAGATGGCGGTAATGTGCTGCCGAAACTAGTGGTGTGATAGAATAAAGTCATTCTCAAGATACAGATGTGGTGGTACTTTTTCTTATTATATCATCAGCTGAAGTCGCTCGTCCACGAAGTAATATGGGCATCCATGAACCTATGCGTAATGTTACAAGCTATATGAAATGGAGCGAACAAATAATAATAGTTGCAGGGCAGGCGAATGGTCGGCTTTGGTTTATTGGAAAAATTCTAGGAAAGTATAAGTCATCTATAAATGGAGCTGGAAATTAATCACTTGTGTGATACATTCTTTAGTACTGCTCGAGTGTTCCCGACCCTCCCACCCCCCTCCCCCGCCAGGTCAGATATAAGAAAGAATCGAATCAGTTCAGGCGCTAGTTGCAAGATATCTCACCATAAAGTTCGATCAAGATGTACTATGAACAAGCTGCGTGTAGTGATATCTGGAATGAAGAAAGTATTCTTTTTGCGAAACGCTGTTGAGAAACACTGAAAATGTATTGTCTGTGTTTGACAGTGTCCGTTTATTTCGGTGGAAATGTTCTTCAGGCATGCATGCGTGCATTTGCATCGATCTATACAGAGACTGTCAGACAATCCTGTAACTGTATTTCATGCCAAACCAGGGCAAACTGACGAGAAGAACCTTGTCTCGATCCGTGCAAGAATCACATGAATAGTGTGCCACCAGTAAGGAACGTAACCACTATGACATATGGAGGTTAGGGCGATTCGGGGTGGGGGGGGGGGGGGGGTGGAGGGGGGCGTGCACGGATAGCCGAAGTGGACAGCCAGCACGGTAGCACAGCGTGTTCTGCCAGGGGGTTAGCAGCCTTCTGTAATAAAAAACTGAGTTAATGGATCAGTGATGAATATCAACAAGCGTCATGGGACGGCTGTCCTGAACAAACAGAACGAACAGTAACGATCAAAATGGGATCAACGAAAAATGGGGTTAAGGGGCACGCTCGTGACAAGCGGGAAATCCGGGTTGGAGTCCCGACACGGCACATATTTTCATGTGGCTACACTAAACCCGTACAGCCGATCTAATATCGTTTTCCGAATTTGCGAATACATTTCATAATATCATAGCTGTTGAGAAAGTTCAAAGAACCGGCATTTGCGACAGACTCCGAAACTACACTCCACTACCACCAACATAGGTCTCGCGGAACTGCGGCGAAGACAAAAATAAGAGAAATCAGGGCTCGTACGGAGCCAGACAGACAGTCGTTTTTCACTCGCTCAGTTTTCGAATGGAACAGCAACAGTACATTGTACCCTCCGCCGAGCACCGTATAAGGTGGCTTGTGGAGTATGTATGTAGGTGTACATTGTTTGTTATTGACAATACGTAGTCGCTTTTAAAGCAGATCGGAGCAGATCTTTCCTGGTGGAAGTGCTCCAGTTCCAAAGCGAATGGGACAAGATTCCTTTGAGTTGCATATTTCTGTTTCACGGGAACCACAAGTGAAAGAAGAAATATTGCTGATTTATCGTCGTTTTAGTTCAGGATGGTGCACTTTTTCGGCAAAAGCCTATAAGGAGCGCGAGTTGATGTTTTAGTAATACATCTGAAGACGACTCCTCTCGGCTGCTAGAGGACATCCTGCTCAGTCTATGCCATAATTAAGACTCGCATCATAGCCAGCCGCATTTCCAGTAAACGCGGCTGGTCCAGTTGGCGCTCTGCCGAGCCGTCTGGAGTTTGGACAACGTGACCTACTGGAAGCACTCCAGTCCCGACACGTTCCTGCGAGACAAAACATGTTGCGCTAGCCTTCCGGGCTAATTTAAACTATGCGCCAGTCCACGTCTCGAAACCGAAGACCTGCCTACCTCGAGCTACATCTACACCCATTCTGGAAATCACTGTGAAGTGCATGGCTGAGGGTACTTCCAACGCTACAGTTATTAGGGCTTCTTCCCGTTCCAGTCACATACGGAGCGCAGGAAGAATGGCTGTTTCAACGCCTCTTTACGCACTGTGATTAAATTCGTCCTCTTAATATCTACGGGAACGATACGTAGGCGGTTATAACGTCTTTGATTATTGTCCCAGATTCTTCACTTAAAACTGGCTCTTGACAGCTTCTAAGTAGGCTTTACGGGACAGTTTGCGTCAATCTTTAAGCGTCTGCCGATATTTCTGTAACGCTGTCCCATGAGTCAAACAAACCTGTTACATATCGTGCTACCGTTGTTTGTATATATTCATTATCCCCTGATAGCCCCATCTAGTACAGGTCTCACACTTGAGCAATACTGATTTGTAAGTAATCCGCTTTTGTATATTGATTGCATTTCCCTAGAATCCTACCAATAAACCGAAATCTGCCAACCTACTTTACCTATGACAGAGCCAATGTGTCGTTCGATTTCATATCCTTACAAAGTATTACACCCAGGTATTTGTATGAGTTGACCAATTCCAACTGTGATACTGTAGTCGCAGGACACAACGTTTCTTTCTTAGTTTCATGTAGTGCACAGTTTAACATTTCCCAATATTCAAATAAGTTGCCAATCTTTGAATCACTTTGAAAAAGTACCGAGATCTAACTGAATGCTTGTGCAGCTTTTATCAGACAGTGCTTCGTTAGGGATAACTGCAACATCTGCGAAAACTCTGAGTTTACTATTAATACCCTTACAAATCCTCGCCTTTGTGCTCTACCCATTTATAACTCCAATTCCAAAGAAAGCCCTTGCTGAGACGTATGAAAATTGTCGAAGGATCACTTTAATAAGTCACGGTTGCAAAATAGTAACACAAATTCCTTACAGAAGAATGGAAAAACTGGTAGAAGCAGACATTGGGAAAGATCAGTTTGGATTCCATAGAAATGTTGGAACACGTGAGGCAATACTGACCCTACGTCTTATCTTAGAAGATAGGTTAAGAAAAGGCAATCCTACGTTCCTAGCATTTGTAGACTTAGAGAAAGCTTTTGACAGTGTTGACTGGAACACTGTCTTTGAAATTCTGAAGGTACTTGGGCTAAAATATAGTGAGCGAAACGCTATTTACACCACGTACCGAAATCAGACGGCAGTTATAAATGTCGGGGAAGGGAATCAGTGGTTGAGAAGGGAGTGAGACAGCGTTGAAGCCTATTACCGATGTTATTCAATCTGTACATTGAACAAGCAGTAAAGGAAACCAAAGGAATATTTGCAGTAGAAGTTAAAGTTCAGGAAGAAGAAATAAAAACTTTGAGGTTTTCCGATGACATTGTAATACTGTCAGAGGCAGCAAAGGACGTGGAAGAGCACTTGAACAGAATGCACAGTGTCTTGAAAGGAGGATATAAGATGAACATGAACAAAAGCAAAACGAGGTTATTGGAATGTAGTCCAACTGAATCGGATGATGCTGAGGGAGCTAGGTAAGAAAATGAGACACTTAAAGTAGTACATAAGTTTTGCTATTTGGACAGCAAAATAACTTATGATGGTCGATGTAGAGAGCAATATGGACGAGTCGAGTACAGATGTAAGTCAGGAAGTCTTTTTTTTGAAAGTATTTGTATGGAGTGTAGCCATGCATGGAATTGAAACATGGACGATAAACAGTTCAGATAAAAAGAGAATAGAAGCTTTTGAAATATCATGCTACTAAAGAACGCTGAAGATTGGAAGGGTCGTTCTTGTAACTAATGAGGAGGTACTGAATAGGATTGGGGAGGAATTTGTGGCACAACTTGACTAGAAGAAGGGCTCGGTTGGTAGGACATGTTCTGAGGCGTCAGGGGATCACAAATGTAGCATTGGAGAGCAGATTGGAGGGTAAAAATCGTAGAGGGAGACCAAGAGACGAATACACTAAGCAGATTCAGAAGGATGTAGGTTGTAGTAGTTTGCCGTAGACGAACAGTCTTGCACAGAATAGAGTACCATGGAGAGCTGCATCAAACCAGGCTTCAGACTGAAGTCAACCACAATAAGAACTACTACTATTAGTATTATCTGAAAGGTCATTAATATACAATATGAAGAAGAAGGGTCCGAACACACTGTCCTGAGGCGTACCGGGTGTTTGAATCTGCCAGGAAATTTCAAAACAGACGCTCTGTTTCAGAGTGAAGTATTCTTTGTGGAAACATATGCATCTCCAGCAACGCGCTTCCCTGTTGAGAAGCTGGTATAGACAAAACGCTTTGTAGTTCTCTGGGTTGCCATATTGGGTAAGTATTCAAGTCGATAACGCTGATACATCAAATACTTCGGCCGTGTATGTACTGTAGTAGTGAATTAATAAAAGAGCACCCGTGCACCACGTTCGGTGCTGTTTGTACATTGAAGAATCTTGTCGATTCAGAGTGTCTGCCGTTATTTGGGACGTTTAACACGGAAATGTGTATTTAGCCTTCCCTGAAGGGAAGGTGACGTTCTTTTCGAGGAATGCTATTAGGAAAATTAAGAGAACTAGTATTTAAATCTGACTGCAGAACGATCCTACGGCCGCCAACATACACTGCGCTTAGGGACCACCAAAATAATTTACGGGAAAATACGGCTCATACGGAAGTATACACAGTCGTTTTTCCCTCGCTCTATTTGAGAGAAGAACAAGAAAGGAAATTGGCAGTAGTGTTACAGGGTATCCTCCGCCAAGCACCGTATGGTGGCTTGCGGAATACGTATGCAGATGTAGAAGGAGATGTGCATATGATGGCCATCAAATTCGCGTCATGTGAGACCAATGGAACACATATGCGGCGCTAACGGACACACGTATTCCTCCCACGAAGTTCCAGCCCGTTCTTTTACGTTTATTGCGTCGTGTAAGCGTAGATAATGCTCCCATATACCTGTGGAAACCGTAAACGTGTCGAATCCATGCCAAATACATCTACATCGACATCTACATGGATACTCTGCAAATCACATTTAAGTGTCTGGCAGAGGGTTCATCGAACCACCTTCACAATTCTCTATTTCCAATCTCGCGCGCAGAAAGAACGAACACCTATATCTTTCCGCACGAGCTCTGATTTCCCTTATTTTATCGTGGTGATCGTTTCTTCCTATGTAGGTCGGCTCCAACAAAATATTTTCGCATTCGGAGGAGAAAGTTGGTGATTGGAATTTCATGGGAAGATCCCGTCGCTACGAAAAACGCTTTTCTTTTAATGGTGTCTAGCCCAAATCCTGTATCATTTCTGTGACACTCTCTCCCATATTTCGCGATAATACAGAACATGCTGCCCTTCTTTGAACTTTTTCGATGTACTCCGTCAGTCCTTTCTGGTAAGGATCCCATATCGCGGAGCAGTATTCTAAAAGAGGACGGACAAGCGTGGTGTAGGCAGTCTCCTGAGTAGATCTGTTACATTTTCTAAGTGTCCTGCCAATAAAACGCAGTCTATGGTTAGTTTACCCACAACATTTTCTGTGTGTTTCTTCAATGTAAGTTGTTCGTAATTGTATTACCTAGGTATTTAGTTGAATTTACGATTTTTAGATTAGACTGATTTATAGTGTAACCGAAGTTTAACGGATTCCTTTTAGGACTCATGAGGATGACGTCACACTTTTCGTTAATAAAATCTTTGATGTACTGCGTTCTAGAGGTGATGGTCATTATTTATTGGTTCAACATTATGTACGTGTGCTATCGGAGCGTCCTTCTGTTCCGTATTTTTAATATTACAGTACGACATAATTTCACACATAATACGTAGATCGTACATTCCTTCCACTTTCGTAGTCGACTGAGTACACACGAGACAGTGTCACTCACCAATCTATTGTGTCTGTCCAAGAGAAAAGTGTTACGGACAACTATGGACTTGTACTGAAAGAACATCGCGTGTAGTATCTCATACAAACATCAAAACTCCCCGGGATATATGGAAACTCACATTTTAGCTCGGAGTGCGATCGCACAACACCAATTTTTCGGCACTGAGGTACAAGTGTTTGTATGAAATTTTAACTATTTAACTACGAAGCTTACTGACTGGTTTTTACTCCTGACGATGACTGCGGAGAAAGCCATCGAAAGCTTGAGAATTTTATTCGAATTGACGAGGCTTGAAAACCTATAAAATTATAGCCACACGTGCTGCCGTGAAAGAGTCCGATGACACAAACGTCTTGTGTTTTTCTGACGATGTTAATTAGCCCATCAGTGATGAAAGCCATCGAAAGCTTGAGAATTTTATTCGAATTGACGAGGCTTGAAAACCGATAAAATTATAGCCACACGTGCTGCCGCGAAAGAGTCCGATGACACACAAGTTTTGTGTTTTTCTGACGATGTTATTTAGCCCATCAATGATGAAAGCCATCGAAAGCTTGAGAATTTTATTCGAATTGACGAGGCTTGAAAACCGATAAAATTATAGCCACACGTGCTGCCGCGAAAGAGTCCGATGACACACACGTTTTGTGTTTTTCTGACGATGTTATTTAGCCCATCAATGATGTGTGCCGAAGTGCAAAGCTGTTTACGTTACGTTCTTTGAACAAAGTATCAAATAAAAATATGTGAGGAAAAGTAATATGAGATTTTCAAATAACATAGGCCAGAAAGTTTGGATCTGAAGGGAAAATTGAGAAATGTGGTTGCTTAATTGCTCTAACTGTTCTGCTAAGCAAACGAGGACAACACGGATGAAGGCTGCAGAGACGGCTGAGTTGTAGCGCGTCAGTCACATAGCAGAAATTCACACGAAGCCCCTGGAGGAGCCTCTTCCACGAAACAACTTTATGGTCGCGACTTCCTGCTCGCCACAGGCGGAGGCAGAAGAGCATTGCACTGCCGCGACCTACGGCCCCACACGTGGTCCACACGTGTCAGGCAAACACAGACGGCCGTCTCTGTTAGTCGAAGGCAACATCTGGGCCGTGGATTACTTGAACAGTCTGCAAAGGTCCAAATTTTCCAGGCACTGCTACTTTCCGTGGCTGAGTGTGCAGAAATCCAAATTTTCTTGGCACGTCACCTTTCTGTGGCTGACAGAGAGCACAAAATGCACAAGATAAAATTTATGTAAAAATACAAAATTTATAACGAATACGGATGTCGAAAGTTAAATGTGTTCCCATAGTAGCTATCGAATGCGTTTTTCGTAAGAAATTTGCAATGAAGCAGAACCGATGGTCCGACTTAAAGGTTGAACCGGCTACCATAGACCGATTAAAATTACTTGATAGTTGATACTTCACGCGTTGCAGTTGGTTTCCTCCAATCACAGCGCTCAACGTCACGCCCAAACCGTTCGACGTTGCCAAATTGCCACAATTAGTTCACTTCCAATTCCTTGTCCGGATTTCATTCTTAATGTATTTGGATCTCGAATTACTGGATCTGCCCCGTTTATTTCCTGTTTCATAACACATGATAACCACACCAAAAACAACACACACACACACACACACACACACACACACACACACACACACACACACACAACGCGCGCGCTCACTCAAAACGATGCAAACAGAATATGCGCTTTCATACAAAGCACTAACCAAACACTGCTGCATTCTCACCCACAAGAATCGATTAAACGTCACATTTACAGTTATTATAATCACAGAGATCGGTTCACATTAGATAAGCTCCGCACGCCATTGCGTGAAGCCGAATTTTTGAAGGCTGCAGTTAATCGTTGCGACTGGGTCTCCAGCGACATAAATACAACCCACCTTCGACGGTGTAATGCCGTAGAACAGCGGTTAGTGAATGAACCTGAAATGTGAAAGATCGAAGGTTAGAGTTTCATCAAAAGCAGAGAAATTATTTATTTTTCTGAATGTAATCAAAAGACTTCGATTATGATTTTTATTCAGTTAATTTAAATGTAGTTTTTTTAAATTTTCTAACGTTTTGCCGTATCATTTTCATCATCGTATTGTGTCTTTTATTTGCTCTTCTTTTTTTCCAGTCATTCTTTTACGTTTGAAATCTGCTTGCGTCGCCTATAACCTGGAGCCATGTGCCAACCAGAACTGTTCATCGGTTGGTAATGAGGCAATACGTGTAGCCAGTGTGAAGGTTGCTTCGGGTAACCAATGGCAGCCAGAAATTACAGTTTGCATTTAGCACTGAAACTGAAAATTTTCCGTCCTGAGTTTGCTCGTAGAGGTTAGCCTTAAAAGCCGTGAACAATGTGATCGTGATTTTAGTTCTGCCGCAGACTGTTGATCGCCGGTTTCTTGAATACATTGCAGTTATCGAGGCTGTGGTTACATTAGGACGTGAGTTTAAATTCAAGGCTACAAAACGCCTCGTCTGCCTCATTTCAGTCATTGGTCACTTAAATTCATCTGTCGACAGAGCATCTTGCATTTCCGTTCAAATGATTCAAATGGCTGTAAGCACTATGGGACTTAATGGTGAGGTCATCAATCCCCTAGACTTAGAACTACGTAAACCTAACCAACCTAAGGACATCACACACATCCATGCAAGAGGCAGGATTTGAACCTACGACCGTAGCAGCCGCGTGGTTCTGGACTGAAGCGCCCAGCACCGCTCGGTCACAGCGGCCGGCCTCCATTTCCGTCATACCCCGTGGCGGCGGTTGGTTCCAACAATGTTTCACATTACATTTACAGAATATGTGAAGTGACCTGCAATGTTTGTGTGTCAGCTATAAAGCGGCAGCCGACAGACGCCAACTGTAAAGTATTGTTAATCAGTGTATATAGAGGAAGAACGTATCATACCAACAACACAGCTAAGGCCGTGAACTAGTGCAGACCTATGTCATTGACGTCGGTTTGCAGTAGGGGTTTGGAGCACATATTGTATTCAAACATTATGAATCACCTCGAAGGGAACGATCTATTGATACATCGTTCTTGTGCAACGCAACTAGCTCTTTATTCGCACGAAGTAATGGCCGCTAATGACAGGGGATCTCAAGTTGATTCCGTATTTCTAGATTTCCGGAAAGCTTTTGACACTGTTCCTCACGAGCGACTTCTAATCAAGCTGCGGGCCTATGTGGTATCGTCTCAGTTGTGCGACTAGATTCGTGATTTCCTGTCAGGAAGGTCGCAGTTCGTAGTAATAGACGACAAATCACCGAGTAAAACTAAAGTGATATCAGGTGTTCCCCAGGGCGTTCTGGGGCTTCTGCGGTTCCTGATCTATATAAATGACCTGGGTGACAATCTGAGCAGTTCTCTTACGTTGTTCGCAGATGACGCTGTAATTTACCGTCTAGTAAGGTCATCCGAAGACCAGTATCAGTTGCAAAGCGATTTAGAAAAGATTGCTGTATGGTGTGGCAGGTGGCAGGTGACGCTAAATAAAGAAAAGTGTGAGGTGATCCACATGTGTTCCAAAAGAAATCCGTTGGAATTCGATTACTCGATAAATAGTACAATTCTCAAGGCTGTTAATTCAACTAAGTACTTCGGCGTTAAAATTACGAACAACTTCAGTTGGAAAGACCACATAGATAATATTGTGGGGAAGGCGAGCCAAAGGTTGCGTTTCATTGGCAGGACACTTAGAAGATGCAACAAGTCCACTAAAGAGACAGCTTACACTACACTCGTTCGTCCTCTGTTAGAATATTGCTGCGCGGTGTGGGGTCCTTACCAGGTGGGATTGACGGAGGACATAGAAAGGGTGCAAAAAAGGGCAGCTCGTTTTGTATTGTCACGTAATAGGGGAGAGAGTGTGGCAGATATGATACGCGAGTTGGGATGGAAGTCATTAAAGCAAAGACGTTTTTCGTCGCGGCGAGATCTATTTACGAAACTTCAGTCACCAACTTTCTCTTCCGAATGTGAAAATATTTTGTTGAGCCCCACCCACATAGGTAGGAATGATCATCAAAATAAAATAAGAGAAATCAGAGCTCGAACAGAAAGGTTTAGGTGTTCGTTTTTCCCGCGCGCTGTTCGGGAGTGGAATGATAGAGAGATATTATGACTGTGGTTCGATGAACCTTCTGCCAAGTACTTAAATGTTAATTGCAGAGTAATCATGTAGATGGAGATGTAGATGAAGTACTATACCCATAGCTCTGTGAAAGAGCTCCTGATTGTTGCAGGTTCTGGAATGTACGGAGGGTAATTGGATAAACATGGGCATCTCAGGGCGACAGTGGGTCCTTCTCAGATAGTGTGGCAGGTGATTCACTGCTCCCCAAGAAGACCTAGGTTCGTCTTCCAGACTTCACTTGAAAATAAGCAGTATTTTTTTCTATTCTGTCATTAAAAATATTCTACGGTTTTTTCTTGTTTACAGTTTTGTTACCTGGACTTTCCTGTTTGTCCCAGTCTTACATTAAACAGAAAACAATCAACAGTTTCTAAAGATAAAATCATACTTACTCTACTTCAAATAGACTACTAAATCGAAACAAGGCCCCGGGAGTAGACAACATTCCATTACAACTACTGACAGCCTTGGGAGAGCCAGTCCTGACAAAACTCCACCATCTGGTGAGCTAGATGTATGAGTCAGGCGAAATTCCTTCAGACTTCAAGAAGACTATAATAATTCTAATCCCAAAGAAAGCAGGTGTTTACAGATGTGAAAATTACCGAACTATCAGTTTAATAAGTCACGGCTGCAAAATACTAACGCGAATTCTTTACAGACGAATGGAAAAACTGGTAGAAGCCGACCTCGGGGAAGATCAGTTTGGATTCCGTAGAAATGTTGGAACACGTGAGGCAATTCTGACACTCCGACTTCTCTTAGAAGAAAAATTAAGGAAAGGCAAACCTACGTTTCTACCATTTGTAGACTTAGAGACAGCTTTTGACAGTGTTGATTGGAATACTCTCTTTCAAATTCTGGAGATGGCAGGGGTAAAATACAGGGAGTGAAAGGATATTTACAATTTGTACAGAAACCAGATGGCAGTTACAAGAGTCGAGGAACATGAAATGGAAGCAGTGGTTGGGATGGGAGTGAGACAGGGTTGTAGACTCTCCAGGATGCTATTCAAGCTGTATATTGAGCAAGCAGTAAAGGAAACAAAAGAAAAATTCGGAGTAGGAATTAAAATCCATGGAGAAGAAATAAAAACTTTGAGGTTCGCCGATGACATTGTAATTCTGTCAGAGACAGCAAAGGACATGGAAGAGCAGTTGAACAGAATGGACAGTGTCTTGAAAGGAGAGTATAAGATGAACATCAACAAAAGCAAAACGAGGATAATGGAATGTAGTCGAATTAAGTCGGGTAATGCTGAGGGAATTAGATTAGGAAATGAGACACTTAAAGTAGTAAAGGAGTTTTGCTATTTGGGGAGCAAAATAACTGATGATGGTCGAAGTAGAGAGGATATAAAATGTAGACTGGCAATGGCAAGGAAACCGTTTCTGAAGAAGAGAAATTTCTTAATATCGAGTATTGGTTTAAGTGTCATGAAGGCGTTTCTGAAAGTATTTGTATGGAGTGTAGCCATGTATGGAAGTGAAACATGGGCGATAAATAGTTTACACAAGAAGAGAATAGAAGCTTTCGAAATGTGGTGCTACCGAAGAATGCTGAAGATTAGATGGGTAGATCACATAACTAATGAGGAGGTATTGAATAGAATTGGGGTGAAGAGGAGTTTGTGGCACAACTTGACTAGAAGAACGGATCGGTTGGCAGGACATGTTCTGAGACATCAAGGGATCGCCAATTTAGTACTGGAGGGCAGTGTGGAGGGTAAAAATCGTAGAGGGAGACCAAGAGATGAATACACTAAGCAGATTCAGAAGGATGTAGGTTGCAGTAGGTACTGGGAGATGAAGACGCTTGCACAGGATAGAGTAGCATGGAGAGCTGCATCAAACCAGTCTCAGGACTGAAGACCACAACAACAACATCTCTATTTCAAAATATAATATCCAACACAGAAAGTAATTTCTTTTACAAACGCACTGTAACACTAGCAGTTTATCGCCAAACTGTCATTAACATATTTTATATCGTAATATATACATCCCAACATGTAGTCGGTTACTGAACAGTGCGTCGTAAGTCAGACAATTGTCATTACTGTCAAAGACTGCTCAGATTATTTCTTCTTCGCCTTTCCTTCTATTACAGCGAGGAGGACGTGTTATTTTCTGCAGCCTTCGAGCTTTTATTAGCTATCTCATGTAACATGCAAGCTTACTTTTAACCAGAGGCTCTTAAAAGTGTTCATAGCTGAGTGCAACCATCACAGATGTGTAGAAGTCGGAGAATTCGCCACATCCTATCTCAGCACAGCAGGCTTCTTGGGGGTCCTGTCTGCTGGAAAATTAGATTGTGCCAGGCACCCGGAGAAAAATTTTTAAAAAAGATAAAATATAATTCAGGTGTAGTCTTCACAACGGAAATGTGTGACGCTGGCCATATTTTCTGCAACGACGAAGGAATGTTCGTTTGAAATCCTAGTAACGGAGACAATGGTTGGCTCGCAATAATTATTTATGTAGAAGTCATGCATTCCCACACTTGTCTATGTATAAATCTTTAAGTTGGCTGCGGTTAGAAACCTGTCATGGAGTGGGAGAAATTTTCTGTCTTCCTCGCCATACCAGTCCATCATTGGTCAAACAAGACAAAATCCGTAAGAATAGGAGTTTTTTAAACTTATTTATAAGTTTATTATTATTTGTTTTCTAAATAAAAATAAGCTTTTCTTGTTGCACTGTATTTTATGTCTCCCAGACGCGTTTCGCCTTTTTCACTTTAAGATATCATCAGTGTGATATAGAACGACACGGTTTTGTTTTGATATGTGTTATTTATAGATTGGTAAACAGTTCACATCATGTTTTTCATGTAAATAAGTGATTACTTACAGTTCTTCACGTAAGTAAGTATTTGTTTGCATAAAAACGAGACGCGAACTTTTTATAATCTACAAAAACACCCACCAAAACAAAATTGTATCTTTCTGTATCCTACTGATGATGCGTGAAAGTGAAAAATACGAAACGCGTCTAAGAGAAATAAAAAGTAGTGCAGCAAGAAACGGCGGTTTTTATTTACAAAACGAATATTTCAGTACTTGCTGCGGAGGATGGCCACGCCAACAAACTCCTTAAGTTCATTATTGGTCGAAAGTTACAAGATCTGCTGCAGTTGGCTGGCGAAGTTCCTATACTAGCAGGAACAGCCAAGTTTCGTGGAGGTAATTGAGGGGAAACTTGCAGCCAGGCGATTAATGAGAGAACATTTACTGCCAAAGCGTCATAGAGGGCACTGCTGCTGCCGAGGCACTGCACAGTTTGATGTCTTCGTATTAAACCCGAGTACAGAGGGGGTGCTGTACTGATAATCTTCAGCCATTTTTGTCGCTGTCTTGCACATTCATGCCACACAAGAGTGGTAAGAATGAGCCAGCGATGCAGTCGCCGAATCAAGGGGGACAGAGGGTAGTTAACTTACATCAGGTTTCACAGCACAGTTTTAACATTCAGCCGGCCGTGGTGGCTGTGCGGTTCTGGCGGTGCAGTCCGTTACCGCGGGGCTGCTACGGTCGCAGGTTCGAATCCTGCCTCGGGCATGGGTGTGTGCGATGTCCTAAGGTTAGTTAGGTTTAAGTAGTTCTAAGTTTTAGGGGACTTATGACCTAAGATGTTGAGTCCCATAGTGCTCAGAGCCACTTTTTTTTTAACATTCACAGCCAGCTAGTTGCTTCCACCATGCGCTTTGGCGATTCTACTGGTGTTCGTACTTTTCTTAAACTACTAACCATTTTCACAGTCATTGGCTATAAGCGTGATGTAGTTTCAGGGTATTCCTTCATGTGTCCACCCACCTACAGCAAGGCTATATTTCATCACTAAAATGCTTCTGTTCACTCATAAAATGATTACATACTTCATTGAGTGGGTAATTCATTTGTTTGATGTTTTATGGTAATAAAACAAATTGCTATAGTGACTGTTAGTTTCCTTTTGTAGTTAGCTGAGTCTCTTCATTCATATTTCCGTGTGTGGTGTGGTACCATTACTTTCACGCCTAATTGGGCCAGCCCTAATACTTTTTTCTGTAAGACTTTTCCATTACGTGACACTATTTTTCCTAAATTAGCGTGATCTTATGGGGAGCGTCTCTTCACAGCAGATCACCAGGGATCAGACTGATAGAATCTTAGGGGTAAGATACGTGTTACGCTCTATTAGTGATATTTCTCGAAGACGTCCTTAAAGTTCACCTGTGCATCTTGCTGTACGGGTAGTGGCCGTTTCTTTTTGTTTTCGTACCTGCTACTAGAAGCGTTAACGGGAAACGCGGGAGGGGATTGGCTACTACACTACTGGCCATTAAAATTGCTACGCCAAGAAGAAATGCAGATGATAAACGAGTATTCACTGGACAAATATATTATACTAGAACTGACATGTGATTACAAGTTTACGCAATTTGGGTGCACAGATCCTGAGAAATCAGTACCCAGAACAACCACCTCTGGCCGTAATAACGGCCTTGATACGACTGGGCATTGAGTCCAACAGAGCTTGGATGGCGTGTACAGGTACAGCTGGCCATGCAGCTTCAACACGATACCACAATTCATCAAGAGTAGTAACTTGCTTATTGTGACGAGCCAGTTGCTCAGCCACCAGACGTTTTCAATTCGTGAGAGATCTGGAGAATGTGCTGACCAGGGCAGCAGACGAACATTATCTGTATCCAGAAAGTCCCGTACAGGACCTGCAACATGCAGTCGTGCATTATCCCGCTGAAATGTAGGGTTTCACAGGGATCGAGTGAAGGATAGAGCCACGGGTCGTAACACATCTGAAAAGTAAAGTCCACTGTTCAAAGTGCTGTCAATGCGAACAAGAGGTGACCGAGACGTGTAACCAATGGCACCCCGTACCATCACACCGGGTGATACGCCAGTATGGCGATGACGAATACACGCTTCCAAGGTGCGTTCACCGAGATGTCGTCAAACACGGATGCGACCATAATGATGCTATAAACATAACCTGGATTCATCCGAAAAAATGACGTTTTGACATTCGTGCACCCAGGTTCGTCGTTGAGTACACCATCGCAGGAGCTCTTGTCTGTGATGCGTCGTCAAGGCTAACCGCAGCCATGGTCTCCGAGCTGATAGTCCATGCTGCTGCAAACGTCGTCGAACTGTTCGTGCAGATGGATGTTGTCTTGCAAACGTCCCCATCTGTTGACTCAGGGATCGAGACGTGGCTGCACAATGCGTTACAGCCATGCGGATAAGATGCCTCTCATCTCGACTGCTAGTGATACAAGGCTGTTGGGATCCAGCAAGGCGTTCCGTATTACCCTCCTGAACCCACCGATTCCATATTCTGCAAACAGTCATTGGATCTCGACCAAGGCGAACAGCAATGTCACGATACGATAAACCGCAATCTCGATAGGCTACAATCTGACCTTTATCAAAGTCTGAAACGTGATGGTATGCATTTCTCCTACTTACACGAGGCATCACAACAACGTTTCACCAGACAACGCCGGTCAGCTGCTGTTTGTGTACGAGAAATCGGTTGGAAACTTTCCTCATGTCAGCACTTTGCAGGTCTCGACACCGGCACCAACCTTGTGTGAATGCTCCGAAAAGCTAATCATTTGCATACCACAGCATCTTCTTCCTGTCGGTTAAATTTCGCGCCTGTAGCACGTCATCTTCGTGGTGTAGCAATTTTAATGGCCTGCTGTGTATTTTACAGCGGCTCTCACTAGCCAAATTGTGTGTGTATGCATGTGTGTGTGTGTGTGTGTGTGTGTGTGTGTGTGTGTGTGTGGGTGGGTGGGTGGGTGGATTAAGGGCGCTCAACGATGAGGTTATTAGCGTAACTGAATTGTAAATGGTGTCGATCATATTACTTGACATTGTAGGGTCAACAGTCTCCAGAAAACATTCCGCAAACCAAAAAACAAACAACACAGAACAAGATCCATTTATAATAATGTAATTTAAATGTTTATAGTTTATATAGATGTACTAGTGCCTTTTGAAGAGTGAAATAAAAATGAAATTACCATTGATTTAGTTGGATAATATGTGCCTATATTAGTACTAAAGAAACATTATTTTGTGTAAAAGAGGGGTTTAAGTGAATTTGAATTCTTGACGTAGTCACACAGTTTTAAATGTTTTCGGTGAATGAAAGATATGCCTGGTGTGCACTCAAACCACTTCTTGCCCCGGAACAGAAGTGACATGTAAATATCTGGGTCGGTTGTAGATATAATAAATAGGAGGGCTGCTCAAAAAACTCTGGAACTTTGCCCACAAAATTTTTACATGGTTACCCTTTACTCTGTGCATGGTCTCCTTCGAAATACTCTCCTCCATAATTGATACACGCTCCCAATGCCGTTTCCACTTCCGGAAGCAGACTTGGTACGCCTCTTGCTGGATCGAGCGAAGTGCCGTCTGCAAATTTTCATATATTACGTGAGGCAATACTAACCCTACGACTTATATTAGAAGAAAGATTAAGGAAAGGCAAACCTACGTTTCTAGCATTTGTAGACTTGGAGAAAGCTTTTGACAATGTTGTTTGGAATACTCTCTTTCAAATTCTGATGGTGGCAGGGGTAAAATACAGGGACCGAAAGGCTATTTACAATTTGTACAGAAACCAGATGGCAGTTATAAGAGTCGAGGGACATGAAAGGGAAGCAGTGGTTGGGAAGGGAGTGAGACAGGGTTGTAGCCTATCCTCGATGTTATTGAGTCTGTATATTGAGCAAGCGATAAAGGAAACAAAAGAAAAGTTCGGAGTAGGTATTAAAATCCATGGAGAAGAAATAAAAACCTTGAGGTTCGCCGATGACATTGTAATTCTGTCAGAGACAGCAAAGGACTTGGAAGAGCAGTTGAACGGAATGGACAGTGTCTTGAAGGGAGGATATAAGATGAACATCAACAAAAGCAAAACGAGGAAAATGGAATGTAGTCAAATTAAGTCGGGTAATGCTGAGGGAATTAGATTAGGAAATGAAACACTTAAAGTAGTAAAGGAGTTCTGCCATTTGGGAGCAAAATAACTGATGATGGTCGAAGTAGAGAGGATATAAAATGTAGACTCGCAATGGCAACGAAAGCGTTTCTGAAAGTATTTGTATGGAGTGTATGAAAGTGAAAAGTGGACAATAAATAGTTTAGACAAGAAGAGAATAGAAGCTTTCGAAATGTGGTTCTACAGAAGAATGCTGAAGATCAGATGGATAGATCACATAACTAATGAGGAAGTATTGAATAGAACTGGGGAGAAGAAGAACTTGTGGCACAACTTGGCTAGAAAAAGGGATCGGTTGGTACGACATGTTCTGAGACATCGAGGGATTACCAATTTAGTATTGGAGGGCAGCGTGGAGGGTAAAAATCGCAGAGGTTGACCAAGAGATGAATACACTAAGCAGATTCAGAAGGATGTAGGCTGCAGTAGGTACTGGGAGATGAAGAAGGTTGCACAAGATAGGGTAGCATGGAGAGCTGCATCAAACCAGTCTCAGGACTGAAGACCATAACAACAACATCGTAGCAAATCTTCGTTCTCTCGGCGGAGTTCTGAATTTTGGAAATAAAAAAAAATCCGCAGTGGCCAGCTCTGGACAGTACGGAGGATGAGGCATCACAGCGATTTTGTTTTTTGTGCAATAGTCACGCACCAACAGGGATAAATGTGCGGTTGGGGTGCATCATCGTGATGTAAGAGCCATAAATCTTCTCGCCACATTTCAGGCCGTTTCCTTCTCACATTTTCTCGCAGGCGTCGCAACACGTCCCGGTAGTACCATCGATTTACAGTTTGGCCCTGTGGCACGAATTCATGATGAACTCATGCTTTAAAGCCAAAGCAAATTATCAGCATGGGTTTGACATTTGATCTGACTTGACGAGCTTTTTTAGGTCCTGAAGAACCTTTCCCGATGCATTGTGGAGACTGAAGCTTGGTCTCAACCTCATAACCGTAGATCCACGTCTCATCGCCAGTTATGATTCTCTTAAGGAACATCTCGTTGTCATTTGCGCGATCCAAAAGCTCTTCATAGATTGCGAGACAAAGGTCTTTCTGGTTTTCACTCATGAGCCGCTGGACTAACTTGGCGGCAAGACAACGCGTCCCAGATGCTCTGTCAGTATTTCAAGACATCATCCAACTGAAATGTTACACACTCTTGCTGTCTCTCGGACAGACAGTCTTCGATTGACCGAGCGAGGTGGCGCAGCGGTTAGACACTGGACTCGCATTCGGTTAAATTCCGCGTCCGGCCATCCTGATTTAGGTTTTCCGTGATTGCCCTGCATCGCTCCAGGCAAATGCCGGGATGGTTCCTTTCGAAGGGCACGGCCGACTTCCTTCCCTAATCCGATGAGACCGATGACCTCGCTGTCTGGTCTCCTTCTCCAAACAACCAAACAATTTCGTTGACTTTCCTGACTAGAGCGTCGTCGGTAGACATCGAAGGGCGTTCTGAACGAGAGTCATCTTTAACTTCTATGCGGTCATTTTTAAACCGTGTGAACCATTCGTAACACCGAGTGCTGCTTACGCACTCATAACCGTAGGCTTCCTGCATCTTTCGGTATGTAAGTTCACAGCTCTTAGTAATCGAGCAAAAGTCATGGAGTAAAATAATAGTGATGTCGGGCGTTCCCCAAGGAAGTGTTGTAGATCCTCTGCTTTTCTTAAACGATTTAATTCACAATCTGGGCAGTCCTCTTAGACTGTTTGCAGATGATGCCGTCATTTGCCGTCTATTAAACTCATTAGAAGTTTAAAACCAATTGTAAAATGACTAAGGCATGATATATGTATGGTGTGAAAAATGGCAATTGACTCTAAATAGCCATCCGTTGTGGCCGAGCGGTTCTAGGCGCTTCAGTCTGGAACGGCGCGACCGCTACGGTCACAGGTTCGACTCCTGCCTTGGGCATTGATGTGTGTGATGTCCTTAGGTTAGTTAGGTTTAAGTAGTTCTAAGTTCTAGGGGACTGATGACCTTAGATGTTAAGTCCCATAGTGCTCAGAGCCATTTGAACTATTTTGACTCTAAATAAGGGAAAGTGCTAGGTGATCCACGTGAGTATAAAGAGAAATCCGTTACATTTCGGCTGCACGATAAATCACACAAATATAAAGGCTGTTAATTCAGCTAAATACCTAGGAATTGCAATTACGAACAACTTAAATCTTAAATTGGAACGAGCACATAGATAATGTTGTCGGGAAGATAAACCAAAGACTGCAATTTATTGGCAGAGCACTTCAAGGATGGAACTCGTCAGATAAAGAGACTGAGTCCACTACTCTCCGTTCTCTGCCAGAGGGTTCCTGTGCAGTGTGGGATCCTTACTAGATGGGATTGACGGAGGACATCGAAAAAGTACAAAGATGGGCATGCACTCGTTTTATATTATCGAGAAACAGAGGCGAGAGTGTTGAGTATGATAAACGTGTTGAGTTGCCAACCATTAAAACAAAGGCATTTTTCATTGCGGCGAGATCTTTACACGAAATTTCAATCGTCAAAGTTCTTCTCTGAATGCGTAAAATATTTTGTGGGAGCTCACCTGCATAGGGAGAAATATTCATCATAATAAAATAAGGAAAAAAAAAAGCTTGCACGAAAAGATACAACAGTAGAGAAATAGCTTCAACGTTGTTCGATGAACCCTCTGCCAGGCACTTAATTCTGAACAGCAGAGCAGTTATGCAGATGTAGATGTAGGAAGAGAGCAAAGAACGTTCGAGGAACCCCTTATCACGCAGCCCGAGCCACTGAGATGCGTCGATCTGTTGTTGGAATATGCTGGACAAAATTCGTTTGATTATTCCGATGCTTTGACTCTCCAGCAAATGAGAACTGTCAGGAAAAAAAGTGGATAAGAAACGGAAAGAAGTGGACTATTACTTCTCGAAACTGAACTGAAAGCAAGGGATACGGAATACGGTACGTTGTAAGTGTAATTTTGGCGAGTAACGTGAAAGTAGTCAATGCGTTTTCAGATGTGACGTTTAGCATATTTCGTAAATACAGTAAATAGGAGATTCTGGTAAAAAACGGTTGTATTTTGGATTAGCCTTGGCTTTCGTTTATCGTGCATTCTGTAGTCCGCATTAACTCGGTAATGGGGGCCAACAAAACCAACAGAAACAGTAAATTTTTCCTATTGACGGGGTCCTTCGGCTGCGGAAGGAAAATGCAGATCTCTCAGGTTCAACAGCTTCAACTACTGCGAAAAAATTAATCGTGGATCAGAATTTATTTGCAAACTAGTGTTCCATAAATTTCTTTATACTTTCCCCTTTTTTAATTTAATGGCGATACTGGTGCCAATGCAAGTCTTAGAGCTTATGCATATGAAGACACGTAGTTTTTAGTATTGCAGAAAGCAGTGTATCAATTGGACAGAAATCTCCTTCCTCTCTTTGTCCCAAAGTGACTTCACTGTTCTTCAGGTAAAGTAATCTTACAGCGATGAAAATTATTATGTTGAAAAATAAATACTCCCTAACTTCCTTGTGAGAATGATCTAAGAGGCTAACGAAGACGCGCAGAATAAAACTCGCAATGAAAAAGGTAAGTTCGGGGGTGTTTGCTATGATATTACACTCCTAACACTGTAAGGTAACTTGACTGTGTTAATATAAACTTAAGTTTTCGTCGTCGAGAAAGATCACTTCTCCTTACTCTTGTATGAAATCGTCTAACTTAGCTCTCTACACGTCTGAAAAATTATAATTATATGCAAGGAATCTAGAGTTTCATACATTCTTCTAACAAGGTTTCTAACATTCATGGTGGTGTCTGTTGTTCTATATCGTGTCTCCCTACCACTTTCGCGCAACGACGCTCTGAGTGTGTTTTTTAGGGAATTGACTAGTTTGAACCTGGGACCTGTTGCTGGTAAGGAGACGCCAGACCACACATGACATGTAGAATTCAGAAGAGTTCAGTGAGACTAGCGATGATATAACCAAATACTTAATGATCTAAGCGTCAGCTCCACTGCACTCCCTATAAAAGAATCTTAATACTAACTGAATTTAGTGGAAGGGGTTCAAGGCTTTCCTATTTTTAGTTAGCTGGTAAAATAACGTCGAAAAAGCAGTTAAGTTTACCATTGGAAATTTTATTCTACTCACAAAACATCGTTTATAAATTGTACTATTGATAAAAGGAAATGTTTCAATACAGGATGGTAAAAACCAACTGCGTTCAACAAAAATGTGAACGAATATTCCCTGAATGGATTTCCAAGTTCTACAATGGATCGAAGGATGACCTATGCCATATCACATCTATAATCTAGGTTTAAATTAAGTTTCACAAAAGAGAAAACTATCAAAATGGTCTACAGTGACCCTCAATTATCTTTAATTACATATCTAACTTGTCGTAAATTACAGTGGCTGATGTGGCTTCTCAATAATTATATAACAGAGAAATCATCGCGTTTTAGATTTTTACTTCAAGTAGCAAATGTGAACACCATGAGCTTTAATTTACGATCGACACTAGTATTACGCAAAAAGGGGGCGTAACAGATGAGACTTCTGCAGTTCTGAGTGAAGCTTTATGCGCTATTATGCGGTATCGCGTGCGTTCATTACCTTGTCGTTGGTTAGGCAGCTTCGGGGGGGCAGCGGCTGGCGCAGCAGCCATACAGCTCGCCGTCTCGGAACTAACTCTTCTCCTAACTTCTCCTTACTACAATTTACCGAAGTTGCTTTAAAAAAACTATCTGGCTGTGTTTTCATCTGACCAATCAAGGTCTCAACGTTAACCTTAAGCTCCGCCTACAAAAATTATGTCTATCCAAAGAGAAACGTTATACTTTTCGTTGTGGGGCAATATCTTTAACGTTTGCAACGTAACAGAGACGTGAAAAAGTCTCACGCTAAAACATGCAGCTGGTGTGGTCCTTGTAGCGTTATCGTAAGATGTATACTGTTTTTCTGGAGGGCTCTAGCTTTTAACATGGGGTGGGGGGTGGTGCTTGACGTAACAGAGACGCGAAAAAGTCTCACGCTAAAACTTGCGGCTGGCGTTGTCCTAGTGGTTCGCTAGCGACGTGGGTGTCCAGTCCGTCCCTTATCGTAGGGTCTTCTAGCTTAACACGGTTCTGCTCTCGGCTTCTGTTCTCGTTTCTCCCCTTGGAACTGCATCGGTCTCACGGTGAGAAGGTATGACATGCATTTAGGCATTCTTGTGTTAGTCTGTGGTAATCCATTTGCTCACTCGTTATTCGTATTACTTTGGTTAATTTAATGTCATGATTTATTCGTAGCTATGTGACATACTACTGGATTTCCTTATCATGCAAGGGTTTTCATGGAGGGTGTTGGATTTGCCTGACACCTTACAGGTTCTCCTTCAAACATGCGATGCTTATCTCACACATGAATCTGCAATGACGCTGGACGGATGTTGAACAGTTCTTGCTTCTCTCTGGGCTCATTCGCGTCTAGAGCCAACGATAACAGGAATTATGAGCTCATGTGTGATGACTAATTGTCGTAACTCTTGTGTCTAAAGCTACATGTATTCCGGCTAATTTTTAACGTTCATTTCTTTCATGCTGGATACGCACACACGCGCCCTGATCTTCTCAAATACTGACCCTCTGTTTGAAAGCGCGTCTGTGAACCCTACCGTCGATTGCAGGTCGGCCAGCGTCACAACCTCCACCTGCGCATTACTGGTTTGGAGCTATTCACCTGTTTCTTCCGGCATTCACGAACGAATCGATCATCCGTAATCGATGTTACACGTGGGCGAACTTTCAGTGTGGTCACGATAGCATTCTGCGCCCAGTAGGACTGTTCCCACAGCATACACTCTCAAGAATAAACACGAAGACTCCTTTCTGCACCGGACGACCATATCTCAAATGCAATTTGTCAACAAATGTAGTCTTGTGGCAATTTTTGATGATTTTCACTTACTAATAAACTACAATAAAACTCTGACACAGCTGTTCATATTTCGGTACCTTATTTTAGAGGATGTAACTATTAATGTTAGTTTAAGCGTTGCCATAGTCTTTCTTTTTGCGGTAACTGGTAGATTAACGAAATCCATGCAGCCACTATGTGTTTATTACATAAATATTGACAGACCAATTTCATCTTTGTCCTTTCCCTGCTGTATGTGCAATATCTGTTATGTACTGTTGATTCCGCAAAAGTTAATGAGCTGTGGTCACGCACTAGCGTGTCTGAAATAATAGCAAATCTTCCACTCTAGTAGTCACTTTTCCGTTCGTGACTTGCACACTGTTTTACATGTAACACTTTTTCTTGTAGTTCAACGGTTAATGCAACTGTTGGGAAGGGAAAATAGCTAAACTGAGCGTTGTTTGTCAACAAAATGGTTCAAATGGCTCTGAGCACTATGGGACTTAACTTCTGAGGTCATCAGTCCCTTAGAACTACTTAAACCTAACTAACCTAAGGACATCACACGCACCCATGCCCGAGGCAGGATTTGAACCTGCGACCGTAGCGGCGCGCGGTTCTAGACTGTAATGCCTAGAACAGCTCGGCCAACCCGGCCGGTCACTTAAGTCGTAAAATGGCGGAAAAACATAGAGCAAAGGGTTGATGATGCTAGTAAAATACATATGAAGCAGACAGTAAAAGTAATAGACAATTAAAAAACACGGCGACAGTCTGGATTCTGTCCACAAGAGATATATAATGTATACCCAGCGACATCATGGTTTCTGTTCACAACACTTTGGAAAGGCGAAAAATACTGAACATTCACTTGAACACTGCACTAAAAAATTGGTACACATATGATATACCCTAGCCGAGGGCAGATGGGGGGAACCTGGACAGATGACGGGAAAGGAAAGGGGGGAAGGAGAGGAAAAAACGAAGTGGGGGGGGGAGAGGGGGGAAAGGAGCCGATGGAGGACGAGACCCATAAGAGGGGGGCAGGTGCTGGGCAGACATGACACGAGAAAGGCAGAGGAGGGGAAGGGAATACAAAAGGACTCGGGGTGGGGGTGGGGTTGGGAGAGGGGAGGCAGAGATAGGTTAGGTGGGGAGAAAACAGGATGGAAGGGGGGAAGAGGGAACCTGGGGAAAGGACAGAGGAAAGGAAGAGGCTGAGGATCAGAGTTGATAGGAGGGATAAATGGAGGGACAGAGGGCATCATCCGGGAGGGGGAATTGACGGAACCCACCTTGAGAAAGGAGATGAAGTGTGTAGAGATGGAGAGTAGGGGGGGACACAACAGTAAAGGCGTGGCAGAGGGCGGGGATTGGAGAGGAGAGGATCAACCAGGGGGTGAGGGGGATCGAGGCGACGGGAGGTGTAGAGTATGGAGATATGTTCGAGAAATAGGAGCAGAGGGGGAAAGGAATGAGGTCATAGAGGATCCTTGTGGGGGACGGGAGGCGTATACGGAATGCTAGGCAGAGTGCATGGCGTTCGAGGATCTGGAGGGACTTATAGAATTTGGGGGGGGGGGCGGATATCCAGGCAGGACTGGCATAACAGAGGATTGGATGGATTAAGGATTTGCAGGTATGGAGGATGGTAGATGGTAGAGGGGTGCAACCCCCATGTCCGGCCAGAGAGGAGTTTGAGGAGTCGGAGGCAGTTGTGGGCTTTGGATTGGATGGAGCAAAGATGAGGGATCCAGGAGAGGTGACAGTCAATGGTGAGGCCAAGGTAGGTGAGGGTGGGGAAGAGAAAGACAGGACGGGCGCAAATGGTAAGGGAGAAATCCAGGAGCTGGGCATAAAAATGTGTGATTTTATAAAGTAAAATGTAATACGCTGGCAGATGTACATAAGAATACTAACCAGCTACCGAGATGTAATGAGTGGATCATGGACAAAATGCATGGTATCTTTCTGGGATTCACCAGAAACTGACATATTTCAGAAAGGTGCACTTTATAAGACTGCAATAATATACAGAGTGAACATTAATAAAAGCGACAAAATGCAAGGGCCGATTCGTGCCTGGAAATGGAGGAAAAATGGTCCTGCGCACATGTGTGCAGAGATGCATCGTTGTCATGGTAGATGGCTCTGACGAATGACAGTTCCTCTGACCACGTGGCCTGTGTTCCTTGCTGTCTGACTGATGCAGCGTACTGTAAGCAGCATAAGGGTCGGCTATTCATGTCGGGAACAAACTGAGATGGTGTTTGAACATGACCACGCAGACAGAAGCAGTCGACAGGCAGCACGGCTATACCAAAATAAGTACCTTCAGAGACACCAGTATCATCACACAGCATTTCAAGCCCTTTTTGAGTGTTTGTGTGCCCATGGGTTCTTTCAGACAGACGAACGAGCAGGCCAGCGGCGGACTGTACGTATACTAGATTTTGTGGAACGGTTTCTACGGGATATTGAGACGAACCTTAGTATAAGCCCCAAATCTGGTGTTCGCACACTCCTACGCCTTCCTGCACGTTCGTCTGAAAGGACCCATGATCATAACTACACCCATAAAGTGCTTGAAATGTTCTGTGATGTGGTTGGTGTCTGTAAAGGTACTTGTGTTGTACAACCGTGATGCCTCTCGATCGTTCCCATCTGCATGGCCGTACATAAACACCATCTCGGCCCATTCCCGATACGAATACCAGACCAGTCTGCTGCTTACACAGCCTGCAACAAACAAGGGACACACGGCACGGGGTCAAAGAAACGTCATGTTCATAGCATCTTTCTTCCTCCATTTTCAATCAGGAATACGTCCATGCAGTATGTTGGTTTTATTAATGTTCACCAATATATATATATATATATATATATATATATATATATATATATATATATATATATATATATATATTCTTTCGCTACTGCCTTAACCCCACACTGTGCGCAGTGTCGGTAGGGTGAAGTACGGATTTGGCATGGTTAATTTTAAGGGGTGGTGGGATGCCCTTCCTGCCGCCACTCTATACCCCCCGGGACGGAATTAGTGTACCCCCGCTGTCTGTGTCTAGTGTACATCGTGAAATAGTATGAATGTGTTGCAAACGTCTGCGAGTCGTGTAACTGAGGCAGGACGTGGGGACTAACCCTTTATTCACCTAGTAGGATGTGGAAAACCGCCTATAAACCACATCCAGGCTGGCCAGCACATCGGCCGTCATCGTTAAACTGCCGGGCGGATTCGATCCTGGGCCGGGGCGCCTACCCGAGTCCAGGAAGCAGCGCGTTAGCGCTCTCAGCTACCCTGTCGGGTCATAATATATAGAATGACAATTATTGAACTATATGAAAGAAAACGTAAATTAGTTACAAACCACAGCGTGCACACACTCTATTCAACAAGTAAACGCCGCTACGGATATTCGGATTTTCGTAATGACATGTTAGATATGCCTACCATTATTGTCATGATGTGGCGCAGACGATTAGCGAAATTCTGCATGACACACTGAAGTGTCGGAACATCGATGCTGTCGATGACTTCCTGAATGGCTATTTTCAGCACAGCAGTGGATTTTGGGTTATAACTGTACACCTTGTCCCGACACGAAGGAGTTGCATGTGTTCAGATCCCGAGGATATGGCGGTCAATCGAGAGCCATGCCAATGACCTCTGGGTACCCCAGAACCAGAATGCCGTCCCCAAAGTTCTCCTCCAGTACATCAAACACTCTCCTGCTCCGATGAAGGTGACCTCCGTCTTGCATGAACCACATCCTGTAGAAATCAGTGTGACTTTGGGTAATGGGGATGAAATCACCTTCCAAAACCTTCACGTACCATTCGGTAGTCACCGAGCCATCGAGGAATATCGCACCGATTAGTCCTTGGCTGGACACTGCACGCTACACAGTCGCCCGTTGCGGGTGAACAGACTTTTCGATCGTGAAATTCCAGTTCTCAGTCCCTCAGATGGGCTACTTTTGTTTATTGACGAACCTATCCAAATGAAAGTGGACTTCGTCGCTAAACCAAACAGTACACGCACCTACTAATTCCCATCATGCCGCGCGGCCAACCGCGCAGTTTGAGCGTCCTAACGAAAACAGTTCAGAAGTTTTTTTGTTTTTTCTTTTTTTGGGTCATCAGTCTTCTGACTGGTTTGATGCGGCCCGCCACGAATGCCTTTATTGTGACAACCTCTTAATCTCAGGGTAGCAAATGCAACCTACGTCCTCAATTATTTGATGAATATATTCCAATCTCTGTCTTCCTCTACAGTTTTTGCCCTCTGCAGCTCTCTCTAGTACCATGGAAGTCATTGCCTCATTTCTTACTAGATATTCTGTCATTCTGTCCCTTCTCCTTGACAGTGTTTTTCACGTATTACTTTCCTCTCAGATTCTGCGCAGAACCTACTGATTTCCTTACCTTACCAGTCTACATAATTTTCAGTATTCGTCTGTAGCACCACATCTCAAATGCTTCGATTCTCTTCTTTTCCGTTTTTCCCAAAGTCCATGTTTCACTCCAAACGTACATTCTCAGAAATTTCTTCCTCGAATTAAGGCCTGTGTTTCATACCAGTAGACTTCTCTTGACCTCTTTGCCATTGCTAGTCTCCTTTTGATGTCCTCACAGCTCGGTCCGTCATTGGTTATTTTGCTCCGTAGGTAGTACAATTATTTTATTTAATCTACTTCGTGACCATCAAGCCTAATATTAAGTTTCTCGCGGTTCTCATTTCTGCTACTTTTCATTATTTTCGCCTCTCTTCGATTTACTGTCAGTCCATATTCCGAACTCATTAGATCGTTCATTCCAATCAGCAGATCATATAATTCTTCTTCCTCTCACTCAAGATAGCAATGTGATCAGCGAATCGTATCATTGATATGCTTTCACCTTGAATTTTAGTTCCACCCCTGAACCTCTCTTTCATTTCAAACAGCACTTCTTCGCTGTACAGATTGAATGGTAGGGGCGAAAGACAAGATCCCTGTCTTACACCCTTTTTAATCCAAGCAGTTCATTCTTGTGGCAACGGCTGTGTCAGTGGATACACCGGTTCCCGTCAGCTCACCGAAGTTAAGCGCTGTCATTCGTGGCCGGCACTTGGATGGGTGACTATCCGGGCCTCCATGCGCTGTTGCCATTTTTCGGGGTGCACTCAGCCTCGTGATGCCAATTGAGGAGCTACTCGACCGAATAGTAGTGGCTCCGGTCAAAGAAAACCATCATAACGGGCGGGAGAGCGGTGTGCTGACCACACGCCCCTCCTATCCGCATCCTCAGCTAAAGATGACACGGCGGTCGGATGTCCCGGTGGGCCACTGGTGCCTATTTTTCTCAGAATTTCGAACACCTTACACCATTTTACATTCTCGAACGCTTTTTCCAGTTCGACAAATCCTATGAACGTGTCTTGATTTTTCTTTAGTCTTGCTTCCATTATCAACCGCAACGACAGAATTGCCGTGAATTTTAATAGCACTCTTGCACCTGTGTTTTATTTCCGCCATTCCTTCTTCGATGTACAGATTGAACAGTAGGGACATAAGACTTCATCCCTGTCTTATGCCCTTTTTAATCCACAATTTTCAACGGCATGAGGATGCAGAAGGCAATGGAAACCACTGCATTTAAGACAGGTAACGTGTAGCAACAGGACATGTGGCCTGCAATTGAGAAAGTTTCGTGATGATCTCTGCATTCGCAAAAGATTCGGAAATAATCAAAATGGTTCAAATGGCCCTGAGCACTATGGGTCTTAACATCTGAGGTCATCAGTCTCCTAGAACTTAGAACTACTTAAACCTAACTAACCTAAGGACATCACACATATCCATGCCCGAGGCAGGATTCGAGCCTGCGGCCGTAGCGGTCACGCGGTTCCAGACCGAAGCGCCTAGAACCGCTCGGCCACCGACCGGTTCGGGAATAATCCCCCACGCGGATCTCCGGGAGGGGACTGCCAAGGGGAAGGTGACGATGGGAAAAAGAGCGAAAAATCAACCAAAGGATAATGTTCTACGAGTAGGTGAGCGGAATGTCAGGGAACGTGGTAGGGAAACTAGAAAGGGAAACGCAAAGGCGCAATCTAGTACAGTAGGGGTCAGTGAAGAGGACGACGAGGAGGAAGAAGAAGAAAAAAGTTGAGATGACGACTTAAAAGGTCAGTTCGGTTTTATAAACTATGAATATTTTTCTCCTGCCTTTGCATTCTAATATAAAAAGAACTTGTTAAAAATTAAGGTGCGTCTTATAGTCCGTAATGCCTGTAGTCCGTAAAATACTGTAGTGTGAGCTACGTTTCTATGCGGTCCACCGACGCTAGTTGCTCCTGCGTCGCATATCGTAATGGCATACGGTGTCGGCTCCAGTGCGAACTGCGCCTGAATGGAGGCAGCCGTGCAACAGCGCGCCGCCTCGGCTGTCTGGCTCCGAGGTCCATCAGTGACGCCGCCTCCACCGCCGCTGTCCCCGTCAGCTGTTTCGGCGCTGCAGAGTGACGCCCTCTGGCGGCGAGAGCGCGGACCCGCACGCCGCGGCCGAAGCAGAGGCAGAGGCAGAAGCAGAGGCCGGTGTGCGCCTGACGCCTGCCGGACAATCGATAGCGGCTGGCGCGGGACGGCTCAGGGCCAGGAAGCCGCGCGCCACGTGCCACGTACTCGCCCACTCCAGCCTGCGGAGCACAGCAAGTGCCGCGCCGCCCATACACAGCCGGCGTTTGGTGGCTGCCGCGTCTCGTCCGGCCACGCAACGCTCCCACATGAGGAACGGTTGCTCTCTCAAGAAATCACTTTTATCACGAAATGTATTCGCACTTGCCAATATGGACAATTACAAGCTATACTACTGGCCATTAAAATTGGTACACCAAGAAGAAATGCAGATGATAAACGGGTATTCATTGGACAAATATATTATACTAGAACTGACATGTGATTACATTTTCACGCAATTTGCGTGCGTAGATCCTGAGCAAAGTACACAGAACAGCCACCTCTGGCCGTAATAACGGCCTTGATACTCCTGGGCATTGAGTCAAACGGAGCTAGGATGGTGTGTACAGGTACAGCCGCCCATGCAGCTTCAACACAATACCACAGTTCATCACGAGTAGTGACTGCCATATTGTGACGAGTCAGTTGATCGGCCACCATTGACCAGACGTTTTCAATTAGAGAGAGATCTGGAGAATGTGCTGGCCAGGGTAGCAGTCGATCCAGGAAGGCCCGTACAGGACCTGCAACATGCAGTCGTGCATTATCCTGCTGAAATGTAGGATTTTGCACGGATCGAATGAAGGGTAGAGCCACGGGTCATAACACATCTGTGAAATGTAACGTACACTGTTCAAAGTGCCGTCAATGCGAACAATGGCCAGTAGAGTATTTCATGCCTTCGGAGAAGCATGCGTGCCCGAAGGAATTTTACGTCGTAATTCGGAATATCACAGTCAAATGAAAACGAGACACATGAAAAAAAATACGTGCACTGTTTATTACCTCAAAAGTAATCATCATAACTGTTCATACATTTATCACAATGTGTCTCAACACAGATAATGCGAGTCCGTATATTCGCCAGGTTTTGACTTCGCTGCATAAGTTTCGCTGGGAAGCCCTTACACATCCTCCATATTGCCATCTGTTGCTCGGTACGGAAAGTACGGTTAGTATGTTTTTCGCATATGTCTTCAATCGAAAACAAAATTCAGAAAAATACTGCGGCAGACCAGCTCGGGTTCAGAAGGGGCCAAAGTGTAAGGTGTCAGGCAAATCCAACACCTTCCATGAAAACACTGACATGATAAGCAAATCCAGTAGTATGTCACGTAGCTCTGAATAAATCGTGACATTAAATTAACCAAAGTAATACGAGTAACGAGTGAGCAAATGGAATACCATGGACTAACACAAGAATGCCTAAATGCATGTCATACCTTCCCACCGTGAGACCGACGCAGTTCCGAGGGGAGAAACGAGAACAGAAGCCGAGAGCAGAACCGTGTTAAGCTAGAAGGCCCTACAATAAGGGACGGACTGGACACCCACGTCGCCAGCGAACCACTAGGACAACGCCAGCCACAAGTTTTAGTGTGAGACTTTTTCGCGTCTCTGTTACCTCAAGGACCACCCCCCACCCCATGTTAAAAGCTGGAGCCCTCCAGAAAAACAGTATAGATTTTACGATAACACAAAAAGGGCCACACCATCCGCAAGTTTTAGCGTGAGACTTTTTCGCGTCTCTGTTACGTTGGAACAACCCCCAGCCCATGTTAAAAGATAGAGCCCTCCAGAAGAACAGTGTAGATCTTACGATAACGCTACAAGGACTACACCAACTGCAAGTTTTAGTGTGAGACTTTTTCGCGTTTCTGTTACGTTGTAAACTTTAAAAACATTGCCCCACAACGAAAAGTATAACGTTTCTCATTGGATAGACAGAATTTTTGTAGGCGGAGCTTAAGGTTAACATTGAGACCTTGATTGGTCAGATGAGAACACAGCAAGATAGTTTTTTTAAAGCAACTTCGGTAAATTGTAGTAAGGAGAAGTTAGGAGAAGAGATAGTTCCGAGACGGCGAGCTGGATGGCTGCTGCGCCAGCCGCTGCCCCCCTGAAGCTGCCTAACCAACGACAAGGTAATGAACGCACGCGATACCGCATAACAGCGCATAAAGCTTCACTCAGAACTGCAGAAGTCTCATCTGTTACACCCCCTTTTGCGTAATACTAGTGTCGATCGTAAATTAAAGCTCATGGTGTTCACATTTGCTACTTGAAGTAAAAATCTGAAACGCGATGATTTCTCTGTTATATAATTATTGAGAAGCCACATCAGCCACTGTAATTTACGACAAGTTAGATATGTAATTAAAGATAATTGAGGGTCACTGTAGACCATTTTCATAGTTTTCTCTCTTTTGAAATTTAAATTAAACCTAGATTATAGATGTGATATGGTGTAGGTCATCCTTCGATCCATTGTAGAACTTGGAAACCCACTCAGGGAATATTCGTTCACATTTTTGTTGAACGCAGTTGGTTTTTACCATCCTGTATTGAAACATTTCCTTTTATCAATAGTGCAATTTATAAACAATGTTTTGCGATTAGAATAAGATTTCCAATGATAAACTTAACTGGTTTTTCGACGTTATTTTACCAGCTAACTAAAAATAGGAAAGCCTTGAACCCCTTCCACTAAATTTAGTTAGTTTTAAGATTCTTTTACAGGGAGTGCAGTGGAGCTGACGCTGAAATCATTAAGTATTTGGTTATATCATCGCTAATCTCACTGAACTACACTGAATTCTACATGTCATGTGTGGTCTGGCGTCTCCTTACCAGCAACAGGCCCCAGGTTCAAAGTAGTCAATTCCCTAAAAAACACGCTCAGAGCGTCGTTGGTCGAAAGTGGTAGGGAGACACGATGTAGAACAAACATACACCACGCAGAATGTTAGAAAAGGGACGAGAGATGCTGTAGTTTGTCTGCGGTGATCAGAGAAAGACTCATAGAAATTAACAACGAGGTGTATATTCGTTAGCCACTGGCAAAACGTATACACTAGAGGCAATTGGAGTATATTGCTAAGAATTTTAAAACAAGTTGGCAAAGACTGGGAAGGTAGGTTAGTATAGGGAGATATACACAAACGAGACAGTGTCAAGGATTGTGAGTCGCAAAGAGGCCCAACAAAAAGATTCCATCCTGGATTTTCCCTATAATACTTCGTCGGTCGTGCGCCATCTCGTATCTCGAAACAGAAGAAGATGTTTTAGCTTGGATCATGTAGTACTTGAAAATGAATTCTTTCTCGAGACATGCCGGGGTGGCCTTGCGGTTCTAGGCGCTACAGTCTGGAACCGCGTGACCGCTACGGTCGCAGGTTCGAATCCTGCCTCGGGCATGGATGTGTGTCATGTCCTTAGAAGTTAAGTCCCATAGTGCTGAGAGCCATTTGAACCATTTAGTAGCAACGACAGATCTACCGCATCTGGGCACCGAGACGAACTGAGTTTGGATAGCAGATGAGAGTACGTCATTCCACGCTGCTTGTGTCCATTCGTTACTAGCTGGCGAGCGGTGGCTGGTGCGGTTCTCGGCAACCCACGACCAGATGTTCTCATTGGGTGTGACACATGCATAACTTGCTGTATCGAGGTATGTTAGGACATCACGGGAACTTGAGGTCTTGCATCGTCTTGTTGAAACGTGTAGGAGCACCTCAAGGGTATGGGACAGCCTCTGCCCTTGACACATCACACATGTAGTGGCTGGCGTTCAAATTATTTGCTTAGTATTAGACAGACACCAGGACGAGATGAGATACCTACAAGATTCTATAAAGACTGTGCGAAAGATAGGGTAAGCTATAGGGAGAGAGGGGTAATATACAATATGTACAAGAGCCGAGAGGGAATAATGAGAGTGGGCTGCCAAGAACGAAGTGCTGGTATTAAAAAGGGTGTGAGGCAGGTACGTATTGTTTCGCCCCTAATGTTCAGTCTGTACATCGAAAAAACAATGATAGAAATAAAAGAAAGGTTCAGGAGTGGAACTAAAATTCAAGGTGAAAGGATATCAATGATACGATTCGCTGATGACATTGCTATCCTGAGTGTAAGTGAAGAAAAATTACAGGATTTGTTGAAAGGAATGAGCTATCTAATGAGTACACAATATGGACTGAGAGTAAATCGAAGAAAGACGAAAGTAATGAGAAGTAGGAGAAATGAGAACAGCGATAAACTTTACATCATGATTGATGGTCACGATGAAGATAAAGTTAAACAATTGTACTACCTATGCAGCAAAATAACCAATGGCGGACGGAGGAAGGACGACATCACAAGCAGACTAGCACTGGCAAAAAATGTATTCCTGGCCAAGAGAAGTCTACTAATATCAGACAAAGCCTTAATTTGAGGAATAAATTTCTGAGAATGTACGTCTGGAGTACACCATTGTATGGTAGTGAAACATGGACTGTAGGTAAATCGAAACAGAAGAGAATCGAAGCATTTGAGAGGTGGTGTAGACGGACGAAAGTAGGAAATTAGGTAGACTGATTAGGTAAGGAATGAGGAGGTTCTGCACAGAATCGGAGAGGAAAGGAACATGTGGAAAACACTGACAAGGAGAAGGAACAGGGTGATAGGACACCTATTAAAACGTCAAGGAATGACTTCCATGGTACTAGAGGGATCTGTAGAGGGCAAAAACTGTAGAGGAAGACGGAGATTGGAATACACCCAGAAAATAATTGAGAATTTAGTTTGTAAGGGCTACTCGGAACTGAAAAGGTTCTCACAGGAAAGGAATTCGTGGTGGGCCGCATCAAACCTGTCAGAAGACTAATGACACAAAAAAAACAAAAAAAAATGCGAAAGAGCTTGCTCCACTTCTAGCTGTAATTTACCGTAGATCGCTTGTGCAACGTAGGGTACCTAGCGAGTGGAAGAAAGAGCAGGTCGTTTCCGTTTTTAAGAAGGGCCATAGGACAGATGCAAACAATTACAGATCTATATCGTTGACGTCAATCTGCTGTAGAATTATGGAACATGTTTTATCCTCAAAAATTGTGGCGTTCTTAGAGGAGGAGAATCTCCTCTATAAATGTCAATATGAATTCCGCAAAAAGAGATTCCTGCGAAACTCAGCTCGCTCTGTTTCTCCATGAGATCCATAATGCCCTATACAACGGCGGTCAGGTGATGCCGTGTTCCTGGATTTAAGTAAGGTATCTGACACTGTCCCGCATTGACGTTTAGTGAAGAAAATAGGAGCTTACGGGGTATCGGAGCAGATTTGCGATTGTATTCAAGACTTTCTTGCAGATAGAACTCAACACGTCGCTCTTAACGGTACCAAATCTACAGATGCAAATCCAATTTATGGAGTACCTCAAAGAAGTGTGACAGGACCGTTACTGTAAATGATCTAGTAGAAAGCGTTATAAGCTCCGTAAGACTGTGGTTCTTTATAAGAAAGTAACAAACCAGAACGCAGGACATATTTGCAGAACGACCTGCAGAGAATTGATGAATAGTGCAGAACGTTGAAGTCGACCCCGAACGTAAATAAATGTAACATATTTCGTATATATAGGAAAATAAATCCCCTACTGTATAGCTACACTATTGATGATATACCGCCGGAAACAATGTCAACCGTAAAATATATAGGAGTAACTATGCAGACCGTCTTTAAGTGGAATGACTACATAAAACAAATAGAGGGAAAAGCAAATGCCACACAGATTCACAGGAAGAATCTTAAGGAATTGTAACTCACCCACGAAAGAAGTGACTTGCGAGGCTCTTTTTCGATAGATTCTTCAGTACTGTTCATCAGTATGGGATTCTTACCGGGCAGGACTGATGGAAGAGATAGAGAAGATGCTACGAAGAGCAGCGAGCGTTTTCTCACGAAATTGTTTAATCTGCGTGAGAGCGTTTACAGAGATCCTCAATGAACTCCAGTAGCAGACGGAACAAGAGAATCGTTGTGCATCACAGAGGCGAAATTTCGACAGAGCGTTTTCAGGGAAGAGTCGAACAACATAATATTTGCTCCCTCACACAGCACGCGAGATGACCACAACGAGAAAATTCGAGAAATTACAGCCAATACAGAGGATTACCGGCATTCGTGAGCCTACCGTGAATGGAACAGGGAAGAAGGTACCAGTTACTGGTAGCAGAAGAACCCTCTGTCATACATCATTAGATGGTTTCCGCAGTATGAGGTAGATGAATGCCACCTAGGCATCATCGTATTGTGTATCCACTAGCACCCCTTGCAACAACGCCAGGTGTGCTTAGCATCTATGACGGTGAAGAATATAATCAGGCAACATTCACTCTTCTCAGTGTCTCCACGAATGGATACGCCCATGATGATGTGTAGGTAGTCGCAAAAGTTGGCACTATTGTGTGTTGTCGTTGGGCGCACCACTAACATCGTGTCTTCACTCTCCTGCTGCTTGAAAGGAAGGCCCAACAATGGCCAACAATGGCCACCAAGTTGACAGTCAGTAGCGCTCCAGGCATCGTCACACTCACCTTGTCAATACTTCCATTGCTACAAATAAACCCATTTCCTAACTGAAGCTACGTGACGTTGAGGTTGATTGATTGGTTGATTTGGGGGTTATCAGCTGTGACGTTGTGGTACGATGCTGTAACCACACTAATAAACAGTCGGCCTGCCCTCTCGGGCGGTAGTCGCATGGGGTTGCTGACATCCTAAATGGTGTTGAGTATAGCGCTGAGTATGTTATCTGAATCCGCAAGTCTCTTAATCGCAACGCTATCCGCAAAAGTATATCTGTGTCCACATCGAGGTGGGTATTAAAATTTTGCGCACCATTCTAACTTTTCGGTACACCGGTGTTGTGGCGGTAGACTTGGGGTTGGCCTGAATTTTCGTCTGCTGAAATTAGAGACTGTAATTTAGCGTTCCACAACTAAGAACATGGAGGACGTTCGCGGCCATATTGTAGAAAAACCTAGCTTGTCAGATTCTTGATACGCTCCGTAGGCCACGATTCTCGATGGAGTTCGCGCTGAAGAGCGGCGATTTCCTTTACATTTCTCGAATTGGTAATTGGATGAAGTAACAGTTCGTCGGAAGTCAGCACCATACTGGGCTCCCGTATCACTAGGGATCTGAACATTTGTGCTGAATAGGAAAAAAAATGAAATAGTGGTCCGTCTCCCTAGCTGCCCGGTAAGCCCAGCGCATTACAAACCGAAGGGGCCCGGGTTCGTTTCCTGGCCGGGCCGGAGATTTTCTCCGCTCGGGGATTCGGTGTTGTGTTGTCCCAGCGTTTGTAGCGTCCCAATGACATTGCGCTATTGAGATGGCTGTGTGGGCACGCCCGAATGTCAATCACAAAAAAATTAGATGCACTGCTACTCAAGAAGGAACGAGATTTCAAACACTTATTATTTCCAAGCTACAAAAGATAGCACTATAATTCCAACATTCCTGGACAGACAAAAGTTTAAAATTTGAACAGTGCGAGTAGAGGTTACAATCACGGCGGCATTGGCGCTGTTGCTTTCTTCTTCATGGAGAAAACCGTGACAGGACTAACCTATCTAGATATGCTTCAAAGCTGGGTATTTCCTCAACGTGAAGATGATTCAGGTGAGTCTATCTTCATGCAAGATAGTGCCTCGCTTCATTTCTCTAACCACGTCCGGCGTTACCTGAATGATATCATTCAAGGACGATGAACTGGAAGAGGAGGAACAGAAGACGAACTTCATCGCCGGTAGTCTCCCACCTCACACCTTGTGACTTTTAGCTGTGAGATAACGTAAAAGACCGCGTTTTTATGCCCTCTACTCCTGAATCTCTTAAAAGTCTGCGACATCGCATTCTTGAATCTGTGAATTCGATAGCAAGAGACCAGCTGCTTCGTGCGTGGTAGGGAATGAGCCACCCGTTTCATATTTGTCGTGTAACACATGGTGCTTACATTGAATGCATAAAAATTTTAACGTTTCCCTTTCCAGGAACGTTGGAATTGTGTTCCTATCTTTTGTAGTTTTAAACCAATAAATGTTTAAAATTTGTTCCTTCTTTTCGAGTAGCCCAGTATTAAATAGTGAAGTCAATGGCGTCTCGTAAACACACATTTGCGGACCAATGTTTAATGGAGCGCATTTGTTACTGCTATCGTATACGCTCACTTATGCCAGTTTCCCCTTTTGTTTATGTACATCCTGTACAGAACCTGTACGTATGTCGTGAGGCTGCGTAACTCAAGGCGTGAAAATCACCCACATTATATTCATCCAGAACTTGACAATGACACTTAGCGGCTTTCAGAAAACTTAAGACATAGTTTCAAGCCTTTACAAAGCATTTTCTCCCTGACACCCCCACAAACTGATGAAAGGAAAAAACTATGGCTTACTGCATTTTTACCGTTCATGTAGTCAAACTTCAGTTCTTTACTGCTTACTCTATCCGCAGCATATTTTGCAGACAGTATATACATAAACCACTTAACGTACCTCCAAAATTAAATCACTGTAGGGCACATGGTTTAAGAGATGAGTCACAAATACTGAGGTGCGTGAAAAACAGCCATTTCTTAAAACGGAGAGCGGATTAACCCGGACTACACTCATGCAGTGTTTGATAATGACAGAATTTAGCGACTTCCCTCAAACTTTAAACAAATTTTTAAACTGTTTCTCGGTGACAAGCTTAACGTCAAATATTTGACGCATCGACTCACTTGTAAAGTAATCAGACGTTGGAAGTTGTTTTATACATGGGGGCTCGATTCGTTACAGAATCAGCGATTTGAGGTTTTCTGGTAATGATCAAAGAGCACCGGTCATACAGTAAAGTAAAAATTTCGGATGAAAGACTGTTCTGGATTCCTCAAGTTCTTAACCACTGCTTCGCTGTTCCCTTCAATGTCATTATGTCACACTTTGTCTATAACAAATTTTGCTATAGTGGAGACAGAACACCCCTGACAGCTCGCAGCGCTTAACTGTGAAGCGAAGCTAAAACTGCTCCATGCGAAAACAATAGCCGCGTGCAGAGGTGTGTCAGCACTGAGGCGTTGCGGTAGGGGCGTCTACAAAGGCGCCCGAAGCTGCTGCGCCCATCCCAGGGGAATTGTCAGAGATCAACTAACTCCCGCTCAACTATAGGCGTGTCACTGCAAAGATTACCAAAAGTCAGTATCCTGTACCCTTGTTTTGATTTTTTTATGTTTCATCAATTATTTCGTCAACACTGAGCTTTCAGTACTCAACGTGTCACATTCAGTGATTTATTATAGAACTATAATAGGAAACAAACTAGTTTTCTTTGAAAACTCTAAATTTTATACAGAAACTCCAAATTTATGCTGCATAAACATGAAGTATCCAATACTTCTACGGTTTTTCCTTCCATTATATATCTCTACTTATAGAAGCCAGTGTCCTGACTGACTGATTCATCATCGTCCAGCCCAAACCTCTAATGACAGCAACTTGAATTTTGGAGAAAGCGCGGATGTTAGACTGTAGGCGTCGTTTAAAAACGGATTATTCGAAATTCCAATCCTCACGGGGTGAATTACAAGATGAATTTTTGAAAAATGTCGCTATTAAGGCAATTTTGAAGCTACACCTACGAAAATTCGTGTTTCGTCAGAAATAAAGAAATACGTGTTTCAGCATTTTTGGAAATTTAACACTATGTGGGTGGCCCAAAGCTGTTTTTGAGGATATGCAGAATATATCATTATTAAAGACCTACTAACGTATTTTTAAACCTACAGCTATGAACTCTGGTATTTGACTTTGCCGTTACGAATAAAAAAAAACGTGTTTTACTGCTTTTAGGAATGGAGCTTTTAAAGGGGTCACATAGGGGATGAAATTTTTTTTATAAAAGTTTTAAAGTTAAATGTATGAAAATTTAAATTCGGCTTCTCATTAGCAATAAAAACATACGTGCTTCACTACATTTGGAAATTCAACCGCTATGGGGATGAACGGGGATGAAAGCTTTTATGGATATATTTCATTGTGCAAACATAATATATTTCATTTTCATTGTGCAAGCATTTTTGAAGCTAGAACTATAAAAATTTGTATTTGGCTTCTCTGTTACAAGTAAAACACACATGTCTCTGTTTCTGGAAATTCAACCCCTAAGGCCGTCAAATAGGGGATGAAACGTTTTATGAAAATATTTCATCAGAGTGGTTAGTGGCTCAGTCGTCCATAAACAGCTCTTTTCAATATATCCCAGGCATGTTCGATAGGGTTCATGCCTGGAGAACACTCTAGCCACTGTAGTCGAGCGGTGTCGTTATCCTTACGGAAGTCAATCACAAGATCTGCACGACGGGGGCGCGATTCTTCGTCCATGAAGACGAATGCGTCGCCAATATGCTGCCGATGTGGTTGCACTATCGGTCGGAGGACGGCATTCACGTATCGTACTTCCGTTACGGCGCCTTCCATGACCACCAGCGGCGTACGTCGGCTCCACATAATGCCACCCCAAAACGACAGGGAACCTCCATTTTGGTGCACTCGTTGGACAGTGTGTCTCTTGCGTTCAGCCTGACCGGGTTGCCTCCAAACACGGCTCCGGCGATTGTCTGGTTGAAGGCATATGTGAAACTCATCGGCGCAGAGAACGTGATGCCAATCCTGAGAGGTCCATTCGGCATGTTGTTGGGCCCATCTGCACCACGTTGCATGGTGTCGTGGTTGCTAAGATGGATCTCGCCATGGACGTCGGGAGTGAAGTTGCCCATCATGCAGACTATTGCGCACGGTTTGGACCGTAACACGACTTCCTGTGGCTGCACGAAAAGCATTATTCAACATGGTGGCATTGCTGTCAGGGTTCCTCCGAGCCATAATCTGTGGGTAGCGGTCATCCACGGCAGTAGTAGCCCTTGGGCGGCCTGATCGAGGCATGTCATCGACAGTTCCTGGCTCTATCTATCTCGTCCATGTCTGAGCAACATCGCTTTCGTTCACTGCGGGTTTAGTGACATCTCTGAAATGTCTCAGGCACTGTGAATGTGATATCCACAGTCAACGTCTGTCTTCAGGAGTTCTGGAAACCGGAGCGATGCAAAACTTTTTTTGATGTGTGTGTTTTATTACGAATGCATTTTTAAAGCTAAATGTATGAAAATTTAAATTTGGTTTCTCAGTTTGCAATAAAAAGAAGTGTTTCACTGTTTTTGGGAATTCAGCCCCTATGGGGATGAAACTGGGATGAAAGTTTTTATGGAAATATTTCATTGTACAACCATCTTTGAACCTAAATCTATGAAAAAAATTTGTATTTGGATTCTCTTTTAGAAGTATAACATACACATCGGACGTCGATGACCGCGCATTTGAGCGCCCCACAAACCAAACATCATCATCAAAACATACACATGTCACTGCTTTTGAAAATTCAACCCCAAAGAGCCATAAGGGGCTGAAATAGGATGTCAAACGTTTTACGAAAATATTTCATCGAGAAAGCATTTTTAAAACTAAATCTATGAAAATTGATGTTTGGCTTCTTGGTTAGAGATGAAAAATACGTGTTTCACTGTTTTTGGAAATTAAACTCATAAGGGGGTGAAATAGTGTCAGTCTGATTCGCTGACTTATCATCGCCCAGGCCACACCGCTAGGGATAGAAACTTGAAGCTTGGAGAGGGTGTGGATCTTATACTGCACGCACCATTTAAGAAGGGATTTTCCGAACTTCCAGTCCTAAGGGGTTGAAACAGGGGACAAAAGACTTTTTCAAAGTATGTCACAATTAAGAGAATTTTGAAGCTAGAACTACGAAAACTTATTTTGGTTTCTCAGTGAGAAAACGAAAAACCTGTTTTTCAGCATCTTTGGAAAATCGACCACTAAGGGGATGAAGCAGTGGGTGAAAGTTTTTTGAAAATAAATAATTATTAAAGAACTCAGGAAAGAAATCGTTAAAACATTTTACGAGTAGTAGTATGTGATTGCCGAAATGTAATTAGTACCTTTCCCATTTTTTTTAAACGACAAACTATAAAATTTCTATTTTTAGTAACTTCCCATAACTTCGTAATTAAGGTGATCGATCAGAAACAATTCCGGACAATTCGTAGTAGTTGGCAGTCATTCTTCTATAATGTGTAACTTACGTTGCACTGCACGAATCAGGATCACATTGATCGTAGAAACAAGGAAAACTATAATTTTTGCTACATACAGCACATGTAATGAACGCCGATTTTTTGCATATGTATGGTTTTTTTTCTATGTGTCTATTGCAAAATAAACTTGATTTGCATTCATAAACCGTTCTCGCTCATCACATAATTTCGCGGCGTATCAAACGGATTGAAACGTATCATTGAATTCTGGTGCAGACAAGAGATCGTGTCTTCTCTAGAAGCCCTCTCGCAAGGCTGCACGATCGGAGTGCGTTTTGGAGGAATTACTTCAATACAGCCCATTGGCAGACCCCTCTCCATCCTGAAGAGCTTCGTCATTCAGCTGTAGGTTCGTTCGCACTCCCCATAAATCAAGGAGCAGAGGAAATTGCCCTTCTCTTAACGTACGGGTTCAATGCGTCGGTTAGAAAATTATTGTATAATGCTATTGTGAGTTTGCCTGACGTTGAAGATATTATCGTACGATTTTTACCTTTACGTCTGTACTCATCAACTGATGTTTTCGCGATTGATTTTAAATGGGCCACTGGTGTCCTACTTTTTTTTCCCAGGATACAGAGTAGGAAAATAATAAAAGAACGATTAAATATGTAATTTGCACAGTCGTAGTACAGCTGTTGTTAGACTTACGTGGGAATGAAGAAGAAGTGCCCGCAGTGAAATTCGATCTCGCTCTTATGTACCTAAGCTCTTCCTCGGTCGGCTGCGGAGTCTTCGAAGAGTGGCGACCACACATAAGATATACTGAATCGCCAAAGAAACGTGTATAGGCATGAGTATTCAAATACAAGCAGAATACGGCGGTGAGCTCGATAAAAGTGTCTGTCGTCGTTGTTAGACCGGTCACTGCCGCTACAATGGCAGATTATCAAGATTTAAATGAGCTTGAACGTGCTGTTATAGTCGGCGCACGGGCGATGGCGCACAACATCTACAAAGTAGAGATGAAGTGGGAATTTTCCCGTACGACCATTTCACGAGTGAACCGTGAATATCAGGAAGCCGGTCAAACATCAGATCTCCGACATTGCCGCGGCCGTAAAAAGGTCCTGCAACAAGGGAACAACGGGGACTGAATAGAATCGTTCTACGTGACAGAAGTGCAACCCTTCCGCAAACTGCTGCTCATTTCAATGCTGGGCCATCAACAAGTGTCATCTTGCGAACTATTTAACGAAAGATCATCGGTATGGGCTTTCGGAGCCGAAGGTCCACTCCTTTACCCTTGATGACAGCGCGACACAAAACTTTACGCCTCGCCTGGGCACGTAAGCATCGAATTCGGCTGTCGATGAGTGGAAACATGTTGCATGTTCGGACGAGTATCGTTTCAAATTGTATCGTGCCGATGGACGTGTGCGGCTATGGAGACAACCTCATGAATCCATGGACCCTGCATGTCAGCAGGGGCTGTTCAAGCTGGTGGAAGTTCTGTAATGGTGTGGGGCGTGTGTAGTTAGAGTGATGTGGGGTCCCTGATACGTCTAGAAACGACTCTGACTGGAGACACGTACGTAAACATCCTGGCTGCATTCATTCATGTCCACTGCGCTTTACGATGGACTTGGCCAGTTTCAGCAGGACAATGCGACACCCCACACGTCCAGAATTGCTTACACAGTATCTCCAAGAACACTGTTCTGGGTTTAAAAACTTCTGCTGGCCACCAAACTTCCCAGACATGAACATTATTGAGCATATCTGGGATGCCTTGCAACGCGCTGTTCAGAAGAACTGTCCACCACCTCGTACTCTTACGGATTTATGGACAGCCGTGCAGGATTCATGGTGTCAGTTCCCTCCAGTACTGCTTCAGACATTATTCGAGTCCATGCCACGTCGTGTTGCGGCACTTCTGCTTGCTCGCATGTGCCCAACACGATATTACGCACCTGTACCAGTTTCTTTGGCTCTTGAGTGTATAATATGCACAGTCATAATATAGCTGTTGTTGACCTTATGTGGGAATGAAAAAAATCTCAGTGTCGGGATTCGATCTAGAGATCTCGCGCATATGACACTAAGGGCTTACTTGGTCGCCTGTGGACTCCTCCCAGCCGGCGTGGCCGAGCGGTTCTAGGCGCTACCGTCTGGAACCGCGCGACTGCTTGGGTCGCAGGTTCGAATCCTGACTCGGGCATGGATGTGTGTGATGTCTTTAGGTTAGTTAGGGTTAAGTAGTTCTAAGTTTTAGGGGACTGGTGACCTCAGAAGTTAAGTTCAAAAATGGCTCTGAGCACTATGGGACTCAACTGCTGTGGTCATCAGTCCCCTAGAACTTAGAACTACTTAAACCTAACTAACCTAAGGACATCACACACATCCATGCCCGAGGCAGGATTCGAACCTGCGACCGTAGCAAGAAGTTAAGTCCCATAGTGCTCAGGGCCATTTGAACCATATTTTGTGGACTCCGCGAATAGGACGGACCAGGCATAGTGTGTAAGCACGCCTAAAATAGTCTAACTCGCTTTTCTCGAACACCATTCAGTTGCGCCTTCCTGTTTACGTACGTTGTAGCTCTTGTAGCGTCCTACACACCCGGTCAATACGAGTTAAATCGGGAAGATCGTACGGTCCCCTTGTAAGTGAGTTACATTTTAACTGTAGGTTTGTACGATATTTTGGGATTGGGAACATAGGAGAGTTACGCACGTAAGAAGTGACGTGTTTCCTGACGTGCGCACTGATGGTCGCCAATCAGCCTCAATCAGCCTTCCGTTGAGAGGGTGGGGGGGGGGGGAGGGGGAGGGAGGAGGTGTAGAGGGGGAGGGGAACTGGAGTAGGTCGAGAGTATGTTTAGTACCGCCGTGCTTCCCACGCATGGTGGCCATCTAGGCAGAAGAGAATGCAGCGAGGCATCTGCGGACGCTGCACGCGCTCTGCACACCACACGCGAGATAGCGAGGTGTCGGCCGGTAGTCACGTGTGCGCACACAGCACGCCAGATAGCCGCGCGGGTCACAGCTAAGTAGCGCAAGCGACGTGTCATGTCCAGGCCGGCTGGAGAACAGCTCGCCCAGCCGGCTGTCAATTTTACACACGTCAAGCGCGGCGTCAGAGACCGCTGTAGTTTCGGCGGAATTATGGCATCAATGATGCGTGTGCATCAGCTGGATTTCAAGAAGGTGTTACGCTGCTCGCATACTTTCAATGCCAGCAGCGTTATGCCGTCGGCAGTCGGACCGTGTAGTTGAACGTTCAACGTTGTGAGTTTATGACGTCGTAACGTGGCACGCTGAGGAGCCTCTCTGAACGTGCAGACCGACATCTCGCACGTCAGATATTCTGAACTCGCGTATGAACGTAGGCCAATGCGAAGGAAGAACGCAACATACGTCAGATGATGCCTTTTCTCTACAGTACACAGTCGCGAGACGCCATAATGGCTTTCAGTCGTGTTACACACGTCTAGAGATTGTAAACGGGGCTTAGTAGAACAAGTTTTGCATAGGAGCCCATTTTCGAACTTGCGGCATGCTGGAATAGCTGTGGGTCAGTAACATATCTGTTAATCAGCACAACGAAACACCAGTCCAAAGTTGCAAATTTAGTTTTCTTTTGCTCTAGTTTCGGGTGACTAGTTTCGGATAGAGGCCCATTTTCAGACCATCGTAACATAGTCAAAAATGGCATTTCCGAAGATGTGAAAACCGTGTCAAAAATGTGCAACGAGCACATTATTATCTGTATGCGATGTAACTGTTTATTGCACATTTCTGACATTGGGTTTCAAATCTTGGAAAATATCACTTTTGACTATGCTACAATGATCTCAAAATGGGTATCGGCCAGAAACTCGTCATCGAGTGAATAAAAAAAGTAAAATTTGCAACTTTGGACTGGTTTTTCGTTGTACTGATAAGGAAATCACATCTGGAAAAATTATTCAACGATGCTACATAGCTTCAAAGTTATACGCGCCGGTAAATGTATGTATATACAGGGTGAGCCCGTGATGAAGTTACAAACTTCCAAAGATGATGAAGGATAAATGTATCAATTTGATGTAACGGTTCCTGATTCGCAGACGAACGATTCGGTGGTTATAAGCAAAATCCGTTCTGATATCTGTAACAGTGAAATACAGATACTGGTGTTGTTGTTGCTAAGATCGTGAGATAGGCAACTTTCAGAGGTGGTAGTGTGAACAAAAACAAGCGAAAATGTCAGGTAAACAAAGGTTCTAAAAGCATACCTTATGAGCAATCAGCACTTATTCAATAGAGTGCACGTCTTTCATCTTCGCTAGTGTGAACACGTCTCCTCTATTGAACAACAACACCAGAACGGCTTTTGCTTATAACCATCGACTCGTCCGTTTGCGGACCAGTGACCGTTACCTCAAATTGATACATTTATGCTTTTTCATCATCCTTGGATGACTGTAACATCATCATGCACTCACCCTGTATATACAAACATTTACAGGCGCTGGTAGCCCTGTAGCGTTGCTGAGTGACGTTTCCAAACATGGGGTCCTATGTAAAACTTGACCTGCTAAGCCCGTCTACAAGTTTTGGAAGTGTGTAACACGAGTTATGAAACACAGTGTAAGTGCCGTTTCTATACACATCAGCAAACTGAATATCTCTCTAACACCCGCCGTCAATTTTACGGTTTGTTGTAGAAAATGGGAAACGTCATATTGGTGCTTAAAGAATTATCTACTATCACATCTTTTGTGAAGTGGTAATATCCAAAGATTGGCCAAGATTAGTTATGCCAGTTGTAGAGTAATGAGTAGAAACGCATGAGTGTAAGATAATAGCTGATATGTTGCTGGTTCACATCTCATTTTACTAACCTTCGCGCTTTCTAATACTTTCAGATACTTACTTATTAGTTTGACACCAGTATGTTCTGTAATATTCGATGTTATGTAAAGATAAGTTCGCTCTTTCTGAGTAGTGACCTTATTTTAGATTGGCTTTGTCTACAAGACAGCTTGCACTATTTGTAGTAAGATATTTTGCACTTTCTTGGTTCAAGTTTTGTATTTCACACGTTGCAAAGATTTCGCTACTAAACACGAACAGTGATCAGCAAAAGTATATCACTAAAGAGTGAGAGTGATGAAATGATTTTATTCTCTATTGAGAACTATTGTAAATTTGTATATCACTATTTGTAATTAAACTTTTATAAGCCGATGTCCGTACTGAATGGACATGCTACTTTCCTTTTTGCCTTACAGCATGTTCATGGATATTGAAGCTTTTATTTATGAATACTATAAGCAGGTCAACAGACAGACTAGCATACGGACAAGAGAGGAAATGTGCGTTTTAGGAGAGCCGCCGCAGGATCTTTACGGCCGTGCATTCGCGAGCCAGGTATACAGCCGACAACTGCCGCTGGAGCGCGCTGCGATCGCATACAGCACTTTGGGACACACGTACCGTGTGTACAAGTCGCACCGTTTCTGAGCGTTCGGCGACGCGCTGAACTCGGCACGCTCAGCGTTGACATTAGGAAGCGCGGTTCGCTTGCCGACGGCATTACGCTGATCTACATCTGTATACATGCTCCGTAAAACACTGCAAGGTGCATGCAGAGGTCGCTGTGCACTACTGTTACTCGTTCCTTTTCCTCCTCCATCGGGCCGGCCGCGGTGGCCGAGCGGTTCTAGGCGCTACAGTCTGGAACCACGCGACCGCTACGGTCGCAGGTTCGAATCCTGCCTCGGGCATGGATATGTGTGATGTCCTTAGGTTAGTTAGCTTCTAGGGGACTGATGACCTCAGATGTTAAGCTCCATAGTGCTCAAAGCCATCTAAAACCATTTTTGAATAACGTACTGCGTGTTGGACTAAAGTGCAGGGGGGGGGCGGGGAGGGGCGGGGACTATGTGGAACACCTGAAGCATTAGAATCACCGCATTGAGGTTTCTCTGTTTCTCTGTTTTTGTTAATGTAGTATCGAAACACTTTGCATTGTTTTTATTTCAGGATAACACACTGAAATTTCGAAGGTAGCAGAGAAAAAAAAATACTGGGAGGGAAAGGTTACATATAACTTGTGCAGAAACTAGTCTACAGTTATAAGAATCGAAGGATATGAAAGGGAAGTCGTAGGTGAAAAGTGCGTTGGATCGCTTTGTAGCCTGTAGCCGATGTTATTCAATCTGTACCCTGAGCAAACTGTGAAGAAAACCGAAAAGAAATTTGTAAAGAGAGTTAGAGTAGAGGAAGAAGAACTAGAAACTTCAAGGTTTGCCGATGACATCGTAATTCCGTCAGAGGCGGCTAAGGACTTGGAAGAGAAGTTGAACGGAATGGATAGTGCCTTGCAAACCTATTATAATATGAGCATCAACAAGGGTAATAGAATGCAGTCGAATTACATCAGGATATGTTGAGGAAGTAAGATTAGTAAATGAGCCAGTAAGCGAGTTAGAACAGTTTTGCTATTTGGAAAGCAAAATTATTGACGATGGTCGAAGTAGAGAGGGTATGACATGCAGACTGACACCACCAAGAAAAGCACTTCTGAATGAGAGAGTGCAATGTGGACCATAAACGGTTGAAACAAGAATAAAATAGAAGGTTTGCACATGTGATGGCATAGAACAATGGGCGGATAGAGTAACAAATGACAAATCTGGAGGGGGTGTATGGAATTGACGAAAAACGAAAAGTTGGCTAGAGGAAGGTTTCGTTCGATAGGACATGTCAATTTGGTAATAGAAGGATGTATGAGAGGTAAAAATTGAATACAGCAAGCATGTTTAAATGAATGTGAGTTGCGTTAGTAACGCAGAGATGAAGAGGCTTGCACAGGATAGACTAATGTGCACCAGATCAGTCTTCGGATACAAAGCCACAACAACAATTATGCCTCTGTAAAAGCCCAGATTTCTCTTGTCTTCGTGGCCCTTACGAGGGATGAACGTCGGTGGTGGTAGAATCATGCCGCAGTCTGTCGCAAATGCCGGATCTCGACACTTTCTCAAAAGTGCTTTGCGAACAGAACTTCCTCGACGGCCAGCATGGCCGAGCGGTTCTAGGCACTACAGTCTGGAACCGCGCGACCGCTGCGGTCGCAGGTTCGAATCCTGCCTCGGGCATGGATGTTTGTGATGTCCTTAGGTTAGTTAAGTTTAAGTAGTTCTAAGTTCTAGGGGACTGATGACCTCAGAAGTTAAGTCGCATAGTGCTCAGAGCCATTTGAACCATTTTTAGAACTTCCTCCTCACCCCCACGGACCATTTTCATAATACTCAGGTGTTGATAGAACCTAACGGCGACAAATTTAGCAGCACGTCTGTGAATTGCTCCAATATCTTCCTTTAATCATCTACATCTACATCTACATCCGTACTCCGCAAGCCACCTGACGGTGTGTGGCGGAGAACTGGTAATCTTCACTTCTAAAGTTGTAAAACTACAGTATGCCACCGTACATTATCACACTATCATGGGTAATCGTAGATTGCAATAGTTTTTCTAGTACTTTCGGTCTGTTAAGATAGCAAACGCGTTACCTGTACATTAAGCGTATGTTGCATAGCTATGGGGCGTTACCTCATTTCGATCGCCCTGCTTGTGAATGCAGTCAGTCTCTTACATCGTTCGCCTAGAAACGTGAACCATCTAGAAACTGAGCGAGGATATACACCGACCAGCCAGAACATTATGACCACTTACCTAATAGCCGGCATGTCTACCTTTGGCACGGAGAACAGCGGTGGCGCATCGTGCTATGGAAGTAGTGAAGCCCTGTTAGATCGCTGGAGGGAGCTGGCGCCACATCCGGACACACAAGTCGCATAATTCTCGCAAACACCGAGGACAGGGGTGATGAGCTGTGACGCCATGTTCAGTCACATCCCAGATGTGTTCGATCGGGTTCAGGTCTGGCGATTTGGGGAGCCAGCACATCAACTGGAATTCGCTACTGTATTCCTCGAACCATTCCATCACACTCCTGGAATTGTGGCGTGGTGCGTTATCTTGCTGAAAAATGCCACTGCGGTCGGCAAACATGATCGTCATGATGGGACGTACGTTGTCTGCAGTCAGTGTACGTTACTCCACGGCCGTCATGGTGCCTTGCACGAGCTCCACGGGACCCATGGCTGCCCACGTGAATGTTCCCCAGAGCATAATGGAGCCGCCGCCAGCTTGTCTCCGTCCCACAGTACAGGTGTCAAGGAGCTCTTCCCCTAGAAGACGACGGATTCGTGCCCTTCCATCGACGTAATGAAGAAGGCATCGGGATTCATCAACATTCTTCCACTTCTCCAACGTCCAGTGCCGATGGTCATGTGCCCTTTTCAGTCGTAGCTGCCGAAGTCGTGGTGATAACACTGGTACACACATGGATCGTCGGCTGTGGGGGCCCATCGTTAGGAGTGTTCGGTGCCCTGTGTCTTTAGACACACTTGTACCCTGCGCTTCATTAAGGTCTGATGTTAGTTACGCCACAGTTCGCCGCCTGTCCTGTTTTAGCAGTCTGGCCAGCTAACGACGTTCGACGTGTGTGATGAGGGGTAGCCGGCCACCCCACGACGCCTGCACGTGGTCTCACCTTGGTTCCGCCACGTGTTGCAGACACTCACCTCAGCACTCCTCGAACACCCAAGTCGTGCCGTTTCCGAAGTGCTCGTGCCGAGCCTGCGGAACATCAGTGTCTGCCCTCGGTCAGACTCAGATAGAGGGCGCGTCTTCCCTATTCTACAAGACGGGTTTAACACGGTAGCAGAGCGGTGGTCATAATGTTCTGGCTTAACGGTGTACAATGGACGCGCTTCCTGTCGATCTCAATTTTTGAGACGTTTGTATTTCTTTTTTCCTGCTTCATTTAGTGCATTTTTATATTTTCTCCTTTCATCAAGGCCGTTTTGGTTAATGTTACAAGGCCAGATCAGTGAATCATCCAGACTGTTGCTCCTGCAACTACTGAAAAGGCTGCTGCCCCTCTTCAGGAACCACATGTTTGTCTTGCCTCTCAACAGATACCCCTCCATTGTGGTTTCACCTACGGTACGGCTATCTGCATCGCTGAGGAACGCATGCCTCCCCACCAATGGCAAGGTCCTTGGTTCATTGGGAAGGGGGGGGGGGGGTGTTGCTTGTAAAATGCAATTCTCAGTGGACCAACACTAAACTATATACGGTTCTAATTACGTGCAAAACAAGCAAACAAAAAACAAAGAAAAATAGTCGGCTCCCGGTTTCTCTCTTACAGATTAATTTATGTTTCCTTCCCAAGCGAGGCTGCCGGCAATCCTAGAAGTAACTATGTCAGTTATATTCTACTCTACCAAAAGCACCGAACCGCAGTTTTAGCAGAGCGCAACCCTGATCACTTCATAATCAGCACCTGAAGTCACTTCAAATACCCAGAGGACACAGTGGCTTGTGCAGTGCTACACTTCAACTGATAATTATAATCATATCGCGTGACCGCACGGTTGCACTTGAGTCTTATCGGCCACGTTTGCGGCTCTGTTACGTGGTTCTTGCGGTAGCTCATGCCTCCTGCAGAGACACCGTACTACATCAGGCACCATGTGCGGAAATAGAAACTGCTGGGGCACAGTAATGAGTGATATATTCAGGAAAGAAAAAAATTTTTACCAGTGTTCCAGAGACTACAAAAATTTAATAGAAAATAAAATTAACTTTCAGCACAAACTGATCTTATATCTCGTGATCATTTTGACATGTATTAATACTATGGGTATGTGATTCACCAGCGTTATGAATCAGTGTGTGTAAAAAAACCAAATAAATTAAGATCAATGTAAAAGACAGTCAAATACGATATTGCAGTGCCTGTGTCGTTCCGAGTCACAATTCTCGCGACGAGCGGGAAAACTGGTTTCGAGTCCTGGTCCGGCAAAAATTTTCACTGTCGTCATTCCATTACAAAGCTGATGGTTGTCCATATTCGCAACTCTGAGTACATTTCATGCAAGTCAGTTAAATGGTCGGTGTGTTGTGATATTTTCTACTGTGGATATTGTAAAACTGAATCGTTCTGCATCATAGGTACAGATCGCAGTTTTGATCTGCGGAAAATGTAAATTAATAAAAGCCAAAGTAAACCTGAAGATGTCCATCTACGAGAGGTCACTCTTAGCAAGCACTACAATAGCGGATAGGTCAGTGAGAGGCTAATGTGTCTCGTATTCTCCACAACGAATTGTATCGCAACTTTGAGACAGCGCTGAGTTCTTTCCCTAACTATTTACAATGTACATGTGATGTCTGTGTCCACCTAAAAGTACCTTTGCTCGGTTGACCGGGGAGAAACATCGTTGGACATGTTACGTGATTCAAAATCGTGTTCATTCGCAATTTAAGAAACAGTTATCGTCAAAATAAGAAATCTAAGACCTATCGAGACATTTCGATCGATAGACTGATTGAATATGTTGCTCTCGGTAGGTTAGTTTAATAAACGAAGGCAAGTTCTTCCCATTTACGTTGTACACTGAAAAGCCAAAGAAACTGGTAGAACTGTCTAATATCGTGTAGGGCCCCCGCGAGAACGCAGAAGTGCCGCAGCACGACGTGGCATGGACTCTACTAATGTCTGAAGTAGTGCAGGAGGGAACTGACTCCATGAACCTTGCACGGCTGTACATAAATCTGTAAGAGTATGAGGGGATGGAGATCCCTCCTGAACATTACGTTGCTAGGCATCCGAGATATGGGCAATAATGTTCGTGCCTGGAGAGTTTGGTGGCAAGGGAACTGTTTAAACTCAGAAGAGTGTTCCTCTCTAGCAATTCTGGACGTGTGCGGTGTCCCATTGTCCTGCTGGAATTTCCCAAGTCCGTCGGAATGTACAATGGACATGAATGGATGCAGGTTATCAGCCAGGATGCTTACATGAGTGTTACCTGGCAGAATCGTATGAAGACGTATCGGGGTCACATTTCACTCTAACTGCACACGCCCCACACCATTACAAATGTGTGTGAAATCTTATGGGACTTAACTGCCAAGGTCATTAGTCCCTAAGCTTACACACTACTTAACCTAAATTATCCTAACGACAAACACACACGCCCATGCCCGAGGGAGGACTCGAACCTGCGCCGGGACCAGCCGCACAGTGCATGACAGTAGAACGTCAGACAGCTCGGCTAGTCCCGCACACCATTTCAGGACCTCCACCAACTTGTACAGTCCCCTGCTGACATGCATGGTCTATGTATTCATAAGATTGCCTCCATCCGCGCGATTCAATTTGAAAGGACACTAGTCCGCCCAGGCAAATGTTTCCAGCCATCAGTAGTCCAACGTCTGTGCTGACAGGCCCAGGCTTAAAGCATAGTGTCGTGCAGTCATCAAGGATACACGAGTGGGCTTTTGGCTGCGAAAGCCCGTGTCGTTGAATCGTTGTTTCGTTCAATGGTTCGCAGGCTCACACTTGTTGAGGACCCAGCATTGAAATCTGCAGTAATTTGCGGAATGTTTGCACTTCTGTCGCGTTGAACGAATTTCTTCAGTCGTTGTTGGTCCCGTTCTTGCAGGATTTTTTTCCAGTCGCAGCGATGTCTGAGATTTGATGTTTTACCGGATTCCTAATACTCAGGGTACGCTCGTGAAATGGTCGTACCCTATTTCATCGCTACCTCGGAGATGCTGTGTCCCATCGCTCGTGCGCCGATGATCACTCTCTTCACGTTGCTCTTCACCTGTCTCGCTTTTTTGGAGAGCCCGGGCTCTTCCACTGGGACGATTGTTGATTTGTCTGTTGGTCATAACCGTAAATCCAGTTGAATCATTGCAAGGGTCTCCGTGGCATTTTTCCCGAGATTCGCGCAGAATTTGATACACATGCGCTGTTCTGTTCGCGGATCCATCGTAAAATCGCCACACTCCAAACGCAATTACGGAAATCACTGTGGACACGCAACAGCTGAATGCCACTCCGCACACTGACTCATCAGACACGCAGCTCTCGCCACGTAGCGGTGCAAAGATCCACTACTCCTACTTTCCAGATGGCAGCACCTGTCCCGAAAATTTTGGATTCCACCTCGTATAACACCACGTTCAAACTCACTTGAATCCTGATAACCTACTGTTGTAACAGCAGTAACCGATCTGACAATTGCGGCAGACACTTATTCTGCCTGTTTACATATCTCTGTATTTGAATACGCATGCCTATACAAGTTTCTTTGACGATTCAGTGTATATCTACAAACACGTTTTCTTCGTTGCACAACCAATTTTCGCTTTAAAGCCTTTCACAATTGATTATCCTGAAGAAGACGTAGACATGTTCAGTGCTTGAGAAACTGTGGTGTTGATGGTGGTTCGACCGACAGCCACTGGCCTTCAGACTATCAAACCATCACGGTCAGTATAATTTCTAAAGACGAACAGTGTTCTAGTGTTGTTTCGCAGATGTTAGATCATCATTAGAACTCGTTTTCACATTACGAAAATTAAAATTCCCGGCGATTTTAGGTGCTGCTCGGATCAGTTGGTGAGCTGTCGAGCTCATTTGAGTTGACGTAATAGTTGGTTGAATTTTTGTGGCTGTTTAGTGCTGCAAAGATTAGCGAGGCATCTGCTGGTGTAGTTGTTGCTGCAGATTTTGTTGTTATCTACTAATACGGATTTATTTGCTGCCCAGCTCAGACAAGCAGCTTTTAAGTTGACTAGCAAAGCTACAGGTTGACTGCTGGTGGTCCTCGTGGCACTTGCGATTTGAAGGAACCTGTTTCCGATATTTACCGTTTCTGTCAAGGCCGCAGTAGTAGGCACTGGATTCCACGGAGATTATACTCCAGCGATCCATTATTAACGGAGTGAAATCCCTTTGCGTCGGAAGGCGTGGATGATAGTTTTAGAACGCTGTGAAACAAGTATAGCCTTCAGCGTTCCATATCTGCAATTAGTCTGTGCCCTAGTGGCCAAAGTGGGTTGTCGGTTCTGGCTGTTCATTTGGTTGTTGAAATATGTGGTTGTTAACTGGGATAATTTCACAGCCCTCTTCTCGAGCACAGCTCGCGGGATCGATCTCGGGTTACATTGTATTGCATCAAGAAGAGACGTGGACAACTAATTCTTCATGTTGCGGGGGTCCGGCAGCTGTCACCGCGTTCCTCACATCTGTCACCAAACTCCTCAATCTCGCCACTCTTCCTCATCGTCTTCATGCTGTCGATGACCTCCTGAATGGCTGTTTTCAGCTCTCCAATGGTTTTGGGGTTATTGCTGTACACCTTGTCTTTAATATAGCCCCACAAAAAGGGAGGGTATGAAGGTCAGTCGAGGCCCATACCAGTGGCTTCTGGGTACCCCAGAGCCAGAATGCGGTCCCCTAAAGAGCTGCTGCAGGACATCAAATACTCTCCTGCTTCGATGGGGTCGAGCTCCGGCTTACATCAAACACATTTTGTCGAAATTAGGGTCGCATTGGCTAATGAAAATCAAATCACCTTCAAAAACTTTCACGTAGCGTTCGATAGTCACCGTACCATCAAAGAATATCGCTGAGATTTATTCTGTGACTGGACACTGCACACCATACAGCACCCTTTGAGGGTGAGGAGACTTCTCGATAGCCAAATGCCTATTCTCAGTCCCCCAGACGCGCCAGTTTACTTACTGACGAACCCATCCAAATGAAAGTGGGCTTCTTCGCTAAACCAAACCATGCATGCTCTTACTAATTCCCATCGTGTCTCGCGGCCAACCGTGAAGTTTGAATGTCCTAGAGCAAACCGTTCATAAGTTATGACGATTTTATTTCATACAGTTCAATAATTGTCACCCGCTACATATTGTTCTCATCTGGTCCATTTCTAAAGCTCTCTTTTTATTTATTTCTGTTAGTTTCCAGCACTCACTTCCATAGCTTGTCATTAGTTTCACGATTGATTTGTATAAATGAAGTTTAACCTTTAAACTCATTTTTGAGGACCGGAGAACAGGATATAATTTTTGATAGCCTCCCTTCCCTACCTGATCCGTTGTTGGATATCTTTGTCACATCTCCACTCAGTTGGTAGGATACTACTCAGATACTTAAAAGTTTACATACTTTAATAAGATGTCCCTCAACGTCCAAGTTACTTCCACGTTCTCCGTAACAAAGATATTCCGTCTTTTCAAAATTAATTTTCAAACCCCACTGTTTATACTATTCCAACAACTTTCTAAGCATGTAAGATATATCTTCTTCATTGTTTGCTGCAAAGACGCGATTATCAGCATTGAAAGATCGTCAGCAAAGTGTACGTACATTGCTTCCCTACATCAATCCCCATGCTCATTCACTTTCTACATCACAGATCCAGTGTCTTCTGCACATACATCTTAAAGAGTGTGGGAGACAGACAGCATCATTGCTTCAATCCTTTAGTGATTCCAAAGGTCTTTCTAGAAAATTCTTTCTCCACTTTAATGACACATTCTGCCGGCTTGTAGAGATTTATGATAGCTTTTACATAAAATTTTGGCAGTTTCCCTCAGCACTATCCTTCGAACAAGTGTTTTAGTGGCACGTGTCATTTGCTTTCTCAAAATCTGTGGCTACTTAGATTCCTTTCCACTCTCTTCTCCATGATTTGTCTTAGGGTGAAGATGTTATCTACACATGACCTGCGTATTCTAAAGCCAATTTTATTCTCCCACAACATTTAAACTTCTCCATTGCCCATTTTAAAATCCTCCCATACAGCTTACCAATTCAATTTGTGACACTTATACTAAGGTAATTCCTGCACACAATCTTCCTTCTTTTTTTTTACATATGGGGCTTAGATACGCTAAGTTCCATTCTGCTGGAACTATCTCCTCACATCACATACATTTATTAAATAACTTACGTATATATTCAAAATTCTTGGGCCATACCTCACTAATTCTTCAGATACACTTCCAGGCCCTGGTGATTTCCAAGATTTCATTTGTGTAGCCGCCTTGTTATTTTTTTCTACCTCTTCACCACTCCCGCCTCTCTCATAACTCCCAGTTATTTTCTTGTACTCTCCGTCTGCTTAGCTGGTTGCGCCGGCACGGTAGCTCAGCGTGTTCGGTCAGAGGGTTAGTTGCCCTCTGTAATAATAATAATAATAAAAAAAACTGAGTGAATGGATCGACAATGATTTTCAACGGGTGGGTGTCAGGGGATGTCAACAAATGCAACGAACAATCGCGAACAAGGTGGTAACATGCTTGCATTCCATGCGTTGGGCCCTGGTTCGATTCCCAGTCGGATCGGAGATTTTCTCCGCTTGGGGACTGGGTGTTGTGTTTGCCTCATCATCGGCTGCAAGTCGCCTAATGTAACGCCGACTGAAATAAGACTTGCACTTGGCAGCAGAACTCGGCTGGGACATCCCGGCCAACAATGCCATACGATCATTTTACTTATTTATTTCCTTGTACTCTGCCCTTTCTTATTTTAGCGGGCGTTTAAAATGCTTCTCACACTCAAACGGGCTGATAATCGGCAGGTTTGCTTTTTCATTTACTTCTTTTCACAGCCCTCCAACAGTTTTCCGTGCTGCCACCACTTTTGTTACCCTTATGCACCAATCGATCTCCTCGCATTTAGCCTCCCAGGTTCCATTTTTCCTTCTACAGATGTCCTATTTTACTTCTCTGTTCATTGTTACATACAGGGGGCTGTCATGTTTGTCCCGTTTTCTCAACCAGTTATTTAAGCTTGCTTTGCGGTGCGTTCTTATTGCACTTCGGATACCGAGCGAAAGCAAAGTAAGTTTCTAAGTGCTGGTGGAGAGGCGGGAGCGACATTTCAAAGGCGTGGCACCGCGTCGGCCCCCGCGCTGTGTGACGTCACTCGGTCCCGCTAGGAACTAGAGATGACATACGCTGCCCAAGCCGCCTTCCCGCGCGTTCGTAATTTCGGCCATTCTCTGCAAGTTTCCAGACTCTGCTTCTCCAATATAAGCAGAGCACCGTGCCAACTCAAGCACTCAGTATTTATTCCTGATGACGATGGCGGAAACGGCTGTGCGACAGTTAGAGGATTACGTTCGAAATAAGTGCGGCGGAAGTGTTCTAGGACAGAGAAAGAAATTTTTATAATCCTGGGAAGACGTCTTTACATGTTTATTTAGCCCAAGAGATTAGAAGGTAGGAAGGTTAAGGTTTAATGTACCGTCGCTGACGAGGTCATTAGAGAGCAAACACAAGCTCGTATTTGGGTAGGATGGAGAATAAAATCGGCTCTGCTCTTTCAAAGAAACCATCTCGGCATTCGCCTTTTGCGATTTACTGACGGACCTGCTAGTCTGGTGGTAAAGTGCATTCCTAGGTATCCAAAGGTTGTGCGACCGAAATATTTCAGTCCGCAGGTAAACGATCTTCAGCTCTCATTGTTGTGAAGATTTACCTGGTACAACACGTGGTTCGGATTCCGCATAAACTTTAGGCCCTCTGTCGCCAGTAGGTTACTGGGTAACAAGCGAGTCGCTCAAGGGGAGAAAGGGGGGGGGGGGGGAGGGCAACTGAAAGACTTGCACCGGACCGTTGTACCACACGGAATAATGTGATTTAGGAAAATTACGGAAATCCTGGATCTGGATGGCCGGTAGGATATTTGAACTGAAAATGAGGCCATTGCCTCACCACTATGCAATCTCAAGAAACGAGTGAGAAAGACAGATAGATGACAATGAAAATAATGGCTTCCCGATCGTAATGACGTATACAAGTTGTGATATATTAACGAAAAACTTTTCAGCTATTCAGGAAAATATTTGCTTTATTATAATTCCATTCTTAGATCACAAAATTTATTTGTTATCGGATAATTAATTTGTATATATATAATTGCCAATAAATTAATTACCTGATTGTATTACCGTTACACGTATCACGTCGATGCATGTGATGGTGCAGTCAAAATCATTAGCCGTTTCTGCTTCGTCAGACAAACAGAACTGCGGTACGAGTGAGCGCATTGTTCGTATTTAATAATGTTTTCACCAATGAGCTGTAATTCTTTCTCTAATTAAACTGTTTCGATTGTGCAAAGAGAGGGTACAAACTTTTGGCACAAAACATGGTTTCCTACTAAATTTCTATATATAAAAGGCTGACTGACTAGCTAACTGACTGACTCATCATCGCCCAGCCCAAATTGCTAATGACAGAAAATTCATATTTGGATAAGGTGCGTATCTTATCCTATGTTGTTGTTGTTGTGGTCTTCAGTCCTGAGACTGGTTTGATGCAGCTCTCCATGCTACTCTGTCCTGTGCAAGCTTCTTCATCTCCCAGTACCTACTGCAACCTACATCCTTCTGAATCTGCTTAGTGTATTCATCTCTTGGTCTCCCTCTACGATTTTTACCCTCCACACTGCCCTCCAATGCTAAATTTGTGATCCCTTGATGCTTCAAAACATGTCCTTCCAACCGATCCCTTCTTCTAGTCAAGTTTTGCCACAAACTTCTCTTCTCCCCAATCCTATTCAATACATCCTCATTAGTTACGTGATCTATCATCTTATGCTATAGGAGTCGTTTGAAAAGGGATTTTTCGCCCATAACTAGGTGAAATAGGGGATGAAGCCTTTCTTTTTAATGTCATTATTAAGGCAGTTCTGAAACTACACTCCTGGAAATGGAAAAAAGAACACATTGACACCGGTGTGTCAGACCCACCATACTTGATCCGGACACTGCGAGAGGGCTGTACAAGCAATGATCACACTCACGGCACAGCGGACACACCAGGAACCGCGGTGTTGGCCGTCGAATGGCGCTAGCTGCGCAGCATTTGTGCACCGCCGCCGTCAGTGTCAGCCAGTTTGCCGTGGCATACGGAGCTCCATCGCAGTCTTTAACACTGGTAGCATGCCGCGACAGCATGGACGTGAACCGTATGTGCAGTTGACAGACTTTGAGCGAGGGCGTAGAGTGGGCATGCGGGAGGCCGGGTGGACGTACCGCCGAATTGCTCAACACGTGGGGCGTGAGGTCTCCACAGTACATCGATGTTGTCGCCAGTGGTCGGCGGAAGGTGCACGTGCCCGTCGACCTGGGACCGGACCGCAGCGACGCACGGATGCACGCCAAGACCGTAGGATCCTACGCAGTGTCGTAGGGGACCGCACCGCCACTTCCCAGGAAATTAGGGACACTGTTGCTCCTGGGGTATCGGCGAGGACCATTCGCAACCGTCTCCATGAAGCTGGGCTACGGTCCCGCACACCGTTAGGCCGTCTTCCACTCACGCCCCAACATCGTGCAGCCCGCCTCCAGTGATGTCGCGACAAGCGTGAATGGAGGGACGAATGGAGACGTGTCGTCTTCAGCGATGAGAGTCGCTTCTGCCTTGGTGCCAATGATGGTCGTATGCGTGTTTGGCGCCGTGCAGGTGAGCGCCACAATCAGGACTGCATACGACCGAGGCACACAGGGCCAACACCCGGCATCATGGTGTGGGGAGCGATCTCCTACACTGGCCGTACACCTCTGGTGATCGTCGAGGGGACACTGAATAGTGCACGGTACATCCAAACCGTCATCGAACCCATCGTTCTACCATTCCTAGACCGGCAAGGGAACTTGCTGTTCCAACAGGACAATGCACGTCCGCATGTATCCCGTGCCACCCAACGTGCTCTAGAAGGTGTAAGTCAACTACCCTGGCCAGCAAGATCTCCGGATCTGTCCCCCATTGAGCATGTTTGGGACTGGATGAAGCGTCGTCTCACGCGGTGTGCACGTCCAGCACGAACGCTGGTCCAACTCAGGCGCCAGGTGGAAATGGCATGGCAAGCCGTTCCACAGGACTACATCCAGCATCTCTACGATCGTCTCCATGGGAGAATAGCAGCGTGCATTGCTACGAAAGGTGGATATACACTGTACTAGTGCCGACATTGTGCATGCTCTGTTGCCTGTGTCTATGTGCCTGTGGTTCTGTCAGTGTGATCATGTGATGTATCTGACCCCAGGAATGTGTCAATAAAGTTTCCCCTTCATGGGACAATGAATTCACGGTGTTCTTATTTGAATTTCCAGGAGTGTATATCCACGAAAATTGGTATTTGGTTTCCCGGTCAGAAATAAAGAAATATTCGTTTCAGTATTTTTGGAAATTTAACTTTATGGGGGTGAAATAGTGGGTGAAAACTTTTTTTGAAAATATAAGGAACTACTAAAGTATTTCTAAAGCTAGATCTATTAACATTGGTGTTTGATTAATCGGTTACGAATTTAAAAAGTCGTATTCAAGTGGTTTTCGTGTCTGAACCCCTAAGGAGGCGAAATAGGGGGTGAGATTTTTTATGAAAATGTTTTATTATGAAATCTTTAAAAATTGGTATTGGCTTCTCGATTAGAGATGAATGAGTGTGTGTTTCAGTGGTTTTGGAAATTCATCTCTTAAGGGGGTAAAATACGGTCAGAATGATTTCACTGATTCATCATCGCCCAGCCCAAAGCTCTAAGGATAGAAACTTGAAGTTTGGAGACAGTGTGGATCTCGCACAGTAGGTATCGTTTATGCAGGAATTGTCCGAAATTCCACTCTTAAGAGGTGTGAAATACCGGATGAAAGACTTTTTGAAAGTATGTCACTATTAAGGGAATTTTGAAGCTAGAACTATGAAAACTGAGATTTTGTTTCTCATTAAGAAAATTAAAAATTCATTTTGCAGCATTTTTGCAAATTCAACCACTAAAGGGGTAAGATAGTGGACGAAAGTATTTTGAAAATAAATACCTACTGAAGAACTACTAAAGGGCTTTTGAAGCTGCATCTATTACAATTGATATTTGAGCTTCCATTAAGAAATAAAAAAAATACGTATTTCAGTGCTTCTGGAAACTCAAGCTGTAATAGAGTTCAGTAGGGGATGAAAATTGTTAAGAAAATATTGTTGTTGTTGTTGTTGTTGTCTTCAGTCCTGAGACTGGTTTGATGCAGCTCTCCATGCTACTCTATCCTGTGCAAGCTTCTTCATCTCCCAGTACCTACTGTAACCTACATCCTTCTGAATCTGCTTAGTGTACTCATCTCTCGGTCTCCCTCTACGATTTTTACCCTCCACGCTGCCCTCCAATGCTAAATGTGTGATCGCTTGATGCCTCAAAACATGTCCAACCAACCGATCCCTTCTTCTAGTCAAGTTGTGCCACAAACTTCTCTTCTCCCCAATCCTATTCAATACCTCCTCATTAGTTACGTGATCTATCCACCTTATCTTCAGTATTCTACTGTAGCACCACAAAGAAAATATTTAGTTACATTAAAAAGCATTTACAGCTAAATTTACGAAAACTGGTGTTTCACTTCTCGGTTACATGTATAAATGTATTTATTGAGGGATAAAACTTTCTATGGAAACATGTCCCCAAGAGCGCAAAACACTCTAATAGAATCAATTTTGTGGTCAGAAATACATACGCAGAAGACTACGCTTGTATGCTCTTAAATAGTGTGAGAAGCTTAGAAAGTGTTCCAGATTGTGAAAAATATAAAATTCGATATTCCAGTGTTCCTTCATACACACATCAAAAAAGTTTTGCATCACCTCGGTTCCGAGAGTTCCGGAACCTGTACAGAAAATTGGAATAGAGGTTAACATAAACATCATTTCCGCCCTTTTTATTGCTCATGAAAACCACACATTGCATGTTGTACCACCACATAGCGAGACCTTCAGAGGTTGTTGTCCAGATTGCTGTACACACCCGTACCTCTGATACTCAGTAGCACGTCCTCTTGCATTGATGCACGCCTGTATTTGTCGTGGCATACTATCCACAAGTCCATCAAGGCACTGTTAGTCCATATTGTCCCACTCCTCAATGACGATTCGGCAAAGATAGCTCAGGGTGGTTGGTGGGTCACGTCGTCCGTAAACAGCTCTTTTCAATCTATCCCAGGAAATTTCGATAGGGTTCATGTCTGGAGAACATACTGGCCACTCTAGTCGGGTGATGTCGTTATCCTGAAGGAAGTCATTCACAAGATGTACACGATGGGGGCGCAGATTGTCATCCAGGAAGACGAATGCCTCGCCAGTACGCTTCCGATATGGTTGCCCTATCGGTCGGAGGATGGCATTCACGTGTCGCACAGCGTTACGGCGCTTTCCATGACCATCAGCGGCGTACGTCAGCCCCACATAATGCCACATCAAAACAGCAGGGAACCTCCATCTTGCTGCACTCGTTGGACAGTTTGTCTAAGGCGTTCATGCTGACCAGGTTGCCTCCAAAGCCGTCTTCGACAACTGTCTGGTTAAAGGCACATACGACACTCGTCGGTGAAGAGAACGTGATTCCAATCCTGAGCGGTCCATTCTGCTTGTTGCCGGGCCCATCTCTACCGCGCTGCATGGTGGGGTTGCAAAGATGGACCTCGCCTCGTGAGTGAAGTTGTGCCTCATGATGCCTATTGTGGATAGTTTGAGTCGTAACACGACTTCCTGTGGCTGCACGAAAAGCATTATTCAACATGTCAGGGTTCCTCCGAGCCAAAATCCGTAGGTAGCGGTCATCCACTGCAGTAGTAGCCCTTGGGTGGCCTGAGCGAGGCGTGTCGTCGACAGTTCCTGTCTCACTGTATCTCCACGTCTGAACACCATCGCTTTGGTTCACTCCGTAGCGCCTGAACGCTTCCCTTGTTGAGAGCCCTTCGTGGCACAAAGTAACAATGCGGGCGCGATCGAAACGTGTAGTGGTTAATAAAAAAGAAAAAAGAGAAGAAAAGAAAAGGTTGAAAATGTGAGAAGAAATGGTGAATAAAAAGTGGGTTTTAAAATCGTTAATGACCGTGAAAAATGGAAAGAATGAAATGCAAATCGGACTTCGTATAACAGAAAAGTTATAGGACTTCATGATTCGGAAAAGCTATTGTTGGGGTATTCCTTGTGGCGTTTCTGAGCAAAAGTCAAACCAATTTCCACTACAAACATTAATTGAAAAGAACAGAGAATAACAAAATGTAACTGACAGGGGGAAATGGCGTAGATAAGAGTTCATCCTTTCATCCTTTACCATTTTAACATGTCTTCTTTCGTGCGGCGTCCAGGTCTTCAAAAATCTCCTACTTCATTTCTGCGTGAAAAGTCTGCTCCGAAATCTTGCAACCGTCCAGGAATCACTATTTTATACAAATCAAAATCATCTTGACACTGATCTTATTTTACGTTGCTATTTCCATCCTTCGGATTTCATAACAACTTCCACAATATGTCTACACATTAATAAGTTTTTTCGTCTTAATCAGATCAAGACAAGCTAAAAAGTTTTTACGTCTGCATTAAGCTTCGGCTCTCAAGAGACAATACACGGATAAAAAAAAGGAGTTACAATTTTTTGTACCTTCATTTTCTGCCGTCGAGCGCTCATACAGCTGCGACGGTATAATTTATATCTGAGTCCCGCTACATCACAGAACACCACGCTAGAAACGCCATATTGACCGTCTATGCATGGTTGAACTACAGAGAATACGAGTCGTGTGCCTCCTTCTTGGTGGAATGACTGCAACTGATCGGCTGTCGGACCTCCTTCGTCTAATAGGCGCTGCTCATGAATGGTTGTTTACATCTTTGGGCGTTTTTCGTGGCATCTCTGAACAGTCAAAGGGACTGTGTCTGTGATACAATATCCACAGTCAACGTCTATCTTCAGGAGTTCTGGGAACCGGGGCGATGCAAATCTTTTTTTGATGTGTGTAGAAGTATATCGTCCCATCGCAACCGTTTTTTAAATTTTATGTATTTTTCGTCGTTTCAGCTGTCCGTCTTTAATGTTTTTAATTTTAAACGTAAATAGAATTTATGTTTTTATTCTTCTACCGTCAATGTTATATCTTTACGAAAGCTCTTTCCTGAAAATCCGAGGATTGTGCCACTGATAACCGACCAGCCGTCCATATGGGGCTTGGGGAATGAAATAACAATAGGGAAAAAAAATAGATTCGTATCGTCAGAGGTGCGTTTGCGAATTAGGTTACCTCTATGTACTTACATTTTCTAGCTCTGAAGATTGCCATTACCGATCGAAATTAATTACAGAACTGCAAATGAACAGTTTGAATCAAGACTGGAATTATCATAATGCAAAGCAATGACATATCGCCTGCATTAAATCATTGGAGACAGGACCAATGGAAAAATTCCAGAAGATCTGGTGGAGAAGTAATACAAAAGAAACATGCAACATTATTTCCATTAACTGGAGCAATGTTGTAATTGTTGAACTTCGTAAAACAGGTACAGCATAAAAAAATCATAGACAGTCTGCCTCTTCCCACCCTCTCTTTCTTTCCCTCCTGTTTGTAATATCTGAACCAGGATATTACCGAACCATTTCGTTCTGTGTTCGAATGCCTTTTGCATGATTCAGAATCTCTCGAGGATTTAGAATATTTTCTCCGCAAGAAGTCGAGTTAAACTGCTGAACGACATTCAGGATTCAAACGGAGCAGTCATCTTGAAAACTCGCTTTGGTTTCGATGCCAGATGCGTCCCTGTTCCGCATTAGAAGCGTGTTCGTATAATTTTGACTAACTTCTGTATCTCCACTGCCTTCCCGCGTAATTAGCGCCGAGCTGCCGGTAGGCACCAGAGGTGTACCTTTCATTAGCGTCGAGCGCTCGTCATGTGTGACAGCGTGTGTCGTCGAGTGCTAGGGCTATCGGCGTGGTAGTCAGGCAGCGCCGCGAAACGTAACGCGGCTAATCTAATCTTATCCGCCAAATGAATTTCGAGTGGATACTCCCAGCGCTGCTTAACAAAGTACGAGTAAAGCGTAGTTACCATACAGAGGCATCTGACAGGCGAACAGAGATTCATCCTCGTGGTGCTGAAAGAGCAGCGGGCTGCATTAGTACGTGCCGCCTACAGCGGGCTCACAAGATCACCAGTTTTGGCTTTTGCAGCTGAACCGTGCATTTACTTTCAAAAACTTTTCTTAAAGAATTTACTTTATTTACCAGCGATTCATCAAGAACATTAACACATTTAATCACACTATGTGAGCGTGGAAGTAGTTACCAGTGACGAAAACAAATTAAATTTTTTTTCAATAAATGGATATTTTGTTCCAAAAGCCCCCCTTTAAAAAAAAAAACATTTAAAATTATAATCAGAAAGCACCCGCAAAATATCAAGTTACAATTTTATTCAGAGGCAGAAAGAACATATATTGACAGTATGAGCTTTCGGGCTGAGAACCTTGCCGCTGCCTTTTGACACGTCCGTAATCACGACCGCTCACAAGAACCTCTGAAACACTACACGGGTGCAAATCTGCAACGCACTAGATTACTTCAAAAATTTTAACAACGCACACACGCACATAAACTATGCACCCCGTAGGAGGGATGGAAATGGTACAAATCAATAACATAAAAAAAATAACTTGTCACCGAAGGTGCAAACTTGACTAAAAAAAAAACTCTTGTGTTGGAAGGATGGCAACTTTATGCACTAAAATGACCATTTAAATAAAAACTCATGGAATGCAGTCTTACATAAAACGTACAAATATGCTCTACATTACACATATACCGCCTCTCAAGATGATAGGCCAGATAAAAACATATTTCAGGAATTCAGCCTTTACACCTTAAGCAATAAATTCGTTAACACCGAATCCGACAAACATGACAGGGGCACCAGATTACGTACGGCAGACCGACAGACAGACACTAACTGCCAAACAAATGCGGACGAGAGACAGACGAGCAAGCTAGGGACGAGAGACCGACCAAGAAAACAAGTAGAATTTAAAGAGTAACTAAAACAACATATCACGAATCACTTCTAATAAACTGCAATTTCTCGAGAAGACCTGGCGCAGCACCCCCAAATCGCTCTCCCGAACCGTCCGCTGCCAGCCGCTTCAACGGACGCAGAAGGCGCGCCGATTCCCCGTCTCACGGCGTCGCAGCTCGCGCCGGCCCGACCTATGTCGTGGGTTGACTCCTGTTGCTGTCGTGTCGGACGCGAAGCCACTACCCCTAGCTATACGGCTCGGCCCACTGGGCTGACGTGGCGAACTCACACGCTCAAGGCGGACAAGTCATCTTGTGTCTCAGTGCGCGACCGACCAACCGATCGGTCCAACCGCCAATGTCCGTTGCCTGAGCAACTCGAGTAGACTGGCGACCTAACACGTACTAGCTCTCCGGACGACAGACACTGACTGCCCCACACTGACCCGACCCGGCTGACCAACTGACCGGACTCGCTGAGACTGACAGACTGTCCCTTTGCCGAGTTCTTTTTTTCCCTTATTGTCATTTTACACCCTACAAGGTGGACTGGCAGGGGCAACAGTACGCGGGCGGCGAAAACACTGAAGCACCCCTTGCCGAGCTCAGAGCGCCCCTTAAATGCACGTGAACAGGCAACCTTTCCCCTTTTCCACCAGAGGCATACACCAAAGCTGCGATTGCCACAGCGGCGCCATGATAAGCCGTCTTTATTCCGAGGAATAATACAATATGTAGATACAATACATTATATACACAAAGATGACATATTGTACGCCATGTCCACCACCGAGGTGGGGACTTACAGGGCGAATAAAATAATAATATAATAAATAAATATAAAGTATTGTGGAAAACGGAAGAGAACAAAGATAGACAAAGAGAAAGACAAAGAACACAGAATAAAGACGGGTATTTCTCCTGTGGATAGGCCCCAGGAGTCAAGGCGAAGAAAATATCCAGCAGTCTATCCGACGCCGGCACGTGGCATCGGCCTTGCGGACGTCATTCGTTCGTAAATACGGTAACTCGTGTAGCAGCTCTGCAGTACTCTTGTGCTGAGCACCGCCAGTTCTCGGGGTCGAAATCCTAATGTGAAAAGATCCTTCGCCGACGCTGGAGACCATACGCCCCTCCAGTTCAATGTTGCGGTGGACACAGTCACCTCCTCGACGTCACGGTGCAGATTGGAGATGGCACGCCGGATGGATGGCGTGTCGTAGTAGGCCGCCTTCTGAGAGTGACACCAGTCGAGCCGGAGATGGTCTCCGACTACCTGGGCGTCGATCACGCGGGCGGTGCCGTCTTTGACCGCCACCACGTCAGGCTTGCGTATCCCCTCAGGTGTACGGAGGTGGGGCTCCACAGAGACATTGAAGCCCCTCTGCGCGAGTCCACGAGCGACATAGCGCACAATTGCGTCATGACGCTTTACTCGGGACCCGTGCGTTCTGTAGCAAGCCTGTAATACGTGGTTGGCGGTCTCCACGGCCTGGCAGCCCGCGCGGCATCTGGTGTCCGCTTCCCGCCCCCGGCTACGCCGTGCCCTCGTCGGGAAGGCGTTGATGCGGGCGCGGAGAGCATCGATGTAGTTACGCCCAGATAGAAGACGACTGGTGTCGGCGACCCACTGATGTTGCCCTTTGACGGCGGCGGAAGATGACAGCGCTGCGCCGTCGATGGCAACGTGTAGGCGTGCTGCCCACATTTCTCCAACCTGCGTTGACGATTTGAGGAGGTGGCCCTCCCACATAAGATGCCGCTCCAGCACCTCGATCTCATGCTGCACCTCATCCAGGCCTGCACCGTCGAAGGCTGGCCCGACCTTCTTCAACGCCAGGAGACGGGACCGACGAAGGTTTGGCCCCATCCAGCGGCACGATGGAATGCCGAGGCCCCCCTGGGCAACAGGAGCGTGGAAGTAGCCCAGGGGAGTGTCCGCTGGGAGGCGGAACCATCTCCTGACGGCGGCTCGGACGGCGATGTCTGCAGATTTTAGCGCACCCAGGCGGGTGCGGCTAAGTGCCAGCCCATGGTACAGGCCAGGAAGGAGCACATTCGTGAGAGCATAGAGGCGCTGTTGCGGCTTGAGCGGAGCTCGCGTGATGACATCCAGCTGCTCCCCCAGATGACGTCGGGGGTTGAAGATGCAGCGACCGGCGGTGGAGAATTGCAGTCCCAGGTACCGGAAGGTCTCACCCACGCGCAGGGCAGGCATGGTGGTGTTGCCTGCCCTGAAGGTGACGTCCCCATCCACCTTCACCTTCTTCTCGCGTCCTGACGCGACCAAGGCGAGGGTGAAACACTTCCGGGCGTTGACCTGCAGCCCCAGATGTGCGAGGGCTGCGATGGCTGCGTCGATGAGGGACTGCAAGCCCCTCGCGGTCGATGCGAAGAGCAGGATGTCATCAGCAAAGGCCGCAGCGTTGATTCTGCGACCAAGTATGCGAGCTCCGATGTGGGAGGGCAGTTGTCCTAAAACATGGTCCACCGCAAAATTGAAAAGGAGGGGGGAGAAGGGATCGCCCTGACGGACGCCCCGTGACGGCTGCACAGACACGCCCACGCCGGCGCCGCCAGCTATCACCGTCGCGCTGCTCTCGTAGCACCGGTCGACGTATTCAATAAAGCTCTCCGGTAGGCCATGAGCCCTCAGCACAGGGCGAAGGGCTGCATGATCCACCGAATCGAAGGCCTTAGAAACGTCGACCGACGCCACAAAGACAGAGCGGCAGGAGCGGACTGCGTCGGTGAGAGCAGTGTCTAGGATGAACGTATTCTCCAACATCCCGTCCCGAGGGACGAATGCCCGCTGACGTTCGTCCACAGCACATGCATGCATCAGGCGTGACGCAAGAACCTTATGGAAGGTCCGCGCCAGCACCGAGCAGACCGTGATGGGGCGAAAGTCAGCAGGGGATGTTGGTGCAGTCGTTTTGGGGAGGAGGGACGTACGTGCGCGAAGCAGACGCTCTGGAAGGGCACGGGCCAGAATAAAGAGGTTCATCAACTTCACGAGGACTTCGTGCGGCAGGCGCCGCAGCTCGACGGGAGTAAGGCCGTCCGGGCCGGCTGCTGAACCTCTGGGCGGCAAGGCAGCGGCGACCTCCTCATATGTGACCGGCCCCCACAGGCGCTCAGGAGCAACAGGCTCTGAATGCGGCAGGAGGCGGTCACGGATGAAGCCCGCGGTGGAGATGGGCTTCTTCGTGAAGAGGTCCGCCCAGAAGTCCAGCAGACCGGGGATGTCAGGCGGCGGCTGCAGCAGGGTGCCATCCAGAAGGCCACGCACGCAGCGCGCGCGCGACCGCCGGAAGGCACCTTGTGTCTTGGCGTACTCCCATCGGCGCCGTTTGCGCCTTTGCTGCGGCGGAGCAGCAGGAGGCCGCTTAGGTGGTTGGCGCGGCCTCTGTGTCCTCGTGGCTGACCTCTCTTCTCTGGACCCGACCGACGCAAGGGCGTCCGGAGGCATGCCCAGGATGACTTCGGGCAGTGCTCCCGGCCCCAGACCGATAATTCGGTCTAGTGCCGAGAAGCGCTGAGCGGAAGCGGGTAGCCCCGCTAGATGCTCCCAGACGGCGGCGTCAGTCGGCCCCTCCAGCGGCGGCCCGGTGGTGTCGGCCGCGAAGTCCGTATCTGCGTCAACGGGTGGCGCAGCACTATCGCCCGCGTCTGGCGGCGGCCTCACCGCTCCCCGGCGGGACGCCGGCTCTTCCCCCCGACCGACTTCAAGCGCCTCCATGAATTGGCGGACAAGCTGCTTGTGGGCAGCCTTCCGCCTCTGGCACTTGATCGCCTCAAGTGTTCGGTCGGGGAATATCCTCGTCAGCTCTTGATTGACGAAGAAGAACCGTGCGTCCCTCTCAAGGAAAAGTTCGGCCTCCGCTTTGGCGAGCGATAGGACCTCTTCTTCCGTCCACCTCGCGCGATGCCTCTCCGTGACGATCTCCGCGTTGGCGGCCGCAGGATGTTGGCGGCGGCGATGGACCCCGAGACCGTTCTTGGTTGTAAAGCTGCGGTGGCACTCACTGCAGGCGTAAGAAGCTACACAAGTTACCGTATTTGCGTCACGGCCGGTTGGCCGGATAGATGCTGGGGAAGCTGGGGTGGCGCCTTCAGCGGAAGGACCACCACTTATATTATTATATAGACTGCCCCCAACTAAAAGGGATAATGCGAGGGGGGGCTGGTAACCCCCCCAGGCCCCTGGTGCGGTCTTCTGCTCAGCGAAATCAGCGGGCCCACGTGAAGGGGAGAAGACCGCAGAAGTGGAGAGGCTAAGTGGGCTATCAGAAACGGAGGGCGACTGCTTTACACTACGCGCTGCGGCGCGCTCTACAAGACAGCAAATTTTACCACGGCTCAGCAGCCATCATCAATTTAATGGTTACAGAACTAATAACGTAAGCGTGTAGTCGATACAATGATTGAAGGTATTCCCGTCGTTCGACAGGTTCTGACGTTTAGACTGATAATAACAGCAGAAAGAGAGCAATGAGAGAAGCATACAATGATTTTGAAAGTAAGACGTTGTCACGCAGCCTGACCCTTTGGTCATATGTAAAATCAGTAAGTAGGTCTATTCATTCTCTCAGCAACCACCGAAACAGAAGATAACAGAGAGAAGCCCGAAATACTGAATTCGGTCTTTCGAAGTTGTTTCACCGCGAAAGATCATAACACTGTCCCTCCTTTCAATCGTCGTACGAATGGCAGATATTGATATAAACGATCGCGGAACTGAAAAGCAGTTAAACCGCTTAGTAGTAGAAAGGTGTCAGGACCAGATGAGATACCTATAAGATTCTATAAAGATTATGCCAAAGAACTTGCTCAACTTCTAGCAGTAATTCATCGAAGATCGCTTGAGCAACGGAAGGTACCTACGACCGGAAAAAAAGGCAGGTCATTCCCGTTTTTAGGAAAGACCGAAAGACAGGTCCACACAATTATAGACCTATATCGTTGCGTCAATCTGTTGTAAAGGGTTGGGTTGGGTTATTTGGGGAAGACCAGACAGCGAGGTCATCGGTCTCATCGGATTAGGGAAGGACGGGCAAGGAAGACGGCCGTGACCTTTCAAAGGAACCATCCCGGCATTTGCCTGGAGCGATTTAGGGAAATCACGGAAAACCTAAACCAGGATGGCCGGACGTGGGATTGAACCGTCGTCCTCCCGAATGCGAGTCCAGTTTGCTAGCCACTGCGCCACGTCGCTCAGTCAATCTGTTGTAGAATTATGGAACATATTTTATGCTTAAGAATTATGACGTTTTTGGAAAATGACATCTCCTCTACAAAAATCAACATGGATTCCGCAAACAGAGATCCTGCGAAACTCAGTTCGCTCGGTTCCTCCATGAGACCCAAAGCGCAGTGGACAACGGCGCTTAGATTGATATCGTGTTCCTTGATTTCAGTAAGGCATTAGACACTGCCCCACATTTCTGTTTACTGAAAAATATACAAGGTTACGGAGTCTCGGAGCAGAGTTTCCATTGAATTCAAGACTTTCTTGCAGATAGAACTTAACAAGTCGCCCTTTAACGGAACAAAATCGACAGAAGCAAAGGTAATATCCAGAATACCATAGGGTCCAAAATGGTTCAAATAACTCTGAGCACTATGGGACTTAACATCGATGGTTATCAGTCCCCTAGAACTTTGAACTACTTAAACCTAACTAACCTAAGGACATCACATAACACCCAGTCAGCACGAGGCAGAGAAAATCCCTGACCCCGCCGGGAATCGAACCCGGGCGTGGGAAGAGAGAACGCTACCGCACGACCACGAGCTGCGGACAGTACCAGATGGTAGTGTGATAATACCGTTGCTGTTTACTATACAAACGATCTAGTGGAAAGCGTGGGATGCTCTTTAAGGCTATTCGTAGGCGACACAGTTGTCTGTATCAAAGTCGCAGCGCCAGAAGATAGTAATAACTTGCAGAACGACCTGCAGGGAATTGATGAATCGTGCAGCCTCTGGCAGTTGACTCTGAACGTAAGTAAATGTAACATATTGCGTATACACAGGAAAAGAAGTCCACTACTGTACAGCTACACTATTGATGATAAACAGCTGGAGACAGCGTCTGCCATAAAATATCTAGGCGTAACTATCCAGAATGACCTTAAGTGGTATGGCCACATAAAACAGATAGTGGGAAAAGCAGACACCAGACTCAGATTCGTCTGAAGAATCCTAAGGGAATGTAACACATCCACGAAATAAATGGCTTATAAGGCGCTTGTTCGCACTATTCTTGAGTATTGTTCATCCATCTGTGATCCCTAGCAGGTAGGACTAATAAATGTGGAACGTCCCCTTAGAAAAATTAATGAATTACTGTGCTGATAAACCTCTTACATTATTTCGTCTTTAAACAGCAGAGCAAAACTGAACGTACTCAGACATTTCGCTCTTTACCTATTCTGATCAACACTAAACTGACACACAATATTTTTTTATCGCAACGCAATCTGACTTTCAATAATCCCTACAAAAGAATGGCTCTGACTAACATTAACCTATACCTTTCACAAATCACTTACCTAAAAAAAATCTTGGTTACTCGAACTACTGCAATACAGCGAGCGCCACTACTGCCAGCTAACTAAAAGATTCAAACTACGGAAGTCACTAACTACTGATAGGCACAGTTAGCAAATGAAAGGTTTTAATAGAGAACAAACAATGTATTTACCTTAATAGTGTTCAAAAGTCATAATATATATAGCAGTACATGATATCCATTCTTACAAATGTACTGTTTTTGATGGACACACGTCCAGATCATCCGCTCTCAAAACTCCGCCATTTCTCTTCCCACTTCCACCACTGCTGGCGGCTCACCTCCAACTGCGCAACGCTACGCTCTGGTAACGGCCAACTCCCCAACACTACAATAGCCAACAACAATGCAAACCAGCCACAGACTGCACACAGCACAGCCAGTGATTTTCATACAGAGCGCTACGTGGCGGTGGCGTTACCAATATAAGAACCTAAACAGCCTACTTACAAATGAGATAGAGAAGATCCAACGAAGAGCGTCGCGTGTCATCACGGTATCGTTTAGGTGGAGAGAGAGCGTTACGGAGATGCTAAATAAACTCCACTGGCAGACGTTACAAGAGAGGCGTTGTGCATCACGGAGAGATTTACTATTGAAATTTCGGGATAGCACTTTGCCCGAGGAGTCGGTCAACGTATTACTTCCCACCACACACATCTCCACGAGGAGAAAATTCGAGAAGTTAGAACCAAAACAGAGGCTTGCCGACGATCATTCTTCCCACGCACTATTCGCGAGTGGAACGGGGTTGGAGGGATCAGATAGTGGTACCAAAGTAGCCTCCGCCACACACCATTTGGTGAATTGCGGAGTATGATGCAGATGAACAAACTTGGGCAGAGCTTACAGAGAGTCACCACGAACCGTCGAGAACAGATTACTGGTAGCTGGTTTCAGATCTCGAGTTGCCACACGACTTTTAACGCCGACACCGTACCAGAGGCAACTGAGACATGGATGGTGTAGAACGAGAGGTAACTGGGAACTGCGTGGCACTCTGTGGCCTTCGGCGATGAGTTACGCTACAGCATGAAGCGCTCAGATCGACGTCTCCGTGTCCGCAAACGACCTAGTGACAGGTCATAGGAAGCAGCAACTCCTGTGACCCAGACCGCTCTAGTAGACCTGTTGATAAAATACCGCTATATCGATACCTTTCCCAAATTATTTCGATATACATGAGTGATGTTCTACCGCGATATGTCGATATTGAATATCAATAACGAGTTCCAATTTTTATATTATATTTTTTTCGCAATTTTCTGTAAATATACGAAATAGTTCTTTTGAAATTGTAGTAGAATATAATTTTACTTTCCCTGTGTGAAGGAGTTGAGCTCCCGTCACTTCAAGTCTTTCTCTTTGATTGTGTGAAGCAAGTATAGGTGGCACAAAGAAGAAAACTATGGAAATTTGTGGTAATTTCCTAGGGGACCAAACTGCTGAGGTCATCGGTCTCTAGGCTTACACACTACTTAATGTAACTTAAATTAAGTTAGGCTAAGGACAACACTGACACCCATGCCCGAGGGAGGACTCGAACCTCCGACGGGGGAAGCCGCGCGAACCGTGGCAAGACGCCCACAGACCGCGCTGTTACACCTTGCGGCACTAAGAAGTCCGATTACGCTGCTAGGTGGCAGTGTGAGTGAAATAACAAAATTTTCCAAAGTGGAGAAATAGCACACCAGTCGCATTAAAAAACAATTTTTTTACGCAACTAGTGTGCTATGTATTCACATCGACATTGTTCAAAAACAGTTGCTGAAACTGATGAACGAAAATCTAAATGACAATTTAGGTGTTTGCTGTGGACGGAGACGTGTGACGGTGTATGCTGACGTAATCGGCGCTGGAGCTACCTACAGAAACTGCAATATTTAACTTCACTACGCAATTTTGACACTAGAACTGCTAAGTCGCTGGCGTTTGCAGAGTTGGAAAAACAGGGAAGTCGGCATGAAGTGTTCTGAACAAATCCGATATGTGACGAAACGGAGAGACCGGCCCACCGGACACTTTTATTGTGCAGTTACCATTGTTAGTAAAGTGGTTATTGCCAACCCCTGAACGTGCGTCGTTGTTCTTTCAATTCTTGCTCTAAGCCGGATACGCTGGCTGTTAGCTTGTTTATGTACAGCGTGTCTAATACTAAATCAATACTTAAATAAACAGCTCTGAAACCGGCAGAATATTTACAATGTGCAGCCGATATTTTTATAGGCCAGTATGTAAATATTTATCTCGTTATATGTCGATAGTTTTTTCGATTTATAGATGGCCGATAATGATATTTTTTAAGAGTCTATACATAAGGATTCCCCATATTGTTAAAAATATCAACAGTCCTACTCTCAATCTCCTGCACTCATGATGTGTATCGAGCAACTGGATTCGACAACAGAACTGATATGGTAATTGTAGGAGAAGTGCCGGCCGGAGTGGCCGAGCGGTTCTAAGCGCTTCGATCTGGAACCACGTGACCACTACGGTCGCAGGTTTCGAATCCTGCCTCGGGAAATGATGTGTGTGATGTCCTTAGGTTAGTTAGATTTAAGTAGTTGTAAGTTCTAGGGGACTGATGACCACAGCAGTTAAGTCCCATAGTGCTCAGAGCCATTTGTAGGAGTCCCGCATACTCACCGGTATTTGGGTACATTTCTGAAACTTGTAGTCATACCCAACATGACAAGTGTACCAAATGCCACTTTCTAACAGGATAATGCACGACCCCATACTGCACTTCACACCCTCAGACGCCTTCAGAAACCTGCGGATTCATGACTGGCCTCACCAAACGCTGATTTGTCATCCGTAGAGCGTGTCTGTGACCGGAAAGGAAGACGTACATTATGACACAAGCTTGTGTTTCAGGCATAGCATTTAATTTCTCAAAAATGGCATTCGGCGGCTGTTTGCTTCTTCTGCAACACAACAAATACGATAGTGTGTGCCCTTGGGCGTCACTCGTCGTACTGATGTTGACGGTGAACGTAACCTCTGAATGGAAAATTCAGTCCTCCTTTTGGCTACCGTGCTTTGTTGCCCATATAGGGAAGCACTCGGGAATAGACAGAAGACTTAAAAAGGAGCGAAAAAGTTTATATACACATACGGACAATTTTTCTTGTCTTCTTAGTTACAGACAGGTTTATTTTTTCATTACATGTCTGCTTCGTTTCTGTCTTTGTTTCCAAAATTTCCTGCTTGGTTCTAAGGTACTTTTTTCTTTTTCAAATCTTATTTGTTTTCGGTGGCATTAAGTCGAAGCTTTCTTATGTTTTTGTTAGCTGCCATAATAGTTGTAAATAAACAAATCCTTTCAGTATTGAGGACATACGTCGGTAGCTCAAGTTTATACTGTAGTTCTTACTGGACTAGTGTTTCGTGTGTACTGAACATTCTTCCCCTGCCAGGAATCAACTATTTCTGGAACGAACGGCAGCGAACAAGCGTGTTTTAGCGACCTCAGCTGGAGAGCGACGTGTTGTGTCTGACTTCCAGCCACAGGCGTGACGTCTGCTCGGCCGTAATCTTATTGGACTAGTGCGTAATGTACACTTCTGGTTGTAATGTATTCTGATCAGCACATGGCGGACATGCGTCTGATGTGCGGATTTGCTGTTTGCAACGCGTCTGGAATGGTTCAAATGGCTCGCAGCACTCTGCGACTAACATCTGAGGTCATCAATCCCCTAGAACTTACAACTACTTAAATCTAACTAACCTTAGGACATCACACACATCCATGCCCGAGGCAGGATTCGAACCTGCGACCGTAGCAATCGGGCGGCTCCAGACAGAAACGCCTAGAACCGCTCGGCCACACTGGCCGGCAATGCGTCTGGAGCCAGACGTTCGTATGCTGGAAGATTTCCTAATAGACATTTACCAAACGATAAGACCTTTCATAGAACACGTTTTGCGGAGGCAGGCTCTTTAGAGAAAAGGTTCTTTTATTGTGAAAAACCCCCGCAGTCGTGGACGAACTGTGTTAGCGTTCTGCGCGTAGTTACCAAGACTCGGCAGCCTCTGAAAGCCGCTACCCTTGTGGGACTCTATGGCACGGTTTTATGCTCAGAAAATTAAAGACTCTATCACGCTGCACTTTATCACGTAGGTGTTACCTGGGTGTGATAAGAGACTGCACACACGGGGACACTGCAGTGGGGCGGCGAACTTGCAGAATCCCAGAGGCACGGAAGGCAACTCCACGAAGACTTCACGTATTTAGTTACTAGAACTACACGTGCTGGCGGGATAACTGCCTAGCAGCAGGGTCGTGAAAACTTACGTAATTCCTTCTCGCTCTACAGAACGCGAGACAACCGCTGCGGTTACAGCACACAGCGTCTTCTCCACTATCTTCTCGAATCTATACGATGATCAGCACATCGAAAACCTCTCCAAAGCTCTAATACGTCACCAGAATGGCTGGGTTTAGTGATCACAAAGATTTGCATGTCTGGGAGTAATGATTCGGACTGTCATATACAGGGTGTTACAAAAAGGTACGGCCAAACTTTCAGGAAAAATTCCTCACACACAAAGAAAGAAAATATGTTATGTGGACATGTGTCCAGAAACGCTTACTTTCCATGTTAGAGCTCATTTTATTACTTCTCTTCAAATCACATTAATAATGGAATGGAAACACACAGCAACAGAACGTACCAGAGTGACTTCAAACACTTTGTTATAGGGAATGTTCAAATGTCCTCCGTTAGCGAGGATACATGCATCCAGCCTCCGTTGCACGGAATCCCCGATGCGCTGATGCAGCCCTGGAGAATGGCGTATTGTATCACAGCCGTCCACAATACGAGCACGAAGAATCTCTACATTTCGTACCGGGGTTGCGTAGACAAGAGCTTTCAAATGCCCCCATAAATGAAAGTCAAGAGGGTTGAGGTCAGGAGAGCGTGGAAGCCATGGAATTGGTCCGCTTCTACCAATCCATCGGTCACCGTATCTGTTGTTGAGAAGCGTACGAACACTTCGACTGAAATGTGCAGGAGCTCCATCGTGCATGAACCACATGTTGTGTCGTACTTGTAAAGGCACATGTTCTAACAGCGCAGGTGGAGTATCACGTTTGAAATCATGGCGGTGAATCGAGGAAGTGCAGTACATACTGACGAAACTAAAATGAGCCCTAACATGAAAATTAAGCGTTACCGGACACATGTTCACATAACATATTTTCTTTATTTGTGTGCGAGGAATGTTTCCTGAAAGTTTGGCCGTACCTTTTTGTAACACCCTGTATATAAAGTTATTAATTGCAACTGAAAATTACAGATTGACTGACAGCACACGCCATCACTTTTTTTGAGCCCTCGGCCTTCTGACTACAGTGATGCGGCTAGTAAATGTCCATCTCCCTTTACATACCGAATTCCTGGTTCAATATCCTCATATACTTTCGCTGACTCTTCGTCTTCTGCTTTCGACGCTGGCATGTCTAACTGAACTATCAATGCCGGCTTTGGTTTGCTGTCAAGTCTGACGAGAACAACCCCATCACTGAACTGTTCTCAGCAGCTCAGTCTCTTCATTACTTTCCTATTCATAACAAATCCTACTCCCGTTACACCATTTTCTGCTGCAGTTGATATTACCCTATATTCGTGTGACAACTAAACGTTATCCTTTTTCCATTTCACTACACTGGCCTCCACTGCATCTAGATTGAGCATTTGGATTTCTCTTTTCAGATTTTATAGCTTTCCAACAACGTTCAAACTTGTGACATTCCAAGCACTGACTCGTGTAAAATGTCATCCTGTTGCTTTCTCATTCACAGGCCACTAGCCCTATGGATTCACGTTGCGTGTCTCTAATGCAGTGGGTTTCCATTGCCGTCTGCATCGTTATTCCGTTGACCGTTGCTGATTCTTCAGCCTCTTAGGGGCAGTTTCCCGTCGGAGTACGCCATGAACCTCTGTCTGCACCTCCGACTTCTTCGACAAGTTCCTTGGCAGAACGAGGGTGACTTCTTATGTAGGAAGTCTTCGGTCGCTATTGGTGATGATTATTATTTAAAATTTAAGCAGTGGTTGGGTTCGAATCAGGGATCCAGGTAATTTTGATACTAGCTCGATGACCTGGGGTAAAACCTGTGTTACCCGTACGGGATATTTTATTTGTTGTCAACTGTCAAAAATGTTACATGTAGTACGTGGGAACTTTTATTTTGCATAAAAATGGATAAGAGAATTTTTATCAAATTTTATACACTACTGGCCATTAAAATTACTACACCAAGAAGAAATGCACAGGATGAACGGGTATACATTGGACAAATACACTCCTGGAAATAGAAATAAGAACACCGTGAATTCATTGTCCCAGGAAGGGGAAACTTTATTGACACATTCATGGGGTCAGATACATCACATGATCACACTGACAGAACCACAGGCACATAGACACAGGCAACAGAGCATGCACAATGTCGGCACTAGTACAGTGTATATCCACCTTTCGTAGCAATGCACGCTGCTATTCTCCCATGGAGACGATCGTAGAGATGCTGGATGTAGTCCTGTGGAACGGCTTGCCATGCCAATACCACCTGGCGCCTCAGTTGGACCAGCATTCGTGCTGGACGTGCAGACCGCGTGAGACGACGCTTCATCCAGTCCCAAACATGGTCAAGGGGGACAGATCCGGAGATCTTGCTGGCCAGGGTAGTTGACTTACACCTTTTAGAGCACGTTGGGTGGCACGGGATACATGCGGACGTGCATTGTCCTGTTGGAACAGCAAGTTCCCTTGCCGGTCTAGGAATGGTAGAACGATGGGTTCGATGACGGTTTGGATGTACCGTGCACTCTTCAGTGTCCCCTCGACGATCACCAGAGGTGTACGGCCAGTGTAGGAGATCGCTCCCCACACCATGATGCCGGGTGTTGGCCCTGTGTGCCTCGGTCGCATGCAGTCCTGATTGTGGCGCTCACCTGCACGGCGCCAAACACGCATACGACCATCATTGACACCAAGGCAGAAGCGACTCTCATCGCTGAAGACGACACGTCTCCATTCGTCCCTCCATTTACGCCTGTCGCGACACCACTGGAGGCGGGCTGCACGATGTTGGGGCGTGAGCGGAAGACGGCCTAACGGTGTGCGGGACCGTAGCCCAGCTTCATGGAGACGGTTGCGAATGGTCCTCGCCGATACCCCAGGAGCAACAGTGTCCCTAATTTGCTGGGAAGTGGCGATGCGGTCCCCTACGACACTGCGTAGGATCCTACAGTCTTGGCGTGCATCCGTGCGTCGCTGCGGTCCGGTCCCAGATCGACGGGCACGTGCACCTTCCGCCGACCACTGGCGACAACATCGATGTACTGTGGAGACCTCACGCCCCACGTGTTGAGCAATTCGGCGGTACGTCCACCCGGCCTCCCGCATGCCCACTATACGCCCTAGCTCAAAGTCCGTCAACTGCACATACGGTTCACGTCCACGCTGTCGCGGCATGCTACCAGTGTTAAAGACTGCGATGGAGCTCCGTATGCCACGGCAAACTGGCTGACACTGACGGCGGCGGTGCACAAATGCTGCGCAGCTAGCGCCATTCGACAGCCAACACCTCGGTTCCTGGTGTGTCCGCTGTGCCGTGCGTGTGATCATTGCTTGTACAGCCCTCTCGCAGTGTCCGGAGCAAGTATGGTGGGTCTGACACACCGGTGTCAATGTGTTCTTTTTTCTATTTCCAGGAGTGTATATTAAACTAGAACTGACATATGATTACAATTTCAAACAATTTGGGTGGATAGATCCTGAGAAATCAGTACCCAGAACAACCACCTCTTGCCGCAGCAACGGCCTTGATACGCCTGGATCAAACAGAGCTTGGATGGCGTGTACAGGTACAGCTGCCCATGCAGCTAAAACACGATATCATAGTTCATCAAGAGCAGTGACTGGAGTATTGTGACGAGCCAGTTGCTCGGCCACCATTGACCAGACGTTTTCAATTGGTGAGAGATGTGGAGACGGTGCTGGCCAGGGCAGCAGTCGAACATTTTCTGTATCCAGAAAGACCCGTACAGTGCCTCCAACTTGCAGTCGTGCATTATCCTGCTGAAATGTAGGGTTTCGCAGGGATCAAATGAAGGGTAGAGCCACGGGTCGTAACATATCTGAAATGTAACGTCCACTGTTCAATGTGCCGTCAATACGAACAAGAGGTGACCGAGACGTGTAACCAATGGCTCCCCATACCAACACGCCGGGTGATATGCCAGTATGGCGATGACGAATACACGCTTCCAATGTGCGTTCACCGCGATGTCGCCAAACACGGGTGAGACATCATAATACTGTAAACAGAACCTGGATTCATCCGAAAAAATGACGTTTTCCCATTCGTGCACCCAGGTTCATCGTTGAGAACACCATCGCAGGCGCTCCTGTCTGTGATGCAGAGTCGAGGGTAACCGCAGCCATGGTCTCCCAGCAGATAGTCCATGCTGCTGCAAACGTCGTCGAACTGTTCGTGCAGATGGTTGTTGTCTTGCAAACGTTCCCATCTGTTGACTCAGGGATCGAGACGTGGCTGCAAGATTCGTTACAGGCATGCGGATAAGATGCCTGTCATCTCGATTGCTAGTGATACGAGGCCGTTGGGATCCAGCATGGCGTTCCGTATTACCCACCTAAACCCACCGATTCCATATTCTGCTACCGGTCATTGGATCTCGACCAACGCGAGCAGCAATGTCGCGATACGATAAACCGCAATCGCGGTAGGCTACAATCCGACCTTTATCAAAGTCTGAAACGTGATGGTACGCATTTCACCTCCTTACACGAGGCATCACAACAACGTTTCACCATGCAACGCCGGTCAACTGCTGTTTGTGTATGAGAAATCGGTTGGAAACTTTCCTCATGTCAGCACGTTGTAGGTGTCGTCGGCGCCTACTTTGTGTGAAAAGCTAATCATTTGCATATCACAGCATATTCTTCTTGTCGGTTAAATTTCGCGTCTTTAGCATCTTATCGTCGTGGTGTAGCAATTTTAATGGCCAGTAGTGTACAAAAAGTGAATAAATTGCTGCAAAGTTTCAGAAACGCTGGTGATTTACATCAGTAAACCAAGGATTTGTGAGTGGTACAATCGCTTCGAAAAAGGCGAGGAAGACATTTAAAAAGACGAGCGTCATGTACGCCTCCATTACATCGTCAGTCGAAGAAATCGTGGAAAAAATTAAAGAAATGGTTACTAACGATCACCGATCACAATCAGAGAAGTCGCTGATGCTGATGGCTTATCAGCTGGCTCATACCATTGATTTTTCTGATGTCCTCGGTATGAGACGTGTCACAGTAAATTTTGCTCCAAAACTGTTGAATTTCTAACGAAATTGGTCAAGGGCCGCTAGATGAATCCAGTAACGATGCAAAACCACTGAAACGTCTCGTAGCAGTTGCTGAAGCAGGGGTTTCTGGGTATGGCGTCGAAACGAGGGCTCAATCGTCCCAGAAAAAGCATCCTGGATCGCTGACATAGAAACAAGCGCGACAGGTGTTGTTCACAGACGTGGAGGTTATGCTCGCTGTGTTCTTCGGTTTTAACAACATCGTGTATCATGGGTTTTTTCTGCAAAGTCGAACTATCAGTAAGGAGTACTACATACAAGGTCTATGCCGTTTGTGTGCAGCAGTCCGAAAGAAAAGTCTGGATTTGTGGCGAAATAATTCATGGCTTTTACACCAGGATAACGTACCTACTCAAGCTTCGTTGCTTGTCCGTAAGTTTCTGGCCAAAAACAGTACAGCAGTGATGTCCCTGCCTCCATATTCGTCGGAAATGACCCCATTCGAATTTTTTCCCTGCCCAAAACTAAAGAAAGCTTCAAAAGATCGTCGTTTCACAAGGATACTGAGACCTGGTGGTAGTCAAGGGAAGGCAGGATTCGGTTACGATTGTGGACTGACCCGTAATCAGTTACTATTGCTTGCCTTTTGCAATTACACACAATTTATTTTAAACAGTAATTCCAGACTCAACAATAAACAAAAAAACTACACGTTTTTAATGAAGGAGTAAACAACAATGTAAATAATAGTGTTCTCCTGCGCAAGAGAGCTTCTGCAAAGTTTGGAAGGTAGGAGACGAGATACTGGCAGAGATAAAGCTGTGAGGACGGGGCTTGAGTCATGCTTGGGTAGCTCGGTGGTAGAGCACTTGTCCGCGAAAGGCAAAGGTCCCGAGTTCGAGTCTCGGTCCGGCACACAGTTTTAATGTGCCAGGAAGTTTCAATCCCTTCGTTGTGCGCCTTCTTTGTCTTAGAGTGTATATGCCGAAAAGCTAATCAGTAAGGCCTTGGAAAAATCAAAAGGACCTGTAGTGGGAGGAGAGAGATTAAAAACCATCAAGTACGCTGCTGATATGACTGTGTTAGGAGGAACAGGGGAAGATCTCCAAGTAATGATGGAGAATATCGCAAGTGGGGGTAAAAAGTTTGTAATGAAATTGAACATTGGCAAGACCAAAGTGATAGGAATCGGAAAAGAAGACTACACAATTAATACATCGCTAGACAGAACAATATTAGAACGGGTTCAGCCATTCCAGTATTTGGGGACCTTGGTAAATCGCAGCTTAAATTGTACAGAGGAAGTGAGACGGAGAATCTCTTCGGGAAACAGAGTTTTCGGGAGAGTGCACTGTTTGTTGACAGTCACAAACATCTCCATTGCGCTTAGGAAGAGGTTCGTCAAATGTTTTGTGTGGTGTCTCATGGTTCTAAAACGTGGGCAGACAGTCAGAAAGGACAAAAATCTCTGGAAAGTTTGCTTGTGCTTATGGAGAAGAACTGAGTAAGTAAAACGTACCGACAGAATGAGAAATGAGGAGGTGTGGGGCAGGACAGAATAAAAGAGGGACTTCATGGGGATGAAAGAGAAGACGAAACCGCCTTGGCTGGGGCATACATTGTGTAGGAATTGTCTCCTACAGAGAACCGTGGAGGGAAAAGTAGAAGGAAGAAGAGGGAGGGGCAGAAGGAGGTATGGAATGCTAACAGATGTGAAGAGAGGAAAAGTTACAAGCAAGTGAAGGAGGGTGATCAGGACAGAGAGATTGATACCTGTCTGAGGGCAGAGTATTGCAAGAAGAAAAACTTTGATGTGGACGGATAAATAAAATTATTAAGTTGGTGCATAAGTCCACAGCGGTTTTGTTATGTATGTTGGTATTTTGCTTGCTATGGTTTCATTTATGGATTGTCAATTTTTATTTCTAGTTCACTGTTGCTAGTTGAGTTTACATTCTGTCATTTTGTCATTTAGAGATAGTGAGTTGACCTGTGGACGCTATAAAATGGAGTGCCAAGTGGAGAAATCGTAACGTTTCCGACACATTCTGCTGTCTGAGTTCAATAAAGGAGCGGAGGCAGCCAAAACTATTTGCGCCGTGTATGGTGTCATTGGACAGAGCACAGCAATAAAATGGTTTTCTCGTTTTGAGGATGGTCGTTTTGACATTTGTGACTCTACACATTCAGGAAGATCTTCTGGATTTTATGAAAATCGATTACATGCCTTAAACCACAATGATCCGTGTCAGTGTTCTCTAAAACTGATTAATGTGATGTACTGAAATTGTTGCACCATCGTGTGACAACTGCAGGCAATGGGGAAGATTCAGAAAATCGGGTGTATACGTACCACGTGTTCTAAACCAAAATATGTAGCCTTTTGTGTTCTCTACTTGCTCATTATCAACTGGCTCGTGAACAACACCGACCTTTCATCTTGCATCGTTGCTGGCGACGAGAAATTATGGCCCGCCAGAGAGGCCGAGCCGTTCTAGGCGCTACAGTCTGAAACCGCGCGACCGTTACGGTCGAAGGTTCGAATCCTGCCTCGGGGATGGATGTGTGTGATGTCCTTAGGTTAGTTAGGTTTAAGTAGTTCTAAGTTCTAGGGGACTGATGACCTCAGAACTTAAGACCTATAGTGCTCAGAGCCATTTTAACCATTTTTGAGAAATTGTGTCTTTATGCTAACGTAAGAAAAAGAAAGAAATGTTTGAGTCCAAACAACAGCGACCCCATGTACAAAGACTTGCGCACAGCCGCAAACGACAATGTTGTGCACTTGGTGTAACAGCGACGGTGCGGTATACTAAGAATTGCTTCACCCATGTTTAACCATCACTGCTGACATTTATTGTCAACAACTGAGGCGCAGTCCATGAACAACGATCAGGAAAACTGCGAGATGTGATGCTACCCCATGATAACGCCAACCCGCATTCTGCTAGACTGACTAAAAACACTACACAGGAGTTGAGTTGGTAAGTCAAACCGCACCTAACACATTCATCTGATCTTGCGCACTCAGATTTTCACCTTTTCCGCTCTCCATCGAAGGACATTCAAGGAACTTTCTTTCCGAATGAACGTGCGACGCGATCTACGGCTCGACGAGTTCTTCGCCTCGAAACCATGTGATTCCTGCAGTCGTGGAATGGAAAAGTTATCCCGGCGTTGGCAGATCGTTGGCAACAGTGGACGAGAATATACACTCCTGGAAATGGAAAAAAGAACACATTGACACCGGTGTGTCAGACCCACCATACTTGCTCCGGACACTGCGAGAGGGCTGTACAAGCAATGATCACACGCACGGCGCAGCGGACACACCAGGAACTGCGGTGTTGGCCGTCGAATGGCGCTAGCTGCGCAGCATTTGTGCACCGCCGCCGTCAGTGTCAGCCAGTTTGCCGTGGCATACGGAGCTCCATCGCAGTCTTTAACACTGGTAGCATGCCGCGACAGCGTGCACGTGAACCGTATGTGCAGTTGACGGACTTTGAGCGAGGGCGTATAGTGGGCATGCGGGAGGCCGGGTGGACGAACCGCCGAATTGCTCAACACGTGGGGCGTGAGGTCTCCACAGTACATCGATGTTGTCGCCAGTGGTCGGCGGAAGGTGCACTTGCCCGTCGACCTGGGACCGGACCGCAGCGACGCACGGATGCACGCCAAGACCGTAGGATCCTACGCAGTGCCGTAGGGGACCGCACCGCCACTTCCCAGCAAATTAGGGACACTGTTGCTCCTGGGGTAGCGGCGAGGACCATTCGCAACCGTCTCCATGAAGCTGGGCTACGGTCCCGCACATCGTTAGGCCGTCTTCCGCTCACGCCCCAACATCGTGCAGCCCGCCTCCAATGGTGTCGCGACAGGCGTGAATGGAGGGACGAATGGAGACGTGTCGTCTTCAGCGATGAGAGTCGCTTCTGCCTTGGTGCCAATGATGGTCGTATGCGTGTTTGGCGCCGTGGAGATGAGCGCCACAATCAGGACTGCATACGACCGAGGCACACAGGGCATCGTGGTGAAGGGCGCGATCTCCTACACTGGCCGTACACCTCTGGTGATCGTCAAGGGGACACTGAATAGTGCACGGTACATCCAAACCGTCATCGAACCCATCGTTCTACCATTCCTAGACCGGCAAGGGAACTTGCTGTTCCAACAGGACAATGCACGTCCGCATGTATCCCGTGCCACCCAACGTGCTCTAGAAGGTGTAAGTCAACTACCCTGGCCAGCAAGATCTCCGGATCTGTCCCCCATTGAGCATGTTTGGGACTGGATGAAGCGTCGTCTCACGCGGTCTGCCCGTCCAGCACGAACGCTGGTCCAACTGAGGCGCCAGGTGGAAATGGCATGGCAAGCCGTTCCACAGGACTACATCCAGCATCTCTACGATCGTCTCCATGGGAGAATAGCAGCCTGCATTGCTGCGAAAGGTGGATATACACTGTACTAGTGCCGACATTGTGCATGCTCTGTTGCCTGTGTCTATGTGCCTGTCGTTCTGTCAGTGTGATCATGTGATGTATCTGACTCCAGGAATGTGTCAATAAAGTTTCCCCTTCCTGGGACAATGAATTCACGGTGTTCTTATTTCAATTTCCAGGAGTGTATAACTGATGACTAAAGTCTCTGTTACGTGCAGTTTTGTTTACAAAATCTATGGGAAAACAATACGAAATTATGCACCAACACAAAATTTTCAAAACTACACAAATTTTTTTTGAACGCATCTCATACGGATTACGATTTAATCCTTTGGGTCTAGGAGTGTGGTATGGTTTTTGTACCTAATGACGCTTTAAATACTCCCAGAATCAGCCCCTTTCTACCCAAGATAATTCCCAGTCCCTCATGTAGTTCTGCAAGGCTATTGTTTCTGAATCGACCGGAGAAAATAAAGTCGTTACCCGCTAAAAGCTATGCGCTATGGAACCGGTAATGAGTTTACCGGAATTTGAAATGCAGCCTGCACGCCGAGCTTAAAAGCTCCATAAACTGCATCTCATTTTAGCATTGCCGAACACTCACTCATTGCCGTTACGGGAGAACATCAAATTAAAACACGTGCGCTGCGCAATATGCGTAATGGATATTACGGCACAGGCATCGTCAGCGAACCGGCACGCGACGCCAGAACTACTCATGGACTTAAGAAATGCTCGGAGTTTAGCCGTTCTAAATACGTTTACGTTCATCCCGTTAGCCTCCATTCAAATCGTGTATGTATTAAAGACCCTAGTTCAGAAAGAAAATAGTCCGCATCTGTTAAATATTTATTTATTACTACATTTGAGAAAATTTGGAAGTACGTAGGTACGTCATTATACACTGAAGCGCCAAAGAAACTGGTTTACATATGCGTATTCAAATACGCCATCAACAAGTGTCAGCGTGTAAACTATTCAACGAGTCATGTAAACAGGCAGAATATGGCGCAGCGGTCGGCAACGCCTATATAACACAAGTGTTAGATAGCTGCTATAATCGCAGGTTATCAAGATTTAAATGCGTTTGAATGTCGTGTTATAGTCGGCCCACGAAAGATGGGACACAGCATCTCCGAGGCAGCGATGAAGTGGGGATTTTCCCGTACGACCATTTCTCGAGTGTACCGTGAATATCAGGAATCCGGTAAAACACCAAAAACTTTGACATCGCTGCGACTGGAAAATAATCCCACAAGAACGGGACCAACGAAAAGAATCGTTCAGTGTGACAGAAGTGCAACCCTTACCCAATTCGCTGCAGATTTCAGTGCTGGGCCATCAACGAGTTTCAACGTCCGAACCATTTAACGAAACATCATCGATATGAGCCTTCGGAGCGGAAGGGCCACTCGTGCACCCCTGATGATTGCACGGCACCAAGTTTTACGCCTCACCTTGGCCCGCCAACACCGACATTGGACTGTTGTTGTTTGGTCGGACGAGTCTCGTTTCAAATTGTATCGAGAGGACGAACGTGTACGGGCATGGAGACAATCTATGGAATCCATGTACCCTGCATGTCAACATGGGCCTGTAATTCAACGGATGATACAAAGAGAAATTAGAACTCCTACGGAGGCCTACAGACGTCGTTTTTCCCTCGCTCCATTTGCGAGTGTGGCAGGAGATGAATAACTAGTAGTAGTTCACCGTACTGTGGCTTGTGGAGTTTGTATGTAGACGTAGATGTACCTGCCGTGAATTTTATTTCGCTGGGAGGCACAATTAACTGTTATTCGAGAAATACTCCCTGATCTATCTGCAAACACCTAGTGAAACTTACTCGTATGTCAAGGTACTCTGCATTCTGCTCGCAGCGTTGCGTAACAGCTGACGTCAGAACTGCTGCCGTAACAGAAAAACAAATCAATGAAGCGGCAGCTTCTTGCATTCATCGTGACATATTGCTGGCGGTGAATCCGAATTTTAAACTTGGGCAAAGAAGCGGCGTGGCTGCCCCGCCAAGAAGCGCCAGTAAGTCACATAGTCCAATCGCAGTAGAATTTCAAGCTTATATTGGTGCGCGTGAGAAGTGATCGAGCGTATGAGGACTTAAATTTGCAATGGTTTTGAAGTCACGAATACACCTACAAGCAACTGCACGGTGTGAGGTGGAGGGAACGTTTTGTGCCACAAACGTTTTGCTTCCAAGTTGTTTCAGTCGCAGAATGTGCGCGGAACAGAGATTGTTGATACTCTTCACTCAGGTGAGAAGTTCGCTAATTTTATCCTCGTAGTCACTGGGCAGGCGTACGAGTAATTTGGTGGAAGTAAACTTTTCTTGTACTCATCAGAGTAATGTTTTCTGTGATGCACAACGTTGTCCATGCAGCATGTCCAAATGGCGTTTGATGGACATTTCTGTGATGTTCCCATTCTGAACGATCTAATCTGGGGCGAAACATGGAACTCAGTGAAATTCAGTGGAAATAAATGTAATGAGAATCGGTGAGCGAAACGCGTTGGGAGGTTTGTGGTACAAATATTCTAGATTAACAATCACCCGAAACAGTATTTGATGTAAGATTCATTAAGTTTCACGCGAAGACAATAACCAGAATGAAACCAGTGTAATAATGTCGTAAGCCAACCGTGAGTGTGAGAGTGAACTCAACTATTGTCAGGTTAAATTAGTTGTCTAATAAACGTTGAGGCTAATTGTAAATAGTTCTTTTTAAACTTTCACTACAACCAAAGACATTATATTATCTACTAAATTTTACTGCAAAAATAATTTCAATTATACCAAAAACTTGTAATGATTCTTTATTTGCGAAACCATTACCACTCGCCAACCCTGTTTTTCGATACCGTACGTTAATGAATATTTTTCTACGTAGTGTCTCATATTGTTCGCTCTATTCAAATTTGGTTTCATTTTTATATTATGTACGTCGATATTTTGAGATGTTGAAATCGATATAATATTTAGTGTGAATATATTAGTACTTATTGTTATCTTTGATGCAGGCTTGTGACTTTTGGCGCGGAAGCGTACAGAGTAGTCAAATTTTTGTTTTGGATATGAGCAGTCTTGACTTTATGTTGGAAATGAAAAGATGAGTCTGAGTTGTGGACAATGAAAAATGTTGTGAGTTTTATTAAGAGCAGTAGCGGCTGCGAAATTGTATGATGAAGTAATGTTTTGAACATGCGAAAGTATAAAAAGTTTAATAAATGTGAATTTTTGTGAAAAGTGAGTGTCAAGAATTATTTTCAAGTGACCATTGTTTAAAAAAGTATGAATGCAATGAAAAACATAAATCATCAAATTAATCGTGAAAGATTGTCTTCATAAGTTCTTCAAGTTGGCGTAATTAACATCCGAGTGCCTTTCGCACCAACAGCGATAGTCATGTTACCTAGACAACATTTTTAATTACGAGTCGAAGCCAGAGCGAGATCGTCGTTGGATTCGAAATACAAGATAAGTGATATTATTGTTAATTTTCTTCAGTGACTGTTATCAATTGATGTAGCAGTACCTGCTACATTAAAGACATTTTAGTTGCGCAATAAAAGATCATACTTTGAGTGCGAGACGTGATAATTTTTGAACTAATTAACTGTTAGTGGAGGTATTGCTATAAACTGAAACATTGGATTGGTAATAGACACACCATCACATTTCTTAATCTTACGTTGTTCACCTATATGTAGCTTCCTCGTAGCCCCCTCCCCCTGCTTCCGCCCCCAACTAAAGTAAACGAACATTTTACGTACATAATGGGGTTCGAGTGTTACAATGTGCCAACACTAAAATTATTTTAAAAAAGTGGGCAAATAAATGCTTTAGCTTCTGAAAATGAAAGAGCGTTGGCCTTCACAGATGTTCCAACTGCCGACCAACAACTGCAATACAAGCTTCCAGTCTGCCCTGTAGAGACTCTTCCGCACGTTCTAGCATTTTATCAAAACTTTTAACGCAGTCTACATTGACACTTGATTTCATATCATCTGGTGTTGTCGGTATGTCCTTGTAAAAAGTTCTTTTAGCTTTTCCAGAGAAAAAAAATCGGACTGAATTGGTACAGTTCCCCTTCGTCAACCACAACGGTTTTGCAAACAATCGATAAAGACAGGCTGTAGTACGTAGTAAGCTACGTTCGCTCTGTTTCTTTTACTGCACAGTGATGGCATTGCGACTTCTTTGTCAGCTGCTTTGTGGTGGTTCAAGAAGAAAGACATGACGGTACATGATACACACCAGTGTTGTAAAAGTCGACGTGTTAGTGGTGTATGGTCAGTGTAGGAAGAATGCTGTTCTACCTTGTGGCACCAACCACTAGTTAAGTCACTGTGGACAACAGACTATCTCCCATTGGAAAAGTACTCCCGCGAACTATGTTTAGGCTTAGTAAGTTGGAGAGAAGTACGAGAAGATTAAAGCTGGAGTCGGCCCTTGATGTATGCTTATCTACCACACATGACAGGACGTTATATTCATACCTAGGATATACTGCTCACTGTTTTAATTTCCTACCGAATTTTTTATTTATGGCTCCTACTTCCAAGCTTCTTTGCAAAGCATTTGATGCTACTCGGATGGCAGTTATTTACTGGAGTGAATCGAAGCGGCCATTCTCTCCTCAGTCCCAGAGGAAAATTTTCAGTTACCTACAGTATTACTTATACTATCGTTTACCTACGCTACTGTTTCGCGTATCTGACAAAAAGCTTTGAACTGCATAAGAAAACAGGAGATAGGACGGTAAGCTTGCGCTCACAGGGGACTGAAATAACCGGCTTTCCTACAAACGTCGTGCGTTGCAGTAATTCTCAATTGTTGATAACGAAGGGAGGTACGATTTATTCTGAAATGAATAATATCGATAAATGTAGGTTTAAGAGACATTAGCAGGAGTAAATACGACTGCAGTAGGAAGTTGTCCCGTGAGTTCATCAGCTCTATGGGAACGGTTATTGTTAAGGTAGGTTGTGGGGGAATGTTTTAAAGATCTAAGGCTGTCCAAGTAAGGCAATGGTAGAAAGAAAATTTCCAGTGCGGCTTTGGCCTGAACGGCATTGTGAAGAATATACGTCCATTCTATGTGAATTTAGATTTTCAAACATAATAAATATTTCTGTAATATTAAAGGGCCAACACTATGCGTTAATTGTACGAAAAGAGCGCACGGCTGTAAACACCAGGCTTACAAAAGGGAGAAAATTGTGGACGATGTTGAGATACATTGCCAAGTTTACCTACAATAACTGGAGTATAACGAATAATAACGGAAACTTTCTGGCAGATTAAAACTGTGTGTGCCGGACCGAGACTCGAACTCGGGAGCTTTGCCCTTCGCGGGCAAGTGCTCCACCAACTGACCTACCCAAGCACGACTCACGCCTCGTCCTCACAGCTTTACCTCTGCCAGTATCTCGTCTCCTACCTTCCAAATTTCACAGGAGAGCTTCTGAGAATTTTGGAAGGTAGGAGGCGAGATCTGGCATAGGTGAAGCTATGAGGAGGGGACCTGACTCGTGCTTGGGTAGCTCAGTTGGTGGAGCACTTGCCCGTGAAAGGCAAAGGTCCCCTAGTTAGAGACTCAGAAGTTTCATATCAGCGCACACTCCGCTGCAGAGTGAAAATCTCATTCTGGACTAATAATAACTGTTTGCAAAGCTTTTCTATATTTGGAAAAAAATGACATTTCATCCTTCTATCTATCAGATTTGTTATTAAATAAAGTCATCGTTATACGCAAAAGGTTATACCTTCTCGTGGCCACCTCTTTCCTCAACCTTCATCATTACTTTTCATTTCTTTGTAGTCCTTGTACCCATTGAAATTGTTTACAAAACTTTTCTACAATTGGAAGAAAAGACATTTCATCCGTCTTTCCTCAGGTTTATTATTAAATATAGTCATCGTTATACGTTAAAGGTTACACCTTCTCGTGGCTGCCCCTTTCTTCAACCTTCCGCTGTACTTTTCACTTCGTTATAGACCTTGTATCCTTCTGTCTTTTTAGGTCTCGAATAACCATTTCGGGAATCCACATATATCCTTGCACCCAATATATTACTTCTAAAATGGTTATAAATTTGCAGCCGCGCGGGATTAGCCGAGCAGTCTCAGATGCTGCAGTCATGGACTGTTCGAGTCCTCCCTCGGGTATGGCTGTGTGTGTTTGTCCTTAGGATAATTTAGGTTAAGTAATGTGTAAGCTTAGGGACTGATGACGTTATCAGTTAAGTCCTGTAATATTTCACAAACATTTGAACATTTTTTAAATAAATTTACAACTAACTTAAGTATCACCTCACGACTCCAAACACACAGTAGTGAAATCGTCAGCTGATGTAATGTTTCTACGAATATTCATTATTCGCTTCAGCTCGAGTACATTCCATCACAATTCAGGCAATGGAGCAATAATACACGCTGGACGTCACTGCTACGTCCATCACCAGTGACGGGTTACAAGGCACAAGTTCGACCGATTTTGATTACTGTACGTCAGCATTACCAGGTCGGACTGATAGAAGAGATAGAGAAGATCCAAAGAAAAGCGGCGCGTTTCGTCACGGGATCGTTTAGTGGGCGCGAGAGCGTTACAGTGATGCTCAACAAACTCCAGTGGCAGACGCTACAAGAGAGGCGTTGTGCATCACGGTGGGATTTACTACCGAAATTTCGAGATTATACATTCCAGGAAGAGTCGGCCACAATGTTACTTCCTCCCACAAACGTCTCGCGAAATGCCAACGACGACAAAATTCGAGAAATTAGAGCCAATACAGAGGCTTACCGCTAATCATTCTTCCTATGCACCATTCCCGAGTGGAAGAGGGAAGGGGGAGATCAGTTCCTAGTACCGGAAGTACCCCTCGCCACATACCGTCAGGTGGCTTGCAGAGTACTGATGTAGACGTCAGATGCAACTGCTGTGTTGATGATTCCAATCACTGTCCTCTAACACTTCGAAAGAAAATATTTGTGTCAGAGTTCCATATTTCGTACTCACGATGAAACATGCAAGGGTATCCAATCGCCACACCCTGCTACGTGCAACGCTGCCATTATGCAATCGGATTTGAAATCATCCAGCTGCATCTCCGCCGAATATAGAAGAAGAAACGGTGCGCATAATGCGCAGCGGCGTCGTTTTCAAGGGAAAATATGACTGATTCAGCGATCTGTTTCGCAGTGCTTACAACTATCAACCACCACTGAGTTAAGCAGCAAAACAGCAGTCCACACAATGTTTACATTGCTGTGTTTACTTTCTGTACCTAAATGCTGGTACCTATAGACCAATGTTCCTGACTTTTCAGTTTGCTCCCTCTAGGTGACATTGCTGACGAAACTACCCATATTCCTGGGTCGCACCCGTTTAACAGGTTCTTCGAACCCGAAGCGTGTGTTTGTGTTCTTTCAGTTATGACAAAAACGTGTCATTTTGTTGTACACAATCCAGTATCTCTTTTCGTCTCGGAGCCTAGTGTTCAACGTAAACTAACTGAACCCTGACTCGCAAGAAAACTTACGACTAAAGACTTTCAAACATATTCCTGGTATGTGGCCTTCGTGACTGTCCGTGAAGGTAGTCACCACCACATATGGTACTCTAGTCCGTCGCGAACGTTTCCTGTAATCAATTCCCAGAACAGCAAATTTAGCTTTTAAAATTTATTCCTCGTAATCAGACATTCTGAGAAGAACGATCAGCAGTCCATGCAGGAAAACGCATCAGTAAAGGGAGGGAAAGTGCAAATAGCTACATGCGATATTATTGCGTTGTTGCATTTTCCACAAAGCTGCTCACAAGTTACGCTGTCCCATTCGCCACTTTAAATTGTTCAAATGGCTCTGAGCACTAGGGGGCTTAACATCTGTGGTCATCAGCCCCTAGAACTTAGAACTACTTAAACCTAACTACCCTAAGGACATCACACACCTCCATGCCCGAGGCAGGATTCGAACCTGCGACCGTAGCAGTCACGCGGTTCCAGACTGAAGCGCCTAGAACCGCACGGCCACACCGGCCAGCGTCATTCGCCACTCTGTGATTGACAGAGCCTGAAGAATTCGGAGAGGTTGAGTTCTGTGCTCCAAGAGTACCTTCACCTGCTATGAACTAAACGCATCCAGCGAGTATCCACATCGCTTCATTGGAATAATTCCCTCATTAACGAATGATCCAGCAGTGCGACATGTACTAATGGACGATTTCAATAACGAGAGTCCGATCAGGAATCACTGTAACATGAACACATCGTTGTTGTTGTTGTGGTCTTCAGTCCTGACACTTTTGATGCAGCTCTCCATGCTACTCTATCCTGTAGCTCTGCATGCTACTCTATCCTGTACAAGCTTCTTCATCTCCCAGTACCTACTGCAGCCTACATCCTTCTGAGACTGCTTGATGTATTCGTCTCTTGGTCTCCCTCTACGCTGCCCTCCAGTACTAAATTGGTGATCCCTTGATGCCTCAGAACATGTCCTACCAACCGATCCCTTCTTCTAGTCAAGTTGTGCCACAAGCTTCTCTTCTCCCCAATCCTATTCAACACCTCCTCATTAGTTATGTGATCTACCCATGTAATCTTCAGCATTCTTCTGTAGCACCACATTTCGAAAGCTTCTGTTCTCTTCTTGTTTAAACTATTTATCGTCCATGTTTCACTTCCATACATGGCTACACTCCATACAAATATACACATCGTATAGATCCCTGACTCTGTGCAATATCTCCCTTGCGACCGACCGTGCTGTTAAGGTATCCTGACTTTCTACACTTATCAGAACAATTTCCCAGGCTAAGACATCACATCTTTTGTAACTATCGTCGTCATGTGTGTTTCATGTATATTCTTCGCTCTTCACACACAAGCTGGTGTGCATAATCACCCCTTATCCTGAACTGTCGTTCCGGGAAGTTATATGTTTAGAAAAGTCAACTTGTACGACCAGCAGAAATACTTGCTTACTCTAGTGGTCACGATTATTATCTATGACAATGCTCTATAGAAAATGTCCAGTTGCTAAGTACTTTAAAACAAATAAAATGGTATTTGTTGTAAGGTAATATGAAAAGGCAGTGTTTTACTCGTGATTAATAAGTGTTTTTATTATTCTTCGTAAAGTATAGGTTTGGAGCTGGGCGTCCATGATGCCCTTTTGCCTATGCTAGTTCAGAGTCTCTTTTATATTAAAATTTTCTACAAATAGTAAGTTTTAATACAAAATCAGTACGCAATGTCAGAAACCGGTGAAAAAACCTTTCTAAAGCTGCTTCACTCATGCCTGTTGAGAAAAAGGGATATTGACTTGAGAAGCAACATATATGATGAGGACTCTCAACCACGTCAACGATTCAAATAAACGAGACACAGAGAAATCCAAGTACTTTTTAAATAATCTATATAAATCTTTAAAAAAACTAAAACTAAACTAAACTCCTCCCGAACAGGGCATGAAGGCCTAACGGTACCGACAAACCGCCGTCTCATCCTCAGCCTACAGGCGTCACTGAATGCAGATATGGAGGGGCACGTGGTCAGCACACCGCTCTCCCTGCCGTATGTCAGTTTACGAGACAGGAGCCGCTACTTCTCAATCAAGTAGCTCCTCAGTTTGCCTCACAAGGGCTGAGTGCAGCCCTCTTGCCAGCAGCGCTGGGCTGACTGGATGGTCACCCATCCATGTGCTAACCCAGCCCGACAGCGCTTAACTTCGGTGATCTGACGGGAACCGGTGTTAACACTGCGCACGGCCGTTGGCTATATAAATCTTATACTTTTAAAATCTGAGTTAGTAATACGAAAATTATACCTTTTAGGGGAAAGGATCCAGTCAAATCGAAGATTATGCTACAAAACAATATTCTAGAGCAAGTAACGAGTTTTAAGTATCTTGGCTGTGGCATAAGTTTTTATAATGACAAAGGCTGTAAGCGAAAATCAAATTTCAAGTGGTATTCTCAGCACTTTTAAAAATAAAGTTACGAAAATACCAAAAATGAAAGTTTAAAAATTAATAGCTTTACCCACATTGTTTTATTGCAGCAAAGTCCGGGCGCTGACTCAAAAACACCCGAATAAAATGAAATCTGCAAAAATGATTCTGTTCAGGATCGTTGAAGGAGTTACGAGGATGGATAGGACACCAGCAGGAAGAATTAAATACAGAATCAGTAAATTATAAAATATTAAGTAATAGACAGAATTGGGCGGAGGAAAATATCACACTTGCCATGGCAGTGTTGGATTACATGTCGAAGGAAAGAATATTTGACGACGACCCAGGACACACCGCAGACAACTCTAAAGCCGGAGCCGGCCGTGGTGACCGAGCGGTTCTAAGCGCGTCAGTCCGGAACTGCGCGACTGCTACGGTCGCAGGTTCGAATCATGCCTCGGGCACAGGTGTGTGTGATGTCCTTAGGTTAGTCAGGTTTAAGTAGTTCTAAGTTCTAGGGACTGATGACCTCAGCAGTTAAGTCTCATAGTACTCAGAGCCATTTGAACCATTTTTTCTAAAGCTGGAACGCGCAGGAAGTGGAGAAAAATAAGGAGGCAGAACTGCTACTTATCTGATAATCTGTCACTTTGTTCCTAACCACGGTCTGCAATCCACGACAGCCATCAGGTATGCAGGACCTGAGGATATTTTGGTTTCGTAGCTGCAGCTACAAGAAAATGCGTGTTTCTTTTTTCACCAGGCCCGTTTCGCTTTGCTGGGGTATAGCATTATCAGTGGTGGTGACATCCACCTCCGTTCCTCGCCTACATCGAGAAACGCCGTCTGCTAGCACATCTTTGGAGTTTTTCTTGTTAGATACTGATACTTGTAGTCTAATTGTTAGTTTCTCTGCAGAACTATGCACTTCCCACGTTTTACACAGAACACTTTATCACACACCGCTGTTTTCTCTTTACTTGTATTTGCTACCAGGCGGCATTTCCCGATGTAAGCGAGAAACGAAGCGGATGTCACCACCATTGATGATGCTTACCTCAATAAAGCGAAAAGCATCTAGTGAAGAAAAAAAATACGCATTTAGTAGCAACGACAGAACGAAAATACTCTCAGGCAACTGTGCAGCAGCTACGTACAATATGGCCACGCAAATGAAGAATTTAATGCAATGCGGGTGGATGGGAATCAGTACGTATCACTCTCTATTACGACCAGTGCAGTCGCCGTGAACTGCTTCTATAAAAATCAAGAGCCCCTGAAAAACTGGTAATTTCTGAAACTAGTTTTGCGGAACTACTGGACTTGTTTCTTTTTCCAGTTGGGCAATGCGCCAATCTTCTCTGCCTGTTGTACACCTTCCAGCACCTCCAACAACAGAACTGTGTCTGGTAACAGCAGTTTCACTGTAACACTCAAAAATGGCTCTGAGCACTATGGGACTCAACTTCTGTGGTTATCAGTCCCCTAGATCTTAGAACTACTTAAACCTAACTAACCTAAGGACATCACACACATCCATGCCCGAGGCAGGATTCGAACCTGCGACCGTAGCACTCGCACGGTTCCGGACTGCGCGCCTAGAACCGCGAGACCACTGCGGCCGGCCTGTAACACTCTTTGCCACTCCTGTGTCACTTGAAACCATGGTGACCCACATGGGATTGAGTAGTGACCACAACGTCCTGTTTCGTGGGCTTCTGGACCGCTCGCCGGGACGTGTTGGAAGTCACTTCCGAGAGGTGGCACCGCAGAGTCACCAAGCAGTGTACGACGTCACTTCCTGTGAGTCCCCGCTGGGGGGAGGTTTCGTCACGTGAAACACAAAAGGTTTACGATATTTCGGCAACGTGCCACGTAAAATAGAACCAATAAGAAGCAAGAACGTTCCCTACGTCACAAACAAAACTACTGAAGTGCAATGTTGCGTTTGTCATGTCCAGCTGAAGTCATTTTTTGCGGGGTTTATGTTATAATTTATAACCCTATGAATATATGCTGCTTCTAAGCACCAGAAAAATGAATCCCTCCAGAACGCATCGTTATTGGTACAATGTGTTGCAATAAAATGACGACGCTGCGCATAGTAGCCGCTCGGTCTCAGGCGCCTTGCCACGGTTCGCTCGGTTTTCCCCCGTCGGAGGTTCGAGTCCTCCCTCGGGCATGGGTGTGTGTGTTGTCCACAGCGTAAGTTAGTTTAAATTACTCTAAGTATTGTGTAATTCTAGGGACCGATGAACACAACAGTTTGGTCCCAAAGAAGCTTACCACCACCACCTCAATAAAATGACGGTAAACATCAAATTGGTGGTTAAAAAAATTGTATTTACTTATTTTCGCGTTATATCTCGCGTGTTACAAAAGTAAGCAGTTTTAAGCCAAGGACACACCGTAGGCTCTTTAAAAACGTGTCGTTCTTGTACGATTTTTTGTAATTAAATGTTAGTTAATAACATGTTGGCGATTAAACCCTTCAGAAGACCGTAACAGTAAATACTAGGTCCTTTGCAGCAAAACGTCAAGGTAGTGTAGTTGATAGGGGAGCCAAGTTAGGGAACACTGTGTAGAGGGTTTTTGTCCAAGTGTACCCAGATTTTTTTTTCTTTTACTTTCGCATTTTCTAAAAGGTTTTAGGACATTATTGTTGAATTTTATAGAAACAATTTCTGTTACACACTATAAGACAAAAAAAAGGCAACACACCTCGAAGGATTTATCCAAATGCAATGGAAATCGATAGATGTGGTGGACATGTGCAGAGAAACAAATGAGTACATTCTCAGAAAAATTCGATGATTTATTCAAGAGAAAGAAATTCACAAACTGAGCAAGTCAATAACGCATTGTTCTAACACTTAAAAACAATTACTCGCCTTCGCAAAGACTGAGAAAGTAGTTGCATGTCTCCCTGAAATATATCACGCCAAATTCCTTCCAATTAGCAAGTTAGATGGTCAAAATACAGAACTTGTTGGAGGGTCGTGCCCCTTAATGCTCCAAACATTCTCAGTTAACGAGGTCAGCCGGAGTGGCCGTGCGGTTCTAGGCGCTATAGTCTGGAGCCGAGCGACCGCTACGGTCGCAGGTTCGAATCCTGCCTCGGGCATGGGTGTGTGTGATGTCCTTAGGTTAGTTAAGCCACATAGTGCTCAGAGCCATTTGAACCATTCAGTTAACGAGAGATATGGCGACCTTGCTGGCCAAGGCAGTGTTTGGCAAACATGAACACAAGCATTAGAAACTCTCGCTGTGTGGGGCCAGGCATTATCTTGCTGAAATGTGAGCTCCGGATGGCCTGTCATGAAGAGAAACAAAACGGAACGTAGAAGATAGTCGACTTACTGCTGTGCTTTCACGGTGCCGCAGATGACAACCAAAGGAGTTCTGCTAAGAAATAAAATGGCAGCCCAGACCATCACTCCTGATTGTCTGGCCGATGGCGGGAGACGGTCAGGCTGGTATCCCACCGCTGTCCAGGCCGTCTCCAGATACGTCTTCCAGGTCACTGGAGCTCAGTTAGAAGCGGGACTCACCACTGAAGACACTGTACTCCAGCCAATGAGATCCCAGTCCGAAGACGTGTCTAGAGACGTCTCGGACAGCGGCGGGATACACACCTGCCGAGCCGGGTAGCCGCGCTGTCTTAGGCGTTCTGTCACGGCTCGCGCGGTTCTCCCCCCCCCTCTCCCCCCCCTCCCCCGTCAGGATCGAGTCCTCCCTCGGGCATAGGTGTGATTTGGTCCCATAAGATACTACCACAAATTCTCAAAAATACCAACCTGATTGTAGTCCGCCATAGAGCCCGACAACAGGAGTGGTGTTCTGAGGTGCCATTTCATTTCATAACAGGACATCTTCAGTCTGCGTCATCCTTACAACACAGATGTATGTCGACGACATTCTACGCCCCGTTTTGTTGCCCTTCATGACAAGCCATCCTGGGTTTATATTTCAGCAAGATAATGCCCGCCCCCACACGGCAAGAGTTTCTACTGTTTGTCTTCGTGCCTACCTTGGCCAACAGGGTCGCCAGATCTCTTCTCAATTCAGAATGTTTGGAGCATAATGGCGGGGCCCTCCAACCATCTCTGCATTTTAACGATCTAACGCGCTAGATGGGCAGAATTTGTCACAATATTCTTCATGAGGACATCCAACACCTCTTTCAATCAATGCCAAGCTGAATAACTGAATAACTGTGTGCGAAGGGTGCACCAAAGTGTTATTGACTTGCACAGTTCATAAAGCTCTTTCTCTTGAATGAATTAGGCAATTTTTTCTGAAATTATGATCAATTGTATGTCTGTACATTACGCGACATCTACTCATTTCTGTCCCATTCGGATAATTCCTTAATGGTTTCTTTTTCTTGTCTTAGAATGTATTCAATTTTATGTAAACACAAGTGCACTGTTCAGGAGGTGAACTTCTGTAAGCTGATATCCTCACTGACAGATCATGTAACTTTCCCCATTGTCTTATTATGTGTTCATGGAGTTTGAAATTTTTATTTATTTATACTACTTACAAAAAAACATGACTAGCATACGGACAAGGGAGAAAATGTGTGTTTTAATAGGACTAAAGCAGGAATTGCACGTGCGTCCATCTTCGTTAACAAACTGTACGATTTTCGAACTAAATAAAGTCGATAACTGCCGCTGGAGAGCACTCAGAGCGCAAAATCACGCTAACTATCTCGTCCCGTGTGGCGACGACGCTGTGTCTCTTAACGCTGTATGTCCCGTCCACGTCAGTGTTGGCTGCCTCGTCCCGTGTGAGGCCGGCTTAAGGTGACGAATCCTCAGGAGACTGACAGCCACGAAAAGTGTGGCACAAGTATCGGACTCATTAAATGCTTGACCGCCAATAAGATAGACTCTTTAGTTATTCTGTAGGCTGATTCTGCTTGCATCAGTAGCATTCCACATATCTGCCAATGCCGGATTCCTTGGACTCTGACTTTGGCACCATAAAAGTGTATTTATTTTATTGTGCTGGTAACGAACTCGGTTATTATTTCAATCTGTGGAACATCTCCCTCCCTTCCTCTTCGCAGTGTACGTTAATACTCTCCATCTTGTTGTTTTTCTTACCAAGCGAGCTAGCGCAGTGGTTAGCACTTTGGACTCGAATTCTGTAGGACGACAGTTCAAAACCGTGGTCGGCCTTTAGGATTCTGGTTTTCACTGATTTTCCTAAATCACTCAAGGCAAATGCCTGGATGGTTCCTTCGAAAGAGTACGGCGGATTTCCTACCCCTATCTTTGAACCATTCTGAGAGAGTCCTCCATCTCGTATGACTCCGGTGTCAACAGGACATTAGACCTTTAATATTCTCTCCTTCTCGTTATCTTTATTACTGTATCTTCCTGTGACTATGCCGAAACCAAATAAAGTGCCAAGAACAAGAGAAGTAATATGGTGAATTATTCACTGTACGCAACTATGCAGACTGCAGCAGAATATTCCTCATAACTGAACCAACATGGTGTTGTTAAAAGCACCGTCACGATTTATGAATATGCAGCGCCCCTAGAAGTACCTTCCAGCAGATACCTGGCAATATGAAAACCATATTGTTTCTTAGAAACAGTAAATAGTCGATGAATGTACAATTATCCTCCATTCACTTATGAAAACTTGCAGAATAATGGGTGGTTGGAAGAAAGGCAACGGAATATAGTTCATCTAGGTCAGATGGCAAACAGGTTAGTTCAGCAAACGTAAATGAAATTCACAGATTGTACCATAATATTCACCGGTTTCCAGTAAATCAACTGGACCATTACGGAAACTTCAGTCACTTGCACGATTGTAAATAAAATTTCCGCTACCAGTCACAATAAAAGATTATTTATTTGTTACACGATCGGTTTCGGGCTTGTGCCCATCCTCAGGTGTTTATACATTGATGTACATGTTTATATTGCTGGAAATCACTCTTTAAATACAAAAAAAAATGTTCAAATTTGTGTGAATTCCTAAGGAACCAAACTGCTGAGTTCATCGGTCCCTAGACTTACACACTACTTAAACTAACTTATGCTAAGAACAACACACACACGCACATGCCCTAGGGAGGACTCGAACCCCCGGCAGGAGGGTCGGCGCAGTCCGTGACATGGCGCCTCAAACCGCATGGCCACTCCGCGCATTTTTAAATGCAAACAAAATTATTTGCTGAAGACTAAACAAATACAAGTGGAAACAACTGTAAGTGGCAAGGCAGTATTTCTCATGATGTAGCACCCTTATTATAATTAAGCTGTAGTGTTGTTCAGTTGCACATTTGTTACCATTTTCACGTCCATTTTTCAGTTTTTTTAAACGAAAATGATAGAAAATGTGCAACTGATAGGAAAAAAACTGTCACCACAGCGTAATTATAATAATTATGTGTCATCTTTATGTTAGTACAGATATATTTTCGACAAATGCTGCCTTGCCACTTACAATTGTTTCCACTTGTATCTGTTTTATCTGTTTAGTCACCAGCGAATAATTTTCTTTGTAGCAAACAGTGATCTACAGCAATATAAACATGTACATGAATGTATAAACACCTGATGATGGGCACAAGCCCGAAACGGCCGTGTGACGAATAAATAATCTATTATTGTGACTGGTAGTGGAAATTTTATCTACAGCCTATAAAGGAACAGTCATGGAGTTCAACAGCATCCTCTGTGGATAAAATTCACTTTATCTTTCACGAGTTGCCTCATTTCGAAATATAATTTTTTGATAAAGTATATTAATGATTGGATGGAGATTAGGAAGATTAGCATTTATGATGAAGTCATTAGAGACGTAACTGAAATTGGGTAGAGAAGGCAGCTAGTGCTCTTTGAATGGAATCATTCCAACATTGTTGAGTGAAAAAGTATTTTCGTGTTTTTCAGCGAAGTAAGAATTTTATTTACATCCGTATCCACATTTCTTCAGCACTTCTGTTGGTCTTAACTTTCTTGGCCGTTGTGCAGACTTTATTTATAGCACCGAGATAGAAGCCGTAGAAGACTGACCAGGCACAATAAGTGTATATCGTGTGCTCAAAACTGTGTAGTAATAGTTAAGGCATTAGAGATAGTGGGAAACAACTTTGTTGCTGGAAAAAAGTGCCAGAATGTTACTTTCTAAGGATACCATACCGCACTGTGTTTTTGGAAAATAAGCAGACTCCTTTATTTCTGTAAAAGGGATTCTTACATATGTTGGTAATGGCGACATTTCTGAAATTTATTTGCGTAAAAACATTTGAAATTTCGTGAGGTTGATGTACAGGAACGAACTGTCTTCGGACTTGAAGATTTCGAAGATAAAAACAGAATTGCTAAGGCACCCAAACAGTTAAATATAAAGAACAAATGAGGCAAAGGTTCAAGTTCTTATTGTAGCCCTAGGCCAGCACCACAGAGCAGAATGGTAATTTCTTTCAAGGCAATTAACCAACAAAGCGACTGCAACCACGGATGGATAAATCCTCCTCAAATCTATACCTCACAGACAAATCCCACGCATGTTTACATTTTGTACAAACCTGACCTGAAAAGAACAAATAGGCACGATTAAATGCTAGCATGCGTGAGCGCGCAAGTAGAAGCTCCAGTTTCGTAGGGTATAATGTATGCCATTTTAAGCTGAGTTTTCTACGACCTTCCAGCATACTGGAGTAATTATAGGGCAGAAACTTGAATTAACCAGCACAACGGAAAAAAGGAGTTGCAAATTTCACTTTCATTTACTTGATGGTTAGCTTTTGGTTGAGTCCCATCTTCAAATCATCCACATAGCCAAAATGGTATTTTCCAAAATAAACAATCCATGTCAAGATAACAAACATGCACGCATAACAAAATGCAAATGAACTGTTATTGAGTTATCCGTATGTTATGTAACTGTTAATTTGCGCTTTATTATACATATATGTTTGTTATCTTGACAAGATTCTTAATATTTCAGGAAACACCATTTTGACTATCTGGATGATGCCACAGTTTGCCACAATTCTGCAGGAATCGATATGGCCTTTAAAGTTTGTTAGGTTACTTCCTTCCTTTTGAGGCGTCTTCTCTGTCCGTTCGACGCCTCGACGCTGCTGATAAGAAAAAGGCGATAGAATATAAACTTCAATGGAGAATCCGGATAGGGATTCTCCACTTTGCTAATATTTTGTAAAATTAATTAATTCCTCTCTCACTTCTGCCCCCTCGAGACAAAGCTTAACAGATAATCCTCCCAAATTAATACAAGTCCAGAAACTTCCAGCTTCCGCAGAACTTTATGATTTGTCTCTCGGAGCAAACTTTGATGACCGTCCTTCGAGCTTTCTTTTCCTTCTAGACGTTGAAATATTACTGTCGAGCCCAGAAGAAAGACATCGTTCTCGGCATTAATACGTAGAATTTATTATAATAAAGACTATGATAAATTTAATCCAGTTTATGGTGTCAATTGTCTCCAGTTAAATCCAACATTAGGCAAAGCTGAATTAAATCTTTAACAAATGTTTTAAGAGTTTTCGACTCTTTACTGCTATCCGCACAGAAAACACTACGATAAAAAAATGACAATGCTCTCTAATTGTTTTCGCTCGCTTTCTCGTCTCGAAAATTCTAGATAAGGCTGAGAAAGAAATAAAGTAGTATCGGACCAGAATGAACAATTTAGCCTGTCAATAACCTCACACAGACGAGTTTTACTATATTTTCGACATGTCTGTAGACTCGTGATCACCCTATTAACAGTTTTACTCATACGAGAATTTTTCTTCCGATTATTTGCGGCTTAACGATGGCTACAGGTTCGTATCTCTACTGTCGCACCTAAAAACCGTCAGTATCTGGTTCTATCAACGACTGATTAGACAGGTCAAATCAACTGCGACTCATGAATAGATCTCATTCAATTCCTGCGACTTCCGGTTTCAGTCTCCACTATTCACGTCGACGTAGTGTGAGGCAACTATTAAAATCTATTGGTCCTAGATATAATGTGCGTTTTTCTACCTTGAACTGTGTTACAATTCATCAAAATCGATTAATTCAGTGGTAGTGGATAAAAAACTTAGCACAGGCTTTCCGCTGGAAATTGCCGCGATCGACTTGCGACACAACGTAAATGAGAGTGAAGTTGCAAAATTGTGTATATGAAATCTATAAGACGCAAGAAAAACTAAGAGAGACTTTGATTTGTGCCGTTCAACAACTGTTCATAAATCACAAAGGTGTCGGAGCCACCTCCAAGCTACGCATATTACTTCACCAGCATCGCAAATGTTTGCGAGCAGAAAATTACGATCATGTCCGCCTCTTATCTCTAGCTACTCAGTTTAAAATTCTCTAAGAGATAGAAGAAAGATTAAGAATAGGCAAATCTACGTTTGTAGCATTTGTAGACTTAGAGAAAGCTTTTGACAATGTTGACTGGAATACTCTCTTTCAAATTCTGAAGGTGGCAGGGATAAAATACAGGGAGCGAAAGGCTATTTACAATTTGTAGAGAAACCAGATGGCAGTCATAAGAGTCGAGGGGCATGAAAGGGAAGCAGTGGTTGGGAAAGGAGTGAGACAGGGTTGTAGCCTCTCCCCGATGTTATTCAATCTGTATATTGAGCAAGCAGTAAAGGAAACAAAAGAAAAATTTGGAGTAGGTATTAAACTTCATGGAGAAGAAATAAAAACTTTGAGGTTCGCCGATGACATTGTAATTCTGTCAGAGACGGCAAAGGACTTGGAAGAGCAGTTGAACGGAATGGACAGTGTCTTGAAAGGAGGATATAAGATGAACATCAACAAAAGCAAAACGAGGATAATGGAATGTAGTCAAATTAAATCGTGTGATGCTGAGGGAATTAGATTAGGAAATGAGACACTTAAAGTAGTAAAGGAGTTTTGCTATTTAGGAAGTAAAATAACTGATGATGGTCGAAGTAGAGAGGATATAAAATGTAGACTGACAATGGCAAGGAAAGCGTTTCTGAAGAAGAGAAATTTGTTAACATCGAATATAGATTTATGTATCAGGAAGTCGTTTCTGAAAGTATTTGTTTGGAGTGTAGCCATGTATGGAAGTGAAACATGGACGATAACTAGTTTGTACAAGAAGAGAATAGAAGCTTTCGAAATGTGGTGCTACAGAAGAATGCTGAAGATAAGGTGGATAGATCACGTAACTAATGAGGAGGTATTGAATAGGATTGGGGAGAAGAGAAGTTTGTGGCACAACTTGACTAGAAGAAGGGATCGGTTGGTAGGACATGTTTTGAGGCATCAAGGGATCACAAATTTAGCATTGGACGGCAGCGTGGAGGGTAAAAATCGTAGAGGGAGACCAAGAGATGAATACACTATGCAGATTCAGAAGGATGTAGGTTGCAGTAGGTACTGGGAGATGAAGAAGCTTGCACAGGATAGAGTAGCATGGAGAGCTGCATCAAACCAGTCTCAGGACTGAAGACAAGAACAACGACAACATGAGATTCATAAATTTGAAGCTAAAGTTTTGGGACCCCCAGAAGAAGTGATGTGTAGATAAATCAGTTTCAGAGTTGTAAATTAAAAGTAAGGTAAATCTTTAATTGGCGAGTTTCCATACGATTTTAAAGACGTCCACGACGCGTTTCGAACAGTGTTTTCCGCCAGGAGTAAGTTCATCATAAATTTTTGTGTTCTGCGTGCGTACCACAAAAGACGTGCTTTAACTCATCACCTGTTCTGAACGAGGGGAGCTACTTTATCACGAGCATATGCAATTGTTCCATATTTTACCGGACGTGACAAAACGTGAGGGTAGGATTACATATTGAACACATCTGTACGCCTCATTGACTGCAGTCAAAGTAATAACGCTAAATGTGTGAGTAGCTGGAACATTGTTTTGAATACATGTGCGATCGTGGCGGAAATGTTGCAGCGATAGCCCCGGGGGTCACACAAATGCGACTTACTCCGTCAGCACTTGCTGGGCGCTTGTGCTGCCCTTAGTTCTATGGATGCTGTCACGGGTACACCGCATAACTGGACGCTTCGCATTGTACCAGCTGTTAGGGCTTTTTCTTGTCCAGTTCACGTACGAAGCACGGCGAGAATGGCTGTTTAAATTCCTCTGTGGGCGCTGTAATTAATACAATATTGTTCCTCATGGTCCCTACGGGAGTGATAAGTAGGTAGTGCTCCTGGATACAGCATTTAAGGCTGGTTCTTGAAATTTTGTAAGTAGGCTTTGTTGGGATACTTTGCGTCTCCCGGTTCAGCTTTTCAGCACATCCGCCAACGGCTGGTCTCGGGAGAGGTTCGAGTCCTCCCTCGGGCATGGGTGTGTGTGTTTGTCCTTAGGATAATTTAGGTTCAGTAGTGTGAGGGACTGATGACCTTAGCAGTTAAGTCCCATAAGGTTTCAGACACATTTTTGAACATCCGCCAAACTATCCCGCGGTTCAAGTACACCTGTGACCACTTGTGCTGCCATTGTCTGTATGCGTTCAATATCTCCTCTTAGTCCTGTTAGATACGTGTCCCACACGCTTGCGCAATATTCTACAATGGGTCGCGCGAGTGATTTCTAAGCAATCTCCTTTGGAAATTGGTTGCATTTCCGTAGTGTTCTACGAATAAATCGAAATTTGCCACCTGCTTTATCTACGACTAAATCCGTGCGATCGTTTCACTTCAGGTCTCTGCTTAGTGTTAACCCAAGTATTTGTATGAGTTGGGGGATACCAACAGTGAATCTTTGATACTGTATTCATGGGATACCACAATTTTTCCGGTTTGTGAAAACAGGATTTGCATTCTTCAACATTTAAAGTAAACTGTAAATCTTGCATCATTTTGAAATCGTATCAAGATTTGACTGAATATTTGTGCAGTTTTTTTTTTCAGACAGCAGCTGATTGTAGACAACTGCATCATCTGTAAAAAGTCCAAGGTTACTATTAACATTGTCCACAAGATCATTAAAATGCAGCGTACACAGCAAGGGTCTCAACACACTGCCCTGGGGCACACATATAAGTACTTCTAGATGTGTCGATGACGCTCGATCCAAGGCAACTTGCTGCGACCTACCTACCAAACAAATCCTCAATCCAGTGACGAATTTTGCTTGGTTCCCCATAGGAAAAGCCTTTCGGAAATGAAGAAATACAGCATCTGTCTGGTTGCCTTGATCCAGAGCTTTCAGTAAGTCATGAGAGAAAAGTACGAGTTGGCTTTCCCATAGTATTTGACTCCACTAACCGTCTTGTACGCGACTTCTTTTTCCAGAGTCAGTCCATTTACCCACAATCCTTGTACCAAATTTTACTGATTCATTCGCCTTCCCTAATATTGATTTCACTTGATCTTCCCTTTTCATATTGCTTCTTAGTATTACATCGAAATACACTTGTGTCCAAAATTATAGCAACAAACGAAACTTTTGCAAGGCTGTGTTTATCTTTCCACAAAACAATACCTGTATAAACAGGTGATAGGAAAGTAGAAACAATGTAAAGAATACAGAACGTAAACAACTGCAACATGCATAACGGTAGACAAAAACGTTCTTAGTTTTTTTCCAATTTAATGGATTTGCACACACATTCCGACAACTGGTTAATGTGCCCAGTATTGTGTGTGATAACCTCTGGCAGCAATACAGGCCTAGCAGAGATGAGGCAGGCTGTGAATGATGTCATCAAGCCGATGTTCAGGGAATAACGCTCATTATTCCTGCAGAGCTGATCGCAACTCTTGGAGATTGGTTGGTGGATGCTGGTGTGATGTAAGCCGTCACCCTAGTGCATCCCAGACATTCTCTATGGGATTCAGACCGGGAAAGCGAATAGGTCACGCCATGCGTGCAATAACTTCCGTTTACAAGAAAACATCAACCACCTCTGCTCTGTGAGATCGAGCATTGTCGTTCATCATTACGAAGTCTGGGCCCACAGCATCTCGAAACAAGCACTGATGAGGTCCCAAGATCTCGTCACGATACCTGACAGCAGTTGCCGATTTACCCGTACAATTCCATGAAGAGGGGCTAGAGTGGTAAACGCAATCCTTGCCACACCATTGCGGGTCCTCCTCCATATCGGTCTCTTTCCACAATGTTTGGGTCCTGAAATCGTGTTCCACGTTCCCTCCAGATGCGGATCCAGCAAGAATCACTCTCCAGACTAAATCAGAACTCATCTGTGTAAACAACATTGGCCCAATATTCGACTGTCCAGGTTGTATGTGGGTGACTCCACTCTAGACGTTCCCATCTATGAAGACGGGTCAGAGGTAGATATACAGCAGGTCTCCGACAGTAAAAGCCACTCTGCCGAAGCCTTCTGCGCATCGTTTGCCTCGATACAGCACGTCCAGTGGATGCTGCGAGCTCTCATGCCAGTCGCCGTGCAGTACTGAGGCGATACTGTCGTTCCCTTACAGCCAAATGACGGTCCTCTCTTTCTGATGTCACACGTGGTCGTCCCTAACCTAGTCTTCGGGATACAGTTTCGGTCTCTAAATACTGTTGCCACATTCGAGAAACAGCAGAACGATTCACATTAAGCCATCGGGCCAAATCAGTTAGAGACTGTCCTGGTTCCTTTCTTTCTATGGCCCTCCACTGCAGAGAGTCTGGTGGGCCATACTGCACCGTCTGTGGCCGTGTAAGCAGCGATTGTTGGTGTCTGACTACCCGGCAAACACAACCTCGTTTGACAGGTTCCCTGACGTCACCGTTGGCATGGTTATCAGTTGACCGAATATCATCTTCCCTGCGGAACACGATCGTACGAACATCTGATTGACAGTTTGTGTAATTACATCGTGAATTAGAAAAAGGACGGGCAAATAGAGGTTTGTTGCTTTAATTTTGGACACCATTGTACATGTCGGGGAGAGCCGGGGAAAGTAGCGAGGCTGAGGTGTTCCTCTTTTTAAAGCTGAATATCAATAGGCAGAAATGCAAAGAAATCAGTGATTGTAGCCCGCAACTATTGAAGTATAATATGGAATAGCTTAATCGCCTTATGATCAAATTAAGTGCTTTAAACAATTCAGTTTTACAAAGTGGCAAACCGGCCACTTTGCCCGACTTGAGCGGGTAAAGTGGCCACTTAGTTTCAAACTCAAGAATAAGGGATAAAAGCAGTTTTAACAAAGAATTAAATGCATTTTACTGTGAAACGTGACGAATTAAATTATGTTACTTTTCACAAATATAAGTGAAAGTGTGTTCCTCAACTCCTGTACAGGGTTCGTGGGCCCAGAGTGGTACTCAATCCAATGCTCTTTTGGTCTTGAATCTGAAAATTTGTCTTAGAATTACATGCACTCTGTGCCATCATCGCTGTCGCAGAAAAGACCTCTTCTGGGGTTGGGATGCTGGGCTTCGCACTGGCCTTGTTAGTGCTTTTCTTCTATATGGCTGCTTCCCGTTTTTTCTTCTTTGTAGTTTCTTTTTCTCCTCTTTCTTTGTCTGCCGCTTCTAGCTCACTGTTATAAGGACTTGCTGCAAGTATCCCCTCGGAACTCTTTACGTTTTCCGCCTACACAAAGTGGCCGGAAGCCTCCGCCGAGGTGGCCACACTGCCCGTATTGAGGCCATTACACAAAATCTGTATGCCCTCTAATAGCATTACCCAAATTTCAATAAACAAAGCAGGATTACTGACTCAAGATATGGCACTTTCAACAAGACTCGTCATAAATCACATTCCGTCTCCATAATAAAGGGACCGGTTGGTAGGACATGTTCTGAGGCATCAAGGGATCACAAATTTAGCATTGGACGGCAGCGTGGAGGGTAAAAATCGTAGAGGGAGACCAAGAGATGAATACACTAAGCAGATTCAGAACTATGTAGGTTGCAGTAAGTACTGGGAGATGAAGCAGCTTGCACGGGATAGAGTAGGATGGAGAGCTGCATCAAACCAGTCTCAGGACTGAAGACAACAACAACAGATAAATACACAGACTGATCAATTCCCTTACATCAGATAGCTAAAATTCACAAAAATTAATATAGCTGTGAGGATCGTCACAGCGAACAGGTTTGACTTCAGGCGGTGACTGAGACGCCCCCCCCCCCCCCCCCCCCCCAGGGAGGTATTTCCCGCGCCATTTCTGCACCTTATTGTCTCCAGGACCCCAACGATTTGAGATGCTCTAGATGTTCATCTTAAACTTCTAATCAGATGCTGTATCATTCTTTCTCTTTTTTTTACAGGCATTATCTTATATTTATCCACATTTAAAGAGATGATGTTTGGTTTGTGGGGCGTTCAACTGCTCGGAGATCAGCGCCCGTACGAAGTCCCAATTTTTTTGCACAGTCCAATTTTTTCCACAGTCCAGTACAGCTACAGTCAGAAATGATGATGATGATGAAGTGATGAGGACAACACAAACACTCAGTGCCCGGCCAGAGAAAATCCCCACTCGGCCGGGATCCGAAACCGTGACCTCGTGATCCAGAGACAACTACGCCAGCCACAAGACCACGATCTGCGGACAACATTTAAAGAGAGCAGCCATTCTTCACACCAAGTGGAAATTATGTTCAAGTCTTTCTGCAGTTCCTCTCGCTCATCAAACAGCAATATCTTTCTGTACACAAGAGCATTTCCAGCTGCTGAATCTGTACTGAAAATCGTTTATGTATACTGAAAACAGCAGAAGTACTATTACCTTTCCTTGCAGCACACTAGATGTTGCTTTCGTTTCTGTAGAAGATTCGCCCTCCAGTATAATTTCGTCGGTTCTGTTACATCATTAAGACAATGCTATAGATACAAATAAGCATAAATTTCAGTATCTGTGTGGCACAATCAAACAGAATTTTGAAAATATCAGAAGAGATATATATCTTAAACGGCTTTTTTCGGAGGGGTGGGGAGGAGAAGGAGGGGTCGTCAGTCTTCTGATTGGTTTGATGCGGCCGCGAATTCCTCTTCTGTCCCGAGCTCTTCACCTCGGAGTAGCACATGCTTCCCACTTTGTCAGTTATTCGTAGTATGTTTTCCAGTCTCTGTGTTCCTCTACACTTTTTTTCCCTCTAAGCCCCCTCTAGTACCAAGGATGTTAGTTCCTGAGGTCTTAACAGACGTCCCATCATCCTGTCCCATCTTCCTCTACATCTACATCATAGTCTGCAAGCCACCTAATCGTGTGTGGCGTGGGGGACTTTCGGTACCACTATCTGATCCCTCCAACCCTGTTCCTCTCGCTAATAGTGCGTGCGAAGAATGATTGTCGGTAAGCCTCTGTATTGGCTCTAATTTCTCGAATTTTCTGCTCGCGGTCAATACGCGAGCTGTTTGTGGAGGGGAAGTAATATGTTGTCCGACTCCTCCTGAGAAGTGCTGTCCCGAAATTTCAATAGCAAATCTCGCCGTGATGTACAGCGCCTCTCTTGTAACGTCTGCCAGTGGAGTTTGTTTCGCATCTCCATAATGCTCTCTCACCAACTAAACGATCCCGTGACGAAAGGCGCCGGTATTCGTTGCATCTTCTCTATCACCTCTATCAGCCCTACCTGGTAGGATCCCTGATAGATGTACAGTACTCAAGAATCGGGCGAACAAGCGCCTTATAAGCCACTTCTTTCGTGGATAAGTTACATTTCCTTAAGATTCTTCCGATGAATCTGAGTCTTGTATCTACTTCTTCCTCTATCTGTTTTATGTGGTCATTCCACTTAAGGTCTCTCTGGGTAGTTATGCCTAGATATTTTACGGCAGACACTGTCTCCAGCTGTTTGTCATCAATGGTGTAGCAGTACAGTAGTGGATTTCTTTTCCTATGTCTGCGCAATATGTTACATTTATTTACATTCAGGGTCTCACTGCCAGAACCTGCACCAATCATCGATTATCCACAGGTCAAATGTCGATGGTGTTGGGACAGCAACCAGCCACAAAATTATTTTCAGTTCCTTTATTCAAAGGATTCCGTTACCGGTTTAGTTTCGTTATGATTCATCTTCATACGGTTTACACGCTTTCCTTATAACATGTGGTGCGCTTTTTACAGATTAATTGTCCTAAAATATAAATAATACATAATCATAAGCACGCCACTCACAGGTGGTTGCGTTACAGATTTTCGTTGGATGTGACTTACGTGAAATGTCGGTTTGGAGTGTTTGTTTTCATAACATTCGTCCAACAGATGTGAATACATTCCCACTGCTTTCTTATTGTTGCACAGGTAAATTTTTCTCACTGAACACTTAAGATTTGTCACTGAAAAGATTTATACCGCGCACCACATGTTTTGATACTTACAAAGAGCTTAGAAACATATGAGTATCAAAGATGCTATGATACATCGCAACATTTGAAGATGTCCTATGTTTGGAAAATGATCATATATTCACTTATGGAATTGAAATGCCTTTTACAATAGTACAGAGACATTGAGTTTTTGAGTTGATACTGTTACATTAATTATAAAGTTGTTCCATTTTTTTTAGTACTGTATAGGTAAAACAGTACTTATTTAATTACATTTAGCATCATGAGAATTATAGTAACATATAAATTTGCTACTTGATCTGCAGAATGATGTAGAAATAATTGCTTTGTCGGCTGGAAAATAATTTTTGGGAATTTTTCAGGAAAGGAGTGTTAGACAACTCTGTTCATTAAGGATATAGTCTGGGATGCTGTTTTTGTGTGTGTGTATTTCTATTTCTTCTCATACATTCAAAGTGGCTCTTTTTCTGTTGGGTGTAAAATTTTTTAGTTGTGTTCAGTGTTTCTCACTGAATGGTTTTCTTCAGCAATATGGACTGCAAATGCAGATTTGTTCAAGTTTCCAAGTCTTAAAGCATCAATGTGTTCTTTGTACCTAATTTCAAAACTTCTGCCTGTCTGTCCAATGAAGAATTTTGGGCATGTATCGCATTTGATTTTGCATGTTCCTGATTTACGGTAGGGACTCTTGGAGGTATTTACATCATGGATTACTTTTTGTTATAATTTATTATTTGTAGAAAAGCTGATTGTGATATTTTTCTTTTTAAATAAGTTTGCTGTTTGGTATGATAGTGGGCCTATGTATGGGAGGGTACCATATTTAGGGTTGGCTTCTGTGGCACACTGATTTGGCTTGAAGTGACTGCTGTGAAGTGGATCTGTGGTTTTTGTATGCAATTTGTTGAGGAGTTTTTCTATTATTATGCGTTTATATCCGTTATTATGAGCAACTGTTTTAATTATATTGATTTCATTTTGTTGGTCTGTGTCACTCATTGGTACTTTTTTAATACGGTGTAGCATCGCTCTGAAATATGTCATTTTTTTGTTGGCGGGGGTGGCAAGAATAGTTGTCAAAACTTACATCTTTGGCTGTAGGATTAACTTGATGTTTATTGTTACTATTACAAATCTTCAGGTCAAGAAAGTTAATGGTTTTATTATTTTCATGTTCAAGTGTGAATTCAATATTTTTATGTATTTTGCTTAGATCTGCTGCTAATGTATCTATTTCATTGTTTGTACCATCCAAAAGCAAGATCGTGTCATTAACATATCTTCTGTAGTAGATTATTTGGTTTGAGATGTGCTGGTTGGTTGAGAAGAATTTTTGTTCTATGTGGTTGAGGTAAATATCAGCCTATATCTCAGCTAAGCTACTTCCCATTGCCAAACCATCACGTTGTTGGTACAGTTTGTTATTGAAGCTAAAGTAATTATGCCCTAGAATGCTCTAGAATGCTAAATTAGCATCACTAGACATAGCCAACCTATAGCCGAACATCTCTGTCAAAGAGACTATTAACATTATAAGAAACAATGTGCTTAAATAAAAGAAAATTAGAATTGCAGAGATCTGTGAACTCATAGAAATACTTTCACTTATTCTGCTGAAAATCGACAAAAATGCATTTAGCGGCTTTTGCGCCTGGGCTATTCAAATACTGGACTCAGGCGACAGTACTTATGGCCTCTGGCCGCGTGGCTGACAAGGAATGCTACGTTTTCAACCCGGCTTAAAGTGCACCAATACCGCCACACGCCGTTGCGCTGCGTTCCTGCACTTGGCAGCCTAAAGGATCGACTCGACTGAATCTGCCTCACGTTTGGAGAAATAATACACTTAAAAAATAAGGCCTGTCTGCGAAACAGTTGCCGCATTCTAGATATATCAGCCATTATCAAAAACACTCACAGAACACACACAATCGTAGCTTATACATCTACATGGATACTCTGCAAATCGCATTTAAGTGACTGGCAGAGGGTTCATCAAACCACCTCCACAATTCTCTATTATTCAGATCTCGTATGGCGTGCGGAAAGAACGATCACCTATGTCTTGCCGTAAGAGGTCTGATTTCCCCTATTTTATCATGATGATCGTTTTTCGCATTCGGAGGAGGAAGCTGGTGATTGGAATTTCGTGACAATATTCCTCTGCAATGAAAAATCCTTTGTTTTAATGGTGCCCATCTCAAATCCTGTATCATTTCAGTGACACTTTCTCACCTATTTCGCGATAATACAAAACGTGCTACTCTTCTTTGAACTTTTTCGATGTACTCCGTAAATCCTATCTGGTAAGGATACAACGCTACGCCACAGTACTCTAAAAGAGGACGGAGAAGCGTAACGTAGTCAGTCTCTTTTGTAGATCGGTTACATTTTCTAAATGCCCTGCCAATAAAACGCAGTCTTTAGTTAGCCTTCCCCCACAACATTTTCCATGTGTTCCTTCCAATTTAAGTTATTTGTAATTCCTAGGAATTTCGTTGAATTCACGGGCTTTAGATTTGTGTGATTTATCGTGTAACCACAGTTTAACGGATTCCTTCTAGGACTCACGTAGATGACCTCACGCTAATCGTTATCTAACATGAATTTCCAATTTTCGCACCATACAGGTATCTTTTCAAAATCGTTTAGCAATTTGTTTTGATCTTCTGATGACTTTACTAATCGATAAACGACAGCGTCATCTCCGAACAACCTAAGACAGCTGCTCAGATTGTCTCCCAAATCGTTTATACAGAAAACGAACAGGAAAGTGCCTATAACACTGCGTTGGGGAACCCCAGAAATTACTTCTGTTTTACTCGATGACTTTCTGTCAGTTATTGCGAGCTGTTACCTCTCTGACAGGAAATCACGAATCCAGTCACATAACTGAGACGATATTTCATAAGTACTCAATTTCACTACAAGCCACTTGCGTTATAGAGTGCCAAAAGCCTTTCGGAAATCCAGAAAAACAGAGCCCATTTGAAATCCCTCGTCAATAAGAATCAACACTTCATGCGAGTAAAGAGCTATTTGTGTTTCACTGCGTGTCGATAGACCGTTCTCTTCTACGTAATTCATAATGCCCGAACACAATATATATTCCATAATCCTGCTGCATATCGACGTTAATGATATGCTTCGCGCATGTGAAACTTGATAGAACGTTCAAATACGACAGAAGTGTACAAAGTATGGAACGCGGAAGCCGACTGATCGCTGATTGGCTAGCTGCGCAGCCTTCTACTGCGCATCCACAGCTCAGAGGCCATAAACGCTGTCTCAGACTGTTGCAGCAACAAATCTAGGAAATTGTAGACTCATTTCTACATTGCTGTTATCATCAGGACATCAAAGGCTGGATTTGGAGTGGTGCCGTGGGCAAGAAGAACGGACTGCTCACGAATGGCGTTCAATTGTGGTCAGCGATGAATCCCGGTACTGTTCTACCTAGAATGACAATTGTTGACCAGTATGGCTGCAGTCTGACGAGATGTCTCATACTCATGTTATGATGTTATGGACGGCTATCAGCTATGACTTCAGTTCGTGCTGGTAGTGACTGTGGGAATTCAGACGGAGCAACAGCACGCCTTCATCATTCTGGAACCTCATGTGGTGCCTCTCATCCAGCGGTATGGTGTTGCCATTTTTCAACAGGAAAACGCTCGCCCACACGTGGCAGGTGTGTCTAAGAGCTTTGCAGCGTGATGTTGAGGAACTCCCGTGCTGAGCAAGATCCCCAGATGTGTCCCCGACAGAACGTCTGTGGAGCCAGCTTGGACGCTATTTTCGTCGCAGTGCATTTATTCAGGATATCAAAGGTCAGTTACAGCAGCTGTTTGCCAGCTTGCTACAGGAGACGATAGGACGGCTTTATGACACCCTTGAAAGCTAGAGGGGTATGACACCCTTGGAAACCAGAGGGACATAGTGTTGTACTGACAAGTGGAACGGTACTGCGAAAGTTCTTTGTAAATTTGACTTGATACTGTAATCACTAAAATAATGTCACGTACCCTCTCAGCCCATGAAGTTTCATTTTGTTCCTTTCTCTCCTTCTAGGTGCTTCACTTTTCTGTCAGGCAGTAAGTATTAACATTCATTTGCGATTAACCTTTCACTTCAGTTGTATATAACACAGATATTTATGTATCTGTCTGTGCAGTATATACGAGGTGCTACAATAAAGTAATGAGACTGATTTTCTATGCAAGATGTGGCAACCCTACAGGCTTTTGTAGACACAATATCTTTGACCTTAGTCTATAACCTGCTTCTGGTCCAAGCGGCACAACGATGCAACTGCTCAGTCGTGAGTTGTGCTGTAATAAGTTAACATGTGTTTGTGTCTCACGTCACGGAAATGGAAACACATAATATTGCGCAACAGTATGCCATTTCTTTTTGCTTTAAAACATGACGACAACTTATAGTAAGCTCCAGAAGGCTCTTGGAGAGGAGGTTATGTCAAGAGTTCAAGTTTTTCGTTGGCATAAAATGTTTAGTGAAGGCAGAACGAATATTGAAGACCGCAGTGGACGACCATCAACCTCACGGACGGATGTCAACTTGGCAGGGGTACGTGAACTCGTACGATCTGATCGAAGATCATCTGTGAAAATTATTGCAGAAGAACTGAACATCAATTAGAGAAACGGTTCGTCTAATAATAATGGAAGATCTTGGTATGAGAAAGATTTGTGCAAAAATGGTCCCCAAAAATCTCACACCACAACAGCGAGAAACACGGAATAATGTGGCTGCCGATCTGTTAGAGCTAACAGAAATCAATCCAAAATTGTTGAGCCCAGTTATCACTGGTAATGAAAGTTTTTTTTTTTCAGTACGATCCAGAGACAAAAAGCTAAAGTCCGCAATGGTGCTCAAAAGAGTCACCCAAACCAAAAAAAGCTCGCATGTCAAAGTCAATAGTGAAATGCATGCTTGTGTACTTCTTTGATTCCAAGGGAATTGTTCATAAAGAGTGGGTGCCTCCTGGACGAACAGTTAACCAATATTACTGCAAAGAAATTTTACAAAAACCTCGAAACAAATTTCACTACTAACACGCCACCTTATTCTCCAGATATCTCTCCGTGTGAATTTTTTCTATTTCCAAGAGTCAAAACGGCGGTCAAGGGGCACCATTTTCAAACAACACAAGATGTCCAAAAATCTGTGACGAGGGTCTTGTTGGATATTACAGGAGATGAGTTCCAGAAATGTTACCATCAATGGCAGAAGCGCTGGAAAAAGTGTGTGCAATCAGAAAGGAACTACTTTGAAGGATACAACACTGAACTTGACTAAAACGGTAAGCAACATTTTTTCACGTCAGCCATTTTATTGTCGCACCTCGTATGTGCAGAAGAAACTCCGGGTTTCTGCTTCTGCAATTCTCTTTAGTTCCACCTCTGGAGAGCACTGTGTGAGTTAGAGTATGGAAGCAGTGCTTCGGCTTTAGGAAGAGACAGGCCTTCAGCCCTAATCCGTCCGTGGTCTCTGTTGACACACGCAGATTAACGCGGCGCGGCTGCATCACCGCCCCGGCGAGTTCAGTCTACGCGCGACAGTCCGCTACTCGCAAGAGGAGAGCATATACTTCACGTTATGTCTCCGTAAAAGCCTTCCACAAAGCGGCGTGCTAGAGCTTCTGGTTCCGTCACTGCCCAGCGCCACTGTGAAACGAGCTGGCCGAATTTCAGTGAGCGCGTTTTACTCTTTTGCGCCAACAGTACGTGACGATTCACTAGTATAGCTTACTTGCGGGAATCAACATGAACCGCCCAGTTGCGATTGTCCGAAATGCGTTCGGGGCTGCGCACGTGACAGACTAGAATGGAGTTATTTTAAATCTGCTAGGAGCTGTGCTCTTTCTCAGCCTCTTTCAGGACAGAAACGTTACATTCTGCCAAACAAAATCCGCAGTTCACTATTATCGTGTAACCACCTGGCAGCACCTGTACCAAGACTCTATACTGTCGGTAAGTTCCTCAAGTGTATATGCTTGCCGTATCTCCTTGCACTAAATGTGTACACTAATTACTATAATCTGATACACGAACGATGGCGGTTCTCGCAGGTCGAGAAACAGACGGGGATTGCACTGTTGCCGGTTCTAAGCGTGACAGGTGCGGTACCGGCGGACATGTGCTTTGCGCCTGATGTCAGCTTGTATCCTGCAAATTATGTCTCTCCCTTCATTGTGTAGAATTTCTGTTGCAATGATTTACCAACAGCCGTATGTATTGCACAAATTTATTTTATTGTATGAACTTCTATGTGCTACCAGTTTCGGCATTACATTGATGCCATCTTCAGGCCCCACTCGTCATAGTCGTAAAATCGCTACACATGGAAGGAGCCATTTAACTGGATCCGTGAATCAAATCGTCCTGCAACAGTTCTTGGTGGCCAGGCTGTTGCAAGAGCTGTTGCAGGATGATTTGATTTTCGGATCCAGTTATGTGGCTCCTTCCATGAATAGCGATTTTACGACTATGACGTGTGGGGCCTGAAGATGACATCAATGTAATGCCGAAACTGGTAGCACATAGAAGTTCATAAAATAAAATAAATTTCTATAATACATACAGCTGTTGGTAAATCATTGCAACAAGAAGTTCATGCCAGCCGTCGTCACACGATCCATAATGGATCAACGAAGATTATGTAGAATTTGCTGCTTACCACCACCATCAGCCATAACTCGCAACAGACGGAATAAAAATACGCGAAACAACTCCTATGATCGCGCATAATGCCCTCGTGGCACACAACATTCACAACAGAGCACTACTGATCGGTCACTGGCTGTCGAAGACTGCGTGATATAGGTGTGCAGGACGAGCGTAAACTCGATCGCCATCATTTGTGGCTCCAACTATAGTAAAACACGACCTGGTAAACAGAGTAGGAATCTCTGTTGATCCATCGTGGATATAGGCCGGTCAGATTTTTACCAAAGAAAAATCACCAAACAGCCCCATGTTTTCAGAAGCTGTTATTTTATTTGCACGACCAGTTTCGGCATCGCATTAACGCCATCATCAGGCGCTTATGTACTTCTTGTGTAGAGAATCAGATCCATCGATCCAGACGTAACTGGTCTCATCAATAGCTCGAGTCCATGAATTTTCTGTGGAGTGTGTACTTCGAAGACTTGACAGCGACAACATAGGCCTGTTTGATGGGTTTCCTTTGGTAAAACAGAGTAGGAATGTTTATCGGGCAGTATTTTAAGACGTGTCCCAATAACGATTTGTAAGCAGTCTCCTTTGTAGACTGACTGCATTTTCCTAACCAATGAACTAAAGTGTACCACCCGCTTTACTAATAACTGTCCCTATGTCATCATTCAACTTCAGATCCCTTCAAAGTATTACATTCAGATACTTCTGCGGGTTGATCGATCCCAGTTGTGACTCGTTCGTACTGTAGTCCTAGGACACTATGTTTTGTCATTTTGTGAAGTTCGCAATTGCACATTTTTGAACATTTGAGACGAGTTGTCAATATTTGCAGCACTTTGAAATAATTTGTACAGCTTTCGTGAGACAGATTAAAGTTATCCATTAAGGATGTTTAAGAAACTGTGACTGTTTATTCAGTATACACTAAATACAGAAAACTGCAACCAGCCACTTTTTTGAAACTGTTATTCGTTGCATGAACCAGTTTTTGAGACTTTTCTGTCTCATCTTCAGATGTGCAGAGGAGTTTATATGACTATTTCAAAGCGTAATGCTTGAAACGTCCCCTTAGAAAAATTACACATAACTGTGCTTAAACTGATACACAATAAAAGCGCAACGCAATCTGACTTTCAATAATCCCTACAAAAGAATGGCCCTGACTAACATTAACCTATACCTTTCACAAATCACTTACCTCACAAAAATCTTCGTTACACAAGCTACTGCAATACAGCGAGCGTCCCTACTGCCAGCTAAATAAAAGATTCAAACTACGGAAGGCACTAAGTACTGATAGTCATAGTTAGCAAATGAAAGATTTTGATAGAGAACAAACAATGTATTTACCTTGCTAGAGTTCAAAAGTCATAATATATATAGCACTTCATGACATCCAGTCTTACAAATTTCAAAACTCCGCCATTTCTCTCCCCACATCTACCACTGCTGGCGGCTCACCTCCAACTGCGCAACGCTACGCGCTGTTAACATCCAGCTGCCCAACACTACAATGGCAGACAACAATGCAAACTAGCCACAGACTGCACACAGCACAGCCAGTGAGTTTTCATACAGAGCGCAACGTGGCGTTACCAATATAGAAACCTAAACAGCCTACTTACATGCTGGATGCTGTTTCTGTGGCAAGAAGGTGAAACATGATTGAAGGCATCGCCATAAGTATTTTTTACATGGCGATTTGGATCCAAAAGTGAATTCTGTACCTACTGCAACAGTGTGGGAGGTGTTGTTGTCAATATCCGTCCATCAACTTCCACTATGATGTGTGAGCGATGTGGTACCAACGCTCCATGGCAATGGAACCTGGTAGACGGATGTTGTTGTTGTGGTCTTCAGTCCAGAGACTGGTTTGATGCAGCTCTCCGCGCTACTCTATCCTGTGCAAACTTCTTCATCTCCCAGTACCTACTGCAACCTACATCCTTCTGAATCTGCTAACTGCATTCATCTCTTGGTCTCCCTCTACGGTTTTTACCCTCCACGCTGCCCTCCAGTACTAAATTGGTGATCCCTTGATGCCTCAGAATATGCCCTACCAGCCGATCCCTTCTTCTAGTCAAGTGCGCATGCAAGTACGTCATGATTTTTAAAAAGATAGTATGTGTCATTGGTCACTTAAGGGATAAGGAGAGGGAACTTTATTTTAAGAGGTTATTGCGCTGGAGGGGGAACGTAACTTCTGTTGTCTATTGGCTCTTGTGTTATGTGGTCGCCGGCGAATGAGGAGCTGGCTGATGTTTACCAAGAGCTGGGCGTCGACCAGGGAGGGGGGGGGGGGGGGGGGGCAGTTACTCGTTCGTGCCTCGTGTTGACATAGCTGTCTGTTGGGCTCTGATTGCTGGCAGCCAAGATGGCGCAAGCCTGAGTCCATCCTCCCTATTCATATTATTAGGCTGTTTAAGTATGGCCTCTCTGATTTTGCGTTTCGTCATAACCGGCTGCCTGGCTAACACACAGGCTTTGCTGAATTTTGTTTCCTTTCCGCAGTCCTGCTGATGTTCTGCTACTGTAGATTTGTTGTGTTGCCCTAGACAAATATAGCGGTCGTGTTCCTGAATACGAGTTGCTATTAGCCTGCCAGTCTCGCCAATGTATGCCTCTCCACAGTCGCATTCCACCTTATACACACCTGCAGCAACACATCCACCTTGTCCTTGGTGGAGCCTAGCACGTCCTGGATCTTGCGACCACTATAGAAGACAGGCTGCACCCCCAAAACGGCGAAGGTGTTTGCCAATTTCTGACATAAGGTAAGCTCACTGTTCGCTGCACTTTGTCTATTTCTTGCTTACTTGTGTTCCTCGGCAAGGCTGTGTGGATCCACTTATGGCTGTAACCATCATTGGCTAGAAAGGTTGTGCGTAGCCTTTCAAGCTCATGTGTTATGTTTTGACCATCACTTAGGCGCTGCACACGGATTGCCAAAGAACGAATGACCGAGTTCGTGCAGATACTTGTCTGTATGAGTAAGGCAATTACCTATTAAAACCTATTAATGACCTATTAAAATAAAGTTCCCTCTCCTTCTTCCTAAAGTGACCAATCAAACTATCTTTTAAAAATGATGACTTGATGACACGAGCGATGAACAGTAACAACAAAAAATAAAAAAAACACTGCATAACAAGAACGCACCAATAGACCCAGAAGAAGGCTGCTGCAACAGTGACTGAAACATTGGTTTTTCTCCTGCAACAGTAGTTTTATACACTACTGGCCATTAAAACTGCTACGCCAAGAAGAAATGCAAATGATAAACGGGTATTCATTGGACAAATATATTATACTAGAACTGACATGTCATTACATTTTCACGCAATTTGGGTGCATAGATCCTCAGAAATCAGTACCCAGTTCAACCAAATCTGGCCGTAATAACGGCCTTGATATGCCTGGGCATTGAGTAACACACAGTTTGGATGAAGTATACAGGTACAGCTGCCCATGCAGCTTCAACACGATACCACAGTCTATCAAGAGTAGTGACTGGCGTATTGTGACGATCCAGTTGCTCGGCCACCATTGACCAGGCGTTTTCAATTGGTGAACGATCTGGAGAATGTGCTGGCTAGGGCAGCACTCGAACATATTCTGTATCCAGAAAGGCCCGTATAGGACCTGCAACTTGCGGTCGTGCATTATCCTACTGAAATGTAGGACTTCGCAGGGATCTAATGAAGGGTAGAGCCACGGGTCGTACCACATCTGAAACGTAACGTCCACTGTTCAAAGTGCCGTCAGTGCGAACAAGAGGTGACCGAGACGTGTAACCAATGGCACCCCACACCATCACGCCGGGTGATACGCCAGTATGGCGATGACCACGCTTCCAATGTGCGTTCGCCGTAATGTCGAAAAACACGAATGCGACCATCATGAAGCTGTAAACAGAACCTGGATTCATCCGAAAAAATGACGTTTGACCATTCGTGCACCCAGGTTCGTCGCTGAGTACACCATCGCAGGCGCTCATGGGTGTGGTGCAGCGTCAAGGGTAACCGCAGCCATGGTCACCGAGCTGCAGTCCATGCTGATGCATACGTCGTCCAACTGTTCGTGCAGATGGTGGTTGTCTTGCGAAACGTCCCCATCTGTTGACTCAAGGATCGAGAGGTGGCTGCACGATCCGTTACAGCAATGCGGATAAGATGCCTGTCATCTCGGCTGCTAGAGATACGAGGCCGTTGGGATCCAACACGGCGTTCCGTATTACCCTCCTGAACCCACCGATTCAATATTCTGCTAACAGTCATTGGGTCTCGACCAACGCGAACAGCAATGTCGCGATACCATAAACCGCAACTGCGATAGTCTACAATCGCGCTTCTATCAAAGTCGGAAACGTGATGGTACGCATTTCTCCTTCTTACACGAAGCATCACAACAACGTTTCAGCAGGGAACGCCGGTCAACTGCCGTTTGTGTATGATGAATCGGTTGGAAACTTTCCTCATGTCAGCACGTTGCAGGCGCCAACCTGGTGTGAATGCTCTGAAAAGCTAGTCATTTGCATATCACAAAATCTTCTTCCTGTCGGTTAAATTTCGCGTCTGTAGCACGCCATCTTCGGGGTGTAGCAATTTTAATGGCTAGTAGTGTACCGTATACTTTTACGCCGACTGACTCTGGCCGCGGAAGTGTACGAAATTATAGTGTTGAATCTTTTTGAAACGGCCCGTTGCTTCTGATTCGTTCGAGATGTTCTGCACCAGTTCGGTCGCAGGTAGGGAGCTGACAGGAGAAACCGCGTCAGGCGCGCACAAAGGCCTCGCGCGCGGGACTTTCAGTACTGAGCAAGTGGCCGCGCCGAGCTGCGCTGCGCGCTGTCCATTGTGAGGGCAGAATAGAGCGGTTAATCCCCGCTGGCTGCGCGCGAGCACCGTTGCCGGGATACGACGAGAACAAAACGGCGCGTGCTCTCGCCACTCGCCGTCAGCACAACTAGCCCAGCGCGGGCCGCACAGGAAGTGTCGCGGTGCGCCAGCTGCCTCTATAGACCGCGCCGTGTCTGCGCGACCTTGCGCGTCGATTATTTTTGCAGTGCGAGCGGGCGGCGGGCAGGCTACGGAGTCCGCTAGCGGCGAAGGGCGGACGGAAATGAAGGCCAGTGTCCAGACGTGGCTTACTACTGCGTGTACGCTCCCCAAAACCGCTATCAGTGTTTCAGCAGGGACTATTTTCCATTGTACCACATACTCGGTTATGAACTGAAAATTATCAAAAGGAAGGCTGATTAAAAAAAAAGGCAGGACATTTTTAAGGTTCCATACCTCAATTAGTAAAAGCAGAACCCATCATTATCGGATAACTATGTTGTTCGCTTGGCGGTTTGTCCGTCTATGTAACTGTTAAAAAGTCTTTTTCTAAGCAACGGGAGGACGTATGAAGTTGAAATTTACACTGAAGCGCCGAAGCATCAGGTACAAACATGGGCATTCAAATACAGAGATATCGAAACAGGTAGAATATTGGGCTGCAGTCGAAAACGCCTATAAAAAGGTACGGCCAAACTTTCAGGAAACATTCCTCACAAAGAAAGAAAATATGTTATGTGGACATGTGTCCGGAAACGCTTACTTTCCATGTTATAGCTCATTTTATTACTTCTCTTCAAATCACATTAATCATGGAATGGAAACACACAGCAACAGAACGTACCAGCGTGACTTCAAACACTTTGTTACAGGAAATGTTCAAAATGTCCTCCGTTAGCGAGGATACATGCATCCACCCTCCGTCGCATGGAATCCCTGATGCAGCCCGGGAGAATGGCGTATTGTATCACGGCCGTCCATATTCGAGCACGAAGTGTCTCTACATTTGGTACAAGGGTTGCATAGACAAGAGCTTTCAAATGTCCCATAAATGAAAGTCAAGAGGGTTGAGGTCAGGAGAGCGTGGAGGCCATGGAATTGGTCCGCCTCTACCAATCCATCGGTCACCGAATATCTTGTCGAGAAGCGTAAGAACACTTCGACTGAAATGTGCACGAGCTCCATCTTGCATGAACCACATGTTGTGTTGTTCTTGTAAAGGCACATGATCTACCAGCACAGGCAGAGTATCCTGTATGAAATCATGATAACGTGCTCCATTGAGCGTAGGTGGAAGAACATGGGGCCCAATCGAGACATCACCAACAATGCCTGCCCAAACGTTCACAGAAAATCTGAGTTGATGACGTGACTGCACAATTCCGTGCGGATTCTCGTCAGCCCACACATGTTGATTGTGAAAATTTACAATTTGATTACGTTGGAATGAAGCCTCATCCGTAAAGAGAACATTTGCACTGAAATGAGGATGGACACATTGTTGGATGAACCATTCGCAGAAGTGTACCAGTGGAGGCCAATCAGCTGCTGATAGCGCCTGCACACGCTGTACATGGTACGGAAACAACTGGTTCTCCCGTAGCACTCTCCATACAGTGACGTGTCAACGTTACCTTGTACAGCAGCAACTTCTCTGACGCTGACATTAGGATTATCGTCAACTGCAAGAAGAATTGCCTCGTCCACTGCAGGTGTCCTCGTCGTTCTAGGTCTTCCCCAGTCCCGAGTCATAAGTTGGAATGTTCCGTGCTCCCTAAGACGTCGATCAATTGCTTCGAACGTCTTCCTGTCGGGACACCTTCGTTCTGGAAATCTGTCTCGATACAAACGTACCGCGCCACGGCTATTGCCCCGTGCTAATCCATAGATCAAATAGGCAACTCCGCATTCGTAAACATTGCACTGACTACAAAACCACGTTCGTGATGAACAGTAACCTTTTGATGCTACGTACTGATGTGCTTGATGCTAGTACTGTAGAGCAATGAGTCGCATGTCAACACAAGCACCGAACTCACCATTACATTTCTTCAATTGGACCAACTGGCGGTGAATCGAGGAAGTACAGTGCATACTGACGAAATTAAAATGAGCTCTAACATCGAAATTAAGCGTTTCCGGGCACATGTCCACATAACATATTTTCTTTATTTGTGTGTGAGGAATGTTTCCTGAAAGTTTGGCCGTACCTTTTTGTAACACCCTGTATAAGACAACAATAGTCTGGTGCTGTTATTGGATCGATTACTGCTCCTACTATGGCACGTTATCAAGGTTTAAATGAGTTTGAACGTGGTGTTATAGTCGGTGCAGGAGCGATGGGACACGCGATCTCCGAGGTAGCAACGAAGTGGGGATTTTCTCTTACGCGCCGGCCGCGGCGGCGTAGCGGTTCTGAGCGCTTCAGTCCGGAAGCTGCGCGACTGCTACGGTCGCAGGTTCGAATTCTGCCTCGGGCATATGTGTGTGTGATGTCCTTCGGTTAGTTAGGTTTACGTAGTTCTAAGTTCTAGGGGACTGACGACCTCAGATGTTAAGTCCCATAGTGCTCAGGACCATTTGAACCATATAACCGTACGACCATTTCAGGATAGTTGTAAGGTGTCAGGCAAATCCAACACCTTCCATGAAAACCCTGACATGATAAGCAAATCCAGTAGTAAGTCACATAGCTCCGAATAAATCGTGACATTAAATTAACCAAAGTAATACGAGTAACGAGTGAGCGAATGGAATACCACAGACTAACACAAGAATGCCTAAATGCATGTCGTACCTTCCCACCGTGAGGCCGACGCAGTTCCGAGGGGAGAAACGAGAACAGAAGCGGAGAGCAGAACCGTGTTAAGCTAGAAGGCCCTACGATAAAGGATGGACTGGACACCCACGTCGCCAGCTAACCACTAGGGCCACACCACCCGCAAGTTTTAGCGTGAGACTTTTTCGCGTCTCTGTTACTTTAGGACCACCCCCCAGCCCATGTTACAAGATAGAGCCCTCCAGGAGAACAGTACAGATCTTATGATAACGCTAAAAGGACCACACCAGCTGCAAGTTTTAGCGTGAGACTTTTTCGCGTCTGTGCTACGTTGCAAACTTTAAAAACATTGCCCCACCACGAAAAATATAACGTTTCTCATTGGATAGACAGAATTTTTGTAGGCGGAGCTTAAGGTTAACATTGAGACCCTGATTGGTCAGATGAAAACACAGCCAGATAGTGTTTTTTTTATACCAACTTCGGTAAATGGTAGTAAGGAGAGAGTTGCTTCCGAGATGGCGAGGTGAGCGGAGCTGTGCTGCCCGCTGCCGCCCTGACGCTGCCTGAACACCGACAAGGTAATGAACGCATGCGATGCAGCATTTTTGAGCGCATAAGGCTTCACTCAGAACTGCAGAAGTCTCATCTGTTACACCCCCTTTTTGCGTAGTACTAGTGTCGATCGTAAATTAAAGCTCATGGTGTTCACATTTGCCACTTGAAGTAAAAATCTGAAACGCGATGATTTTTCTGTTATATAGTTATTGAGAAGCCACATCAGCAGCTGTAGTTTACGACAAGTTAGATATGTAATTAAAGATAATTGAGGGTCACTGTAGACCATTTTGATAGTTTTCTCTTTCGTGATACTTAATTTAAACCTAGATAATAGATGTAATATGGCATAGGTCATCCTTCGATCCACTGTAGAACTTGGAAATCCATTCATGGAATATTCGTTCACATTTTTGTTGAACGCAGTTGGTTTTTACCATCCTGTATTAAAACACTCCCTTTTATCAATACTGCAATTTATAAACAATGTTTTGTGAGTATAATAAAATTTCTAATGGTAAACGTAACTGCTTGTCGACGTTATTTTACGAGCTAACTAAAAATAGGAAAGCCTTGAACCCCTTCCACTAAATTTAGTTAGTTTTAAGATTCTTTTACAGGGAGTGCAGTGGAGCTGACGCTGAAATCATTAAGTATTTGGTTATATCATCGGTAGTCTCACTGAACTCTTCTGAATTCTACATGTCATGTGTGGTCTGGCGTCTCCTTACCAGCAACAGGTCCCAGGTTCAAACTAGTCAATTCCCTAAAAAACACGCTCAGAGCGTCGTTGCGCGAAAGTGGTAGGGAGACACGATATAGAACAAACAGACACCACCATGAATGTTAGAGAATACCGTGAACACCAGGAGTGAGGTAAAATATCATCTCCGACATCGCTGCCGCCGAAATAAGATCATGCCAGAACGGGACCAAAGACGGCTGAAGAGAAGCGTTCAGCGTGACAAAAGTGCAACCCTTCCGCTAATTGTTGCAGATTCAATGCTGGGCTATCAAGTGTCAGCGTGCGGAACATTTAACGAAACATCATCCATTAGCGCTTTCGGAGCCGAATGCTCACTCGTTTACCCTTGATGACTGCACGACGCAAAACTTTACGTTGTATCGAGCGGACAGACGTGTACGGGTATGGAGACAACCTCATGAATCCATGGATCCCGCATCTCAGCAGCGGTCTGTTCTAGGTGGTGGAGGCTCTATGATGGTATGGAGCGTTTGCAGTTGCAATGATATGGGACCCCAGATACGTCTAGATACAACTCTGACAGGTGACACGTACATAAGCATCCTTTCTCATCACCTGCATCCATTCATGTCTATTGTGCGTTCCGACGGACTTGGGCAATTCCAGAAGGACAATCCGACAACCCACACGTCCAGAATTGCTACAGACTGCCTCCAGGAACACGCTTATGAGTTTAAACACATCCGCTGGCCACCAAACTCCCCAGACATGAACATTATCGAGCATTTCTGGGATGCCTTGCAACGTGCTGTTTAGACGAAATCTTCACCCCTTCGTATTCTTACGGATCTACGGACAGATCTGCAGGGTTGATGGTGTCAGTTCCCTCCAGCACTACTTCAGACATTGGTCGAGTGCACGCCACGTCGTGTTGTGGCACTTCAGCGTGCTCGCGGGGGGCCTTGCACGACATTAGGCAGATGTACCCGTTTCTTTGGTTCTTCAGCGTAGGTCACATAATAACCCTACGGTCCCTTGGCGATGAAATAAACGCAAGTTTCTAAATGAATGCAATCAAAAAACATGGCCATTCATGTCATACGCAGGGTGTTTCACAAAGGACAGCCTGATTTCTAAACTCCATATTTATTAATAAAAACATACTGCAAACGTGGTATGCATTGCAAAATACTCACAAAATCTTAAAGTTTTAGACATGCTATTGCAATTGCTTTATTTGTCCACTAGCAGCGACACGGACAACGTCTAGACGATAGCTAAATTTGTCATAAACTTTACACAATGTAATTTCTTCGACATTCCGTTCTTCACTTCTTCTATGTCACGAGGTAAAGTGGAGTTGCACACACTCTCCTTCACTTATCCCCCACGAGAAAAAATCGCACGGGATCACGCGTGGCGATCTTGGAGGCCAAGAGTGCGGCCCAGGGACTCTCGGACATGTGCACCCTATAAAGTGCTGAGGCAGAGTATCATTGAGAAACTGACGTGCATTCTCGTGGCAGTCTGGTGTAGCTTAGTCATTGCATTGCCACTTCTGCGCTTGCGCGGCGAGTAGACTTTCTTGGACTCCGTTCAAACGTTTGCCGGATTCTTTCCACCGTGTCGTCAGAAGTGCGGTGTTGACGTGGACTCTTACCTTCGAACAAGTATCCTGTCTCTTCACACTGGCTATACCAACGACGAGTGTTTTTGGCTGCGGGCGGATCAATGGCAACACGCCAACGAAAGGCACGCAAGAGCGAAATCACTGACTCACTCTTTACAATCTGCAGCACATAAACAGTCATCTATTGAGCGGACGTCATCGTACTTCTAGCTGACTGCAAATGGAGAAGATGCATCAACTGACATCTAAAGGCGATTTCCTGAACTCTACAAACAACACACATTTCCTTGCCAGCACGTCCCGTGATTCGTAATTCTTACCGTCCAAAATCTTTTTGAAACACCGTGCAGTTTGATACTCTAAAATTAACACATCAAAACCTGTAGGGTGATTCCCGTTGGCCTGCAATCATGAAATTTGGCAAGAAGCAAGGTTGCACAAAAAATCTGAAAATTGTAAATTTGGATTTGTATCATACGAAAAAAAATTTGTTGTCTGTTATCTGACTGTCTGTCCGTCCATCTCTTAAGACCCCTCGCTCTTAGTAAAGGGTAGGGGTATCAAGTTGAGATGTATGTCACATACTAAAGTCTAGGGTCCACTAATGCTGAAAGCACTTTAAGCTTATAAGTCAATGCAATCAAAAGACACGGCCGTTCATGTCACATATTCTGATACTCGAAGATTCGCTCATCAAAACCAGTAGTTACTTCCCTTTGGCCTAGAATCATGAAATTTGGCAAGAAGGTTGGTTTAGCAGTGCAAGTAAAGGAAAAAATTTGAAATTGTTAGTTTGTATCACACGAAAAAATATTTTTTTGACATTTGTTATCCGACTTCAAACTTAAAAGTTAATCCTCGAAAGTCTTGGAATTACCAAGGTCGATCCTGCCAGTATCAATGCCTTTAATAGGAAAAAATGTAGATGCCCGGGATGGATGAACTGTATATACTTAATTTAGTTAGTGTGAAAACCACAGAGTGCGAGTCGCCCCCATACCTGGACTTTTTTTTAAAGCCTGGCGGTTTATTTTAGAATAAATAATTTGTTTAAATTTTACATTGTGGGGTAATAAACATGCTCTAATCTCTATAGAGCTGAAATTAATACACTGACAATCTGGTATAGTAATAAACAACAGTGGTATTAAATTGCTATAAACAAAGTGCGATTACCTAGAAGTAATTTTCAGTCTTTTCTTTGAAAATGTATTTTTCAATAGAACTTGCTGCTGAGGGAGAGTTGAATTGTTTATCTCGAAGAAAACTGTATAGCATGGCAGTCTGTCTTCTGTGACTTGAACAGTCTTAACTGCAGGCGTATGTGTTTTAGTCACAAAATCGATCATTGAGCCAGATGTGGAGGTGGTTCGCTTCATTCTTTGATGCTTTTTTGCTCTAAGGTGTCTTTCCAAGTCGGCCGGAGTGGCCGAGCGGTTATAGGCGCTACAGTCTGAAACCGCGCGACCGCTGCGGTCGTAGGTTCGAATCCTGTCTCGGGCATGGCTGTGTGTGATGTCCTTAGGTTACTTAGGTTTAAGTAGTTGTAAGTTCTAGGGGACTGATGACCTCAGTAGTTAAGTCCCTTAGTGCTCAGAGCCATTTGAACCATTTTTCTTATGGGACCAAGCTGCTCAGGTCATCGGAACCGAAGCCTATACTTTACTTAATCTAACTTAAACTACCTTACGCTGTGGACAACACACAGACACATGCCCGAGGGAGGACTCGAACCTCCAACGTAGGAAACCGCACGGACCGTGACAAGACCGCCTAGACCTCGCGGTGAGTACAAATACATCGAGCTGTCCTAATGAGTAATACATATTAATTTATCCACGAAAATGTTGGGTGAGTTCCGCTGGCTGTAGATCAAATTAAGAGTGGAAAGTTGCACAGGTCACACCAATATTCAAGAAATGTGGTAGGAGTAATCCATTAGATTACAGACCCAATTCATCAGCGTCGATTTTGAACATATATTGTGTTCGAACATTATGAATTACCTCAAACGGAGCGGTCTATTGACACACAGTCAACACGGATTTAGATAAACATCTTTCTTGTGAAACACAGCTAGCTCTTTACTCACACGAATTGTTGAGTGCTATCGAGAAGCGATTTCAAAATTGATTTCGTATTTCTGGATTTCCGGACTTCTTTTGACGCCGTACCTCACAAGTGGCTTGTAGTCAAATTGAGTGATTACGGAACATCGTCTCAGTTATGGGACTGGAATTGTGATTTCTTTCTTCTCGTAGTTAAAACAAATGGCATGCTTGGAACAACTTTCAAACTGCGATCAACGTTAACGTGCCACAGCAATGCCTCTGCGACGTGCATGGCGTCGTCGCTGGCGGCGCAGCGTACCTGCCTATCGCAGTTTGAAAGCCATTGATATTGACCTTGCTGGTCAATTTATTAAGCAGCCATTGATTGGAGGTCCAAATGTTTTTCGTGGACTCCATCTGAACTTTACCTGTGATGTACAAGCAGTGTTTGCAGGTAGTACTTGGCTTACACTTGCTGTTGTATGGGGCAATCAAGCAGATTATGGTGGCCTTGAAGCTTTTCCTGATGCTAATATTCTTACTTGGAAGACATGGAGTATTTCCGAGACTACAGGACTGTTGGCTAAACAGCCCTATGGTACTCTTGTTCCAAGCATGCCATTTGTTTTAACTACGAGAAAGAAGAAGAAGTTAAATGCCGATGAGTACCTGTTTATATGGGCCAAAGTTATGTTCAAGCATGCATTTCTCTTGGTGTTTTCATAGTTTTGTCTCACCCTTGTATATCGTGATATTCTCGTGCTGGCAGCGTTAGCGCGTGTGGCATTCAGTTCTGCAGTGGATTTCGCGGCTGTCGTCCTCTTATTTTTCGTCACAGCCCCCTTCAATGACCATCAGTCACGATCATTCTACATTCACTTTCGCCTGCTTTGTGACTTAGCAGGTGATGTTTCTCCGCTTTCCATGTCATGATGATGATGATGATGAGGTACCATACTCCGAGGAGCGTAGGGGACGATGCGGGAGACCCGCACCGCCGTACTAGGCAAGGTCCTAGTGGAGGTGGTTTGCCGTTGCCTTCCTCCGACCGCAATGAGGATGAATGATGATGATGACACAAAAACACCCAGTCATCTCGACGCAGGAAAAATCCCTGACCCCGCCGGGAATCGAAACCGGGACCCCATGCGCGAGAACGCTACCACAAGACCACGAGCTGCGGACGCTCTGCGTGTATGCTGTACAAATCTTTCATGTGGTGTCTGCAGAAACACCAAACATTTCGGCTACCTTGGTTATATTAAAGCACTAACAATTTGCCCACGTTGGGAACCACTTATCTCCGAAATAATGAACTCTCAACTACACAGTACGCCGTTCTGACCACGACTGACTGTTTCAGCGTATTGAGGACGTTGCACAGGTGGCGTTTGCGGTCAAATACAACAGCGCAACCTGCAGGCCTGTCTGGCACCTGCATTTATGTTCAAGCATGCATTTCTCTTGGTGTTTTCATAGTTTTGTCGCAGCCTTGTATATCGAACTGTCACAATGACTAACATATATTAATTTATCGATGATAATTCTGGCTGAGATGCGCGGCTATGGATTAAATTACTCCAAGAAATACAACAACCACCCACTTCATATATAGCTTTATTAATGCCAAGCTGCATTTAGAGCTTTCACTTATACACAGGTTCTTTTTTTCTTTATTGTTAATTTAATCACCTTATACAAATGTGGGCTGTCAGCATCATAGTACGCTGCTGTTCAGCCGTGAGTGGTATAATAAATATGACAGAAAGATGGTACAGATAATACAATAAAAAATGGCGGGCAAAAACGGTAGACACGAAAAACAATAAACATGAAGCCGTTCACGCTGGACGAGAAAAAACACTAAAACCCGTTGACACGGCGCACAAAACACGGACCACTGAACAGTGGTGACATGATGGCGAAAGAACACTAAACACAAAACAAAGGCACACACACGAGACACTGATGGCGATGATCTCCGGCGCGCGAATGTTCACTGAGTGTGTACGAGTCTGGGGACCTGCCAAGAGAGGAGGAGGGGGGTGGGAGAGAGAGAGAGGGGAGAGCAGAGATGCCAAGGTTAGGGGAGATAGGGGACGGGAGGAAGGGGGAGGGGAAGCCCAGGGGAAGAGGGGTGGAGGAAGGGGGCACGGGGGAAAAGGAGAGAGAAGGGAGGGAGGGTGCCCAAAGGAAAAGACACAGGAAGTGGGAGGGGAGGATCAAAGTTGATAGGAGGCGTAGATGGAGGGGAGGAGGACATCAGCAGGGAGGGGGAGCTGGCGGAAGCCACCTTGGGAGAGGGTAAGGAGGGTGGAGAGGTGCAGACCAGGTGGTACGTGGGAATACAGGCACGGCAGCGGCCGGGGGTGGGAGAGGATGGGGGAGACAAGCGGGTGAGGAGGATGAAGTTTTCGGGAGGTGTACAGGATTCGTATCCTTTCAAGGAAAAGGAGGAAGTGGGGGTACGGTATGAGGTCGTACAGGATCTTATAGACAGGTGATCTAATGCATTTATATATCTTAATCATTACAAAGTGCTTTTTGAACGCACCAGTTGCCCTGCACAAAATAACAATTTCGATGTTATATACTAGGTGATCAAAAAATCTGTAGAAATTTGAAAACTTAATAAACCTCAGAATAATGCAGATAGAGAGGTAAAAATTGACACACATGCTTGGAATGACATGTGGTTTTATTAGAAGAAAAAAAAAAACAAAGGTCACAAAATGTCCGACAGATGGTGCTGGACAGCGCATGACAATCGTGTATAAAAGGAGCTGTAATGAGAGAGTGAATCAGATGTGCCAGCAGTCGCAGCATGTTGACGTTACCTGAAAAGGCGCTTTTACTGAAGCTGGATTATCAGAATGGGAAATGTGCTAGTTCAGCGTTACGATCCTATCGCCATAGGAAGGGGATTCGAACGGGTAAAGGTCCGTTGATAAATGCAGCTGTGGCGAGAATGATTTTGATGTTCGAAGCCACGGATTGTTTAGATGATATACCCCGTAGTGGCCGACCGTGCACAAGGCGTAATGCTGCTGAGACAGTTTAGGAAGAAATGGAGGCTGTAGCGGGTTCGTCTATGCACGGGGAAGTCAGCACTCGTGCAGTCGCACGTCGCACGAGCATTCCATACACTACTGTTTGGTTGGCACTGAGGAGTACCGTCCGATGCTATCCGTACACAATCTATCGGCATCATGAACTGTTACCCGCCGATTTAGTGAACCGGAGGGCATTTGCGGTGTGGGCGTTTCAAAAGATGGCGGAAGATGACGATTGGTTGATTAACGTTTTGTGGACCGACGAAGCTCATTTCACGCTCCGAGGGTCTGTCAACGCCCACAACTGCAGAATTTGGGCTACCGAAAATCCTAGAACTGTCGTAGAAACTCCATTGCATGACTAGAAAGTCACGGTATGGGTTGGATTTACCACATCTACCGTTATCGGACCTTTTTTCTTCGAGGAAATGCGTGATTCTGGTTTTGTAACTACTACCATGACGGGTGAGAGGTACGCCGATATGTTACAGAATCGCATGATCCCCAGCCTGGCTGATAAACACCTGCTGGAACGTACGATGTTTATGCAGGACGGCGCTCCACCCCATATTGCTAGAAGCGTGAAAGATCTCTTGCGCGCGTCGTTTGGTGATGATGGCGTGCTCAGCCGCCACTTTCGTCATGCTTGGCCTCCCAGGTCCCCAGACCTCAGTCCGTGCGATTATTGGCTTTGGGGTTACCTGAAGTCGCTAGTGTATCGTGATCGACCGACATCTCTAAGGATGCCGAAAGACAACATCCGACGCCAGTGCCTCACCATGACTCCCGACACGCTTTAGAGTGCTGTTCACAACATTATTTCTCGACTACAGCTATTGTTGAGGAATGATGGTGGACATATTGAGCATTTCCTGTAAAGAACATCATCTTTGCTTTGTCTTACTTTGTTATGCTAATTATTGCTATTCGGATCAGATGAAGCGCCATCTGTCGCACATTTTTCGAACTTTTGTATTTTTGGTTCTAATAAATCCCCAAGTCATTCCAAGCATGTGTATCAATTTGTACCTCTCTATCTACATTATTCCGTGATTTATTCAGTTTTCAAATTTATTCTGACTGTTTAATCATCCGGTATTTAACTGAACACTAATATACAAACCGGGAAATGTGGGTAGCTAAAGGAACAGTTATTTTGTAGAGGGTAGCTGCAGTGGTTAACATGCATTCAACAAAAACGTTATATTAATAAAGATAGAATTGCATTACACCAATTTAAAGTGATTTTAGACCGAAAAGGTCGCGTTTGGATTGTGTTTTCTCTAAAAAACAGAAAACAACAGAGAATTTACTCTCTCAACGCACTGGGAATATAGCTTTTGTGGATCATGAAGATGCCTTCGGCCGGGTGGTGAGGTCCAAGTTACGGGAATTTTAGGAGAGTGCAGTATTTCTCAACACTTAATACTGTCAGTTCAGAGTTTGTATGCTGATAACAATAACAGGATAGGCGTCGACTCAGCCATTAGTACGGGAAGCAGAAAAATCGTACAAGGAGTCAGATAAGGATGTCCTTCATCGCCCACACTCGTTGACTCATACAGGATGTCCCAGTAGCAATGGTCAGTATTCAGGGACGTGAGAGAAACGGTCATACGAAGCAAAGAAGTTTAGTAAACGGGCTCTAAAATGCTAAGAGATGAGAGCACTTCTTCATCTTCGATACTGTGAAACAAATCTCTTCCAATGCAAGCTCTTTCCTTTCCGTATTTTCGGAGGCGGTAGTATGGATCAACACAAGAAAAATTTGTCAAGTAAACATGGGCTATAAGACGCATAGCTTTATTGCTGTGATCACTTGTTCAGCAGAAGACATGTGTTTCTCATTAGCGAAGGTCAACATGTGCTAATAGTTTTTAAGGTACGCTCTTTAGAACGTATGTTTAGTGGACACATTTTTCTTGATTTTGTCCATAATACCAGCTCTCAAAATGCGGAATGTAGAGAGCTTGCATTGGGAGAGATTTGTTTCATAGTAACGAACTGAAGAAGTGCTCACAGCTCTTGAAGTACGCATTTTAGAGCCGATGCTTACTACACTTTTTTGCTTCGTATGATCGTTCCTGTCATATCCCTGAATACTGACCATTCGTTCTAGAACGTCCAGTATATAAATCACATAGGCAATAAATGGCAAAAGGAAATGGGTGATTTTTGCCCACCGAAATGTACAGTGCTTTCAGCAGAGGACCGGGATATGTATACTGGAAGACAACCTAAAACGAGTAGTATGATCCTGACATATAATGACAAAACAACATAATTTAACCATATCCACAAAGAAACCTGCAGTTGTGGCTTTTTTTTGGAAATGAACATCTTACAGCTAAAGCCATAAGTGAGAGAAACATTTTGGGACAAGTTGCGAGTAACTGTTTGGTACATTGGTCTAGGCTTCGACACTTCTAAGGATGTTTTCATCAGAATGAAATTGTGAGAAACTGTAAAATTACATTGCGAGAAAGCAGTGGTCAGAAATAAGAGCGGATATGCTCAAGTCAAAAAATAGAATAAAACACGTTCTAGCCTTTGACACATGTGCCTAAATAGGAACAACATCAGATTCATGTGCCAAAGCATAGAATGCGTTTTATTTTGTTTTTTGACTAGAGCATATCCGCTCTTTGTTCTGACCACTGCTATCTCGCAATGTAATTTTACAGTTTCTCACAATTTCATTCTGATGAAGACATCCTTAGAGGTGTGGAAACTTGAATCAATGTATCGAACAGTTATTTGCAACCGGCTCGCTGTGTAATTCCTTTGCTGAAACTAATATAAGGCTACCCCGAAACAGCCATGCATAAAATCGTAATTTTGGAACAAGTCCGTACATCCAGTTACCTGGCCTTATGATTGAGACAATCATCCTGAAAGGCAACTACAAAGGTACTTACAAACGTTAGATACGATTAACAAAATGCCCTGAACAATACCAGGAAAGAGGCAGTAGTTAAATTCAATAATACACGCATCAAAAACAGTTTTGCATCGCCTCGGTTCCGAGAGTTTCGGAACCTGTACAGAAAACTGGAATAGAGATCAATTTATTGCTCATGAAAACCACACATTGCATGTTGTACCACCAAACAGCGAGACCTTCAGAGATCGTGGTCCAGAGCGCTGTACACATCGGTACCTCTAATACCCAACAGCACGTCCTCTTGCATTCATGCATGTCTGTATTCGTCATGGCATACTATTCACAAGTTCATGAAGGCACTGTTGGTCCAGATTGTTCCACTCCTCACCAGCAATTCGACGTAGATCCTTCAGAGTGGTTGGTGGATCACGTAGCCCATAAACATCCCTTTTCAAACTATCCCAGGCATGTTCGATAGGGTTCATGTCTGGAGAAAATGCTGGCCACTCTAGTCGGGTGATGTCGTTATCCTGAAGAAAGTCATTCACAAGATGTGCACGATGGGGGAGCGTATTGTCGTCCATGAAGAGGAATGCCCCGCCAATATGCTGCCGATATGGTTGCACTATCGGTCGGGGGATGGCATTCACGTTTCGTACAGTCGTTATGGCGCCTTCAAAGCCCACCAGTGGCGTAAGTCGGCCCCACATAATGCCACCCCAAAACAGCAAGGAAGCTCCACCTTGCTGCACACGCTGGACAGTGTGTGTAAGGCGTTCAGCCTGTCCGGGTTGCCTCCAAACACGTCTCCGACGATTGTCTGGTTGAAGTCATATGCAACACTCATCGGTGAAGAGAACGTAATGCCAATCCTGAGCGGTCCATTCGGCATATTGTTGGGCCCACCTGTACCGCGCTGCATGTTGCAAGGATGGACCTCGCGATAGACTTCGTGAGTGAAGTTGCGCATCATGCAGCCTATAGCGAACAGTGTGTGTCGTAACACGACGTCCTGTGGCTGCACGGAAAACAGTATTCAAGATGGTGGCGTTGCTGTCAGGGTTCCTCCGAGCCATAATCCGTAGGTAGCAGTCATCCAATGCAGTAGTAGCCCTTGGGCGGCATGAGCGAGACGTGTTATCGACAGTTTCTGTCTCTCTGGTCTCCTCCATGTCCGAACAACATCGCTTTGGTTAGCTCGCAGACGCCTGGACACTTCCCTTGTTGAGAGCCCTTCCTGGCACAAAGTAACAATGCGGACGCGATCGAACCGCGGTACTGACCGCCTATGCAATGTGAACTACAGACATCACGAGCCTTGTACCTCCTTCCTGGTGGAATGACTGGAACTGATCGGCTGTTGGGCCACCTCCGTCTAATAGGCGCTGCTCGTGCGTGGTTGTTTACATTTTTGGGCGGGTTTACTCAAAGGGACTGTGACTTTGATACAATATCCACAGTCAACGTCTGTCTTCAGGAGTTCTGGGAACTGGGGTGATACAAAACATTTTTTCAAGTGTGTACTATGACTATGAACATGCTATTGTACATCCGAAGTACGGACTTTAACGACCAAACAGTTACAGAGAATTTAGAACGTCAAAAGGGAAACAGTGAGATAGGAGAGCAGCTCCATGTTCTAAGAATAGTAGAAAAGATACTACAGTACTGAAGGGCATGACATGCCTACCAATTATGTACGGATCGCAGCCAGATACCAGGGAAAAACTATTACTAGAGACCCAAGGGTAGTATAAGGATAGGACGACCACGAAGAAGATGGTGCGTTCGGCTTTAAATTACTTGGTTTCGGAACAGACAAAGATGTCTAACCGAAAAAATGCACGTGGTGACGTGAGTAACTGAAACTAATTGAAAACCGAAATGTATCTTGCTACACATAAAATACAGTGTGTATCAAAAAGAATCATCCGAATTAAAAAAAATCATTAATAATATTTTGGATTTGAGGTCCGCCAGTTATGCAAAACACCGTTTTTCTTTAACACCCAAACATGTTTCGGCACCACTGTGCCATCATCAGTGGGTTTCCTTTTTATTTTGCACTGTAATATGAACATTTATGTTAGAAGTTTGTAAGGTTATGTTAATATTTAGTAGAAACAATCGATCGCTTTTTTGTATATACCTTTACATTTGATGAATGTGAAATTTACAGATCCCTTTTATGTTGTAGCTTGTCATCTGTAACCAAACAATGTTGTTTAGAACGTTTTTTGGTGGGAATTAACCTATCTTCTGGAATGTAATTTAGTTACTCGCGATGTTTTCGCGCCTATATTCAGTTATTACTTACAGTTTTCCGTGGCCAGCACTCTCATTTCCCGCATTATGTTGACGTGTAGTGATGCACTCGCAAGTATAGCCGGTTTTATCACCAATATCTTGATGAAAACACTTTTCCACCTCGCCAAAACACAGTGTGATCGCGGTTTGTTGTGTGTCCCAGCCCAGTCGATGTTCATTTGTTCACTAGAGAGTTCGGCGCTAAATTTGAATCTTGTTTGTGTTTTATCTTTGTGTGTGCGTGTGTGTGTGTGTGTGTTTTCTGTGCGCTTCTTTAGCTTTTTTGCGTTGTCATTTTTATGTGGTATTTCTTTTGTGTGTGAATGGTGCGTCTTTGTGAATTATTTTTTTTTCTTTGTGTCTACTTTTCGTATGTGTATGTGTGTGTGTATGTGTGTGTGTGTGTGTGTGTGTGTGTGTGGACTTTATCTGTTTGTGCTGTCTTTATTTGTAAAGTTCCTTTAATGTGTTGAATAGTGTGCCCTTGCAGAGTGTAGTGTATTCGTTTAAGACCTGTTTTCTCTCTGCTATTGCCTTTTGTATATGGAAGTTTTCTTCAATGGTCAGTTTGCTGTATATAAATGTTCATATTACAGTGCAAAATAAAAAGGAAACCCACTGATGATGGCACAGTGGTGCCGAAACATGTTTGGGTGTTAAAGAAAAACGCTGTTTTGCATAACTGGCGGACCTCAAATCCAAAATATTTTTAACTGCAAACACGGCCAATACAAGGAGCTGCACATCAAAATGATGAAAAAAAACATTAATATTATGTTACTTGAGATATGTGCGTTGTAAAGAGGAAACGTTCGAGTGTTACATGGTTCCCGCTAGGTAGCAGGCAGTGTGCGCCGAGTTCAGTTCTAGTAAAAATGGTGTCGGAACAATAGAAAGCGTTTTGCGTTCTACGTTTTGCGCCGTGCAGGTCAGTAATAACTGTGCAGCGTCAGTTTCGTACTAGGTATGGTGTAGATCCTCCTACAGCACAGAGCATTAGATGGTGTCATGAACAATTCCGAGAAACAGGTTGTTTGTGTAAAGGCAAATCGCCGGGCAGTCCCCGAATATCTGACACAGACGTCGAACGCACTCGCCATAGTTTCACAAGGAGTCCACTGAGATCCGTTCGCCGTGCAGCTCGACAGCTCAACATGCCCCCTCATGTCCGTTTGGCGTGTCTTGCGTCGACATTTACACATGAAACCGTACCAAATTCAGCTACTGCAAGCTCTTCGAGAAGGTGACAAACGACAACGTGTGGAGTTATGGAATTTCGTTCTTTGCATGTTAGATGATGACAGTTTTCTTCCACGCTTAGTACTTAGTGACGAGGCAACATTCCATTTAAATGGAAAGGTGGATCGTCATAATGTGAGAATATGAGGTACGGAAGAATCACATGAAGTTGTACATTATGAGAGAGATTCTCCGAAGTTTAATGTGTTTTGTGCAGTTTCACGGGGAAGGGAGTATGGTCCAGTTTTCTTTGCCGAGAACACTTTTACAGGAAGCACATATTTCGATGTGCTCGAGAACTCTCTTTTCCCACAGTTGGAGACTGATTCGAACGACTTCATTTACCAACAGGATGAGGCATCGTCACACGGGCATCTGGAATCGCGAAAATTTTTAAATCAAATGGTTACTGGACGATGCATCGGTCGCAATGGGCCAAATGATTCAGCCTTACATTAGTGGCCTCAGAGGTCCCGGGAACCGACAGTATGCGATTATTTTTTGTTCTGCTTCTACATCTACATTCATACTCCGCAAGCTACCCAACGGTGTGTGGCGGAGGGCACTCCACGCGCCCCTGTCATTACCTCCCTTTCCTGTTCCAGTCACGTACGGTTCGCGAGAAGAACGACTGCCGGAAAGCCTCCGTGCGCGCTCGAATCTCTCTAACTTTACATTCGTGATCTCCTCGGGAGGTATAAGTCGGGGGAAGCAGTATATGCGATACCCCATCCAGAAACTCACCTTCTCGAAACCTGGACAGCAAGCTACACCGCGATGCAGAGCGCCTCTCTTGTAGAGCCTGCCACTTGAGTTTGATAAACATTTCCGTAACGCTATCACGGTTACCAAATAACCCTGTGACGAAGCACGCCGCTCTTCTTTGGATCTTCTCTACCTCCTCTGTCAACCCGACCTGGTACAGATCCCACACTAATGAGCAATACTCAATTATAGGTCGGACGAGTGTTTTGTAGGCCACCTCCTTCGTCGATGAACTACATTGTATAAAGACTCTCCCAATGGATCTCAACTTGGCACCCGCCTTACCAACAATTAATTTTATATGATCATTCCAAATCGCTCTGAGCACTATGCGACTTAACTTCTGAGGTCATCAGTCGCCTAGAACTTAGAACTAATTAACCCTAACTAACCTAAGGACATCACACACTTCCATCCCCGAGGCAGGATTCGAACCTGCGATCGTAGCGGTCTCTCGGCTCCAGACTGTAGTGACTAGAACCGCACGGCCATTCCGGCCGGCATGATCATTCCTATTCAAATCGTTCCGGCCGCATACTCCCAGATATTTTACAGAAATAACTGCTACCAGAGTTTGTTCTGCTATCATATAATCATACAATAAAAGATCCTTCTTTCTATGTATCCGCATAAATTTGTCTATGTTAAGGGCCAGTTGCCACTCTGCAGCAAGTGCCTATCAGCTGCAGATCTTCATGCATTTCGCTGTAATTTTATAATGCTGCAATTTCTCTGTATACTACAGCATCACCCGCGAAAAGTTCCGACACTATCTACTAGGTCATTTACACTCCAGGAAATTGAAATAAGAACACCGTGAATTCATTGTCTCAGGAAGGGGAAACTTTATTGACACATTGCTGGGGTCAGATACATCACATGATCACACTGACAGAACCACAGGCACATAGACACACGCAACAGAGAATGCACAATGTCGGCACTAGTACAGTGTATATCCACCTTTCGCAGCAATGCAGGCTGCTATTCTCCCATGGAGACGATCGCAGAGATGCTGGATGTAGTCCTGTGGAATGGCTTGCCATGCCATTTCCACCTGGCACCTCAGTTGGACCAGCGTTCGTGCTGGACGGGCAGACCGCGTGAGACGACGCTTCATCCAGTCCCAAACATGCTCAATGGGGGACAGATCCGGAGATCTTGCTGGCCAGGGTAGTTGACTTACACCTTCTAGAGCACGTTGGGTGGCACGGGATACATGCGGACGTGCATTGTCCTGTTGGAACAGCAAGTTCCCTTGCCGGTCTAGGAATGGTAGAACGATGGGTTCGATAACGGTTTGGATGTACCGTGCACTATCCAGTGTCCCCTCGACGATCACCAGAGGTGTACGGCCAGTGTAGGAGATCGCTCCCCACACCATGATGCCGGGTCTTGGCCCTGTGTGCCTCGGTCGTATGCAGTCGTGATTGTGGCGCTCACCTGCACGGCGCCAAACACGCATACGACCATCATTGGCACCAAGGCAGAAGCGACTCTCATCGCTGAAGACGACACGTCTCCATTCGTCCCTCCATTCACGCCTGTCGCGACACCACTAGATGCGGGCTGCACGATGTTGGGGCGTGAGCGGAAGACGGTCTAACGGTGTGCGGGACCGTAGCCCAGCTTCATGGAGACGGTTGCGAATGGTCCTCGCCGATACCCCAGGAGCAACAGTGTCCCTAGTTTGCTGGGAAGTGGCGGTGCGGTCCCCTACGGCACTGCGTAGGATCCTACGGTCTTGGCGTGCATCCGTGCGTCGCTGAGGTCCGGTCCCAGGTCGACGGGCACGTGCACCTTGCGCCGACCACTGGCGACAACATCGATGTACTGTGGAGACTTCACGCCCCACGTGTTGAGCAATTCGGCGGTACGTCCACCCGGCCTCCCGCATGCCCACTATACGCCCTCGCTCAAAGTCCGTCAACTGCACATACGGTTCACGTCCACGCTGTCGCGGCATGCTACCAGTGTTAAAGACTGCGATGGAGCTCCGTATGCCGCGGCAAACTGGCTGACACTGACGGCGGCGGTGCACAAATGGTGCGTAGCTAGCGCCATTCGACGGCCAACACCGCGTTTCCTGGGGTGTCCGCTGTGCCGTGCGTGTGATCATTGCTTGTACAGTCCTCTCGCAGTGTCCGGAGCAAGTATGGTGGGTCTGACACACCGGTGTCAATGTGTTCTTTTTTCCATTTCCAGGAGTGTATATATACTGTGAAAAGCAATGGTCCCATAACAATCCCCTGTGGCATGGCAGAGGTTACTTTAACATCTGTAGACGTCTCTCCATTGAGAAGAACATGCTGTGTTCTGTTTGCCAAAAACACTTCAATTCAGCCACACAGCCGGTCTGATATTCTGTAGGCTGTTACTTTGTTTATCAAAGGGGTTGTTGATGGTTTACAAAAGACTCACTGCAGTGTGGGGACAATTTGAATACCGCATTGACATGTGCTGTGCGTTTCAAGGGGGGACATACTGAGCACCTATGAAAAGGTATGAAAAAAAACTTTTTGGGTTTCCCGCTCATCAAAAATCAAAATTAATTGTATATTGTAAGATGGCAAGAACTATGCCCCTTACATGAAGTCATTAAAGATCACCGAACTAACGTTGAGCGAACAGTAGGGCTGAACAAAAATGACTGACAAGGCACAATGCATCTTTTAGAGGGTATAGTATGGACGTATTGGAATAATTAATGTTGGGTGATGGTTTTAAAGTAATTGATGGGACATGAAAACTTCGTGGAAATGTGTCGATTTACTGGAGGCTAGTTTATCCCAGGAAAGTATTCAGAGTTGGCCGCGGCTGGCTGGGGAGCGCCAAGGGAAGTCACAATAGGCAGGTTAGGGCGGCTCTAACTCTGACAAAGCGGTAACGGGGTGCGGCCTCCAGCTGCCATAAGGTGAGTGACTGTGAGGGGGTGGTTGACCCCATGCTGGTGTACCAGAAGCAGACGGAAAACGGTACACCTGTTGATAAATGTCCGTCATCCTGTTTTCAGTGAAACATGCGAGAAAGCCACACAAAGCTACGGTGGAGCAGTCAACAGAGGCAGAAATATGCAAGTTTGTGACTATAGCAACTTCATGCTGAATTCACGGTCCACAGAGTCTGAAGTAAATCAGGTGAAGAGAGACAGAATGAAATACGCCGGCGTCCAATGGGAATGTAGGACCAAGGAATTTGAAGTACTCTCCTGGGAATCAGAATTTCGGAAAAATTGGTGTTTTACGCAGATGATAACCTTGATGGGTGGCCTGGGAGGAGCTAAATAGCAGAAGCTGAGAGGAAGGGAAATTTTGTGGGAATTTGTTCACTTCCCAGAGCAGGCATTGGTCGGTGCTGGGAAGCGACGCATAATTAACGCGTCTTGCACTGCAATAGGAGTAAGTGATTTTGCTGGAGGGGAAACTGAGGCGAAGAGTGGACTGGCAGAAGTCTCTGTAGAGGTATTCCGTTCTCACCTTGCCTAGAGTGTGGATGTGGCGTTCTTTACTCAGCTTGCCTGAGAGAGAGTGAGCATCTCTGCAGTTCAGGACTTAGCAAATGGAACGATTGAGTTTGGAGATACAAAGTTTTGGTTCAGCTATGTACTGAGCAAGATAGCTAGGAGTGAATAGACGAGCGCAGGCTTGCAGCACCACGAATACGGCCGACGTCCGCACGACGACGACGCCCCGCCACGCTGTATTTGGTGATATTGCACCCGCTCCGGCTTGAGTTAGGCCACTGTTAATTTGTTGGATCACGTCGGCAAAGTTTCCACGAGGGTTTTGTGGGCCGTGTATTGTGGAATTCATTTACGCGTATTGTACCTCAGCTTATGACGGCAATGGTGCGTTGAACGACAAGGACGATTAGCGCGCTTACTGGGCGAACAGCGAAGTAGGTTAACCGGCCGGCTTCGATTACCAGTGGTGTACTGCACGGCTCCCTACGGCCGGAGCGCCTAGCGATTTGTTTAGCCAGCGGCGCGGCACGGGCCGGCGCGTGCACGACTGATGTGGGCGGGACATCGATTCTCTGAAGGGCAGCAGACCTGTCTGCCTGCCCGCAAGCAGCGGCCGACACGTGAGCGGCGGCCGGCCCGTAAATAGCCTCACCCACCGCTCCACTGCACTCAACTCCGACGGGGAGCGTTGCTCCACAAGGTACCAGGACACACCAGTCTAGTTACGTGGTCTGCTAAACTCTGATACTTACACAGGGTGAAGCAGAACTGCCAGAGCTGTTGCCGCTTTCAGTCTGCAGCCCTTCTCATTAGACTGTCTTCTGCAGGGCGAAATTACTGCAAATGTCTCATTTTTGTTAGTCGCTTTTCTCAGTGTTCTGTACCATCACCTCATTTCTCCCACCTACATTTACATATACATACACTACTGGCCATTAAAATTGCTACACCACGAAGATGACGAGCTACAGACGCGAAATTTAACCGACAGGAAGAAGATGCTGTGATATGCAAGTGATTAGCTTTTCAGAGCATTCACACAAGGTTGGCGCCGGTGGCGACACCTACAACGTGCTGACACGAGGAAAGTTTCCAATCGATTTCTCGTACACAAACAGCAGTTGACCGGCGTTGCCTGGTGAAACGTTGTTGTGATGCCTCGTGTAAGGAGGAGAAATGCGCACCATCACGTTTCCGACCTTGATAAAGGTCGGATTGTAGCCTATCGCGATTGCGGTTTATCGTATCGCGACATTGCTGCCCGCATTGGTCGAGATCCCATGACGGTTAGCACTATATGAAATCGGTGGGTTCAGCAGGGTAATACAGAATGCCGTGCTGCATCCCAACGGCCTCGTATCACTAGCAGTCGAGATGACAGGCATCTTATCCGCATGGCTGTAACGGATCGTGCAGCCACGTCTCGATCCCTGAGTCAACAGATGGGGACCTTTGCAAGACAATAACGATCTGTACGAACAGTTCGACAACGTTTGCAGCAGCATGGACTGTCATCTCGGAGACCATGGCTGCGGTTACCCTTGACGCTCCATCACAGACAGGAGCGCCTGCGATGGTGTACTCAACGACGAACCTGGGTGCACGAATGGCAAAACGTCATCTTTTCGGATGAATCCAGGTTCTGTTTATAGCATTATGATGGTCGTATCCGTGTTCGGAGACATCGCGGTGAACGCACATTGGAAGCGTGTATCCGTCATCGCCATACTGGCGTATCACCCGACCTGATGGTTATGGGGTGCCATTGGTTACCCGTCTCGGTCACCTCTTGTTCGCATTGACGGCACTTCGAACAGTGGACGTTACATTTCAGATGTGTTACGACTTGCAGCTCTACCCTTCATTCGATCCATGTGAAACCCTACATTTCAGCAGGATGATGCACGACTGCATGTTGCAGGTCCTGTACGGGCCTTTCTGGATACAGAAAATGTTCACTGTTGCCCTGGCCAGCACATTCTCCAGATCTCTCACCAATTGCAAACGTCTGGTCAACGGTGGCCGAGCAACTGGCTCGTCATAATACGCCAGTCACTACTCTTAATGAACTGTGGTATCGTGTTGAAGCTGCAATGGCAGCTGTACCTGTACACGCCACCCAAGCTCTGTTTGACTCAATTCCCAGGCGTATCAAGGCCGGCCAGAGGTGGTTATACTGGGTACTGATTTCTCTGGATTTGTACGTAAAAATGTAATCACATGTCAGTTCTACTATAATATATTTGTCCAATGAATACCCGTTTATCATCTGCATTTCTTCTTGGTGTAGCAATTTTAATGGCCAGTAGTGTACATATTGTGCAAGCCACCGTACGGTGCGTGGCGGTGGGTTCCCTGTACCTCTACTAGTCATTTCCTTTCCTGTTCTGCTGGTAAATAGAGCGAGGGAAAAACAACTGTCTATATCCTTCTTTATGGGCCCTAATTTCTCTTATCTCACCTTCGTGGTCCTTACTCGAAATGTATGAGGGTGAGTCAAATGAAAACCTTAAATTTTTTTAAAAATATTATTGTGCAAATGTGGTACAAAGCTGTATCACTTTTGTACATAATCTCCCCCACGCTCAATGCAAGTCCTCCAGCCCTTACAAAGTGCATAAATTCCTATAGAAAAAAATGCTTTTGCTAGTCCGCATAACCACTCATGCTCCGTGTGGCGTACCTCTTCATCAGAACGGAACTTCTTTCCTTCCATTGCGTCTTTGAGTGGTCCAAACGTATGGAAATCACTTGGGGAAGGTCTGGTGAGTGTGGTGGATGAGGAAGTCACTCAAAATACAGGTCTGTGATTGTTGCAACTGTTGTATGGGCAGTGTGGGGACTCGCAATGCATGTTGCAAAAGAACACCTGCTGACAGCAATCCACGTCGCTGTGATTTGATTGCAGGACGCAGATGATTTCTTAGGAGATCTGTGTATGATGATGCACTGGGGACAGTGGTCCATTTAGGCATGTAATGCTCCAAAATGACGCCTTTTCGTCCCAAAAGAGAGTCAGCATAACCTTTCCTGCTGATGGTTCTGTAGCCGGCCGGGTGGCCGAGAGGTTCTAGGCGCTACAGTCTGGAACCGCGTGACCGCTACGGTCGCAGGTTCTAATCCTGCCTCGAGCATGGATGTGTGTGATGTCCTTACGTTAGTTAGGTTTAAGTAGTTCTAAGTTCTGGGGGACTGATGACATCAGCAGATAAGTCCCATAGTGCACAGAGCCATTTTTTTTTATGGTTCTGTTCGATACTTCTTTGGTTTTGGTGATGAGGGATGCCGCCATTCCTTGCTCTCTCTGTATGTTTCCGGTTGTTGGAAGTGAACCCAGGTTTCGTCCCCAGTAAGGATTCTTGAAGGAAGCCACCACCTTCTCGTTCAAAGCGCCGAAGAAGCTCTTCACAAGCTTCAACACGTCGTTATCTCATTTCAGGAGTCAGCTGCCGTGGCACCCATCTTGCAGACACTTTGTGAAACTGGAGCACATCATGCACAACGTGGTGTGCTCACCCATCACTAATCTGTAAACATACTGCAATGTCATTGAGTGTCACTCGGCGGTTTTCCTTCACAATGGCTTCAACTGCTGCAATGTTCTGTGGCGTCACAACTCGTTGTGCCTGATCTGGACGAGGAGCATCTTCCACTGTAGTCACACCATTTGCGAACTTTCTACTGCATTCGTAGACTTGCTGCCTGACAAACATGCATCCCCGTACTGAACCTTCATTCGTCGATGAATTTCAATACGCAAAATCCGAATAACAGAAAGCTGTTCTTCCCTGGTGCAAGTCGCAAGTGGGGCAGCCATCTTTATACTGATACTGCAACGGTATGTGTACATCTGCACTGTGCTGCCATGTTATTCAATCTGTATATTGATCAAGCAGTAAAGGAAACAAAAGAAAAATTCGGAGTAGGTATTTAAATCCATGGAGAAGAAATAAAAACTTTGAGGTTCGCCGATGACATTGTAATTCTGTCAGAGACAGCAAAGGACTTCGAAGAGCAGTTGAATGGAATGGACAGTGTCTTGAAAGGAGGATATAAGATGAACATAAACAAAAGCAAAACGAGGACAATGGAATGTAGTCGAATTAAGTCGGGTGATGCTGAGGGAATTAGATTAGGAAATGAGACACTTAAAGTAGTAAAGGAGTTTTGCTATTTGGGGAGCAAAATAACTGATGATGGTCGAAGTAGAGAGGATATAAAATGTAGACTGGCAATGGCAAGGAAAGCGTTTCTGAAGAAGAGAAATTAGTTAACATCGAGTATAGATTTATGTGTCAGGAAGTCATTTCTGAAAGTATTTGTATGGAGTGTAGCCATGTATGGAAGTGAAACATGGACGATAAATAGTTTGGACAAGAAGAGAATAGAAGCTTTCGAAATGTGGTGCTACAGAAGAATGCTGAAGATTAGATGGGTAGATCACATAACTAATAAGGAGGTACTGAATAGGGTTGGGGAGAAGAGAATCTTGTGGCACAACTTGACCAGAAGAAGGGGTCGGTTGGTAGGACATGTTCTGAGGCATGAAGGGATCACCAATTTAGTATTGGAGGGTAGCGTGGAGGGTAAAAATCGTAGAGGGAGACCGAGAGATGAATACACTAAGCAGATTCTGAAGGATGTAGGTTTCAGTAGGTACTGGGAGATGAAGAAGCTTGCACAGGATGGAGTAGCATGGAGAGCTGTATCAAACCAGTCTCAGGACTGAAGACCACAACAACAAAAACCTTCAGAATTGCAAAGATAATATTCTAGTCAGCATTATCAAAAGCTTTCTCGAAATCTACGAATATTATAAACGTATCTTCTACGACAGTCTTTTGTGTGCATGATTCAACGGCCTCTGCAAATTTCTTGAAGGAAGTAGTTTTCCTGCGTAGGCTGTTCATGTTTTGAAATAAATACCGTATTTCATGATTTTATTGTTAGATAATTTCGCTCACTAGGGAATTTTCAAGCTACATCCCTTACAACGAAAAACTGTAGAAGCATATTATAATATCCTGCACGCCATTTTTTTCTTTATTGTTATTTTCAAACCTGTACAAACAGGCAGGCTGTCAGCAGCATGTTACGCCGCTCTTCAGCCATAGAATAGATCAATAAACAACAGAAAGAATACACATAAGTGACATAACGGTGGGTGATAAAAACAGTAGACACATAAAGACAAACACAGAGCCGTTCACACTCAACGATAAACCACACTACAAACTGTCGACACGACACACAAACACTGAAGACGGCGATGGCACAGGTGAACAATGGAGTGCGGCGGTAAACTCTAAACACTAAACACGACGGCACACACGAGACACTGATGACGATGATCTCCGGCGCGCGAATGTCCACGTAGCGTGTGCGAGTCCGGGGACGTGCCAAGAGGGGAAGAAGGGTGAGGTGGGGGAGAGGGGAGAACAGGGATGCCAATGGCTCAGGAGATGGGGGGGAGGAGTAGAGGGACAGGGGAGGGGAAGCTCAGGGGAAGTGTGGGAAGAAATGGAGGAGGGAGGGAAGAGGGAGAGAAGGAAGGGAGGGTGTGCAAAGGAGCAAACACAGGAAGAGGGATGGAGGATCAAAGTTGGTAGGAGGGGTAGATGGTGGGGAGGAGGACATCATCAGGGAGACGGAGCTGGCGGAAGCCACCTTGGGAGAGGGTAAGGAGGGTGGAGAGATGGAGACCGGGTGGGCCGTGGGAATACAGACGCGGCAGTGGGTGGGGTGGGAGAGGATGGGCGAGATAAGCGGATCGAGTTTGCGGGAGGTGTACAGGATCCATATCCTGTCAAGGAAAAGGAGGAGGTCGGGGAACGGAATGAGATGATACAGAATCCACGTGGGGGAGGGGAGACGGATGTGATAGGCGAGGTGGAGAGCATTGCGTTTAAGGATTTGAAGGCATTTATAAAAGGTAGGAGGGGGTCGGAGATCCAGGCTGGATGGGCGTAACAAGGGATAGGGCAGATGAGGGATTTATTGGTGTGGAGTATGGTGGAGGAGTCCAAACCCCACGTACGGCTGGAAAGGAGCTTGAGTAGACGGAGTTGGGAGAGTGCCGTGGCTTGGATTGTCCGGAGATAGGAGGTCCAGGAGAGGCGACGGTCGAGGGTGACGTCAAGGTACTTAAGGGTGGGGGTGAGGGCGATAGGATGGCCATAGATGGTGAGATAGAAATCAAGGAGGCGGAAGGGAGGGGTGGTTTTGCCTACAATGATCGCCTGGGGTTTGGAGGGATTGACTTTGAGCAACCACTGGTTGCACCAAGCAGTGAACCGGTCAAGATGGCATTGGAGGAGGAGTTGGGAGCGCTGCAGAGTGGAGTCAAGGGCAAGAAAGGCGGTGTCATCGGCAAACTGGAGAAGGTGGACTTAGGGTGACGGCGGCGGCATGTCCGCCATATATAAAAGGTACAGAAGGGGGGAGAGGACGGAGCCTTGGGGCACACCGGCGGGCGGAGAAAAGGTGTAGGAATCCGTGTTATGGATGGCCTGCACGCCGTCTAATGGCTTCCATAATATAGGTTCCTTATGGCCATGGTGATAACGAGGACAACTCTCACAGGTCTTAATTTCATATGCAAAATGAGAAAAACGAAACGCTTATGTGGGTTTTGTCACGGTGTCAGTGTATACCAAATTACACTGACATAACAGTAGTCATGCGATACCTCCCAATATCGTGTGAGACCTCCGTTTGCCAGAGTATTGCAGCAGGTCGACGTGGCATGGACTCAACAAGTCTCAGGAAGCCCCCTGTAGAAATACTGAGCCATGCTATTTCTACAGTCGTCCATCATTGCAAAACTGCCAGTGCACGATTTTGCGCACTAACTGGGGTCTCGATGTGTCCAATAAATGTTCGGTGGGATTCATGTCTAGCGATCTGAGTAGCCAGTTCATTACTTCGTATGTTTTTTCAAACCAGTCAAGAACAATCGTTTCTCGGTGGCAGAGCGCATTCTCACCCAAAAAAATTCCATCGTTGTTGGCTGTTGTTGCCGAACACACAGTCAGTGATGGGCTCAGTTGGTCCAGAGGACTAAGTAGCCGCATTCCATCGAGCTTTCGTGCCCGCCTTCATCGCTCTTGCCTCCTCCTTAACAGCATCAGGCGCAGTATATCCATTTCCATGATTCTCAACTGAAATGCATAGAAATTTTTAGTTTCCCTGACCACATGTTTCCATGCATGCATAATAACGATAGCGTATTTGACTGTATTCAGCAGATTTTCGTAAATGCCGTATTATGCCATCTTATTCTCAGTCACACTGACGTCGTGTTTCGGATTTTACGTTTCGGAAAATGAGTTAGAAATAGTGTTTAGTACCACATTGTACTAATTCATCTATAAAAACACCTGAAAAATTGATTCTGGGAGTATCAAAGAATAAGAAGATAATAATCTTCTAAAGATCCAAATGATTAAGTAGCCCACTTCCCTATATGACACGTCAACCATTTGGATGTTATTTTCGAGAGCCCCTGCAGTTCGTCGAAGTTTATAACATGCATCTCATGAATGAAAATGTTTCGTATATGGTGCTACAGTCTAAAAATATTACGGTGGAGATCTTTCCTCTCTGTCTTCTGTTGTTGAGGATTCGATCGCAAATAAATACTTGTGAAAAGAAAGATTATGAAGATGACAGCTGCTGGTTACATTCCCAGTAATTTAAGTTGTGCTCTTTGATTCCTGTCTAACTGAATACTCGGAAATCGCTACATATTCGGAAAAAATGGTGAATTATTTCTGACAAGAAAAAATATAAAGATCACTGTCCATTGTTTCACTAACAGCAATTCCATCTCCAGCAATTTCATATTTCGTTTTTTAAACACACAGAAATCCCAAAGTCATTATTGAGGAAGTGCGCTCTTACATGTAAGTAATAACGAATATTGCAGAAAAATCTTCACTTTCACGAATAACAATGTCTCAGAACGTGCTGCATGTATGAAGAGGAAAAAAAATTGCACCTATCCGTGCGCGAACCCGTGTCCTTTCGTATCGCATTCCCGCGCGCTAACCACTTGCATCTGCTCGGGGCGAAGGTCGCAGTGCACCCATTTCAGTTCGTCGTTGATCCATTAACTCAGTTTTTTATTACAGAGGGCAGCTAACCCTCTGACCGAACACGCTGAGCTACCGTGCCAGCTAGCAGGTCACGCGAAACAACAGAAACCCATCGCTCAATTCTCGTACTATTGCGTAGAGGAGCGTGGGCTGACTTCGTTGCCAAACGGTGCTCCGTAAGTCATAAGTGCGTGATATTTTGGAAGGTTTCTAATATCAGGCTTCACATAATTGCTTTCCATTGTTGCTTGAAAGTTGTAAACACGTTTCGATAATTACTAACTAAACCATTTGTGGGAAAAAGTACACAAAGTCACTATTAACGTCAGTTTAGACTCACGTAATATACGTAAGCAGAGCCGATGTCTTGATATGTAATGATCTTAAAAACTCTTATTTGCATAAAAGTGAGACGTATTTTGAGAGAATATTGACCGAAAACGTTTTTTTTTATGTTATCATTCACAGTAACACCCTAACCCAACCATATTTCTAACAAAGGAAAATAATCTATTATGAACTCACTTTCTAACTCGATGTGTCCTCTGGTGATTCTTTAGTAACACAATCACTAAGTTCAAAGCTAAAACCGCTAAATATGTTTAAAATAACAAATTATAGGTGTACATAAACCACAGCTCACCGATCGACATGGCCACACCGAGATCCAAAACCTCTAGGTAAAATTGTCGTAAAATCGGTGAGAGGACCGTTGGGTAACAGGTCTTAGAAGCTTACTGATTAGGATATTTGGATAAAGGACCGAAAACGACGTCACTACCGAGACTAACCTAGTACACCGATCGGTATGAACGATACAGAACAGGGCCCCAGGAGAGGCCCTGCAGGCTACGTCGTGCCCTTAGCAAAGACACTCGCGTCAGTCGTTTGCTGCCACAGACCTTTCTCGCCAAGTGTCGGCGGACTGTCCTAACGGATACGTTCGCCGTACGTCCCACATTGGTTTCTGCGATTATTTCACGCTGTGTTGCTTGTCTGCTAGCACTGATCGGGTCCGAAGAGATACATGGGCCAAGCAACGAACTTGTGACGTCACACTAGTGGGCTTGTGCGCCACACTTCGCGAACGCTGGGCTCCGTACAGGGCCAACGGGAAATCAATATTTATCTGAAAATGTGCCCACTAATTCTGTTGCGTGCTCTCGAGAACCCACGTGCATTTAAACACGCGGTCAGTAGTTATTAGACTCGTCCGAAACAGTTACTCGGCCCTCGCCGGGGACGGCTGCTGGCACTCGTGTGAGACCTGCAGCGTGACGTGCTGAGACGCACGCGCCACTGCCCGTGTTTCTCATAGGCATCGGCAACTGACTACTCTACGCCAACGCCGCTGCTCTCGGTCGTTAAGTGAAAGCCGTCGGCCACTGCGTTGTCCGTTTTGAGAGATAATACCTGAAATTTGGTACTGTCTTGACGCTATGCGTCTCGGAATATTGAATTCCCTAACGTTTTCCTAAATGGAATGTCCCATGCTTCTGGCTCCAAATACCACTCCGCGTTCAAAATCTGTTAACACTATGTCGTCCGGCGACACCACAATGGTGTCGTGTGCATAGTATCGCTCAGTGGCCGGCGACACCACAGTGGTGCCGTGAGCATTGCCTCACGCAGTGGCCGGCGACAGCACTTTAGTTATTTTTCGCTTTCTGTTGGTGTTTTGTTTAGGTAACAATAAGTTACACACGTCAACAAGTTTTTTTGTTTTTATAAGCACTTGTGCCATTTCATCATGGCGGATGAATGCGCGGACGTCTTGTCTAACTTTCCGGACGACTTGACCGATTGGGAAGAGGACACTGGATATCAAAAAAATGAGAGTGAAGCAGAATCGTAGGAAGATAGTGAAATACGTACAAGAAGAATTCGGCGAACGCTACCGTTGCTAACAGATTCGGCCAAATCAGACGAAGAAGGGAGTGCACAGTGGTCAGTCAGACTTTGATTTACCGAGGACCAATAATAAATTTGAATGATCCCCGGGTCCAAACATATTTCCCAAAGATACACAGAGCGTCGAGGATATCGGAGAATTATATACTGGGGACGATCTATTTGAATATACACTCCTGGAAATGGAAAAAAGAACACATTGACACCGGTGTGTCAGACCCACCATACTTGCTCCGGACATTGCGTGAGGGCTGTACAAGCAATGATCACACGCACGGCACAGCGGACACTCCAGGAACCGCGGTGTTGGCCATCGAATGGCGCTAGCTGCGCAGCATTTGCGCCAATGATGGTCGTATGCGTGTTTGGCGCCGTGCAGGTGAGCGCCACAATCAGGACTGCATACGACCGAGGCACACAGGGCCAACAACCGGCATCATGGTGTGGGGAGCGATCTCCTACACTGGCCGTACACCTCTGGTGACCGTCGAGGGGACACTGAATAGTGCACGGTACATCCAAACCGTCATCGAACCCATCGTTCTACCATTCCTAGACCGGCAAGGGAACTTGCTCTTCCAACAGGACAATGCACGTCCGCATGTATCCCGTGCCACCCAACGTGCTCTACAAGGTGTAAGTCAACTACCCTGGCCAGCAAGATCTCCGGATCTGTCCCCCATTGAGCATGTTTGGGACTGGATGAAGCGTGGTCTCACGCGGTCTGCACGTCCAGCACGAACGCTGGTCCAACTGAGGCGCCAGGTGTAAATGGCATGGCAAGCCGTTCCACAGGACTACATCCAGCATCTCTACGATCGTCTCCATGGGAGAATAGCAGACTGCATTGCTGCGAAAGGTGGATATACACTGTACTAGTGCCGACATTGTGCATGCTCTGTTGCCTGTGTCTAAGTGCCTGTGGTTCTGTCAGTGTGATCATGTGATGTATCTGACCCCAGGAATGTGTCAATAAAGTTTCCCCTTCCTGGGACAATGAATTCACGGTGTTCTTATTTCAATTTCCAGGAGTGTATTAGCAACGAAACCAACAAGTGCTACAGTCAAAATTACAGTAGAAGGAAACTGGATTTAAAAAATGCCAAATTTGTCGACGTTATGGGATCCGAACTTAGAAAATGGTTCGGGCTTGCTATCCTTACGGGAATTGTAAAAAGAGCAAGGATCGATGATTAATGATCAACGAATCCGTCGGTAGACACGCCGATATTTCGCAAAACGATGTCCCGCAACCGATTCAGACAAATATTATCATTTTTACATTTTTCCGGCAGCAACAATAAACCGTATAATGCCGACCAGCTTGTACAATTCGTAATTGATTATTTTTCCAAAAGTTTAAAGGAACATTTAATCTAAGTCAAAACATCTCAGTTGATGAAGGAATGATACCGTGGCGTGGACGATTAAATTTTAAAGTTTACAATCCGTCGAAAATTACGAATTACGGCATACTCATTCGGATGCTGTGTGGTTCGATTACGGGATACATTTCCTCATTCCAGTTATATTCCGGCGGTGGACAGCCTTTAGCAAAAACAGTGATGGAACTATTGACACCTTTTGATGGAAAGTGGCATATCCTCTGCATGCATAATTATTATAACAGTGTAGAAGTTGCGGAGAAGTTACTTGAAAAGAAAATTAGAGTATGTGGAACGATGCGGCAAAATAGAGGATTTCTGAAAATTAAAGCACGCGAAAGTCAATGTGTTTGAAGCTTGTCATCAACGGAAAAGTGACAAGCAGCCGGCGTCAAGCCAAGTAATCCGAATTAGCGCTGCCGGCGCCAAGCGAATAAATTTGTACGAGACGTGCGGACGGCAAAGTGTTAATTGGCGTCATACAGCCGTAATGACGTCGGAAGCTGTTTCACTTGATTCGTTTGAATACAAATGGCAGGTCCGCCAATGCACTAACCTTGTACACCTGGTGTACGCGTCATGTGTATATGAGCATACAGCTATCCCGTGACTTTTGTCATCCCAGCGTAAAAAAGTTAGTTTCGCGTTTCAGATAAAACGACACATGACACTGTTAATGGCGCAATATCACTTCTCCACCGTGACCGAGATAGTTTGTAAATGCCCAAGGGGACTAAATCAGCTAATGCCAAAAGCGTGAAATAAAGTGATTATTTCAAGAATAAAAACAGCCAACGCAGGAAAATAACTGCTCTCAAGAACTAGTACTGTAAGCTGTAGGATCGGTTTTGCGTCACGTGTTACTACATTTCTCTGGAACCTGAACTGCAAAAATAATACTGCCGAATGCGTGCGTCTTTAGGAACTGATTTTTTTTTTATTACATTGACACATTCGGAGGAACAATTAACTACTTCGTCAGATATTTAGAGCTATCTAGTTGCGGATTTCGACCCTTTTGAAGAAAGAGAAACGGGCTAAGACATTAGACTCGTCTTCTGTGCGATACGATATACAGTGTCCTTGTTGTTCAGAAGTACATTGGATAGGCAAAATAATGTGTCTTCCTTGGGAATGGTTTATTAATAGGGGTTTGGACCCCCATTTGCCCTTAATACAGCTGCGATTCCTCATGGAATACTGGCATATAATGATTGTACAGTCTCCAGTGGAATGTTGCGCCACTCTTCGATCAGAATCTCTTCTAACTGCTGTAGTGACGAGGGAGGCGGAAATTTGCACTGGAGTCTGCGCTCCAATACCGCCCACAGGAATTCAATAATGTTCAATCCCGGGGACTGTGCTGACCAGGTAAGACGCTGCAGTTCAGTTGCATGCTCATCATACCACGATTCTAGTGTTCTGGCTGTGTGAATGGTGCATTATCGTCCTGAAATATGGCATCATTGTTGGAGAACAACATTTGATGCATTGGCTGCACCTGATCACCTAAAATGTTCATATAATCATTGTCTGTAACATGGCATTTGAGAGTAATGATGGGACCAGCAAAATACCATGATGTGCCTGCTCACACCATTACACTTCCACCTCCATGCTTAACCACTGGAATCAAGCAATCAGGATTGCAGGCTTCTTTTGGCGTTCTCCAGACTTTAACCCGGCCCAATGTTGGAAATAACGAAAACGTTGACTCGTCGGACCACATGACGTGTTTCCACTGATCAGCCGTCCAGGATTTATGATCCTGACAGCAAGTTTTACGCTTCTTTGCGTTGGTGTCGTCACTAATGATTTCGGTATATCAGCTCGTCCATGAAAATTCGCTTTATGGAGTTCTCGGCCGACAGTGTCGATAGATTTGGAGTCCCGAAGATGGATATTGAGCTCTGCCGTAGTTTTGTGTTGTCTTGACACAGTTCGCCTTAGCGTACGGCGATCTCTGTTCAAAAAATGGTTCAAATGGCTCTGAGCACTATGGGACTTAACTTAACTGAGGTCATCAGTCCCCTAGAACTTAGATGTACTTACTAAACGTAAGAACATCACACACATCCATGCCGGAGGCAGAATTCGAACCTGCGACGTAGCGGTCGCGCGGTTCCAGACTGTAGCGCCTAGAACCGCTCGGTCACTACTGGCGGCACGACCTCTGTCATTTAGTTTTGATTTGCACCCACCATTACGTTTACACGATGATGTCTTTCCGCATTTTGTGCAGAGTGTCATGACTGTTGAGACAGTTGCTCTTGAAACATTGAATAAGTTGGTGTCTTGGTTACTGATGCTTCAGCTAACTGGGCCCTCCCAATCTGCCCTCTTAGGAACTCTGTTAGGTCTTTCATTGCACATCGATTCCGGTCTCTGAACGCAAATACGAAGTGTGCACCACTCGTAAACAACCTGCACTGATGCCTAGTCTATACTGAACACGCACAGTCCAACGCGACACGTGACTTACCTGCGTTGTTGACCGTCAAACACAAGAAAGGTTCAACTCCTCCGTCGGGCATGGGTGTGTGTACTGTCCTTAGCGTAAGTTAGTTTAAGTAGTGTGTAAACCTAGGGGCCGATGACCTCAGCAGTTTGGTCCCATAGGAACTGTTCACATTATTCTGCGTAACTTAGTTTAAGTAGAGTGTAAACCTAGATTCCGATGACCTCAGAAGTTTGGTCCCGCCGGCCGCTGTGGCCGAACGGTTCTAGACACTTCAGTCTGGATGTGTGTGATGTCGTTAGTTAGTTTTAAGTAGTTCTAAGTTCTACGGGTCTGATGACCTCAGATGTTAAGTCCCATAGGGCTCAGGGCCATTTGAACCATTTTTTTTACACTACTGGCCAGTAAAATTGCTACACCACAAAGTTGACGTACTACAGAAGCGAAATTTAACCGACAGGAATAAGATCCTGTGATATGCAAATAATAAGCTTCTCAGAGCATTCACACAAGGTTGCCGCCAGTGGCGACACCTACAACAAGCTGAGATGAGGAAAGTTTCCAACCGATTTCTCATACACAAACAGCAGTTGACCGGCGTTGCCTGTTGAAACGTTGTTGTGATGCCTCGTGTAAGGACGAGCAATGCGTACCAACACGTTTTCGCTTTGATAAAGGTCGGATTGTAGCTTGTCGCGATTGCGGTTTATCGTATCGCGACATTGCTGCTCACGTTGGTCGAGATCCAATGACTGTTAGCAGAATATTGAATCGGTGGGTTCAGGAGGGTAATACAGAATGCCGTGCTGCATCCCTACGGCCTCGTATCTATAGCAGCCGAGATGACAGGCATCTTATCCACATGGCTGTAACGAATCGTGCTGCCACGTTTCGATCCCTGAGTCAACAGATGGGGACGTTTGCAAGACAACAACCATCTGCACGAACAGTTCAACGACGTTTGCAGCAGCATGGACTGTCATCTCGGAGACCATGGCTGCGGTTACCCTTGACGCTGCATCACAGACAGGAGTGCCTGCGATGATGTTCTCAACGACGAACCTGTGTGCACGAATGGGAAAATGTCATTTTTCGGATGAATCCAGGTTCTGTTTACAGCATCATGATGGTCGCATCTTTGTTTCGCGACTTCGCGGTGAACGTACTTTGGAAGCGTGTATTCGTCATCGCCATACTGGCGTATCACCCGCCGTGATGGTATGGGGTGCCATTGGTTACACGTGTCGGTCACCTCTTGTTCGCATTGACGGCACTTCGAACAGTGGCCGCTACATTTCAGATGTCTTACTCTCCGTGGCTCTACCCTTCATTCGATCCCTGCGAAACCCTAGTCCGCAGCTCGTGGTCGTGCGGTAGCGTTCTCGCTTCCCAACCGCTTCGATTCCTCGAAGGGTCAGGTATTTTCTCTGCCTCGTGATGACTGGGTGTTGTGTGATGTCCTTAGGTTAGTTAGGTACCAGTAGTTCTAAGTTCTAGGGGACTGATGACCATAGATGTTAAGTCCCATAGTGCTCAGAGCCATTTGCGAAACCCTACATTTCAGCAGGATAATGCACGACCCCATTTTGCAGGTCCTGTACGGGCCTTTTCTAGATGCAGAAAATGTTCGACTGCTGTCCTGGCCAGCACATTCTCCAGATCTCTCACCAATTGAAAACGTCTGGTCAATGGTGGCCTAGTAACAGGATCGCCTCAATACGCCAGTCACTACTCTTGATGAACTGTGGTATCGTGTTGAAGCTGCATGGGCAGCTGTACCTGTACACGCCACCCAATCTCTGTTTGACTCAATGCAGAGGCGTATCAAGGCTGTTATTACGGCCAGAGGTGGTTGTTCTGGGAGTTGATTTCTCAGGATCTATGCACCCAAATTTCGTGAAAATGTAATTACAAGTCACTTCTAGTATAATATATTTGTCCAATGAATACCCGTTTATCATCTGCATTTCTTCTTAGTGTAGCAACTTTAATGGCCAGTAGTGTAGTTTGGTCCCATAGGAGCTGTTGACATTATTTTACCTATCCCCTGTATAGGCTGTAGGATCAGTTTTGCGTCACGTATTGCCACATTTCTCTGGAACCCCAACTGCAAAAATAATGCTGTCGAATGCGTACGTCTTCGAAAGAACAATTACGTACTTCGTCAGATATCACGACCCATCTATGCGTCGATTTCAACCGTTTTGAAGAAAGAGAAACGAGAGACGAGGCACAGCGAGAGACACTGGACTCGTCTTCTGTACGATACGATGTACACTGCCCGTGTTGTTGAGAAGTACGATGCAGCTTTCGTTTGGACATGCATGCATACCTGAAGGAACATGCACTTCAGCCATTACAGCCGTTAGGAAATAGATGAAATGTATTCACAATTGCAAATATGGACAAACATCAGCTGTATAATGGAATGACGACATGGACAAGGTTTCCCAATTATCGCGAGCAGCCGCCTTATCAATTTTTTTTATATTTGTGACTGTGTGGATGCTGGGAGCTTGCTGGGACCACTGTATCAGTAGCTGCTTTTTATTTTAAGTGCTAAATACGTGATTTCTTGTACTAGTATGTATATTAGGGTCCAAGAAATTTATAGAAGAACCTCGTAGCTCCATTGTAAACAGAATTTTCGTATGCTGTGAATTTAAATGTTGTAGTAATGTATCTAACTGCCCTGTAGTACCGGTCCACAAACGTCGCACATCAGCGGCATGTCTGAACCAATACTTAATTTTACAATTCACTGGCTCTTTCAGCAAGTAATTTTGTTAGAACTGTCCATGAAAATCTCGGATATTATAGGATTGAGAGGTGAACCCATAGCTAGGTCATCAGACTGCCTATAATACTTGTTTTGAAATAGAAAGCACTTCTGTTATACGAACGTTTGAGTAGCACCAATTATGACATGTAATTCAACAGTATTTACTTTGGATTATGCAAAAGATATGTTAACATGTTTATGGATTCAACAGTAGGAACATTCGTAAATAAACTAGTGACATCAAACGATACTAGTTGTGAGCTGGGTGGGATTTGTGCATCTGTAATTTGGTTAACAAGAGCCATAGAATTTTTGATAACAAACTTAAGTTTAAAAGGGGTTTTCTTTTTAATCGTCTAACGGAACACCATTTTTATATAATCTGGGTAAGCCATTTAATCTAAGAGCCATGGAATTCATAGTAATTGGCATGCAGCTGTTGCTTTCAGGTAAAATACTTTTACATGATTTGGTGATAGTTTTTATTCGCTCACTGAAAGTTGGAGTCGGATATTTTTGTAGACGTAGGAAGTCGGAACTGTCAAGGAACTACGATAATAGTCGAAGCAGACGAAATGGATTAAAATTTGTGCAGCGGGCGGGACTCGAACCCGGGTCTTCCTGCTAATTTTTTTTGTTTTTCTTTCCAATGACGCACTTTTCGCCAAAATGAAACTCCTCAAATGCCTTCATAAAATGTGCCTCGTGTGAAACATATATATGTTTCACATGTTTCTATGATAGATGTCACCATATAAAATGCAAACCTACTGTGATCATGAATAAAAAGTAGCGCACGTAATCACAAGAATCTTTGGAAACTATCATTAGGCTATCCGGGCACGCTCCACATCCACAGCCAAACTTCCTTATGTCGTCAACTATGTGGTTCAAATGGCTCTGAGCACTATGGGACTTAACATCTATGGTCGTCAGTCCCCTAGAACTTAGAACTACTTAAACCTAACTAACCTAAGGACATCACACAACACCCAGTCATCACGAGGCAGAGAAAATCCCTGACCCCGCCGGGAAGCGAGAACGCTACCGTACGACCACGAGCTGCGGACGTCAACTATGTGTCTAGAGCTTGCTCTCATGTATCAATTACGTATATTCGAGTGCAGTTTGTGACCGCATTGTCAATATATACAAAACTACCGACGTTTCGGTCCCTGTTGCAAGCAACCTTCTTCAGGGTTTTTTTGTTTAATTCTGAATGAGGGAACTTTATTTCTTATATACCTGTAGACATGACTATTATCTAATTCAGATAGGCTGTTTAGGATGAAGGGGAGGAATGTTAGAATTTTTTATTGATGTTTGTATTATTTCTTTTCAATAGCAACAGAATAAAAGAGTCTTCGCACAACGGAAGATACAATTGGCAGACTACATGCTGCTAGAGTCTACGAAATCAGATGCGAATGTGTCTCGGTACGGAACACAGTTTTAATCTGCCAGGAAGTTTCATATCAGCGCACACTCGGCTACAGAGTGAAAATTTCGTTCTGTAAACGTCCCCCCGGCTGTGGCTAAGCCATGTCTCCGCAATATCCTTTCTTCCAGGAGTGCTAGTTCTGTAAGGTTCACAGAAGACCTTCTGTGAAGTTTGGAAGGTAGGAGGCGAGGTACTGGCAGAATTGAAGTTGTGAGGACGGGTCGTGAGTCGTGCTTGGGTAGCTCAGATGGTGAAGCACTTGCCCGCGAAAGGCGAAGGTCCCGAGTTCGAGTCTCGGTCCGGCACACAGTTTTAATCTGTCAGGAAGTTTCGATGTGGTCACAAACCCAGAAAAACATTATTGAAAAAAAAAAAGCTGGTGGCAAGTCCAGATTTAGGTATTACGCGATTTCCTTAGGTCGCTTTAGGCGAAAGCGAGTTCCTTTCAAGTGGCACAGCCGGATTCCTTCCGCGTTTCTGACTGTCCGATTTTGCGCTTCGTCCCTAATGACCTAGACGTGGACGGGACGTTAAGCCGTAATCCACGTTGCTCCATTTTTACCAGAAAATGAAACTAACGTCCTACAACACGCGACACCTGAATGGTGCGCTTCTGCATACATCGCCGCGCAGTATGCTACACGGAATCAGGCATTCAACCTCGACATCTACAAAAAATAAATTTAACAAAAGTGATTATGTGTAGTCATTCGGTATTAAAGTGACACAACGACGGAGAATAACTTACCCTTAGGAAAATAGTCTGACACTTCGTCACCTAACCATTTCTTCCAGTGTTAAATTTACTTCGAATCGCAATAACCGAATCGCTACACAGATTCCGGCGATTCACGATGGACGCAACACTAACTGCACTGGCGAGACACGCTGCTCTCACGCTATTGCACGCACCTGCGTGGCAGCGCGTATCGGAAACCGATCTCCGCTCAACGACATCCGCACAAACTATCAGGTTGATCGAGAAGCGATCAGTATCATCATAAAACGCTCTACAGCATGCAACCAGTAACTAACATCCAAATGGTTTGAGCTCGATTCATGGCTAAATACTTTTTTGTGTCACTGTCATACCGGAAAACTGTTTGTATGTGTTATAAAGCCCAGCTTCAGCCAGAGTCCGGGTCCGTATTATTAAATGGCCAAAACCGTCACCCAGTCCCGGTTGCAAGTTATTTATCCAACGGCTTCCAGGAACAAAAATTCAAATAGCTCTAAGCGCTATGGGATTTAACATTTGAAGTCATCAGTCCCCTAGACTTAGAACTACTTAAACCTTACTAACCTAAGGACGTCACACACATCCATGCCCGAGGCAAGACTCGAACCTGCGACCGTAGCAGCAGCGCGGTTCCGGACTGAAGCGCCTACAAACGCTCATTCACAACGGCCGGCTTTCCAGGGACAACAAACAATTGTAATTCCAGTATTTCGTACGATTACTGAACGGATTTAAAAATTTAAAATTCTGCCATTATCCACTTATTAATAGGTATAACCTTACTTTTAAGATTTGAACTAAGATTAGAAAATATATATATATGCCTTGAGGCAGCGTAAATCACGGCTCGCAAATAACACGGAATATATTCAACCAGTCTTCGAGAATGGGATTACTTAGCGACTTCCACCAACTTCACACGTAATTTCAAAGTTCTTCGAACCTCCCTCCTGCTGTCACCTCCCACAAAACAATGAAAAGAAAAAAGTTTATCGCTTACTACCTTTTTCCTCTTCATGCAGTAAAAGTTCAGGATCGTCCATGACGTTTTTCTTCATTCTATCTTACAAGGGGACCCTCAATACTGTAAATCAAGGATTTTGATACGCTTCAAATGTGTTGTAGAGGCACTTACCCTGAGTACCTGGTTATCCGGTTTTTTTGCGACGGGCCTTGGTTTTTGAGAAAATCGATTTTGAAGTTCATTCTGCGCTTTGTATACCCGTAACATTACTTATATTCCCAGCAAGTCGCCGTAGCGCAGCGGTTATAGTTCACGACTACCAAGCTGAAGGTAATGCCGACATGGTAGCTCAGCGTGTTCGGTCAGAGGGCTAGCTGCCCTCAGTAGTTAAAAAAAAAAAAAAAAAAAAAAAAAAAAAAAAAAACTGAGTTAATGGTTCAACAACGAACTAAAATGGGTGTCTTTCGACGTCCGCCAAGAGCAGATACAACGAACGAAAACGAACAAAATGAGAAAAAAAGAACGTTAGCTACTCTTTGTAATAGGCAACTGAGCTAATCGTTCAACGACGAACTTAAACGGATGTCTTACGACGTCCGCCCTGAGCAGATTCAATGAACGAAAGCGAAAAAAAAATGAGATTAAAAAAAAATCAAAAGGTACCGTGTTCGGATCCTGCTCCCATATGTTTTATGTATGCAAGAACCGTCCGGAAAATTTGGTCCCAACGTTCAAAACCGAGTAGATTAATTAACTGGGAAATACAGAAATGTAGTCGTGTCCTGCACGAAATCCGATAAGTTCACGAAACAGGTGTACGAAGAATTTTTGCGTTCTGTAATTCTTCCGTACGTGGGAAAAAAATTATTTGTACATTACCGATTCGTGGGGAGGGCAAACCAATTCAACTTTATACGCCCACCTATTCACTGGTAAAAGGGAAGCGAGCACCTGCAACCTAAAAGTGGTCCCACCAAAGTGCACTCCTTATTGCCAGCCCTGCGATGTTTATTTTTACCGACAGGTGAAAATCTTCACGAAAATTATTCAAAATGCTCCCGACAAGATGAAAGACAATAGAGAGATCGCATCTAGGACAGATTCGGTAAAATTACATTCGCTAATCCTACATCAATTCAGCGCACCTAATTTTGAAAGCATGATTAGATACGCATGGTTCGCATCGAAATTAGCGGATGAAAGAGAAATCTTTTTGAATGCAAAAGAATTGTGTTTTCCGGTATCGATAATGATGAAACCGTGCGCCTGCAAGACGGTTGCTGTCATAAAATGCTCGTGGTGCTGAGAGAATGTGTGCTTCGGTTGTTTCTACGGTATCGCCCACAATATTGTTCTGGCACATCAAGCAATGTGGACGATGAAAAATAAGATTGTATGACAGAAAAAATTAATATCTGAATATATCTCTATAATTTCGCACACCTTACACTGTTTGTTGATATTCTTTGAAACAAAATTGAAAAATTCGGTCGATTTTGAAAAAAAAAGCACACGAGCAGGCTTCGATCACAGTACCTCCAGCGCAGCAACGGTGAACCTTTAACGCTGCGCTACACTGACTTGCTGGGAATATAAGTAATGTTACGGCTATACAAAGCACGCAATGAGCTTCAAAATCGATTTTCTCAAAAACCAAGGCCCATCGCTAAAAATCCGGATAGCCAGGTACTCAGGGTAAGTGCCTCTACAACACATTTTAAACGCATCAAAATCTGTGATTTACAGTATGGAGGGTCCGCTTGTAATTAAGAATGAAGAAAAAAGAAAAGAAAACAAAAGAACGTGGTAACACGAAGGAATTACCCGAATGCGACGGAATTACCCAAATGGGTAGATGTCATGTACATCTACAGACAAACAGATGATAACTGTTTCAGAAAAAATAGATGATTTATTTAAGAAAAACAGCTTCACAAATTGAACAAGTCAATAACACGTTGGTCCACCTTTGGCTCTTATGCAAGCAATTATTCGGCTTGGTGTTGATTGAAAGAGTTGTTGGAGGTGCTCCTGAGCGATATCGTGCCAAATTCTATCCAACTGACTCGTCAGATTGTCAAAATCCCAAGCTGGTTGGAGGGCCTTGCCCATAAAGTTCCAAAAGTTCTCAATTTTTTGAGGGGGAGGGGGGGGGACCCGGCGGCCTTGTTGGCCAAGGTAGGGTCAGGCTGGATTCCCAACGCTGTCCGGGTCGTCTGCAGACACGTCTTCGGCCTATAGCCTCACTAACTGGAATAGAATTGTCTTCAGTGACGTCTCGCTTCGAACCGAACCCCGATGAGCAGCAAAGACGTGTCTGGAGACACTCGGGACAGTGGAGGTTCGTCAACGGGACTGTCGTCTGCCATACGCCTTGACAGGAGTGGTGGTGTGGCGAGCCATTTCGTTTCATAGCAGGACCCCTCTGATTATCACCCGCGTCGCCTTTACAGCATAGCGGTACGAAATAAAAGCCCAGTCTTTGGAAGCGGTGACATCCGCCAAGTACCTGGGTGTGACTGTTCGAAATGATCTCAGATGGAACGATCTGATTACACAAGTAACGGGCAAGGCGAGCTCTAGATTGCGGTTTATTGGTAGAATCCTGAAGCGATGCAGTCCTTCAACAAAGGAAATAGCTTACAATACGTTAGTTCGTCCAGTCTTAGAGTATTGTTCTCCTGTATGGGGCCCTTACCAGTTGGGCCTGATTCAGAAGACTGAGAAGATCCAAAGAAGAACGGCAAGATTCGTGACTGTTACATTTAGCCATCGCGAGAGCGTTACAAATCTCATAGAAAGTTTGAAGTGGGACACACTTGCCGATAGACGGCGCGCTAAGCGGAAGAGGCTGCTCACTAAATCCCGAGATCTGATCTTCGCCGAGGATGTAGAGCATATATTATTGTCATCAACTTTCAAACCTTCAAACCGCGCAATGATTACCATTCAAAGATAAGGGAAATTAAAGCTCATACTGAGGCGGTCAGACAGTCGTTTTTTCCTCGCGCGATCCGCCAGTGGAACAGACGGGGGGAAATATGACTTTGGCACGAATTGTGCCCTCCGCCACACACCCCTTGGTGGCTAGCGGAGTATATATGTAGACGTAGATTCTACGCCCAGTTTTGTTGCTTTTCATGGCAAGCCATCCGTGGTTTATGTTCCAGAAAATAATGACCGCCCTCACACGACGAGAGTTTCTACTGCTTGTGTTGCCCAGCAAGGTCGTCGGATCCCTACTCAACTGATAAAGTTTGGATATTATGGGCCGGGCCCTCCAACCAGCTCGGGATTTTGACGATCTGACGAGTTAGTTGAATAAAATTTGGCACGATATCGCTCAGGAGGACATCCAACAACTCTATCAATCAATGTCGAGCCGGATAACTGCTGGAGATGACCACTGGATTATTGGCTTGCTCAATTTGTGAAGATCTTTCTCTTGAATAAATAATACAATTTTTCCAAAATACTCATAATTTGTTTGTCCCTTTATGTCCGTGACACCTAGCGATTTCCGCCCAATTTGCGTAATTTCTTCGTGGCGCATCGTTTCCCTTTTTTTTCTCGCTTGGAGTGTGTAATGTCGCAGACAGACCGCAGAGACAGCATAGACATCAGCCTCAACACGTCAGAAACATAACGACAGGCGTCTAAATTACCGTATTTGGGAACTAGACGTGATCGAGTTGTGCACTCAGTGCCACCCAATAGCACCACTCTAGGCGCTAGATCTGTATCTGCCAACGGAATCTCCAGGCACGAATAGAGCCATTGTGATGAGGGTCGCAGAACTGGACCTCATCTGAGAAGAGGATGCGCTCGGTGTTGTCGTGGGGAGCACCACTCTGCTGGAAAGCCGCAACAAAGGCCGCAGTGCTGACAATTCTTGATGCTCTACACGCCATCGCACTGTGCGTGTGAATACTTGTCTCGCTGCAAAACAAACCAAATTCCTGGCTCAAAGTACCCGATGTCATTGTGCGATCCTGCAGGGCTGAGCGAACAATATGTCTGTCCTCTCGGGCGCTAGCCACGTGGGGAGTCGAGTGTGACCTTCCCAAATGCATCTATTTCGTATTCACATGACAGTCGTGGGTTCCCGAAGATAATAAGCAGAAGTATCGCGGAACCGTAAACCACTGTCTCGACAGGCCCCCACCATGCCACTGTAGAATTCCAACTCATATTCAGACGTTCCTCCCTCTTGTACTAGGCATAACACCAACTTCTGCACCACGGACCACAGACATTGACGAGGTGAGGTGGCTCACGTGTCTCAGTGGCACAGACACCCATACCGTAGGTGCAACCACAACAGAGGGCTACCAGACAGACATATGGTTCCTGACGAGGGGCACCAGCCTTTTCAGTAGTTGCACGACAACGGTCTAGATGATTGACTGATCTGGCTTTGTAACACCAGCCAAAACGGCTTTGCTCTGCTGGTATTGCGAACAGCTAAAAGCCAAATGAAACTACTGCTATTACTTTTCCTGATGACATGCAGCTCTACTGCACAGTTAAATGGTAATGCCATCCTATTCGGTAAAATATTCTTGAGGTAAAATAGCCCCCCATTTGGGTCTTCGGGCAGGAATTACTTAGGAGGACGTCATCACCAGGAAAAATAAAACTGACGTTCTACCGATCAGAGTATGGAATGCTAAATTCCTTAATCGCGTAAAAGGGTTAGAAAATGTACAAAGGGAAATCGATGGGCTGAAATTAGATACAGTGATATTAGTGAAGTTCGGTTTCAGGGCGAAAAGGACTTCCGGTCAGGTGAATACAGCTTTATAAATACAACATCAAATTCTGCATTGTATCAAGTAATGAATAAGAAAATAGGAGTGCGATAAGCATAGTGAACGCGTTATTGTACCCACGATAAGACAGACAACAGCCGTCACATAATATAGGCACATATTCCAACTGGCTCCGCAGATGGCGAAGATATCTTCATCTACATGATTACTCTGCAATTTCCATTAAGTGCCTGGCAGAACGTTCTTCAAAGTGTTTCAGCATGCACCTGTGAATGTCTACAAAGCCTAAATCATGATTTTGTACAATAAATGAACAATTGACAGTCAAATGGCGGAAATTTCTTTAAAAAAAATTCTGTTTGAATTGCAGGGTCCATGGAATCATGAAGTTGCCTCCATACATGTACACGTCCATCCGCTCGATATAATTTGAAACGAGACTCGTCCGACCAGGCAACATGTTTCCAGTCATTAACAGTCCAATGTCGGTGTTGACGGGTCCATTCGAGGCGCAGACTTTTGTGTCGTGCAGTCATCAAGGGTACACGAGTGGGGCTTCGACCCAGAAAGCCCGAATCGATGATGTTTCGTTGAATGCTTCGTACGCTGACACTTATTGATGCACAGCACTGAAATCCGCAGCAATCTGCGGAAGGGTTGCACTTGCAGGACCTTTTTCCGACCGCAGCGATGGCGGAGATTTGATGTTTTAGCGGATTCCTGATATTCCCGATACACTCGTGAAATGGTCGTACGGGAAAGTCCCCGCTTCATCACTACCTCAGAGATGCTGTGTCTCATGGCTCGGGCGCCACGTTAAACTCACTCAAATCTTGATAACCTCTCACTGTAGCACCAGTAACCGATTAACTACTGCGCCAGACACTTGTCGTATATAGCCGTGGCCGACGGCACCGCCGTATTCTGACTATTTACATATCTCTGTATTTGAGTACGCTTGAGCGCTTGAGTGTATATTTCTAGTCTACGATCAGTTGAAATTCTAAATTCGTTCAGGAATGTCGCATCCGGTCCAGTTTCCTTATTTTACTGGAAATCATAAACGCAGGGTATGAGATTTTTTTCCATTTGCCACAAAGATTCAATCCTTAGACCACGGAGGCAGGCTTTACGCCCCGTCGCAGCTGTTTTATTTCGACGTTTAGTTGCCTCTGTTCTCGTCACTCGTCGGCTCTCCTCAATAGCCGTCTCTCAGCCAATAGCCAGCGATTTTCGTGAAAGGGGGAGGTATCGGTCACGCGCCAGGTTGGTTTCCTCGAGGGGGGCGGGCGGCGCGGACGCAACTCTGAGACAGCGAGGGGGTGGCATCGGCACCAGAGGATGCCCTTTGACGTCAGCCGCCCCTGACGTCACCGGAGACCGGCCAGGCAGCTCTCTTTGTGCGCCGCGCCTGCGAGTATCTGAATACACGGCTGCGCCCTCCAGCAATGCTACTGTTCAGCGCTCCTCACCCATCTGCTCCCGACCTTCCTTGACAAAAGCAATGGCACGGGAGTTCGATTTTAAGTCGACTTTGGAAACATTGACAGTGTCATTCCGTGCGTGGTGTACTGTAAGCTACGACTTATCACATTGTGGTGTTGCAAAATAAATGGTTCAAATGGCTCTGAGCACTATCGGACTTAACATCTGAGGTCATCAGTCCCCTAGAACTTAGAACTACTTAAACCTAACTAACCCAAGTACATCACATACATCCATGCCCGAGGCAGGATTCGGACCTGCGACCGTAGCAGCAGCGCGGTTCTGCACTGAAGCGTCTAGAACCTCTCGGCTACAGTGGCCGGCATTAACTAACACTCTAACTGAAGTGAACGTTTACGTGTTTCACGGACTGCTTAATATGAACTTTTGTGACTGTTTGACGTCCCCACTCCCTCCGAAAGGTGGCGCAGGCTACCTTAATCATAAAAAGGGGAGAGATTTAGCGGACAAATTACTAAATAAAAGCGACATTTACAAGACTCGCATATCGACAGAGGATCTCAAGTTGATTCCGTATTTCTAGATTTCCGGAAAGCTTTTGACACCGTTCCTCACAAGCGACTTCTAATCAAGCTGCGGAGCTATGGGGTATCGTCTCAGTTGTGCGACTGGATTCGTGATTTCCTGTCAGGAAGGTCGCAGTTCGTAGTAATAGACGGCAATTCATCGAGTAAAACTGAAGTGATATCAGGTGTTCCCCAGGGAAGCGTCCTGGGATCTCTACTGTTCCTGATCTATATAAATGACCTGGGTGACAATCTGAGCAGTTCTCTTAGGTTGTTCGCAGATGATGCTGTAATTTACCGTCTAGTAAGGTCATCCGAAGACCAGTATCAGCTGCAAAGCGATTTAGAAAAGATTGCTGTATGGTGTGTCAGGTGGCAGTTGACGCTAAATAACGAAAAGTGTGAGATGATCCACATGAGTTCCAAAAGAAATCCGTTGGAATTCGATTACTCGATAAATAGTACAATTCTCAAGGCTGTCAATTCAACTAAGTACCTGGATGTTAAAATTACAAACAACTTCAGTTGGAAGGACCACATAGATAATATTGTCGGGAAGGCGAGCCAAAGGTTGCGTTTCATTGGCAGGACACTTAGAAGATGCAACAAGTCCACTAAAGAGACAGCTTACACTACACTCGTTCGTCCTCTGTTAGAATATTGCTGCGCGGTGTGGGATCCTTACCAGGTGGGATTGACGGAGGACATCGAGAGGGTGCAAAGAAGGGCAGCTCGTTTTGTATTATCGCGTTATAGGGGAGAGAGTGTGGCAGATATGATACACGAGTTGGGATGGAAGTCATTACAGCATAGACGTTTTTCGTCGCGGCGAGACCTTTTTACGAAATTTCAGTCACCAACTTTCTCTTCCGAATGCGAAAATATTTTGTTGAGCCCAACCTACATAGGTAGGAATGATCATCAAAATAAAATAAGAGAAATGAGAGCTCGAACAGAAAGGTTTAGGTGTTCGTTTTTCCCGCTCGCTGTTCGAGAGTGGAATAGTAGAGAGATAGTATGAGTGTGGTTCGATGAACCCTCTGCCAAGCACTTAAATGTGAATTGCAGAGTAGTCATGTAGATGTAGATGTAGATGTAGAAAGAGCGAAACACAAGGCCCGCACCTCATCGGAGAGTCGTCGCTGTCACGTCGGGAAGCAAAGCCGGAAAACCTACCGACGATACGTATCTACAAGCAGATGCCGACGTGGAGTACCTAAAAAGGGAACCACAAGAGAGTTGGGGATGCTTCAATTACCATTTCTATGGCAGGAGAGGGCGCTGGGGCATGACGTATGGGGAACAACACTGCCCTTAAGGAGGAAACGACGCATACTGTAACTGTGGCTGCATGGTACAGCGCGTATTAGACCGCAATCTCTGTAGCAAAGTGTGATTGAATAAGTGGTCTCTAGCGAGGAATCCATACATTTCCGGACATAACTTCATTAGACTTTTTTTGTTCCGTATCCTCTCATCGATCAATCCTTACAGTTTGTACATGGTGAAAAAATCACCCTGTATACACACAAATGATCTGACGGACAGGGTGAGTAGCAATTTGCCGTTGTATGCTGATGATGCTGTGGTGTAAGGGAAGGTGTCTTCGTTGAGTGACTGCAGGAAGACAGAAGGTGACTTTGACAAAATTTCTAGGTAGTGTGGTGAATGGGAGCTAGCCGTAAACGTAGCAAAATTAAATTAATACTGAGGAGGAAGAGAAACAATCCTGTACTGTTAGAATGCGGTAGTCGTAGTGTGATGCCTGACACAGTCTGTGCGTAACGTTGCAAAGCGACGCGAATATGACACGAGCAGATAAGAATCGCTGTTAGGAGAACTTTAGTATATGTGGTTCCTCTGTAAAGGGAACGGTGTATAGAACACTAGTGCGACCCAACCTTGAGTACTGCTCGAGTGTTGGGTATTAAAGAAAGACACCAAAGCAATTCAGATGCGGGCTGCTAGATTTTTCACCGGTAGGTTCGATCAACACGTGAGTACTACGGAGATGCTTCGTGAATTCAAATAGAATGGAGGTAAGACGATGTTCTTTCTTCGTGGAACGCTTTTGAGAAATTTTAAAGAACCAGCATTTGAAGCTGACTCAAGAACGATTCTACTGCCGACAACGTACATTACTCGTAAGGACCACGAAGGTTAGAGAAACTAGGCTTCGTGCGGAGGCATATAGTCAACCGTTCTTCCCTCGCTCTGTTTGCGAGCCGAAGAGGAAAGGAAAATACTAGTAGTGGAATAAGGTACCCTCCGCCACGCATTCACTTGCGGAGTATGTATGTAGATGTAGATGAAGCTATGCCGGTGCGAACACAAGCGAACGAGCACCTGCGAACAATCATTGTCTCTGGTGTAAACGGTAGTGTATGCGAGGCAACTTCATGCGGTCGTGTTCGACTCGCTTTCGCCATTTTGCTCGTGTTCGGCTGGCAGTCGGTCTTTTAGCGAACCATCAGAAGAAGTTCGTCTCCTCTCTGCTTCGGCGCTAGAATTACCGAAAGCTCTGCGTCTTCTGTTAGGGCATGAGTTACGGGAACGATGGGGTGTTCCGAAGAGAGTGAAACGTTGCTGTTTAGAAGAATGCAGATATCATAGGTGCCTCTGGGATCCAAGAGAGATCCAAGGCACAAATGCCAAAGGAAAATAAATATGAAAGAATGTATGACTATTAAGCCGATTAAAACTAAAAATTCAAGGATATTCAATAGTTAAAAAAACAAATTGGTGTAGAAATGAAACTGTTAGTAGAAAGGAATCATTACTCTCATTAATTTAGGGGAGGCATCATTGCGAGTGAGGCGTAGCGCCGTATAACAATCCTGCCTTGGAGGTGGTTAAGTGGGAGATGTGTCTCAGAGCTGGATAGTGACAGATGGTGACGCGAGACGGGACGCGCACCTAGTTTATGTACAGTATCAGCCGATAGAGGACAATATTGGATAGGGGGACTGTGATTTTAGTTTCGATTGTGCCCACTAGAGTGCACTAAAGTAATAGAATGTTTTTCATAAACTGTTCTAGTATTTTCATAAAGTGTTATTATGTCTTTTTGTGGATGTAAAATGTAATAAATGTGTTTTAGCAGTATGACTGATGCGTGAGCGTGGTTTAAGGTTAATATTAAGAAAATTGTTTAACGAGTTGTGTAGTGGGAACATTTCGAAGAAGTATGGATATGGACAAAGGGGATTTTTGTAGAATAGATTTGTAAAGTAGGTTTATGGTAAAGGGAAAGTTAATTCATCTACATGACTACTCTGCAATTCACATTTAAGTGCTTGGAAGAGGGTTCATCGAACCACAATCATACTATCTCTCTACTATTCCACTCCCGAACAGCGAGCGGGAAAAACGAACACCTAAACCTTTCTGTTCGAGCTCTGATTTCTCTTATTTTATTTTGATGATCATTCCTACCTATGTAGGTTGGGCTCAACAAAATATTTTCGCATTCGGAAGAGAAAGTTGGTGACTGAAATTTCGTAAAAAGGTCTCGCCACGACGAAAAACGTCTATGCTGTAATGACTGCCATCCCAACTCGTGTATCATATCTGCCACACTCTCTCCCCTATAACGTGATAATAAAAAACGAGCTGCCCTTTTTTGCACCCTTTCGATGTCCTCCGTCAATCCCACCTGGTAAGGATCTCACACCGCGCAGCAATATTCTAACAGAGGACGAACGAGTGTAGTGTAAGCTGTCTCTTTAGTGGACTTTTTGCATCTTCTAAGTGTCCTGCCAATGAAACGCAACCTTTGGCTCGCCTTCCCCACAATATTATCTATGTGGTCTTTCCAACTCAAGTTGTTCGTAATTTTAACACCCAGGTACTTAGTTGAATTGACAGCCTTGAGAATTGTACTATTTATCGAGTAATCGAATTCCAACGGATTTCTTTTGGAACTCATGTGGATCATCTCACACTTTTCGTTATTTAGCGTCAACTGCCACCTGACACACCATACAGCAATCTTTTCTAAATCGCTTTGCAACTGATACTGGTCTTCGGATGACCTTACTAGACGGTAAATTACAGCATCATCTGCGAACAATCTAAGAGAACTGCTCAGATTGTCACCCAGGTCATTTATATAGATAAGGAACAGCAGAGGTCCCAGGACGCTTCCCTGGGGAACACCTGATATCACTTCAGTATTATATTCAGGTATAAACAACAATAGTAAATAACTTTATGCATAAGCAAAACTTCAGCATATTAGATAATTACGTCGGTAAAAAGTGCAGCCTTTAGGTTACTATTTTGCTATTGGTTATTGATGAAAAGCGCGGATTGACGCGGGAGAATGTTGTTTTGCTATTGGCTGTTGAGTAAACTGCACAGTGGTAAAGCAGTATTCTTCGCGCGCCTTTCTCTGCTCGTAGAGAACACTTAGAGAATTCTAGAGAGGAGTCGGAGCCTAGCCATGAAACAGTTCGGACGTGTGTAGTAGTTGTTCGGGTGGAAATGATAAGTTGCCGGATCTAGCAGTGTTTCATAACTCAAAAGTGTAGTAAAGTGACGGCATAATTATTGCAATATGTGTGTAGAAATTTCGGAGTTTTTAAGTGAATTTTGTGACGGAAAAAGACATATATTCCGCGTAGCGTAATGAACAGGTCGGTGGCTAAAAACTGTGACTGCATTTGGTACCGACAGACGTAATATTTGGCGAGCATTATCAATCAAAAACAATCCGTATTTTTGTAGCTATTACGTTTTCGGGAAATGCAACACCATAAACTTGCTAACGCGAGTGAAAGGGATTGTGAGTGACTGTGTTAAGACTAGCACGGGCTTGGCAGTGATTCTTGTTCACCTAAGTTTCAGAATATATTATTGAGCACAAAATTTCCAACCTTTCATTTCGTGTGAAAACTTTCTCCCGAAACGTAGATTAGTGACTTTAATTGCAGCGTGGTTCTCGTCGAAGTACAGTAGGTTTCACTCGGCTTTCCTACTGATGATCTGCTGAGACAATGTTCACAGTTAGGTGCAGGTTCGTTGTAAAGGGACGGAAAGAACCGCGCTGCCGCAGGAGGAGCTGAGAACAGCTGACGAATAAAAAATTTTATTTGTAAACGTAGTACCATATTTAACGATGGTGCGTCCACTTGAAGTTTCCGCATCAGCTGAACAGGGTTCAGTGATCAGTCTTTCTGAAGGTGAAGTACCGCCTCGAATGATTTTAGACTGTCGTGTAAGCTGCAAACCAAGGAAATTTTTATAACTGCGTAGAACAGTTCAAAAAACGTTTGCACCTCAGTCACTGAGGAGGAACGTCCTGACCGGCCAATTTTAGTGTAAATTCCTTCCCACGAAACCCGCATTGACAACACTATTGGTGATGACCGACTAATAACACTGGAACATGTAACAAAAACAGTTGCAGACGTGTTCGCGCAGTTCATAACGCTATGAGTAAGAAGCTCAAGTATAGAAAAGCAAGTGCAAGATGGGTTCTGAAAGAGTTAATTCAGCCATACAAGTACACAAGATTCGAATTGTGTACAGACTTGAAAGAACGCTGTGAAAGGGAAGGCGACATTTTTCTAAACAAGATTTTAATGTTTCACGAATCTTAGGTTCACCATTTTGAACTAGAGTCCAAAAGATAAAACGTGGTCAAAGAAATTGTGGGAAAATTGCTCAAACAACAAGCCAAAGACTTTTTTTACGTCATCTACACTCCTTCAAATTGAAATAAGAACACCGTGAATTCATTGTCCCAGGAAGGGGAAACTATATTGACACATTCCTGGGGACAGATACATCACATGATCACACTGACAGAACCACAGGCACATAGACACAGGCAACAGAGCATGCACAATGTCGGCACTAGTATAGTGTATATCCACCTTTCGCAGCAATGCAGGCTGCTATTCTCCCATGGAGACGATCGTAGAGATGCTGGATGTAGTCCTGTGGAACGGCTTGCCATGCCATTTCCACCTGGCGCCACAGTTGGACCAGCGTTCGTGCTGGACGTGCAGACCGCGTGAGACGACGCTTCATCCAGTCCCAAACATGCTCAATGGGGGACAGATCCGGAGATCTTGCTGGCCAGGGTAGTTGACTTACACCTTCTAGAGGACGTTGGGTGGCACGGGATACATGCGGACGTGCATTGTCCTGTTGGAACAGCAAGTTCCCTTGCCGGTCTAGGAATAGTAGAACGATGGGTTCGATGACGGTTTGGATGTACCGTGCACTATTCAGTGTCCCCTCGACGGTCACCAGAGGTGTACGGCCAGTGTAGGAGATCGCTCCCCACACCATGATACCGGGTGTTGGCCCTGTGTGCCTCGGTCGTATGCAGTCCTGATTGTGGCGCTCACCTGCACGACGCCAAACACGCATACGACCATCATTGGCACCAAGGCAGAAGCGACTCTCATCGCTGAAGACGACACGTCTCCATTCGTCCCTCCATTCACGCCTGTCGCGACACCACTGGAGGCGGGCTGCTCGATGTTGGGGCGTGAGCGGAAGACGGCCTAACGGTGTGCGGGACCGTAGCCCAGCTTCATGGAGACGGTTGCGAATGGTCCTCGCCGATAGCCCAGGAGCAACAGTGTCCCTAATTTGCTGGGAAGTGGCGGTGCGGTCCCCTACGGCACTGCGTAGGATCCTACGGTCTTGGCGTGCATCCGTGCGTCGCTGCGGTCCGGTCCCAGGTCGACGGGCACGTGCACCTTCCGCCGACCACTGGCGACAACATCGATGTACTGTGGAGACCTCACGCCCCACGTGTTGAGCAATTCGGCGGTACGTCCACCCGGCCTCCCGCATGCCCACTATACGCCCTCGCTCAAAGTCTGTCAACTGCACATACGGTTCACGTCCACGCTGTCGCGGCCTGCTCCCAGTGTTAAAGACTGCGATGGAGCTCCGTATGCCACGGCAAACTGGCTGACACTGACGGCGGCGGTGCACAAATGGTGCGCAGTTAGCGCCATTCGACGGCCAACACCGCGGTTCCTGGTGTGTCCGCTGTGCCGTGCGTGTGATCATTGCTTGTACAGCCCTCTTGCAGTGTCCGGAGCAAGTATGGTGGGTCTGACACACCGGTGTCAATGTGTTCTTTTTTCCATTTCCAGGAGTGTATAAAAAAGATAGTTCATTGAGGGACAAGTATATTGGTATCGGTTGGAATCATGTTGAGGAGCTTTAAAAGTCTCATTTCGTAAAAATACAGCTTTTATTTTACATAAATTAATGTCTTTAACTATGGAATGTCTCTCGTATAAGAAATACCTCGTCATGCTCGTGATTTTCATTCAAGGTATGTGTAATTACATGGCTGATGCATCACTGTTATGATAGAGATATTTGATAAGCAAAAATGGTTTGCCTATGATCACACTGTCTGCCCTCCGACGAACTACATAGAAGATTTTATCAAGTAGCCTTTGTGAAAGGCCGACCGTACTATATTTCACAGTTCATTAATCATATTTTATTGATATTGTAGTCCTCATATGCACTATAAAAAATTTGAGTGCTTCATAAATGTCACTGCAAACATGGAAAACTATCTGACACATAGCAGCTCCTGAAACACGAAACCATCGCTAATGTAAATGTCTCTAGTCTATATAAATAAAAATGTAAATGTTTTTTTGTTCAAAATCGCGTATCTCTAAAAATTCTCGATTGATTGCTTTGAAGTTTCGCCAACGTTACATTCTAATACATGCGTATTTATAATACTTCTTGAGAACTTTCTAACAATGTTTCGCTATTATTAAATTTGTGGAAAATTATATATTACACTTATTTAAAGACAGATATAAATAACACACTTGTATTCCAATGCAACGTTATGTCAAAAATTCAGAGTGGTCAGTCCAGAACTTCCGAAGATTTGCGATTAAGAACGTTTACAGTTTCTACGTAAGTACAAAAGTAGACGTTCGTTCCTTCAAAATCTCCAATCTCCGAAAGTTCTTCAGGAATTGATTTGAAATTCTCATGCAACATTGCATTCGAAGACTCACACATTTTTATATACTTATTGGAACGTCATATGGCTCATATGTAATATTTATGTAATAAATGGGTAAACGTTATATAAATGTACCTGTTGGTTTGTTCAAAATCGTTATCTCCGAAAGTTCTTCACTGAGTGCTTTGAAATTTTGACACATTATTGAATTCTAATATGGAGGTGTTTTTAGGTACCTAACTCTTTAATATATGTATTGTTACCAAAAATCTCAAAATGTATCTTTCCGCTTTATTCAAATTTTTACACGTTACTGTAGCAAACGTTTAGGCACATAGAGACTATAGAAGAAGACGCGATGCAAATATGGAACACAGTTTTGTTTTTAGTTCTCAATTTCTTTTAGTTTTTCAAATTAAGCAAAGAAAATATCTGTAGCTCAAACTTTGGGATGTATTTCAATGCGTCCTATATTTTCGAATACATACTAAGTTAGGAAAATTTATAAATTAGGCTTAACACAAAGTCTGACATTTTTGGCTGTAATAATCTGTTGTGAAAGAAAACACTACAAAACATAGTAACACAACAGAAAAACATACGCCATATAGCATGATCACTTATTAAATACTTTCACAATTTCTCTTGTGAAACCTACAGCTCTATTAAATAAGGTTGCTATGTGGTTTAGAAGCGAAATATCAGCGTTGCGCCGCTTAAAGAAAAGGCGTAACTGTCCTCTTCCACCCCAACCACCCAAAACCGGTATCTGGATATTATTGTCTTTGGCAAATTGAAATGCCATCTGTTGGAGATCCTTCAGAATAAGTCCAAAACATTTACCTTCCATTGTCATGCTTCATTCAATGAGCTGTTGTTCTTGTTTGGGAAATAGAACAGTTTTTCGTCCAAGTTTGGTCTTTGTTGCTAATTTAACTACCAAATCCTATTTTATTAGCTTGAATAGAATGGCCACGGGAATTTGGGAAGTTATTGCCGCCTTCAGGTAGCCTTGCATTTTAGTTGCACTCTTGAACCTCTCTTTTATGTCAATCATCACTTCTTCAATGTTCAGATTGAGCAGCAGGGGCGAAAGACTACATTCCTGTCTTACACCCTTTTTAATGTCGAGCGCTTCGTTCTTGGTCGTCCACTCTTATTATTCTCTCTTGGCCCTTGACATATTGCATATTAGCCGTCACTCCCTATAGTTTCTCCCCATTTTTCTGAGAATTTCGAACATCTTGCACCAATTTACATTGTCGAAGGCTTCTTCCAGGTCGAAAAATCCGTTGAACGTGTCTTGAATGTTCTTTAGTCTTGCCTCCGTTATCAACCTCAACGTCAGAATTACCTCTCTCGTGCCTTTTTCTTTTCCAAAGCCAAACTGATCGTCATCTAGCACATCCTCAATTTTCTTTTCCAGTCTTCTGTATATTATTTTTGTCAGCAACTTGGATGGATGAGCTGTTAAGCTGATAGTGCGATAATTTTCGCACTTGTCAGCTCTTGTCGTCTAAGGAATTGTGTGGATGATATTTATTTGAAAGTCAGATGGTATAACATTTCAGCTCCTCAACACCAAATTAAAACGTTGCATTAGGAGGTGTCTGCTTCGTGCAAAAGGTCTTGAGTTCATATTGACGACGACAAGTAATTCTTCATTACAGACGTTTATTTACAAACAGAACTGACAGACTTCACAGACTCAACAACTGACTCTCCGAGCTAATCGCACTGCATATCCGAACTGGCAACTGACAACTCCTAGGTGTATTAATATCTTTCCAAACAATGAGAGTTTTTGACAATGTTTTGGTTACAATACGATAGCAATTCACGACTTAAAACTAAATTAGACATTACAGAATTTTAGTACAGATTAAAGTAAGTAAAAGGATCAGTACATATAAATTCTTACAAGCATAATTTCCAAATAGATTTTATAACATTTTTCTACCAGCTTCTGGATAACCTTCACCAGATTTGTACCGATGTTTCCAGAAATATCTTGACATTTGATTCTGGATATTTCTTGAGTGGTTTAGAACAACTATTTATATGTAAAATGATTTAAATCGTGTTTCAAAACGTAAATAAATCTTTTTAGCAATATTTCTTGATACAAATCGTCTTTCGAAATTAGGTTATGAAACAGTTTTCACAAGTTTTCGTATTTTTGCGATCATAATATAGAATTTCTCCATAGAAAGTTCCAGAAGTGTGCATTAAACGTTCATTTACAGACTTTCTCTTTAGCTGGTGAGTTTTTAAAAGTATCTTGTCCATATTATACGAAATAATTTAGCTCAAAACTGATAATTTATACAATTAATCAGAGCTACAGCAAACAGTGAGTCTTTCTTTTACAAAATGAAATATAATTACAAAATTGAATGAAAATAGGTTACTAACACTAATATATATTTACATTAATTCTATTTTTGTTCTTTCTGTGCAAAGTGTCCTAATATTGACACAGTACAATATTTAAACATCACCAAAGTTTCCCTTTACATTTTGCATATCTGTATCGACATCCCCTCAAAGTCTACAGTATCGAATACTTCAATGTGTCTCAATATGTCCTGTAATGTTACACAACCCCCCCATCAGCACTTCCACGTGAAACACGGAAGGGGTGATGTCCTTACATTACAAAACAGAAAAGTTTTACACATATCTTTGGTGTCTTCTTTCTTGAAGACTGGTGATCTTCTTTCTTGAAGGTCGGTGATCTTCTTCCTTAAAGGTTGGTATACCTCAATGCCACACACTGTTTTTCAGTCTCATCTTTACAGTCCGTATGGTTTCCATATACACTGCAGGCTATCACCGGCTGCAATAGCACAGTCCGCTATCAATATACAGCATACAGTGGTCAAACCCAGTTAAACATTAGAAAAGCATTTAATAGTCGGTGGACCGGTTTTTTTAAGGACACAGAAATTTGAATTCTCTAAAGTCTAATTACTCAAGAAAATTTACTCTAAATAATTTCTTAAAGCTAAGAGAGGATAGACTGACAGATGGAGAAAATTGATTATACAGGATCACAGAATAAGTGTAAGATGCAATGCCAGAATACGAAAATGAAATTGACAATTGCATTTCAGTTCAGTCACGTTTCGTAGGCCAAACAGTCTGCCAGAATTTGGGTAGACTAGATGGTAAGCATTTGGATGAGGATTGTCCTGAATCTTGAAAGGTCCAATGTATATGTCAAAAAACTTTTTTAATTCACCACTGATGGCTTTAGACTTCTCTTGTGTTTTAACAAGGACCAAGTCTTCAATTTTAAATTGAGTAGGCTTCAATCTTTTGTCATGTCTACATTTCCTCTTATCACCTTGAGATTTCATGGTCTTTTTCACTATTTCCTCTCTCTCTTGAGTACTTAATGGTTTGCAGACTGGAAAATCAATGAAATCACTAATTGGATGTGATGGTTTGCTATTATACTGTATTTCATAAGGCGAAAACCCTGTTGAGGAATGCTGTAGGCTGTTCACAACATCTTCGAATTTCTCAACATAGTCAATCCAACTAGCATGATCAGTATTGCAGTAGGTTCTAAAGAATCGCCCAATTTCCCTCATGTATCTCTCCGAAGGGTTTCCTGACGGATGATAAGCTGAAATAAGAATGTGACTTATATTTTGATCTTCAACAAAAGCTTTCCATACTCCAGAAGTAAATTGAGTCCCATTGTCTGATAAGATTTTCTGAGGTTTTCCAACCCTGCCAAAATAGTCTCCTCTGATTTTTGAAATAATGCTCTTACTGTTTGCCTTGCGAAGAGGGTATAACTTAATGAATTTTGAAAAAACATCAACCATAACAAAAATGTAGCAATAGCCTCCTCTGGTCTTCGGTAATGGTCCATATAAATCGACAGCGACTAACTCGTGTTGTTCTTTTGGTAAGATGTTTTGCATCAATCCTCGACAAGTTTGGTTGGATAGTTTTACTCTTTGGCACCTGTCACAACCCGTCAAAATTTTTCTAACCCTCCTGGCTATGTTGTTAAAGTACACATTTTCTTGGATTTTCTGGATACACTTTTGAATCCCACAATGACCAAAACTTCCATGAATGTACTTGATGAGTATATTGATGTACTGTTCAGGCCAACATAAGTTCCATACATCGCTATCTACACTGTTTCTCTTGAATAGAATCCCCTTGTAGATTTTGTAATAATCTCCCACTTTTTCATGTCCCTTTTTCCCTGAATAACTTTTGACCAGTTTACAGTTCTCATTGTGGTTCTGATTCCGTCGGATGTCATTACAAATGTCTCTGATTTCTTGTTCATTGTCCACCCCTCTTAAATACATAATTTTGAATTCTTTTTCACATTCCCCACTGTCATCTTCAAAGTCACCCCCCACAGGTAGTCTAGATAAAGCATCAGCAACTACATTATCGGGTCCTCTAAGATATTTTATTGAGTAATTAAACTGTTGTAACAAGAGTGCCCACCTGGTAATCCTTCCATGATGCAACCTACATTATTGAATATAAATTAATGCCTTATGGTCTGTGTAGACAACTACCTGGTTTCCCAATAAATAACTTCTGAATTTAGAAAATGCCCAGTAAATGGCCAAAAGCTCTTTCTCGGTAACAGTGTATTGCCTCTCATGTTTTTTCAAGGTTCAACTAGCAAAAGCAATAGACCTGTGTTCTATTTTCCCATTTATATTTACTTCTTGGAAAAGGTGAGCACCTAGGCCATAATCACTACTATCTGCCATAATGCAAAAAGGTAAACTTAAATCAGGACGGTACAAAATTTGTCTGTTACATAACTGTGTTTTTATTTCTTCAAAAGCAGCTTCACATTCCTGATCCCAAACCCACATTGCGTTTTTCTTCAGCAATCTGTTAAGACTTGGAGCATTTAGAGCTTGGGTACTAATGAACTTTCTGTAGTAACCGCACATCCCGAAAAATGACTTTAGTTTTTTCTTGGTTTTTGGAATTGGGAATTTTGCAATTGCCTCGAGTTTTTCAGGATCTGGAAAAATACCTTCCTCAAAAATACTGTGCCCCAGAAACTTCAATTTTTTCATACCAAACTTACATTTAGATAATTTAAGTGACATTCCCCCTTTCCTTAATCTATTGCAAACCTCCCTCAAAGTATTAACATGTTCTTCCCAAGTTTCTCCAGTGATCAAAATGTCATCTACATACACAGTTAATTTTGATAAAAGATCTTTTCCCAAAACAAAGTCAAGTGCTCTAATGAATTCGGCTACTGAGACATTCAGCCCAAATGGTACCACACAATACTGGTAACATCTTCCCCCATACAAAAAGGCAGTATACTTTCTGGAATCATTTTCTAATTCTGCTTGGTGAAATCCTGATGTGAGATCTAAACTGGTCATGTATTTCATTCTTTCAAATTTATGAAGTAATTCGTCTATATTCTCGGGATGATCGGTCTCTCTTTCCAGATACTTATTTAGGTGTCTTGAATCTAGTACAAGCCTGACACTGCCATCACGTTTTACAACCACTACCAAAGGATTATTGTATTGGCTCTTACTTCTCTCAATGATGCCCCACTCTTCCATCTTTTGAAGTTCCTTTTCTACATCTTTTCTCTTTGCAATGGGTACACTATAAGGTTTTATAAAGAATGGCTCATGTGGTTTAATCTGAGTTTACATTGATAATTCTTTACTCTGCGAGGTCTATCATCAAAAACATCACAGTAATTCCACAATAATCTTTCTAACTCTACCTTCTGTTCTTGGTTCAAATTATGTGATTCCTGTAATTTTTCTTGAACTATATCCCCATATTCTCCATCATCATAATCCTCAGTAATTTCCTCTACACAATAACCACTGTCTTTAGAAAATGTAACGTCCCTAATTTCAATTCCCTTATCAGCACAGTTTTGAACCGACATGTCAGTACTGGAACATATTCTCGTCTTAGGATCAATAAAGGTAAACAAACTCTTTTCCCAATCAAATGCTGCATTAGCTTTTAATATCCAGTCCATACCCAACAGTACATTCTCATTTAGGTCACTTATTACAAGACATCCTTGAGTAAACTGTACATCATTTATACTGAAGGACAACAACACCTGTCTATTAACAATTTTGTTCAGTTTGCCGGTAATGCCTCTAATTTTTATTCCAACAACTGGTAATTCAACAAAGTCAGGATCATGCTTAATTATATCTCTTAATTTGCTTGGAGTGGCACTAATTGGACTCCCTGTGTCAATCAAACAATACCCTTCCCAACCTGCAGCTTTAATTTGTATGTATGGACTACCAATAGTGGTGTTTTCCCTTTCTTCCCGTTCTTCATACAAAAGATCTTCTGCTATCTCATCATACCTCTGTTCCATATTTAGGTTTTCTTTATTAGGCAATACTTTCTTCAAACTTATAGGTCTGCTGGAATTTACTGGAATGTCTGGATTACTATTTACCTCACACACATCCTAACTAGTACCCCGTTTGATGATTTCATTAGGCTTAAAAGCAGAAACTGGTTCACAAATTTCCCTTAATTTGATCTTAACATCATTGTCATCACTGTAATCTTTAAATTTGTCCCAAACAGATTACAAAATAATCTCAGATGCATCAGCACAATCAACCCCCCTGTCTCCTGATGTATTACTAAGCTGAACTGGCACAATCTGATTCTCATGTGGAATGTAGTTAGAGTTCCTGGCACAACTATTCTCAACACTATTGCTTATAACGTCCTCCTTAACTTCAACATAAACTATTCCATCCAATTCACCATCAAAATCTTCTAGTACATAATCACCATTAGCCTTAACATCAACATTATCATCATCATTGCCTGAGCTTACACTACAAACACTACTAGTATCACCAACATTACTCACAACACCATCTTCACCAACCACATCCACATGAATATCAGACTTTCTAGAAACTTCAGTACGAACATCATTATGACAACTTACATCTAAAACATCACCACACATAAGTTTGTACAATCCAAAATTATCAAAGTTATCCTTACCTTTCATTTCAGCATTAGGTGCTTCTTCTTGATTATATAAATTTGCAATTATACCATCTTCTAAGCCTACTTCATCAAAGGTTGCCTGGTTCCTATTACAGTTGTTTCTAGTATTTTCTCTGATGACATTCCAAAATTTCCTGTCAAATTTAATTTTTTCATTACCTCTATCTACAGATCGATCATAAGCATACTGTCTATACTGGTTAGGTCTCTGATTATAGTGCTGTCTGTTCTGGGTGAAATTAGCCTGATTTTGAAAATTCCTTGCCCCAAACTGACAGACTCCCAGTGGAGCATTTAGTCGTTTAAAGGCCTATCTCTGTCGTTTCCCTGCTTCGGGTTACCTTCTCTCATGTCATTACCCCAGGGCCTATTTCGATTTTCCCATTCTCTGTTTGAATTAAAGTGCTGATCATTCCTACCAAAATTTCTTCTGTCATTGCTATTATAATTATCCCTGTTGTTGTTAAAGTTTCTTCGTTTACTATTATTGTTATTGTTTCCACGGTTCGGTTCCCACCCTCTGTGTGATGAACCTACAAAGTCGTTAAATCTGTTGTTTTGTTCAAAGGCTCTATCAAGTTTGTCCACATATTTCAAGAATTGTTCTATGGACTCATCTGGACCATATACTAAACCCCATTGTACTCTTTTCATAAGTCTCCGTTTTAGTGCATCAATTTGAGTTAGCTCATCAAATGGCTTATCCAGATGCACTAATTTTTGCAACTGTTTCTCACAATAGGCTTTCATTGACCCATCAGTTTCTCTGTAACTAGGACCATTCAAGAATTCACTTTTGATTCCAGCTTGCTCAGTTTCAGACCAAAATTTGGTTAAAAAACATTTTTCGAAATCTTCAAAGGACATTTCCGCGGAACAATTCTGATTGGCCCACGAAAGTGCCTCACCATCAAGTAATTGCTTTACAAATTTGATCTTAACACTATCTGTCATTATGGACGTGAACTGCTCCTTGCAGAATTGCATGAAGTCTTTTGGGTGTATATTCTTGTCACCGGGATAAGTTTTAATGGGAAAATTTCTCCATACCCCATTACAACTATTACTAAAACCTTTTTGCAACATAGTTTCTTGTATTTTTACAAATTTTCTGTCTACAGTTTTGTCGACATTACCTACTCTACTACAAATTTCTGTGACCTTTTTGTCAGAATCAGATGTGAAAGATTCAATTTCGCTTTCAAAAAATCGTTTTGTCTGGTCAAATTCATTTCTCAATTGAGAATTTTCCTCATTTACAAAATCAACAACTTTTTTTAAGTTTTGACTGGTTATTTGAAATTTCGTTACTTAAATCAGTTTCAAGGACAGAAATTTTGCTCTCAACCGTGTCCACACGACAACTAAGTTCTTTTTGGTTTGACTCAAAAGTAATTCGCCATTCTTCGAGAACCTGATTAGTGTGAGCAATCTGTTCTGTATTTGAATTTATTTCTGATTTTAAATCACACACAGCCTTCGAAATCGACCTGTCCATCTGTTGTTGTGTCTGTTCAATTTGTTGACGTAATTCGGCACCAGAATCGTCCATCTTCGAGTTTGTGTTGTCCAACTTCGAGTTTAACCCTGAAAACATTTGTTTTAACATTTCCAACATTCCTACACTGTCAGAAGCACTTTCCCTAATAGGTGTACTCGCTACACCGCTGTCAATACTGAAATCTGCGTCTTTTTCCATTATTTTAGGAAGCAGGTACTTATCTTAGTGTCCGTCGGCGGTCGTTGGTGTCCGTGTTTTGCGAAATTTCTTCAATTCCAGGATGGTTTCGCTCGGTTGATTCACTCCTCTTCTTGTGACCCCAGAATCGACGTATTTACTTCTGAAGAATGACTGGTCCGTCGTATATCCTCTTCTTGTGGACCCAAAACAGACGTATTTTCTTCTTGTGATCCCAGAAGAGACGTATTTTATTTTGAAGAATCACTGGGTGGTCGTCATATCCTCTGCTTTCTCCACCAAATTATAGCATCCCAGCTCCTCAACACCAAATTAAAACGTTGCATTAGGAGGTGTCTGCTTCGTGCAAAAGGTCTTGAGTTCATATTGACGACAACAAGTAATTCTTCATTACAGACGTTTATTTACAAACAGAACTGACAGACTTCACAGACTCAACAACTGACTCTCCGAGCTAATCGCACTGCATATCCGAACTGGCAACTGACAACTCCTAGGTGTATTAATATCTTTCCAAACAATGAGAGTCTTTGACAATGTTTTGGTTACAATACGATAGCAATTCACGACTTAAAACTAAATTAGGCATTACAGAATTTTAGTACAGATTAAAGTAAGTAAAAGGATCAGTACATATAAATTCTTACAAGCACAATTTCCAAATAGACCTTATAACATTCTTCCACCAGCTTCTGGATAACCCTCACCAGACTTGTGCCGATGTTTCCAGAAATATCTTGACATTTGATTCTGGATATTTCTTGAGTGGTTTAGAACAACTATTTATTTGTAAAATGATTTAAATCGTGTTTCAAAACGTAAATAAATCTTTTTAGCAATATTTCTTGACACAAATCGTCTTTCGAAATTAGGTTATGAAACAGTTTTCACAAGTTTTCGTATTTTTGCGATCATAATATAGAATTTCTCCATAGAAAGTTCCAGAAGTGTGCATTAAACGTTCATTTACAGACTTTCTCTTTAGCTGGTGAGTTTTTAAAAGTATCTTGTCCATATTATACGAAATAATTTAGCTCAAAACTGATAATTTATACAATTAATCAGAGCTACAGCAAACAGTGAGTCTTTCTTTTACAAAATGAAATATAATTACAAAATTGAATGAAAATAGGTTACTAACACTAATATATATTTACATTAATTCTATTTTTGTTCTTTCTGTGCAAAATATCCTAATATTGACACAGTACAATATTTAAACATCACCAAAGTTTCCCTTTACATTTTGCATATCTGTATCGACATCCCCTCAAAGTCTACAGTATCGAATACTTCAATACGTCCCAATATGTCCTGTAATGTTACAATGGTATGTCGCGAGGCTCATACATTCTGCACACCAAGGTGAATAGTCGTTTTGTTGCCACTTCTCCTAATGATTTTAGAAATTCTGGTGTAATGTTATGTATCCCTTCTGCCTTATTTGATCTTTTAGTCTGCCGAAGTTCTTTTAAATTCTGGTTCTAATACTGGATCCCCCATCTCTTCTAAATCGACTCCTGCTAGCTCTTCTATCACACCATACATATCTTCCCCTTCATAGAGGCTTTTAGTGTATTCTTTCCCGCTATCCGCTCTCTCCTCTGCATTCAGCAGTGGAATTCAAGTTGCGCTCTTAATGTCACCACCCTTGCTTTTAATTTCACCGAAGAATGTTTTGACTTTCCTATATGCTGCGTCAGTCCTTTCGGCGATCATTTCTTTTTCGCTTTGTTCACAGTTCTTATGCGGCCATTTCGTCTCAGCTTCGCTGCACTTCCTATTTATTTCATTCCTCAGCGCCTTCTATTTCTGTCTTCCTGAGTTTCCTGGGACGTTTTTGTGCTTCCTCGTTTCATCGATCAAATGAAGTATTTCTTCTGTTACCCATGGGTTCTTCGCAGTTACCTTCTTTGTAACTATGTTTTTACTTTCCAACTTCTGTGATGGCCCTTTTTAGAGATGTCCATTCTTCATCAACTGTACTGACTACTGAGCTATTCCTTATTGCCGTGTCTATAGCATCAGAGAACTTGAGGCGTGTCTCGTCATTCCTTAGTACTTCTGTAACCCCCTTTTGGGTATTGGTTCTTCCTGACTAAAGTCTTGAACTTCAGCCTACACTTCATCATTACTACATTGTGATCTGAGTCTATTACTGTTCCTGGGTACGCCTTACAATCCAGTTTATGTTCTCGTAATTTCTGTCTGACCATGACGTAATCTAACTAAAATCTTCCAGTATCCTCTTGTGATTCTTGAACAGGGTATTCGCTATTACTAAATGAAACTTGTCACAGAACTCAATCAGTCTTTCTCCTTTCTCATTCCTTTGTCCCAAGCCCATATTCTTCTGTAACCTTTTCCTCTGCTTCTTCCCCTACAACTGCAAAAAAATGGTTCAAATGGCTCTGACAACGATGGGACTTAACATCTGTGGTCGTCAGTCCCCTAGAACTTAGAACTACTTAAACCTAACTAACCTAAGGACATCACACACATCCATGCCCGAGGCAGGATTCGAACATTGCGACCGTAGCGGTCACGCGGTTCCAGACTGAAGCGCCTAGAACAGCTTGGCCACACTGGCCGGCCCTACAACTGCATTCCTGACTCCCGTGAGTATTAGATTTTCGTCTACATTTACATACTGTATTATCCTTTCAATATCCTCATATACCTTCTCTATCCCTTCATCTTCAGCTTGCGACGTCGGAATATATACCTGAACTATCGTTGTTGGTGTTGGTTTGCTGTCGATTCTGATAATAACAACCCTATCACTGAATTGTTCATAGTAACACACTCTCTGCGCTACCTTCCTATTCGTAACGAATCTTAATCTCGTTATACCATTTTCTGCTGCTGTTTTGATATTACCGTATACTCATCTGACCAGAAATCCCTGTCTTCTTTCCATTTCACTTCACTGACCCCTACTATATCTAGACTGAGCCTTTTCAGTTCCCTTTTCAGATTTTCTAGTTTTCCTGCCACGTTCAAGCTTCTGAGAGTCCACGCCCCGATTCGTAGAACGTTATCCTTTCGTTGATTATTCAATCTTTTTCTCATGGTCACCTCCCATTTGCTAGTCCCGTCCCCGAGATCCGAATGGGGGACTTCTCCGGAATCTTTTTCCAATGGAGAGATCGTCATGCGACTTTTCAACTACACCCCACGTTTCCTGTGGATACACGCCACGTGTCCTCAATGCAGTGGTTTCAATTACCTTCTGCGTTCTCACGCCGTAGATCACTTCCGCATTTAGGGGCGGTTTCCCACCCCAAGGACAAGAGAGTGCCCTGAACATCTGTCCGCTCTTCCGCCCTCTTTGACAAGACCGTTGGTAGAACGAGGGTGACTTCTTATGGCGGAAGTTTTCGGCCGCCAATGCTGATTATTAATCGAAAGTTAAGCAGTGGAGGGATTCCAATCCGGCACCGAGGACGTTTTGATTACTAATCGAAGATGCTACCCCTAATATCTCAAACTGTTGTGCTGCAACTTATGAACAGCTATCCAGGGAGTGTTTTTCACCTGGATAACGCTCGCCCACATACATCTATTTTAAACCAACATATTGTAGAGTGCGTCGACAAGTTGCCTTGGCCTGCTCGATCATCAGATATGTCTGCAATCGAGCACATACGGGACATCATCGGCGACAACTCCAGCGTCATCCACAAACAACGTTAACCTTTCCTGTACTGACCGACCAAGTAGGACAGGTGTGGAACTCCATCCCACAAACTGACATCCGGCTCGTGTAGAACTCAAAGCAGGAACATTTACGTGCTTGCATTCACCACTTGCAATATCAATGAAGTAAATATGTTACCTAGACATAATAATTCCGGAAATTTCTTTATTGTAAGTGAATTATTTTTTGGAGTTTTGCGATTTTTTTTCCGTCAGTGTACTTCTAGTCAGCATCCCAGGCACCGGTAATCTACATTCTACAACGCTCTGTGATTCCTAACAAACTCCTAACGAGACCACCTGCTAGAATACAAGTGTCGTTTGCGGAGAGCATCACAGAACTACATGCGTTATCCATCAGGTTAATTAAACGCTTATGAGATACGTTGAGAGAAGTAACGAGAATTTTGTAATATTGCATGTAGTGTTAGTCCAATCTGCGTCATCTTATTGGTTGTTGTGTTTCGCTGTTATATATGATTTCGTAGAATCGATTACTTATTATTGTAGTATAAAATTGAATTACAGAGGCTGTATTAAATTTTGATACAAGAACTGAATAAAGTTCAGTGAAGCTTTAGAGACGTTAAATATTGCTTTTGGCGAGTCCGCTAAACGCTAAACAACGGTTAATAAGTGCTATAGGCATTTAGAAGAACGCCTTGGACACAATGAAGATGGCGTATACCCTGCTAGCCTTGCTACACTTTTAACCAATAAAATAGTGGAAAAAATTAAAGAAGTGAAAGATCGCGGAATTGAAAGATCGCCGAATCACAATTAGAGAAGTCGTTGATGATAGCCTACGAACTGGCGCAGGCCATGAAATTTTTTCGGATCTATTTTATACGAAGTTTCATAGCCAAACGAAGAGTTGGAAAGGGATAAATGTTGTATCAAATTGACCACCATGAGGTATCGGTTTGCAAAAAATATTTAAGTGCTTCGAAGTACTCAGGGTAATTAAGACGTTGAGAGGTAAGTGAAGTGTCAAAAAACAGCAAATTACAGCATACGCTGAAACTTACCCGCTTTCTCTTCATCTACATGCTCTAAATAATAATAGAATACCGATCGATATGTTATGCCTTCTGAGCAAAACTTGAAAAACAATTTGAAAAATGGTCAAATGTTTTGTGAAATGATTTGTCCAAACGTTGTTGTTGTTGTGGTCTTCAGTCCTGAGACTGGTTTGATGCAGCTCTCGATGCTGCTCTATCCTGTGCAAGCCTCTTCATCTCCTAGTACCTACTGCAGCCTACATCCTTCCGAATCTGTTTAGTGTACTCATCTCTTGGTCTCCCTCTACGATTTTTACCCTCCACGCTGCCCTCCAGTGCTAAATTTGTGATCCCCCGATGCCTCAGAACATGTTCTACCAACCGATCCCTTCTTCTAGTCAAGTTGTGCCACAAACTCCTCTTCTCCCCAATTCCATTCAATACCTCGTCATTAGTTATGTGATCTAGCCATCTAATCTTCAGCATTCTTCTGTAGCATCACATTTCGAAAGCTTCTATTCTCTTCTTGTCTAAACTATTTATCATCCATGTTTCACCTCCATACATGGCTACACTCCATACAAATACTTTCAGAAACGACTTCCTGACACTTAAATCAATACTGGATGTTAACAAATTTCTCTTCTTCAGTAAAGCTTTCCTTGCCATTGCCAATCTACATTTTGTATTCTCTCTACTTCGACCATCGTCAGTTATTTTGCTCCCCAAATAGCAAAACTCCTTTACTACTTTAAGTGTCTCATTTCCTAATCTAATTCCCGCAGCATCACCCGACTTAATTCGACTACATTCCATTATCCTCGTTTTGCTTTTGTTGATGTTCATCTTATATCCTCCTTTCAAGACTCTGTCCATTCCGTTAAGCTGCTCTTCCAAGTCAATTGCTGTCTCTGACAGAATTACAATGTCATCGGCGAACCTCCGTGGATTTTAATACCTACTCCGACCTTTCCTCCGTTTCCTTTACTGCTTGCTCAATGTACAGATTGAATAGCAACGGGGAGAGGCTATATCCCTGTCTCACTCCCTTCCCAACCACTGCTTCCCTTTCATGTCCCTCGACTCTTATAACTGCCATCTGGTTTCTGTACAAATTGTAAATAGCCTTTCGCTCCCTGTATTTTACCCCTGCCACGTTTATAATTAGAAAGAGAGTATTCCAGTCCACATTGTCAAAAGCTTTCTCTAAGTCTACAAATGCTAGAAATGTAGGTTTGTCTTTCCTTAATCTTACTTCTAAGATAAGTCGTAAGGTCAGTATTGCCTCACGTGTTCCAACATTTCTACGGAATCCAAACTGACCTTCCCCGAGGTCGGATTCTACCAGTTTTTCCATTCGTCTGTAAAGAATTCGCGTTTAGTATGTTTCATCCGTGACTTATTAAACTGATAGTTCGGTAATTTTCACATCTGTCAGCACCTGCTTTCTTTGGGATCGGATTTATTATATTCTTCTTGAAGTCTGAGGGTATTTCGCCTGTCTCATAGATCTTGCTCACCAGATGGTGGACTTTTGATAGGACTGGCTCTCCCAAGGCTGTCAGTAGTTCTAATGGAATGTTGTCTACTCCCGGGGCCTTGTTTCGACTTAGGTCTTTCAGTGCTCTGTCAAACTCTTCACGCAGTATCATATCTCCCATTTCATCTTCATCTACCTCCGCTTCCATTTCCATAATATTGTCCTCAAGAACATCGCCCCTGTATAGACTCTGTATATACTCCTTCCACCTTTCTTCCTTCCCTTCTCTGCTTGGGACTGGTTTTTCATCTGAGTTCTTGACGTAAGAAATAAAATAGTTTAGAGAAACATTAGAGGCGCCTCTGAGTGACACTCGAAATCACGTACAGCAAATAAAGTGCCGAATGAGAATATAGAGTTCAATGTTTACTTAATATCTCAGAATTTTAACAAGACGTTATTTGTCTGGCGGAATTCTGTCAGTGGTCTGCTTAGGTCACCAATGTATGACAACCAGCTTGTGCACGTGATTTAGATTATCATTCAAAGAAGCGTTACACGTTTCTCTAATCTACTTTTATTACTTTTACATAAATCATTTCACAAAACAATTGATAATTAGTTTTAAAATTTTTTTTAACACATTTAGTATATCGTGAACAACGGCGGTTCTGTCGCGCTATGTTGTGGAACAGAGGACGCTAACTTCGCCTCGCCATTACGCACGACAAACGGTCTAGAAAGACTTCTGTCGAATGATATACAGGGTGTTCTGGAAATCTGTCTCGATACAAACATACCGCGCCACGGCTATTGCCCCGTGCTAATCCATACATCAAATGGGCATCTGCCAACACCGCATTTGTAAACATTGCACTGACTGCAAAACCACGTTCGTGATGAACACTAACCTGTGGATGCTACATACTGATGTGCTTGTACTGTACTGGTGTACTGTAGAGCAATGCGTCGCATGTCAACACAAGCACCGAAGTCACCATTAACTTCCTTCAATTGGGCCCACTGACGGTGAATCGAGGAAGTACAGTACATACTGACGAAACTAAAATGAGCTCTAACATGAAAAGTAAGCGTTTCCGGACACATGTCCACATAACATATTTTCTTTCTTTGTGTGTGAGGAATGCTTCCTGAAAGTTTGGCCGTACCTTTTTGTAAAACCCTGTATATGTGCAGATAATCAGTATGACATTGTTCATTTTGAGAAGATACGAAACTGTATAGAAGGTTTTCTGGAAATTCAAGACCTGACGCATGTCATTAACAAACGGAAGCTGGATATCACATTGCCTGTACTTGTAGAAACTATGTTGATTTATGCATGGGAAGGACGATTTGAGTTTTAGCTTTTCATAGACGTCAAGGTCATTGCAGACGAAAAACAAACTTGGGTTGTGGGAAGCATAGCAAACGAAATAGTCTGGCTAATTCCAGAGGAACAGTGGACGTTTATCTGAACCGCTGTGCTCCCTAACTGGCTGATCGCTGCGCCACATCGCTCGATTAATATCGCCATCAAGTGTGAAATACTATCCGATTGAAGTTTTTATAATGAGAAATGAGAAGCAGCGATCTGTATGAACTTAAAAGAATTTTTTTATAGCCAAGATCGTATTAAAAACTATTCTTTACTGACCCTTTTTCGACAAGTAAGACTGTCATTTTCAGATCTTAAAAAACATTTTTGGTCGTACATTATGTTGCATTGTGCGTTCATTGCTCAAAATGTTAACATTTTAGTGGACAGTACATTGCACATTCCTCTCAGGCTCGTCAAGAACAAAATTTCAAAGTGGCTTGTCAATGTGGCTTGTCAAAAGCATTTTTTTTTTTTTTTGAGTCTTCAGTCTTCTGACTGGTTTGATGCGGCCAGCCACGAATTTGTCTCCTGTGCCAACCTCTTCATCTAATTCATCTCAGAGCAGCACTTGCAGCGTACGTCCTCAATTATTTGCTGGATGTATTCCAAGCTCTGTCTTCCTCTACAGTGTTTGCCCTCTACAGATCCCTCTAGTACCATGGAAGTCATTCTCTGATGTCTTAAGAGATATCTGTCATTTGGTCCCTTCTCCTTGTCAATGTTTTCCCCATATTCCTTTCCTCTCTGATTCTGCGCAGAATCTCCTCATTCCTTATCTTATCAGTCCACCTAATTTTCAACATTCATCTTAGCACCACATCTCAAATTATTCGATTCTCATCTGTTTCATTTTTCCACAGTCCACGTATCATTACCATACAATGTTGGGCTCCAAACGTACACTCTCATACATTTCGAAATTAAGGCCTATGTTTGATTCTAGAAGATTTCTGTTGGCCAGGAATGCCGTTTTTTCCCAGTGCTAGTCTGCTTTTGAAGTCTTCCTTCCTTCGTCCGTCATTCGTTATTTTGCTACCAAGGTATCAGAATTCCTTAACTTCATCTACTTCGTGGCCATCGATCCTGTTGTCAAGTTTCTCGCTGCTCTCATACCTGCTACTCCTCATTATTGTCGCCTTTCTTCGATTTACTCTCAGTCCATATTCTGTACTCATTAGCCTGCTTATTCCATTCAGCAGATTATGTAATTCTTCTTCACTTTCACATATACAGCTAAAATGCACCGTTTGGCATTTGGCATGTCTATATATGTAGCACTCTTTTAACGCTCGCCAGTTGTTAAAGTCCACAATGTACAGTAAAGTCCACATTTATGCCAATTTTCACATATATAAGAAAAGTGAAGCACATCTTGGGACATTCTCGCTCGAAATACATAGAGCAAAGAAAGTATTTCGAGTGAGAAAGTTTCAAAAAGTGTTTCACTCGTATTGTAACTGTAAACATCGGCATAAATACCCTCTTTTGCTATGTATTGTGGATTTTGACGATTGACAAGCATCAAAGAAGTGCTACATATGTAGACATGCCAAGTTCCACAAGGTGCATTTTAGCTACGTATTTTTTTACTTGTGGCAAACCGGTTTGTAATTATATTTTTAACAATCCTGTTCGAATCCTGCCTCGCGCATGGATGTGTGTGATGTCCTTAGGTTAGTTAGGTTTAAGTAGTTCTAAGTTCTAGGGAACTGATGATCACAGATGTTAAGTCCCATAGTGCTCAGAGCCATTTGATTTTGACAATCCTCTGTGGAACGTGCAATATTCTGTCCACTAAAATGTTAACATGGCATGTGTAGTGAACGCAGAATGGAACATTATGTATAGTCAAAAAAGTTTTTGAAGATCTGAAAATGAGGGTCTACCGTCGAAACCTATCAACAAAAAATAGTTTTGAACGCAATCTTGGTTATACAAAATTTCTTCAAATACCATCGATCGGCAAACATGAAAGACATGAAATTAAAAAAAAAAATCTAAATTACCACGTAGTCACACAATCCGAGTTGCTGGTTGCCTTTCTAACGGCTTCCAGGGGCAACAAAAATCAGATTTTCAATATTTCGTATAATTATTGACCTAATTTTAGAATGTAGAATGTTGTAATAATCCTCTCATTAATAAGTACAATTTTACGTTGACGGTAACCACAACAAGTCAAATACTGAAGTTAGAAACCGTGTATGTGCCTTGTGGCAGAGTTACTCACGACACGCGAATTACTTGGACTACATTCATCCACCAGCTTTGCACATAACTTCGAAACATTTCAGAACTTTTCTCGCTGATACCCTCCACAAAATAATGAAAGGAAAAGTTTAATGCTTACTACATTTTCGCTATTTATGCAGTATGACTTCAACATCAAGCATGACATTTTAATTTATTGATTCTTTATTACTAACGCCGTTCGTAACCCCTTTTTGGAGACAGTATCCACATATATCACTGAATGTATCGGCAAAATTATACCGCTGTACGACACATAGTTCAGAATACATGACGTGGTTAACACTGAGATGCGTGATAAACTAGTGTCTCCTTTTCGTGCCTGTTTGCAACTTGACGTGTCTTCTTTACTGTAAGTAGCAAACTATCTTTTCCTACATTTTTGATACTCGTACCCGATATTTCCATAGTTTGAGGCTATATTTTTTGATACATGGGAGTTCGATTCTTTGGAGTCGGGTTAATGATCCCGACTTGAAGAAAATTACGTGACCTAAAAGGAGCTGCCATTCCACCCACGGTGGCCCGTATTGCCTGGGAAAGTCTCTGTATGGAGGCAAGTGGCGAAATGGTGGAGAAAAAAAAACACTCGAATGAAAAGTGAGGAACCTCATCTGTACCGCCTCCGCTTTGAATACCCGAGTACTGTTAACAGCGTATCACTCCTAAGGCTGCAGGTGGCGAAGCCACCTTCCATCGACGCCGAGTGGTTTATTTGCGACGAGCGCAGTGCTGTCTCCACGACGACAATCGATCACCCAGCGAGCCCCGCTATCGACTGTCCAAGGAGAGTCGGGACCGTGACGTGGCGTGACGCGAAGACCACAGTGGCGGAGTGGGTAAGCCACCCGAGAAGCCGAGTCTTCCGCTGGAGTTCAGCCAGCTGCGCGAACTACGCTGCCGCTTCCATTGCAAAGTCGTGATGTGACCGTCATCGCAGCAGTAACGAAACTACTCCATTTCAGTTCCTGGATTAGCTCAAAAATCATTCCTTTCCAGTACTGACCACACTGCAGTCACACACTCCCTTGCCAAGTACGCGTATTGAAGAAAGTAGCAATGCAAACAATGCGAAAGGCCTGCCGAAAAATTTGAGTTCCGTTACACACAACGAAACCCAGACTCGAAGCCACCAAGTTACCGGAGATTAAAGAGATAATTCAGTCACTGAAAAATAAAAAAGCATCAGGAGACGACCAAATCATTATGGAAAAATGCAGGAGAAAATCTTATTGCAAAACTCAAAGAAATTATAGAGGAAATCTGGAAAACTGAAAAAATCCCCACAGATTGGAAGATAGCAATCGTACATCCTCTGTACAAAAAAGGAAGTAAAACAGTCCCCAGCAACTGTCGTGGAATCGCTTTATTGTAAATAACATACAAAATTCTGTCTAAAGCCTTACTAAACCGAGCAGAACCTCAGCTGGATTCAAAACTAGGCGAATACCAAGGTGGATTCAGAAAAGGTCGATCATGCGTAGAACAGATCCTTAACTTAAAAAACTCGATGAAATATTTGCATAGTACTTCAAACAAAAGTTATGTCATCACGTTTGTCGACTTTAAAAAAGCATAAGACACTATAGACCGAGAATCCCTTTTTGAAGTGTTAGCAGAATTTGGACTAGATCAAAAGACAACAAACATCGTAAAAGAAACACTCACGGAGACCAAATCCAAAGTAAACTTTATGGGAGAATTGAGCACAGAATTTGAAATAGACACAGGAGTACGACAAGGGGATGGTCTTTCCCCAGTGCTCTTCAATTGTGCTCTTGAAAAAGTTGTTCGAGAATGGAGAAAAGCGGGTGCACTAACACACAGACTGGGACCAAGACGTAAGGGCATAGAATTAGACTGTTTAGCATTTGCTGATGACATTACCGATGCACAGAAACAGCTAGAATTATTACAAGAGTAGGCAGCAAAAATAGGCTTACAAAATTCATTTGAAAAAACAAAATTTGTGACTGACGTCAAAGATGCACCGTCTGATCTCGAAATTGGTAACAACTACATTTCTCGAGTAAAGGAATTTAAATCTTTAGGTGAATGGATTGCAGAAAATTGTAATGAAAAGAAGTCTGATAGATCAAGAGTCCAGAAAATGGAGACGGCGTTCCATTTAACAAAATACGTTTACAGCAAAAAGAGTCTCTCGTGGAACTGCAAAATACGACACTACACAACACTAATTGAACCCGAAGCTCTCTACGCATCTGAGACACTAAACCTTCAACACAGAACACTAAAAGGGGAATTAGAAGTGAAAGAACGTAAAATAATGAGGAAAATCCTAGGACGAAGAACTAAAGATGGTGGGCATTATCCAAAACCCAATGCAGAAATATATAAAAATATCTCCAAAATAACAGACACAGTGCGCAAGAGAAGAATCCAATTCATGGGGCACTTAGAAAGAATGGACTCAAACAGGTTAACGCACAAAATCTATACATTTTTAAAGAACAAAACTACAAGACCGAACTGGTGCAAACAGACTGAAAAAGACATTAGAGATTTATGGTCTCCAAATCTACATGACAAAAATGAAATCAGAAAAATCACAAACACACGGGGTTTTGAGGAAGAAGAGAGAAAAACTAACCGACAAACGTGGTCTACGCAACGAAAGCTAGCCCATTCGTTGCTAATGAAGGAATACTGGGCGAAAAGAAACGCCAATAAATGATGATTACACGTGGTCCTAAGTGATCCATCCGCGAAGAAGAAGAAGAAGAGGAAGAAGAAAGACAAGAAAGCAACATGAAGAGAGTAAATGCCGAATTGTTTAAATACGGAGGTCTTCCACTGATGGAAGCATGCTACATCTCATTAACCTATGTAGGACTGCGGCCAAGGTACCTCAGGAATGGAATCTGGCTACATTTTCTCCATATTCAAAAAAGACCACGGAAGCTACCCAATCAACTATTGAGGAATTAGCCTCGTCAACGCGGTGTATAAAATCATAACAGGGTCTTAAATAGGATGTTGTGCCCTTTCTCTGATACAATATTATTAGAAGAAGTTTGAAACAGGACGACCCTGTAATTATGCTATTTTTTGTCTATAAACAAGCAGTAGAGACACACCTAACGTTTGCAAGTTTTGAGTCAACAGACACCTGTTTGGCAGATTATGAAAGGAAAGTGGCTTTCCAAGTGGCTAATGACGCTATAAAAGAGCTGTATAAAGAGACACAGACTGTAATCGAAGATACAGATAACGTGTCGAAACAATTAACAAATGTTCCAAATGGCTCTGAGCACTATGGGACTTAACGTCCGAGGCCATCAGTCCCCTAGAACTTAGTACTACTTAAACCTAACTAACCTAATGACATCACACACATCTATCCCCGAGGCAGGATTCGAACTTGCGACCGTAGCAGTCGCACGGTTCCGGACTGAAGCGCCTAGAACCGCTAGGCCACCCCGGCAGGCAAAGCAGTTAACAACAACACAATGTGCTCGACACGGATTTGGCCTGAATCCAGTTGTTACAAATGGCTCTGAACACTATGGGACGTACCATCTGAGGTCATCAGTCACCTAGAACTTAGAACTACTTAATCCTTACTAACCTAAGGACATCACACACATCCATGCCCGAGGCAGGATTCGAACCTGCGACCGTAGCGGTCGCGTGGTTCCAAACTGAATCATCTAGAACCGCTCGGCCCCAGTGGCCGGCCCCAGTTGTTTCCAACATTTACGTAGATTACTTAGTCTCTGCGTGGGAACAAAATATTACCTGCGACACGAAGATAATTTTCAAAGAACCATTTACCTTCTTAATTAGTTGGCTTGTAAATATATACTAAAGAGCCAAAGAAACGGGTACATCTGCCTAATGTCGTGAAGGGGCCCCGTGAGCACGCAGAAGTGCCGCAACGCGACGTGGCATTGACTCGACTAATGTCTGAAGTAGTGCAGGGGGGAATTGACACAACGAATCTTACACGGCTGTCCACAAATCCTTAAGTGCACGAGGGGGTGGAGATCGTTTTTGAACAGCACGTTGCACGACATCCCAGATATGCTCAATAATGTTAACGTCTGGGGAGTTTGGTAGCCGGTGGAAGTGTTTAAATTCAGAAGAGTGTCCCTGGAGCCACTCTGTGGCACTCCTCACCGGGTGGGGTGTCGCATTGTCCTGCTGAAGTTGCCCAAGTAACTCGGAATGCACAATGGACATGAATGGATGCAGGTGATCAGACAGGATACTTATGTATGGGCCATTTGTCAGAGTCTAGGCGTATCAGAGGGTGCCATGTCGCTCCAACTGCACACGCTCCACACCATTACAGAGCCTCCAGCAGCTTGAGCGGTCCCCTGCTGACTTGCAGGGTCTATGGATTCATGAGGTTGTCTCCGTACCCGTACACGTCCATTCGCTCGATACAATTTGAAACGAGACTCGCCCGACCAGGCAACATGTTTCCAGTCATCATCTAATGTCGCTGTCGACAGGCCCAGGCGAGCCGTAAAGCTTCGTGTCGTGCAGTCACCCACAGTACACGAGTGGACCTTCAACTCCGAAAACCCATGTCGATGATGTTTCGTTGAATGCTTCGCACGCTGACACTTGTTGACGTCCCAGCATTGAAATCTGCACCAATTTGCGGAAGGGGTGCGCTTCTCCCAGTCGCCGTTGGTCCCGTTGCTGCAGGATCTTTTTCCGGTCGCAGCGATGTCGGAGATTTGATGTTTTACCAGATTCGTGATATTGACGGTACACTCGTGAAATGCTCGTACGAGAAAATCTCCACGTCATTGCTACCCCAGAGATGCTGTGTCCACAGCTTTTGAGGCGATCATAACACTAGGATCAAACACACTTAAATCTTGAGGACTCGCCATTGTAGCAGCAGTAACCGATCTAACAACTGCGCCAGACACTTGTAGTCTTATATAGGCGTTTCCGAGCGTAGCGTCGTCTTCTTCCTGTTTACACATGTCTATTTTTGACTATGCATGCTTGTATCAGTTTCTTTGGCGCTTTGGTGTACAATAACATGAACACCTCCACTAATAAAACAAATCTTTCGGCATTCAAGGGAAAACTGGCTATAAGACCCATGGTATACCTCCCTATCATTTCTCACATCAGTGTTCCCTCCCCCTTTACCGTAGTATCCTTCTCGTCTTTCTCTAAAACCATGACCATGACTCCATATTAGTCAGCCGACCCATATCTCATTCCAAACACCTTCCCTCAACCACTACACAATCAAAATACCAATTCCCAATTCTATGACTGCCCCATTTCTCACAGCTCATCTTAATCAGACTGACATCTTTTCGCAGCACAGGTGCTACGAATTAGGACACTGCTTTGAAATGGTTCGTTTTTTTATGCAGAGACTGCCATCGATATTTGTATCAAAAGCTAATAAACAGTATTCAACACATAACTGCCGGCCGCAGTGGCCGAGCGTTTCTAGGCGCTTCAGTCCGGAACCGCGCTGCTTCTATGCTCGCAGGTTCGAATCCTGCCTCGGGAATGGATGTGAGTGATGTCCTTAGGTTAGTTAGGTTTAAGCATTTCTAAGTCTAGGGGACTGATGACCTCTGATGTTAAGTCCCATAGTGCTTAGAGCCATTTAATTTCAACACGTAATTGTAAAAGTCAACGCCTTGTTCATATACAGTGTGGCGCACGAAATGTGTTACCAATTGTTTCTTTCACTATTTACGACGCACATTAGATATCCCGCTGGGATCTGTACAGCAGTAGCATCAGAGCTTGGAAAAACAAATGAATCACGAAATGACGTGTAATTCACGATACTGCCGCTAGGAGACTAGTAAGCAGCAATGGCTGACAATGGAAGACTGACGACACAGCGACGATCGGCAGTTGTGTTACTTTTTCATGAAACGAAAAGCCTTGTTGTGACTCAGAGGCGTTTTCGACAACAGTTAAACACACTATGGTCCTTTGCAAGAAGACCATCCACAGGTTGTACGATTAATTTGTACAGGAAGGAACAGTATTGGAAGCGAAGCGACCTCGGCCTAAGTCTGTTTGTTCGCCGGAGAATATTGAAGCGGTACGAGTTGCTGTACAGAGAAGTCCCGGGAAATCGTGTAGAAAGGCAACAGTGCAGCTGGGAATATCCAGACGCTCCGTTCAACGAATTCTTAAAAGTGACCTCCATTTGTACCTATACAAGATGACCTGTGCACAAAAGGTCACTGAAGAACACAAGCAGCAGAGACTACTGTTTGCTCAGTGGGCGGAGGATAGGGAAGAAACTCTCAACAACGTTTGGTCTTCAGAAAAGGAGCATTTTCATTTAGATGGTGTGGTTAACAAACAAAATGTACGCTTTTGGGTCACTGAAAACCCACAAGTGCTTCATGAACGACATTATGCTCCAAGGATTACAGCGTGGACAGCAATTTCCAGTCACGGACTTATTGGACACTTTTTCTTTGAAGAAACTGTGAACACCGAGCGTTATTTGAGCATTTTTCGCAATAGCTTCATTCCACAACTTCTTGCTACTGCCTTACCCTTCAACACGCAGTGGTTCATGCAAGATGGAGCAAGGCCACATACTGCAAACACTGTGTTGGAGTTTTTACACTAGCATTTCAACATGCAGATCATTTCACTCAGGTTTCCAGATCACTTCAATGATGGACAAAATTGGGCCCCCAATAGTCCATACCTCAATCCATGTGACTTTTTTCTTTCAGGGTACCTAAAGGAAAAAATTTACTCGAAATGATCACGTGATTTAATGGAGCTCAGAAGACTTATTCTTCAAGCTTGCAGTGAAATTACGGAAGTCATGTGCCGTAGGATAATCACTAACTTCAGTGTTAGTTTGAAGAAAGTTAGGAAACAAAATGGTGGACATGTTGAGCATGTGCTGAGTTAGAACAAATCTCCATGTACGGCTCTTCATCGTAGTATATGTTCCTTTCAGATTGTATTGAGAATAAAGTTTATATTCAAAAACAAAATGATACATTTCGTGCGCCACCCTGTATTAGTTTATTAAAAATATAACGTTCTTTTGCTTCGTGTGGAATGAGCACACACATATTAAATTTATTATCAATTTTAGAACTTCGCAGAAGGCTGCAGTTTAGAAACCTATGAGGGAACATTGAGCAATGTGGTTCTAATGAATAACCTGAAACTAGCGGAAGAAATCACTTGTGACTGCTACCAACGGCCCACTTAGTACAATGACTGTGCATAGGAAGTTAAAAACGATGGATTGCATTGGTCGAGCAGTTCCTAATATGTAGAGTCTTGTACCATAGGAAGCAAGGGAGAGGATGTTGTTATGGGTGGTCGGTATCCTCTTTCTACAGCACAAATGCACACGTCGATTACCACAGTTCTTTGTTTATATGAACAGATGGCTGCTACTTAATTTTAATAGAGTCCATGTATTGCGATATAAACTCATCTGTAATAGTCCTGTTGCAGACAACATCGGTAATTTTGCTGTTACACTTTTCTGGACGCTATGTGGTGGCTTGGCCTGTGCTGAACTGTGCCGCTCCGCAAATCAATGACGGACACTAACTGGAGTCTGAGTTAGTGAATCAGTGAGTGAGGCCCTCCTGTCAGCGACGGCGGCCTAGGTACCCGCTGTCGAGAGGGCGATGGCGGCGTGTTGCTTTCGAGTCTGTCTCTGGCCTCTCTCGTGATAGGCGTGTTTGATCCAGCTCCTACTACCGATCTCTGTGCTACAGCTTTGCCGACCAGTGTGCTGGCGACAGCTTACCCCAGCACATGATAAGCTGCACATTTCAGCCGGCCACTGTGGCGCTACAGTGTGGAACCGTGCTGCTGCTACGCTAGCAGGTTCGAATCCTGTCTCAGGTATGGATGTGTGTGATGTCCTTAGGTTAGTTAGGTTTAAGTAGTTATAAGTCTAGGGACTGATGATCGCAGATGTTAAGTCCCATAGTGCTTAGAACCATTTGAACCATTTGAACCACAAATTTGGTAAGAGATGCTTGAGCTGGTAGAAAGAGTGAATGACTGGAAACGAGTGATTTGGAGTGATGAATCATTGTATACCCTAGGGCATTCCGAAAGTAGGGTTTGAGTTTCAAGAATGGCTGGACAATGTTACCCGCCATCACGTATAGTGCCAAAAGCGAAGTACAGAGGAGTTGGTGTTGCGGTATGGCGGGTGTTTCTCGAGGTTAGGAATGTGGTGCCGTTATTGCGCTTAAGAAACACCTAAATGCACAAGGATATGAATACAATTTACAGCATAGTGTGTACAGCAGAAGAAAAGTCCAGAGAGGATGTTTGTTTGCATCAACGTGACAGTCCACCCCTTCATAAAGTAGCACCTGTACGGCAAAAGTCTATATCTACAGCTACTTGAATACTCTGCAAATCACATTTAAGTTCCTGGCAGAAGGTCCATGGAACCACCTTCACAATCATGTAAAGCGTACGGAAAGAAAGAACACCTAAGTCCTTCCATACGAGATCTGATTACCCTTCTTTTATCATGGTGATCGTTTCTCCCCGTGTAGGTCGACTTCAACAAAATATTTTCGCATTCGGAGGAGAAAGTTGGTGACTGAAATTTCATGAGAAGGTGCCACTGCAACCAAAAACGCCATTGTTTTAATGATGTCCATCTCAACTACTGTATAATTTCAGTGACACTCTCTCCCATATTTCGCGATAGTACAAAACGTGCTGCCATCCTTTGAAATTTTTCGATGGAGTCCATCAGTCCTGTCAGGTAAGGATCCCATACTGCACAGCAGTATTCTAAAAGAGGACGGACAAGCGTAGTGTAGGCAGTGTCTTTAGTGGATCTGTTGTATTTTCTAAGTCTCCTGCCAATAAAACGCAGTCTTTGGTTAGGCTTCCCCACAACATTTTCTATGTGTTCCTTCCAATTTAAGTTGTTCCTAATTGTAATTCCTAGGTATGCGTCAATTGCCTGTTTCCGCACCATACAGATATTTTTTCTAAATTGTTTTGCAATTTGTTTTGATCTTCTGATTACTTTACTAGTCGATAAACGACAGTGTCATCTGCAAACAACCTAAGTCCGCTGCTCAGATTGTCTCCCAAATCGTTTATATAGATAAGGAACAGCAAAGGGTCCATACCACTACCTTGAGGAACGCCAGAAATCACGCCTGTTTTGCCCGATAACTTTCCGTCAACTACTACGAACTGTGACATCTCTGTCAGGAAATCACATAACTGAGACGATATTCCATAAGTACGGAGTTTCAGTACAAGCCGCTTGTGTGGTACGGTGTCAAAAGCCATCTGGAAATCCAGAAATGCGGAAGCAATCTGATATCCCTTGTCAATAGCACTCAACAAGGTATGTGGATAATATCATTCCTGAAATGGACTGAGCTGCCCAAAAGTCCCGACTTGAACCCAGTGAAACGCCATTGGCATACTCAGATCGTCAGTTTCGCTCGAGGCACCAGCGTACAACGTGACAACCTATGTTTGTTTCGACTCCTGAGGAAGAATGTGCTGCCATTCCTCCACAGGCATTCACACACCTCATCGAAAGTAACCTCAGCATATTTCAAGCCCTCATAAATGTCGACACATCCCACATTAAAGTCCACTAATGCGCTCAAATGGTTCAAATGGCTCTGAGCACTATGGGACTTAACATCTGAGGTCATCAGTCCCCTAGACTTAGAACTACTTAAGCCTAACACACCTAAGGACATCACACACATCCATGCCCAAGGCAGGTTTCGAACATTGAGACCGTAGCAGCAGCTCGGGTCCAGACTGAAGCGCCTAGAACGCTCGGCCACGACAGCCGGCGACTAATAGGTGTCCACATCCTTTTGGTCAGATAGCGAACTGTCTGCTCGAACGTGCAGTACCGTGCAGGCACGACATGTACTTTTAATGAGAAAATGGGCTTGTTTGCAATGTGCTGTGTCTGGAGTACCGTGAACTGTCGGCAGTGCGATAGTCGTTGCGATTTCCCTTGATACGGCAGTGCTCTCTTTTCAAGGTCTGCGTGATGTAATCTCTCAACAAGATATCACTGCCATAACCTACCTTGATAAAGAGGTTGTTCGACTATTTTTATGGTCAGCCACGTTCTCCACAACTCTCAACTAGTGGTAGCCGCCATACAAGTTCTGTTCGACTCGTTGTACAACTATGTTGGAGGCACTGCTACTGCCAACGTTGTCAGCACTGGAAGAGCCGCTGGTGCTGCCAGCAGCGTCAGTTCTGTGTACTAAATTGCGTACACTGCGTTCTCCCACTTCACTTGCTAATTTAAAAAAAAACATTATTCCTTCTATAGTGTATATGAATAATACGTAAAATTTGATTACTTGCTATCCTCCGTAATGTCGCAATTTTAGTGATCTGCGATGCAGATTACGAGGACCTACTGAAAGGCAATGCCTCTGCATTTTTATGTGAAACCTTTTAAAGATCTTTACATTAAACGACCGTTATTAACATTCTACATCTTTTTACACTGAAGAATCAATAAAGGAAACCAAAGAAAAAATTGGAGAAGAAGTAAAAATCTTGAAATTTCCCGATGAAACTATAATTCTGTCAGAGACAGAAAAAGGCTTGGAAGAGCAGTTGAACGGAATGTACAGTATCTTAAAAGGAGGAAATAAGATGGACATCAACAAAAGCAAGAGAAGGATAGTGGAGTGTAGTCGAATTATACCAGGTCATGCTAAGGGATTTAGATTAGGGGCGAGACATTTGCTATTTGGGCACCAAAATAATTGACGATGGGCAAGGTATAAAGGATGTAAAATGCAAAATGTCAATGGCAAGAAAAGCGTTTCTTAAAAAAGAGAGATTTGTTAACATCAAATATACAATTAAGTGTTAAGAAAGTATTTTCTGGAGGTATTTTTGTCCGGTGTGTAACCATGTATGGAAGTGAAACATGGACGATAGAAAGTTTAGACAAGAAGAGAATAGAGGATAAAAATTGTAGAGGGAGACCATGAGATGAATATAGTAAGTAGATTCAGAAGAATACGAGTTGCAGTAGTTATTTGGAGATAAAGAGGCTTCCACGGGATAGAGTAGCATGGAGAGTTGCATCAAACCAGTCCTTCGACTAAAGATCCCAGAAAGAACAACGTGTTCAAACATTATGAATTACCTCGAAGAAAACTGTCTATTCAAAATGGCTCTGAGCACTATGGGTCTTAACTTCTGAGGTCATCAGTCCCTAGAACTTAGAACTACTTAAACCTAACTAACCTAAGGACATCATACACATCCATGCCCGAGTCAGCATTCGAACCTGCGACCGTAGCGGTCACGCTTTTCCGGACTGAAGCGCCTAGAACCGCTCGGCCACTCTGGCCGGCAAAACTGTCTATTGACACACAGTCAACATTGGTTTAGAAAACATCGCTCTTGTCAATCACAACTAGCTCTTTATTCGCACGAAATGTTGAGCGCTATTGACAAGGGATTTCAGATCGATTCCGTATTTCTGATTTCCGGAAGGCTTTTGACACTGTACCACACAAGCGGCATCTAGTGAAATTGCGTGCTTGTGGAATATCGTCTCAGTTATGTGACTGGATTTGTGATTTCCTGTCAGAGATGTCACAGTTCGCAGTAATTGATGGGAAGTCATCGAGCAAAACAGAAGTGATTTCTGGCATTCCCCAAGATAGTGTTATGGGCCCTTTGCTGTTCCGTATCTGTATAAATTATTTGGGAGACAGTCTGAGCAGCCGTCTTAGGTTGTCTGCAGATGACGATGTCGTTTATCGACTAATAAAGTCATCAGAAGATCAAAACAAATTGTAAAACGATTTAGAAAAGACATCTGAATGGTGCGAAAATTGGCATTTGATACTAAATAACGAAAAGTGTGAGGTTACCCATATGACTGCTAAAAGTAATTCGTTAAACTTCGGTTACAAGATAAATCAGTGTAATCTAAACACCGTAAATTCAACTAAATACCTAGGAATTAAAATTACGAACAACTTAAATTGGAAGGAACATATAGAAAATGTTGTGGGAAAGGCTAACCAAATAGTGCGTTTTATTGACAGGGCACTTAGAAAATGTAACAGATCTACTAGGGAGACTGTCTACACTACGCTTGTCCGTCCTCTTTTGGAATACTCCTGCGTGGTGTGGGATCCGTACCAGATAGGACTGACAGAGTACATCGAAAAAGTTCAAAGAAGGGCAACACTTTTTATATTATCGCGAAATATAGGAGAGAGTGTCACAGAAATGATAAAGGGTTTGGGATGGACATCATTAAAAGAAAGGCGTTTTTCGTTGCGACGGAATCTTCTCACGAAATTCCAATCACCAACTTTTTCCTCCGAATTTGACCTACATAGGGAGAAACGATCACCACGATAAAATAAGAGAAATCAGAGCTCGTACGGAGAGATATAGGTGTTCGTTCTTTCCGCACTCTATACGAGATTGGAATAATAGAGAATTGTGAAGGTGGTTCGATGAATCCTTTTCCAGGCACTTAAATGTGATTTGCAGAGTATCCATGTAGATGTAGATGTAGATGTAGAAAGTCTTTGTTGTCTATGTCTACATGTATATTTCTTAAAACTGTCGCCGGCCGCGGTGGTCTAGTGGTTCAGGCGCTCAGCCCGGAACCGCGCGACTGCTACGGTCGCAGGTTCGAATTCTGCCTCGGGCATGGATGTGTGTGATGTCCTTAGGTTAGTTAGGTTTAAGTAGTTCTAAGTTCTAGGGGACTGATGACCTTAGATGTTAAGTCCCATAGTGCTCAGAGCCATTTGAACCATTTAAAACTGTCACCCCAGCGACAAACACATTTCTCCCAGCCAGAGACCAGTTTGTTGACACCGTCACTGCAGAATGTTTGACGGAGCCACTACGTCACCTCTGCTTGCAGCGCTTCATATATCAAAACTGAGTCCTTGAAGGTTTTCATGGAGTTTTGCTAACAGATGAATATTGGATGGGGCCAAATTGGTACTGTATGTAACAATAAGTCCAAGGCGTTGGATTGTTGCACATGTCGCAGCTCTCGTGTGGTTTGGTATTTTCATGCTGAAGGAGATGGTGCTCTGCTCTGTGCGTGGACGAAATCTTCTAACTCGACACTCGGTTAAAGTATGCAGTTTCTCTAGCAGCAGCATCGTTACGTTATACACCGCCGTGTCACACTTTAGGTTTCGGATCCCTCTAGCGGCAGAGGGTTGCAAATTTGTAGGCTTGAGGAGTAAAGATGTTGAATGTAGATAACGCGTGTATTATTTAAAAAAACTTCAAGATTTTGTGCATGAAAATTACAGTGGAATTACCTTTCAGCACGCACTCGTATATTTCAGCTGCATTTAGTGAAAAGCAGTTGTCTGTAACATTGATAAATTGTGGCACAAATCCTACTTAAAAAAGTCCACTTGCTTTCTGTTGCAAGCAGCGTCGATTAAATTCACTCATGTTCAGAAAAAACAGAGCACCTTGAACGACTGGAGATCGGACGTTCATATTCACAAGACATATACACTAGTATGTTCTACAGAAATTAAAATTTGAGCCATGTTGACCCACGAGTTCAACGACAAAATCGATATCGCGGCGCAATACCACCTACCGGTAAAATGTGCTCTAATTGTCGCTTGAAACCCAACGTAACGGAATAGTGTGACTTGAGCAGACGTGCAGAATGCCTCGCAGACGTATGCACGAACCGTACCGACAAATCAGTGAGCTTGATAGGGGGCGCTTTATTGGCATGAGAAAAAGTGATGCTACCATCGGGGAAATTGTTGCTCGCGTGGGACGAAGAGTTTCGGCAGTGCAACGGGTGTGTGCAGAATGGTTCATAGAAGGCCGTAGAACACAGCGAGATGGGTCAGATCGCACCACCCAGACCACTCTCCGAGAAGATGGACACCTCACTCGAATGGCATTGCAGGGCAGATCTGTGTCCTTCTCGGCTCTGGCGCAACTGTGGAATGGTGTAACACGTCGTACACTAAGAGGGGTCGCCGTTTATTACGGCATGGGTTACGTGGGCGTCGTCTACCTCTCCGCCTACCTTTGACGAATGTGTAGAAGCGTGCTAGACGGCAATGTTGTATGGAGCGATCTCACTGGGGACAGGAATTGTATTAGACAGTGTTTTCGGACGAATCCAGGTTCTGTTTGGTTGAAAATGATGGCCGCATTTTGGTTCGCTGCAGACTGGGGAGAGCGATATCACAGTAACTGCATTTGTACAAGACATAGAGTGCCAATTCAAGGCCTTATTTTGTGGGAAGCTAGTGCATACAACCGTAAATCACAGATGTCGAGCACTGTGATCTTCGTGAATAACATCCTGCGACCTGTAGCCATCTTTTTCTGTGGAACACCCCAGACGCCAATTTTCAGCAAGACAATGCACGACCACATGTTCCTGCACGAACACGTGCTTCTTGGTGTCACAAGATGCCAGCCTTTTGCCCTGTTGCGCCAGATCACCACACTTGTAACCAGTAAAAATGTGGCATATGGTGAAACGATAGGTGCAATACTATGACCCAGTGCCAACCACCACAAGTGAACTTTGGGACCAGGTGAATGAAGCATGGATGGGTATACCACAGGACGCCATTATCGACTTCTACGCGTCAATGCCATCACGTATGGAACAAATTATGAGAACCCATGGAGGACACTGTGCCTATTAGGCAATATGGCACATGCCTAAGCGAGGAAACTGAAATGTTAATAATTTCTGCAGAACATACTAATGTACATGTCTTGTGACTATGAACGTCCTATCTCTAGTCATTCAAGGTGTTCTGTCTTTTTCTGAACATGAGTGTAGTTGCAGGTTCCTAGAAAGAAATGTTAAGCAGAGCGAATTCAAAGAAATCAACTGGGGGACTCGGGTAATGAAGACTTGTATTTATCAGAAGAATACTGGAAAATGCCTAAAAGAGTATGGTGTCACCGATTTTTTAGTAGGATAGAGTATTGTACCATGGAACAGTTCTCAGAATTTCGCATCTAGCTAGCCATATGGTAGAAGATCAGTATATTTTATCATGCCACTTTTAAATGATGGCGTTTGCTTTGTATGTGCTGCAGTCTTTTCTGAAACTACAAAAATTGCTCCAAAAATTAAGTTATTTTCCAAATGTGAAAACATATTCCAAGGTACAACATGTGGCTAGGAACAAGTATTCTATTGCAAATTAAAAGCGCTGCAATTGGGAAAATCTTGTCAAAAGTGTATCTAGTCGTCTGTGTGCGACATTGTTACTCTACTGAACACCAATATCCGTAAGTAAAATCAAATCAAGTAGAAATATTATTAAAAAAAACAGTTACAAGATGAATATATTTCGTAAATGAACTTATTGGAAATAAACACAAGTTTCTGTTTTCATGACAGATAAAACTGTGAAGACATTAGCGACACGCAGTTAATTTGCAAATATCACTATTTATACGTCATAACTTGCGGTAAAATTCTCTACCTGAAGAATTATCAATATATTCCAAATTTCTTTAATGTGTTATACAGGACTTAAAATGCCTAGAACGCGTAATATTTACAAACGACGCACAAAACACACCCTCATCTCTCACAGGAACAAAAACTGTTGAAAATGGCAAAACTGCTTATGGTGGTCTCTAGTACGCATTCGTTGATGTGATTCTAGACTAAAGTAGCGACAAAAAGCCATTATGTGTTCCTCAGTACATTATACTTAATATACAACACTGTCCCCTAGTGCCTGTGCTAATGAGGGGGGAGGGGGGGGGTTCTTTAAATCAAACTGAAGCAAGAGATCAAAAGAATTCAGGAAAGCTGTTCTACGTTTGTAGTCTGTCTGAAAGTGGTACGGTAGTGAACAGTGAATTTAAGTGAGATTCTTGGGACGAACCGCGCACTTCGTCTCATAAATGGGTACTTTTAGGGTTCAAATGGCTCTGAGCACTATGGGACTTAACATCTATGGTCATCAGTACCCTAGAACTTAGAACTACTTAAAGCTAACTAATCTAAGGACGTCACACAACACCCAGTCATCACGAGGCAGAGAAAATCCCTGACCCCGCCGGGAATCGAACCCGGGCGCGGGAAGCGAGAACGCTACCGCACAAACACGAGCTGTGGACTACTTTCTGGGAAGTGGTATTTCAGACTCATGGTAAAGTAAAGACATTAGCTGCCAGTGGGCACTGATTTATATCAGTGAAGCAAGCTGAAAATTTGTACTGGACCGGGATTCGAAACAGAATCTCATGCTTATAGTCCATGCAAATTAGGAAAAGTGAGGGAACAATTTATAAAGTTTTGAGACTTTGGGAAAACACTCTTAAGGGATGCAGAATTAAAAAAACAAAAATCTTCCCTCCCCTATCGGGGGAACTTCCCCCACCCCTTAATACAATTTTTTTCCTTTTTTTGAAACTTTACGAAAAACGGTTCATTTAACGAAGTTATCTGCATGAGAGAAAATATTTCTGGTGAAATGCATGCTTAACCAAGGTAATTAGTTCCTGAGTGCTAAAATTAGAAGGAAAAAAAAAAGTGAAATTTCTTTTAAAACCGAGTTTTATTTATACAGAACAATTTTGCTTTATAATATTTTACTTTAGGTCCAGGCAAATTAAATTACTAGAATGAAAATTATTTTTCGTGAAAGTTAAGAATTACTGTAAAATAATCAACAATTACTTTTGTTGTGATATATTTACAATCATATGTACAGCATGTAGACAATGAAAATACCACAATATCTATAAAGCAAATTTTTTCTTTTTCTTTTTTTCATAGAACCATCATCCAAATCTTTTGTTAAATCACTGTGCAACATTAGCACAGCTTTGTTAACGACAGTTTTTGCGTATTGTTGTGCAATCTAGGACAGCCTTCACACATCCACACTTTCTTCCGCAGCCTTGAGTGCAGCCGCATAAACTCAGTAGCAGTACTTTCTCTGGAGCAGGTGGTCGCTTCATTTGAATCTGGAGAGGGAGAAGTTTTAGTCCCTCCAGCCCCAGTTTCTGGGATCCAAGTTGTTCCCCTGCCATAGCTGGACTTGTAGGTAAACTCGGTAGGAGTGGAGGCGTCCAGCATCAGTAGTGGGTGACAAAGGAGAGAATATGACAGCATTGATTCCCTCACCCACAAGTACATTAAAACATTTAAATCGATTGGCATTTAAGTTGTCACCGTCTAGAGGACACTCTTCTGTTTTTGTGTAGAGAGAGTATAATTTTCCTTTCCCGCTTTTGCAATGGTATTAGTAGAGGAAGCAGGATCGTTGAAAATCCGTGGAATATTATCAAGTTGGGGATACTGTTTGAATAGTGTGCTGTCGCAACCATTTACTGCATGAAGAAACAGTACTGAATTCTTGCATTCATGAATGAATGAGGAGTTATATATACTTTTAGAACTGTAATACCTTGTTCTGTTGCCGGCCGGTGTGTGGCCGAGCGGTTCTAGGCGCTACAGTCTGGAACCGCGCGACCGCTACGGTCGCAGGTTCGAATCCTGCCTCTGGCATGGATGTGTGTGACGTCCTTAGGCTACTCAGGTTTAAGTAGTTCTACGTTCTAGGGGACTGATGATCTCAGAAGTCAAATCCCATAGTGCAGAGGCATTTGAACCATTTTGAACCTTGTTCTGTTTCTTTGTCTCACAAGCGTCCCGTAGCGACCTCGGCTATGAAGACAGGTTCAAGGCCGTCAGAACCACAGAATTTAGTAAACAATGAGTTCTCCGGTATCTCCGTCGGTTTAAGGGTAAACGTAATGAAACGATAGCAGTAGCATTCTGGCTCAATGATTCGTAAATGTTATTGCATGTTCTCTTCAAGCAAACGGCATTCATAGAAAAACTCTTATTGTGTGGCGATGTTGACCAGGCTGAAACACAAGCAGTCGACCTTCACGTAAGGTGCTCAGCTGTCGAAATCATCGTGGTCGCGACGGGACACATCTGTTGTGCTAAAGCTTGGCCAGACGTGTATTACGTTTCGTCAACATTAGCGTTTGCTCTGATAAATAATTATACAGCTGGGACACACACATCGAGACAAGGAAAACGGAGTAACGGTACCATACAGGAAGGTTCCCCCAAAGCCTTCCACGCTAAGACTTCGGCCAATGAAATCTTGGTAAATTCTTTTCTTAATATCTGTCCAGTGTCGAGATTTTAAACAGACGCTAACACAGCTCTTCCAGAGCTTCTACATCTTCATTTATAATAAACACGCAATTGTACAATCATGGCGGAAGGTATTTCACACCGTTATTAACGATTTTCTCTATCATTTCATTCGCGTTTGGAGCGAATGAAATTACTATCAGAAGGGCGAACCCTAAGTCCACGCACAAAATTTTAGAGGGTCCTTTAGTATAAAGTACGTTTGGTCTCCACTTGCTAATTACAGTGCATTTTTTCTGTCCGTTCTATTTCACACACTACATACACTGAAGAGCCGAAGAACCTGGTACACCTGCCTAATATCGTATAGGACCCCCGCGAGCACGCAGAAGTGCCGCAACACGATGTGGCATGGACTCCACTAATGTCTGAAGCAGTGCTGCAGGGAACTGACACCATGAATCCTGCAGGGCTGTCCATAAATCCGTAAGAGCACGAGGGAGTGGAGATCTCTTCTGAACAGCACGTTTCAAGGCATCCCAAATATGCTCAATAATGTTCATGTCTGGGGAGTATGGTGGCCAGCGAAAGAGTATAAACTCACAAGGGAACCTCCCCATCGCACCCCCCTCAGATTTAGTTATAAGCTGGCACAGTGGATAGGCCTTGAAAACTGAACACAGATCAATCGAAAAAACAGGAAGAAGTTGTGTGGAACTATGAAAAAAATAAGCAAAATATACAAACTATGAGCAAGATAGGCAACAGCAAGGACAGAGTGACCGCAGGAGGGCCGTGGTCCAGTAGTTAGCGGGAGCAGCTGCGGGACGAGAGGTCCTTGGTTCACGGCTTCCCTCAAGTGAAGAGTTTACTTTCTTTATATTCGCAAAGTTATGATCCGTCCGTTCGTTCATTGACGCCTCTGTTCACTGTAATAAGTTTAGTGTCTGTGTTTTGCGACCGCACCGCAAAACCGTGCGATTAGTAGACGAAAGGACGTGCCTCTCCAATGGCAACCGAAGACATTTGATCACAAGGTCATAGGTCAACCGATTCCTCCACAGGAAAACACGTCTGATATATTCTATACGACACTGGTGACGGCATGTGCGCCACATGACAGGAATATGTTGTCAACCCACCTAACTCGTATATTTGGCGAATGGGTAAAAAAGATTCTTCTACCTTGCCCGATTTAGGTTTTCTTGTGGATACATACTACGGCGCAGTTACTTCACATGAACCGACGGACGGACAGATAATAATTGTCTGAAAATAAAAATTAAACTTTTCGCTCGAGGGAACACTTGAACCAAGGCCTTCTCGTTACGCAGGTGCTCACGCTAACCACGGTACCACGGCGCTCCTGAGCTCACATTATCCTTGATGTTGCCTATCTTGCACATGGACTACTCAGTTTGTACATTTTGCTTATATTTTTCATAGTTCCACCCAACTTATTCCTGTTTTGTCGATTGATCTGTGTTCAGTTTTCCAAGGCCTATCCACTGTGCCAACTTATAACTAAATCTGAGGGGGGTGCGATGGGGAGGTTCCCTTGTCAGAAGAATGTTCCTCGAGCCACTCTGTAGCAATTCTGGATGTGCGAGGTGTCGCATTGTCCTGCTGGAATTGCCCGTGTCCGTCGGAATGAACAATGGACATGAATGGATGCAAGTGATCGGACACGATGCTTATTTACGAGTCACCTGCCAGAGTCTTATCTAGAGGTATTAGGGATCCCATACCACTCCAACTGCACACGCCCCACAGCATTACAGAGCGTCCACCAGCTTGAGCAATCCGCTGGTGACATGCAAGGTCTATGGATTCGTGAGGTTGTCTCCATACCCGTATACGTCCATCCGCTCTATACAATTTGAAACGAGACTCGTCCGACCAGGCAACATGTTTCCAGTCGTCAACAGTCCAATGTCGGTGTCGACGGGCCCAGGTGCGGCGTGAAGCTTTGTGTCGTGCAGTCATCAAGGGTACACGAGTGGGCCTTCGGCTCCGAAAGCCCATATCGATGATATTTCGTTGAATGGTTCGCACGCTGACACTTCTGGTGGCCCAGCATTGAAATCTGCAGCAGTTTGCGAAAGGGTTGCACTTCTGCAACGTTGAACGATTCTTTTCAGTCGTCGTTGGTCCCGTTATTGCAGAATCTGTTTCCGGCCTTAGCGATGTCGTAGATTTGGTGTTTTACTGGATTCATTCACGATGCACTCGTGAAATGGCCGTACGGGAAAATCCTCACTTCATCGTTACCTCGGAGATGCTTTGCCCATCGCTCGTGCGCCGACTGTAACACCACGTTCAAAATCACTTAAACCTTGATAACTTGCCATTGTATCAGCAGTAACCGATCTAACAACTGCGCGAGACACTTGTCTTATACAGGCGTTGCTAACTGCAGCGCCGTATTCTGCCTGTTTACATATGCCTGTATTTGAATATGCAAGCTTATACCAGTTTCTTTGGCGCATGGTAGATGAATTCCGCTATCTGGGTAGGTAAAAACTGATGATGGCCGAAGTAGAGAGGATATAAAATGTAGACTGGCAATGTCAAGAAAAGCGACCGGAAGAGGAGAAATTTGTTAACATCGAATATAGATTTAAGTGTTTGGAAGGGTTTACTGAAGGTATTTTTGTGGAGTGTACCCATGTACGGAAGTGAAGCATGGACGATAAACGGTTTAGACAAGAAGAGAATAGAAACTTTTTAAATGTGGTGCTACAGAAGAATGCTGAATATTAGGTGGGTAGATCACGTAAATAATAAAAAGGTACTGAATAAGATTGATGAGAAAAGAAATTTGTGGCACAGCCTGACCAAAATATGGAATCGGTTGATAGAACAAATTCTGGGACATCAAGGGTTTACCAATTTAGTATTGGAGGGAAACGTGGAGGGGGGCTAGACGAGGAAGATGGATGTAGGTCGCAGCAGCTATTCAGAAATGAAGAGTCTTGAGTAGGATAGAGTAGCGTGGAGATCTGCGTCAAACCAGTCTTCGGGCTGAAGACCACAACCACAAACGAATCTGAAGACATTTAAGTTTTTAAAATAACAATGCTGTGCCACGGAGGAGGAAATCACCTGTGCCGGATCGCTGGAATACTGTTTAGTCGTCTTAAAAAAAAAAAAAAAAAAAGCTTTGAATTTTGTATCTGTCTGTTTCAGCTCGTTGGATGCTGCTTATAGCCTACAGTTTACAATATTTTGGATGCACGGATTAATCCAAAATATTCATTTTCTCACTAGTTTTAATAATAATATAATAATAATAATAATAGAGACTGTATATATCTTCCTCTGAGCTTGAAACTGTACTTGACATGTTATATGTAACCAAAAGATGCTCAGGTGTGGCAATCAGCAGTCCCTCTCCACCACGTTCACGCACAGCAGCCACAGCGTCTCATTTCTACATCTACATCTACATTTATACTCCGCAAGCCATCCAACGGTGTGTGCCGGAGGGCACTTAACGTGACACTGTCATTACCTCCTTTTCTGTTCCAGTCGCGTATGGTTCGCGGGAAGAACGACTGCCGGAAAGCCTTCGTGCGCGCTCGAATCTCTCTAATTTTACATTCGTGATCTCCTCGGGAGGTATAAGTAGAGGGAATCAATATATTCGATACCTTATCCAGAAACGCACCCTCTCGAAATCTGGACAGCAAGCTACACCGCGATGCAGAGCGCTTCTCTTGCAGAGTCTGCCACTTGAGTTTGCTAAACATCTCCGTAACGCTATCACGCTTACCAAATAACCCTGCGACGAAACGCGCCGCTCTTCTTTGGATCCTCTCTGTCTCCTCCGTCAACCCGATCTGGTACCGATCCCACACTGATGAGCAATACTCAAGTATAGGTCAAACGAGTGTTTTGTAAGCCACCTCCTTTGTTGATGGACTACATTTTCTAAGGACTCTCCCAATGAATCTCAACCTGGTACCCGCCTTACCAACAATTAGTTCTATATGATCTTTCCACTTCAAATCGTTCCGCACGCATAGTCCCAGATATTTTACAGAAGTAACTGCTACCAGTGTTTGTTCCGCTATCATATAATAATCATACAATACAGAATCCTTCTTTCTATGTATTCGCAATACATTACATTTGTCTATGTTAAGGGTCAGTTGCCACTCCCTGCACCAACTGCCTATCCGCTTCAGATCTTCCTGTATTTCGCTACAATTTTCTAATGCTGCAAGTTCTCTGTATACTACAGCATCATCCGCGAAAAGCCACATGGAACTTCCGACACTATCTACTAGGTCATTTATATATATTGTGAAAAGCAACTGTCCCATAACACTCCCCTGTAGCACGCCAGACGTTACTTTAACGTCTGTAGACGTCTCTCCATTGATAACAACATGCTGTGTTCTGTTTGCTAAAAACTCTTCAATCCAGCCACACAGCTGGTCTGATATTCCGTAGGCTCTTACTTCGTTTATCAGGCGACAGTGCGGAACTGTATCGAACGCCTTCCGGAAGTCAAGGAAAATAGTATCTACCTGGGAGCCTTTATGTAATATTTTCTGGGTCTCATGAAACAAATAGAGCGAGTTGGGTCTCACACGATCGCTGTTTCCGGAATATATATTGATTCCTACAGAGTAGATTCTGGTTGTCCAGAAGTGACATGATACGTGAGCAAAAAACATGTTCTAAAATTCTAAAACAGATCGACGTCAGAGATACAGGTATATAGTTTTGCGCATCTGCTCGACGACCCTTCTTGAAGACTGGAAGTACCTGTGCTCTTTTCCAATCATTTGGAACCTTCCGATCCTCTAGAGACTTGCGATACACGGCTATTAGAAGGGGGGCAAGTTCTTTCTTTCAGTTACATCGTGCGCGGAATTGCGTTGCCAGCCAGTCGGCAAACCGTTGCCGAAGTAGATAGTCTATCCGTTGCATCCCTTGTCAGTCGCTCCGTGTGCGGACAGCCTTGAACCCTCACGCCGTAGTACGTCTATCGTGCTGTAACTTGTTTTCTGCATCTGAAGTGGAACAGCGTTGCAAGAACCCATACTGAGTTGTTGTAAGTGCACGGCAGCAATGCAGCACAATACGACACAGTGGGGTAGCTGGCGCAGACGCTTCTAGCGTAGTGAAAGGAGTCTGAATGACGAAGAACGAAATGACACACCATCTCTCTGTGGAGAACTGGGAATCGGAAGGAAAGTCAGGTACTGACGCTCGAAGAGCAAAGTATCACTATCAAGGTGATACTGGAAAAAGTGAAAATCACTCATGGGTCAATGTTCAACGTGCTGCACGACATTCTGAACATAACGTTGCTCGCCATCCGCTGCGATTTGGGGCTGTTCACGTCCATTCAAAAACATTACAAATCAAAGTAGCGGCTGTACTGCTGCAGACGTGTTGTGCCCGCCCAACCCAGATGTCTTCTCTCGCTGTCTAGCCACCATGGACGAGTGCCAGCTGTATCAATATGGTCTGGTGAGAAAGCATCAAAGCAAGCACTGGAAGCATGTGGATTCGCCGTGGCCGAATTGACATATCAAGTAAGATATGCTGAATGTGTTACGGGACTCTCATGATGTGGTGAACACGCTTGCGAGGGGCAAACCTCCTCATGACGAGGTTACACGAGGTTGCCGCGGGATACTATCCGAGGGGCTCCGTGGCAACGGCCTAGTTCTTTCTGCACGGGACACAGTAACACATACTGTTCTTTAGACTATCAAATTTTGATCCAGCCCTGCTCCTGACTTTGCGCCTGTGGCTTCCTCGTCGGATGAAGAAACAACTGAATGCCAGAAATTTCCAGAACGACGACGAGGTGGTCATCGAGGTGGAACTTTCCTTGACCAGCCAATGTGCAAAGTTCTACAGCCAATGTATCAGCAAGGTCATACATTGCTGGGAAAAAAGTGTCTCACTGAAACGTCATTATGTACACGACTTACATCAACACCAGGCTTCATGAGCGCAGGTTGATTTCTTTCGAACTGATGCATACAACTTCGCGAGTACCCCCTTTTACACGTTGGTTGTGTAAGTAGTTTCCCATTCAGACTGCTGTATTGACGTAGACATTCTCGCGTACTTGCATGACCGCTGTGGACATACCCTCTATATAACTGGGTGTAGCAACACGTGCGATTGCGATATGAGTCACGAAATTGCAAGAAAAAAGCCACATATACTTTCCTCTTCACTGAATGCCCATGTAGTCATACAGACAATGAAATAACTGAAAAGCGTCTTCTGAGGTTTCGCATATTTGCAGACACATGCGTTTGTTCTTTGTTTGACCAATGAAGTTCTCACTGGATGCGGATTTCACAAAGAAAAACATAAATTTGCGAAACACGTATAAAAACTTACAGCAATATGTGAGTTCACTGAAGTTTGTGGGAACAAGACAGCGTGGGCAAATTTATCGCAAATATCCACATAAAACGCCTTTCGTGGAAGGTATCATTCTCCTCTATTCGTACATGGCTGTTGATGTTTTTTCAAAAGACACCAGTTAAAACCTACTCGTATGAACGTATAATATTCAGCGTAACGTACAACATTAACTGTTGTTGGATACGCACCTAATTCTTATCTGTGCCTCACCAAAAACGGAAAATTCTGCGAAGGCTACTTCGTTAATACACCCACTTCAGTAACAAGAAAACACATAACGTAATATAACGATTTATTTAAACTTTGCTGAAGACAGCTTAAACAGCTACTACAGACCGCAGCGTACAATCAAAACGTATATGGCTTATTTAACGGAACAATGAAATTAAAATTTGATACTTGTCTTTCTGGATTATATACTACTCATAACTCAAAGTAAAGATTGGGAATAACTATGTCTGACTCAAGGCCTACAAAACAATCTCCAACAGTTCCCCATTTTGACACCATTTATTCACTTTCAGACTTCAACAAGACACACTATGTAATTAAGAGATGCAAACAGACTAATTTTTTTAACTTTCTAGGGTGTAGCATTCATGCAATGAGTTGATAAGTGGCTATGTTAACCGTAGATAACCAAACCCTCCTAAAATTTACGATTGCAGTAGAGTATAAAAGAGGACATTTTGTACTTAATTTGGTGTGTAACATGCCATTGGAGACCAAAAAATTGTAATTAACTAATGCATAACCTATAAATTATGATTTTCTCTGAGTAATATGTGGACATTCAACTTAACGATAGATTAGCAGCAATGTAACATTCTCCCCCTCGCCTCACCTCCTCTTTATTGTTCTAGGATTAAGATAAGTCTAAGTGTCAGCATTATCTTCTTTTTTCTCAAAGCGTATTTCTTAAATTAACTATTTGAATTATTCGATATTTATTCTTACAATGCCAGAAAGCGTGATAGTCGCATTTCGTCATCGTGATTTAAAAGTACGTCGTTGTCTTATCTCTTTACAGGCAAATACTCTACGACGTTCGCAATACTAAGATTCCGAGGAGTGTTGCCTCGTACGGAAATGTTGATACGAGATAAGATAGAGATACCCAATACGTCAATGAGAGAGCCAAGCACAGTCGACGAGATATTAGTAGTAACTTTGAGATTTATTGCGTCAGGCAGGTCAGTCGTATTCTCGAAGTTTAGTTTTGTATTATCAGCAAACGTAATTAGTAAAATTCTATCTGTCTGGCAAGGATATGATCAGAAAATTAACGTAAGACATTTCTTTTACGTTTTGTAAGAATTCGGTGAAAATGACATGCATTAGCAGATCCCTTACTAGTCATGTCAGAAATGTCACGTACCTATTTTTCGAAGTGGAAGCATTTCTGCAAACTGTCAACCTATGTTTTCATATTAATAAGGCGTCATAGAGAAACTTCAACTGACCATCCTAAGATGCTACATACATTTATTACTCTCGTATAGGTCCATTAAAATTGTTTTGCGCAAAAATACTACTTGAAAAATTGAATCTGAGGTATGATATGCACAAAGGCGAACTGAAAACTTACAAAGTGTTCACCATCGCCGTGTGGCTGGTTCACGAAGCTCTGTCAACATCTGAATGGACAATATTGTCAAACCGCACACGTTCATCTTGTATTGACAGTACTCGGAATATTTTGAGGGCCATCAATACTGCTCGTCAGTATTTCTAGTATTGACAGTACGTCAATACCCGCCCTCAGAGGTCAATGTATTGACGGTTTGACAATATTATTAAAAGTGTGAAGTCCCCTTTAGAACCCATGTTTACGAAACATTTTTGTGTTGTTGTGCTGTGTACTACCACCCCTCAAAATATGGAATACTGTTTTTTTTTTCTAAGACGAAGTCGAGCGGATTAGGCTTCTAAACACTCGTTGCCAGAGCTCAGAAAACAGACAAAAATACAATAGTTATCGCTATATAAAGAATTGAAAAGTGCAAAAATATGAAAACCAATACCCTTCTCAGTTTTACACTGAAGAGCCAGAGAAACTGGTACACTGGTCTAATATCGTTTAGGGTCCCCACGAGCATGCAGAAGTACTGCAACACGACGTGGCAGTCGCGCGGAGTGGCCACGCGGTTAGAGGCGCCATGTCTTGGATTGCGCGGCTCTCCCGTCGGAGGTTCGAGTCCTCCCTCGGGCGTGGGTGTGTGCGTTGCTCTTATCATAAGTTAGTTTAAGTAGTGTGTTAGTCTAGGGACCGATGATCTCAGCAACTTGGTCCCTTATTAATTCACACATTTCTGACAATTCGGAAACGAAGTGGTATGGACTCGACTTAAGTCTGAAGTAGTGCTGCAGCGAACTGACACCATGAATCCTGCAGGTCTGTCCATAAATCTGTAAGAGTACGAGGGGATGGAGATCTCTTCTGAATAGCACGTTCCAAGGCATCCCAGATATGCTCAATAATGTTCATGTCTGGGGAGTATGGTGGCCAGCGAAAGAGTTTAAACTCAGAAGAATGATCTTGGAACCACTCTGTAGCAATTCTGGACGTGTGAGGTGTCACATTGTCCTACTAGAATTGTCCAAGTCCGTCGGAATGCACAATGGACATGAACGAATTCAGGTGATCGGACACTATACTTATTTACGTGTCACCTGTCAGAGTCGTGTCTAGACGTATCAGGGATCCCAATGAGTGCAACTGCACACGCCCCACAGCATTACAGAGCGTCCACCAGCTTGAACAATCCCCTGCTGACATGCAGGGTCCATTCATGAGGTTGTCTCCATACCCGTACACGTCCATCCGCTCGATACAATTTCAAACGAGACTCACCCAACCTAGCAACATGTTTCCAGTCATCAAAAGTCCAATGTAGGTGTTGACGGGCCCAGGCGAGGCGTAAGGCTTTGAGTCGTTTATACATCAAGGGTACACGAGTGGGCTTTCGGCTCCGAAAGCCCATATCGATGATGTTTCGTTGAATGGTTCGCACACTAACACTTGTTGATGGCTCAGCTCTGAAATCTGCAGCAATTTATGGAAGGGTTGCACTTCTGTCACGTTGAACGATTCTCTTCAGTCGTCGTTGGTCCCGTTGCTGCAGGATCTTTTTCCGGCCGCAGCGATGTCGGAGATTTGATGTTTTACCGGATTCCTGATATTCACGGTACACTCGTGAAATGGTCGTGCGGGAAAATTCGCACTTAATCGCTACCTCGGAGATGCTGTGTCCCATCGTTCGTGCGCCGACTATAACACCACGTTCAATCGCACTCAAATCTTGCAACCAGTTATTGTGGCAGCAGTTAAGTAAATGTCGAGTGACTAGGGCCTCTCGTCGGGTTGCCCGTTCGCCGGGTGCAAGTTTTCTGATTTGACGCCACTTTGGCGACTTGCGCGTCGATGGGGATGACATGATGATGATTAGGACAACACAGCACCTAGTTCCTGAGCGGAGAAAATCTCCGATCGAGCCGCGAATCAAACCCGGGCCCTTTAGGATTGACATTCTGCCGCGCTGACCACTTAGCTACCGGGGGCGGACCGCTCTAACAAGGGAACCTCTCCATCGCACCCCCCTCAGATTTAGTTATAAGTTGGCACAGTGGATAGGCATTGAAAACTGAACACAGATCAATCGAGAAAACAGGAAGAAGTTGTGTGGAACTATGAAAAAATAAGCAAAATATACAAACTGAGTGTCCATGTGCAAGATATGCGACATTATGGAGTCTGTGTATTTAGTAGCGCCGTGGTCCCGTGGATAGCGTGAGCAGCTGTGAAACCAGAGGTCCTTGGTTCGAGTCATCTCTCAAGTGTAAATTTTAATATTTTATTTTCAGATAATTATCAAAGTTCAGGCACTCACACATAATCAACTTCGCTCTCCAAAATTCTAGGACATGTTCAGATTTGCTTGGACATATGCAGGATTTGACGGTCAACACACGGAAAATTTTGAAAACGTTAAAAACATGTGTTTTGACAGGGCACAGAGAAAACTGTGCGACTGTGAAACTTGCATTCATTTGTTGCAGTTTATGTGAAAAACTCTTATGTTTTCATCACTTTTTTGGGAGTGATTATCACATCCACAAGAAAACCTAAATCGGGCAAGGTAGAAGAATCTTTTTACCCATTCGCCAAGTGTACAAGTTAGGTGGGTCGACAACATATTCCTATCATGCGACGCACATGCCGTCACCAGTGTCGTATAGAATGTATCAGACGTGTTTTCCTGTGGAGGAATCGGTTGACCTATGACCTTGCGATCAAATGTTTTCGGTTCCCATTGGAGAGACACGTCGTTTCGTCCACTAATCTCACGGTCCTGGGGTGCGGTCGCAAAACACAGACACTAAACTTATTAGAATGAACAGAGACGTCAATGACCGAACGGACAGATAATTACTTTGCGAAAATAAGGAATGTAAACTTTTCAGTTGAGAGAATACTTGAACGAAGGACCTCTCGTTCCGCAGCTGCTCACGCTAACCACTGGACCACGGCGCACCTGACCTCGCTCTGTTCATGATGTTGCTTATGCTGCACATGGACTACTCGGTTTGTATATTTTGTTTATTTTTTTTCATAGTTCCACATAACTTCTTCCTGTTTTCTCGATTGATATGTGTTCAGTTTTCCAAACCCTTTCCACTGTGCAAACTTATAACTAAATCTGAGGGGGGTGCGAGAGGGAGGTTCCCTTGTAAGACACTGGTCTTATATAGGCGTTGCGACCGCAGCGCCGTATTCTGTCTGTTTAGATATCTCTGTACTTGAATACGCAAGCATATACCATTTTCTTTGGTACTTCAGTATACAGTAATATACTCCTGGAAATGGAAAAAAGAACACATTGACACCGGTGTGTCAGACCCACCATACTTGCTCCGGACACTGCGAGAGGGCTGTACAAGCAATGATCACACGCACGGCACAGCGGACACACCAGGAACCGCGGTGTTGGCCGTCGAATGGCGCTAGCTGCGCAGCATTTGTGCACCGCCGCCGTCAGTGTCAGCCAGTTTGCCGTGGCATACGGAGCTCCATCGCAGTCTTTAACACTGGGAGCATGCCGCGACAGCGTGGACGTGAACCGTATGTGCAGTTGACGGACTTTGAGCGAGGGCGTATAGTGGGCATGCGGGAGGCCGTGCCACCCAACGTGCTCTAGAAGGTGTAAGTCAACTACCCTGGCCAGCAAGATCTCCGGATCTGTCCCCCATTGAGCATGTTTGGGACTGGATGAAGCGTCGTCTCACGCGGTATGCCCGTCCAGCACGAACGCTGGTCCAACTGAGGCGCCAGGTGGAAATGGCATGGCAAGCCGTTCCACAGGACTACAGTCAGCATCTCTACGATCGTCTCCATGGGAGAATATCAGCCTGCATTGCTGCGAAAGGTGGATATACACTGTACTAGTGCCGACATTGTGCATGCTCTGTTGCCTGTGTCTATGTGCCTGTGGTTCTGTCAGTGTGATCATGTGATGTATCTGACCCCAGAAATGTGTCAATAAAGTTTCCCCTTCCTGGGACAATGAATTCACGGTGTTCTTATTTCAATTTCCAGGAGTGTAGTTACACCATAGCAATTTTCTCCTTTCAGTTTTTTTCGGATTTCTTGCAATACCTCCTTAGCAGTCGAAACACATGAAGTTTGTCATTTATAATGCGGTCCATAAAATTGTAATAAAAACATAGTTTCTTTAGCTTACTTGTTGATATTCGTAGTAATTAAGTCACGAAGGAGTGAATGTGTAAATGGAACTAGAGTTTATTGTAAATGGCGAATTTAGGAAACAAGGGGAGACCGTTATAATTAGCGTTGCTCTGCGGCAGATACAATCGAGCTAACTTCCGCCTCCGAGAACCAACAAGGACGAAGGTGAACAGCGTGAAGGGTAGGGCGCGGGCGGATGGCGCAAGCATGAGTCGCAGTTCCCACCGTGTCTGTGCAGACCGGAAGTCGCTGGCAGTTTCTCGCTAGTGCTGGGCGTAAAACATGTTTGACACGAGCGACTTTCTTGTCTAAATCGACCATTCGTGGCGACAGCATAGTGCGTCCTAGCTTGTAAGTCAACCGTCAAGCTCACGTGAAACTTGTGCCCAGTAAGAAGCAGGCTTAATCGCAATGGGAACTCAGGCTAGGGTCAAGGGAGCAATACGAAGGAGAGGGTGAGGACTTATGGCTGGAATCTTGGGAAATGGATGAATCTGGCAGAAGAACCTTCGGATTCCTGCCAAATGTTAAAGAAAGGTTAGGCATGAGGTATTTCGAACCGACACGGGATCTAATACATTTTCTCACTGGTCATGAGCCCTACCCGACATATCTATGTCGGTCTGGGAAAAGGGCTACACCTGAGTGTGACTGTGGCGCTTTGGAGGGCACTCCCGACCATGTGGTTTACGAGTGACCCCTTTTCGATCATGTAGCAGCGACATTAAGACAACAACTTCCAAACAACAACATATATGACCTACTAAGACACGAAGAGACTTTTGAAACTCTAAACAACTTGGCAAATGAGGTATCACGAAAAGTTCTGACTGCATACCTGAGGGACTTTCGCGACTAGAGACAATCACTGAACGTGTCCTGGTACCCTAATCCTGTACCGCCTGTGCGTGGACAGGTCAACTTTTAGTTGGAATCCGCCACGTGCAGGGCTAGTGGGACCGGGGTACACCTATTCTTGACTAAGATAGCACCGGAATTGACGTAGGTTAGTACAGTAGTTAGTAGCATTAGAAGTAGATACTAAATTAGGAACCTGCAGCGACAAGCAGTTTTGGCCTGCCCGGTGTCAGGGGCACTCTCATCGGGATTAGCTCGATGAGCAGGGCCTTGAAGTAGGTTTAGATCTGAGCTGACACACCTGTAACGCTGCAGGCAGTTAGGAATTAACAAGTAGGTAGGAAAATTAACAACTAGGTAGTAGAGTATAGATTAATAATTGTAGTCTGTCTGTTAACATGTACTGTGTCACACTGTCTGTAGCTCATAAATAAACATTGTAACACTGTAATAATAATAATAGTTGCTGATAACATCAAATATTGTATTAACATTAGGGCCCACTAATCACTAAGGTGGTGAGTTAATTTGTATAAATATTATAGATGTTATTGAATGTTCTTTCTAGTGCATAGGATTTACATCGCGCGAATTTGGTAGCTGAGACAGCAACGTGAGTTCAGTATAATGCTCCTCAAACCACTGTAGCAAGGTTCTGGCTCTGAGACACGAACAATTATGCTACTGAAAGATGACATCGCCATCGGGGAAGAAATCAAGCATGAAGGGATGCTGGCGGTTCATACCTAAGTCAGTAGCGCACCTAATCACAAATTCGCAGTTATCTCGTAAACTGATCGTATTTTTGTTGGAACGGTTTTCTTTCTATGTTGGTATACTTTCAACCATCTTACTTTGCACCATTAAATGTGACAGAAGCTGTACGTTATACACTGGCCGCCTCCGTAGCGTAGCGGTAGCGTTACCGCCTACCACGCCGGAGGCCCGGGTTCGATTCCCGGCAGGGGACTGGGTGTTGTGTGTGTCATCACTCCATCGTCATTGACTCGCAAGTCGCCGATGTGGCGTCGCCTTAAAAGGACTTGCAATGCGGCGGCCGAACTGCCCCGAATGGGGCCTCCCGGCCAACAATGCCATACGATCATTGCATTTTACTATACACAGATCAGACAAAGCATTATGGCCACCGCCCACTGCGACGCTGGATGCTGCATACTGTCTTGGAGGTACGCAGTAGCAATAGTGTGTAAGCGGAGCGGCCACGAAAATTGTATCCCCCTCACGAAGATATGGGCTACAAATGGGTAAATCCATTGAGATAAGCGACTTTGACAAATGGAAGTTTATTAATATGCAGAGCCTGCGAACGAGTATTTCGAAAATGTCGAAACTTGTCGAATGTTCACCTACTACTATCGTGAGCATCTACAGAAAGAGGCACAAGAACAGTGAAGCTATAACTAGGTGCTATACGGTTGGACGACCATGATTTTTCACAGAACATGGGGTTCGGGGGCTTGTATGTTCTGTGAAGTAGGACAGATGATGATCTGTGGCATCTCTGGCGAAAGAGTACAGTGCTGGCTCACGCACAGGTGTTTCGGAGTACACGGTTCATGGTATACTGTTAAACTTGGAGTTCCACAGAAGACCACCTCTACGTGTTCACACGTCGATCCAACGACATCGTCAGTTACGATAGCAGCGGACATCGGACCATTCGGATTCGACCGTCGATCAATTGAAAATATCGCCTCTTCGAGTGAATCACATTGTTGCTACACTAGGTCCATTGTCGTCTCGACAAACGCCTGCTCGATAGGTGCAGCGCATCACGGAGACAGACAGCTGGGAGCGGTATTACGCTATGGGAGACAATCTCTTGCCCTTGAATGGGACCTGTGGCAGTAATCGAAGACACGCTGACAGCTGCGAACCACCTGCATCCCTTCGTGGTTCAAATGGCTCTGAGCACTATGCGACTTAACTTCTGAGGTCATCAGTCGCCTAGAACTTAGAACTAATTAAACCTAACTAAGGACATTACACACATCCATACCCGAGGCATCCCTTCATGCTTGATTTCTTCCCCGACGGCGATGTCACCTTTCAGCAGCATAATTGTCCGTGTTTCAGAGCCAGAACCTTGCTACAGTGGTTTGAGGAGCATTATAGTGAACTCACATTGATGTCTCGGCTAGCAAATTCGCAGGATATAAATCCTACAGAGCCCATCTGGGTCGCTATTGGGCGCCATCACCGCGTCCTCTAATCGGAGGCCAGTTATTTATTGGAAGTACATGACCTGTGCGTAGACATCTAAAGCCACATACCTCCACAAACCTACCAACGAACACTCGGATCACTGGTACGCACAATCAGTGATGTACGTCTTTCCAAAGAGGGACAAACAAGCTATTAACTAGGTGGTCACAGTATTTTGGCTCATCAGTATATCTACGATGTTCTTAATAAACAGGCAGTAATTTGCCCTCAGAAGCCAATCGCCTATTTTCCTTAAAAATGGATGATACCTGTTCAGTTGGAATGCTGGATAAAAAAATACACTATATGATCGAAAGAATCAGGAGACACCTATACGGGGTGGAGAAAAATTATGTCGCGAAATTTTAAGCCTGGATAGCTCATGCCAGTAGGAACCAAACTTACTACTGTTGTGTAGATCGAAAACGCGCCATTTTTAAACTACGGAAACTTGGCGTCACGCGCTCCGATTGGCCGTGGGATTGCCCTGTTGCCATTCGTCGGTTGACAGGCAGTTCACATGTACAAACGTCCCTCGCCCCGTCACTGCCTCATCAGGTCTTACTGTTTGTCTCCACCTCATGTCAGAGGCATTCACGAGTAAGCTTCACCTCGGAGCATACGCACATCACCTGCGATTTAGTCATACAGTCAGCATGCGGCACAGTATTCGTTTGAAGAACATCGAGATGCGGTTTTTGTTTATGGACTAGCCGACGGTAATGCGTGTGAAGCTCGGAGGTTGTATGAGGAACGGTATCCAACAAGGCGCCACCCACACCCGCAAGCGTTTACAGCAATTCACCGGTGATTTGACGAAATAGGATCGTTAGCGGGACATCATGGTAATGCTGGAAGACCTCGAATACCACGGGACACTGCATTTGAAGAGACTGTTGCCGAGCGCTTCTAGGAAGCACCTGCGACAAGTACTCGAGCGGTTGGACACGACAATGGGGTCATTCGTCGGTTAGTCTGGGAGGTTTTGAGGGATGACAGCCAGCATCCATTTAGCTTCCACCCTGTGCAAGACCTAAATCCTGTGGCGGACTATGAGGATAGGTTAGGGTTATGCTGGTGGTTTCTGCGACGTGCTTCACGAGAACCCGACTTCCTCGAGTGCACCTTCCATCGGAATGGCCTTTACAACACTCGAAATGTTCATTACTGGGCAAGGGGAAATCTTCTCGTCCCGTACGTCCACGGACACCAGGAACGATATTTGCTCAACAATTGGGCAGGCATTGTGGGTGACCATCTGATTGGGCCAGTCCGTCTACCTCCTCGAGTTACTGGGGCAAAATTCCTTCACTTTTTGCAAGAAACTCTACCCGGCTTGCTGGAAGATGTTGCCCCGGGCATACGGCTATGCATGTGGTTGCAGCACGATGGGGTGCCGGCACGTAACAGTCGTCCTGTGTGCAGATATTTAAATGAACTCTTCGACGGCATGGATAATTGGCAGGTGTGCGCGTAGGACATGGCCCCTGCGATCACCAGACCTCATGCCACCGGACGTTTTCCTGTGGTGATCTGTTCAAATGGTTCTGAGCACTGTAGGACTTAACATCTGAGGTCATCAGTCCCCAGAACTTAGAACTACTTAAACCTAACTAACCTAAGGACATCACACACATCCATACCCAAGGCAGGATTCGAATTGGAGCCTGCGACCGTAGCAGCAGCGCGGTTCCAGACTGAAGCGGCTAGAAGCGCTCGGCCACTGCGGCCGGCCCTGTGAGGATTCTTCAAGGTTCTAGTTCACCCATCCAGACGCGAACCACCTAGAAACTAAGAGAAACTAATGGATCGCATTCAACATACCGCCAATCACATCAGGGCATTGCCAGAAATCTTTGAAAGAGTTTGGCAAAACACCGTTCGACGTTACCAAGCTTGTGTCGCGTCAGAGGGTCGCCAGTTCGAGCACCTGCTTAAAGTAAACATTGTCCTTGCTTCAGCAAAGGGCCTTTTCAGGGTCGAAACTATTGGTTAAAGACTTTCTGTATGCGAACTAACAGCTGTTGACGGGTTTGTTCCCGGTACGTCTTATCATGAAACTACAATGGATGTGTCGGGCACCTTGGCGGATTCGTCCCCAGACCCCCAGAGTGGAAGGCTGGCGCGCTACCACCTAGCGTGCGGGACGCCTTGGATACATCGCGATGTCCGGCAGGCAAAGGATTCGCTGTCATGCGTTGTCCAAAGCATCTGGTAACAGGGAAATCCCACGGCCAATCGGAGCGCGTAGCGCCAAGATTCCGTAGTTTAAAAATGATGCGTTGTCGACCTACATAACATTAGTAATTTTGGTTCCTACTGCCATCAGCTATACAGGGTTAAAATTTCGTGAAACAATTTTTCTCCACGCTATATCGTGCGGAACTGGCCACTAGATGTCACGAGAAGCGGATCCGCCAGTATAAAACGAGGCGTGGAGTGCCGTGCTGTCAGCAAAAAAAATGGCTCTGAGCACTATGGGACTTAAAATCTATGGTCATCAGTCCCCTAGAACTTAGAACTACTTAAACCTAACTAACCTAAGGACAACACACAACACCCAGCCATCACGAGGCAGAGAAAATCCCTGACCCCGCCGGGAATCGAACCCGGGAACCCGGGCGCAGGAAGCGAGAACGCTACCGCGCGACCACGAGATGCGGGCGTGCTGTCACCAGAGAAGGAGTGACAGTAGAATGGGTCGGTCAGAAGGGCTGAGTGACTTCGAACGTGTACTGGTCGTTGGATGACAGCTGAGTAAAAAAAACCGTCCAGGTCCTTTCGACCCCCCAAAACTGCCCAAGTCGACTGTTGGTGATGTGGTTGTGAAGAGGAAACGCGAAGTAATAACAACAAATGAACCAAGACAAGGCAGATCTCATGTACTGACGGAGAAACGTCGACCAATGCTGAGGGTGGAGTCAGCGGCAGGAATCACTGGAGAGTTCCAAAACGCTACCAGCAGTCCTGCTAGCATAATGTACGTAGGGAGTTAAATCGAATGGAGTACAGTGGTTGAACCAAATAGTTCTGTAGTCAGTGCAAACCGACTCTTGAGGTGCTGTAAAGGGCGACGTCATTTGACTGTGGACGACTGGAAACAAGCGATTTCCAGACCTGAATCACGCTGTACTCTGTGGCAATGCGGAAGAAGGGTTTGGGTTCGACCAATACCTTGAGAACGCTGTCTGGCATCATGTGTAGCGCCAACGGCGAAGTTCGGAGAAGATAGTGGTACGGTATGGGCGTGCTTTTTGTGGTTAGACGGTGGTCCTCTTATTGCACTTAAGAATACGCTAAATCAGGAAGAGTATGAACACACTTTACAGCATAGTGTACTGCGTGTAGTAGAGGAACGGTTCAGATAAAATGATCTACTTCTACATGACTACTCTACAGTTCACACCTAAGGGCCTGGCAGAGGGTTCTTCGATCCACCTTCAGACTATTTCTCTACTGTTCCACACCCTCAACAGCGCAAATGAACACTTATACTTTTCTTTACGAGTTCTGTTCTAAATGGTTCAAATGGCTCTGAGCACTATGGGACTCAACGTCTGAGGTCATCAGTCACATAGAACTTAAAACTACTTAAACCTAACTAACCTAAGAACATCACACGCATCCATGCCCGAGGCAGGATTCGAAGCTGCAACCGTAGCAGCAGCGCGGTTCTGGACTGAAGCATCTAGAACCGCTCGTCCACATATGTCGGCTCGGTAGATTTTTCCACGAAAGTTCAGTCACCAGCTTTCTCTTCGCTTGCGCATCACACACATCCATGCCCGAGGCAGGATTCGAACATGCGACCGTAGCGGTCGCGCAGTTCCAGACTGAAGCGCCTAGAACCGATCGGCCATATCGTCCAGTTTAAATTATTCAAAATGTTTGATTTTAGCAGGAGTAGTACTAAAACAGTTCTTGCAACTAGTAATAAGGACAGGTGCGTGAAGTGAAAGCACGTGTGGGACTACACGTAGCCTCGCTATCAGTGAAGGAGCTGGTCTTTATCAGCATCACTTCTTACTATATAATTGCTGTCTTACCGCAGCTCTAGTGTTGTGGCACTTGTTTACCAGCTGCGGAGATAACGCGCCAGTAAACAAAGAGCTATGAAGCGATGCAGTTTCTTAAGGTTGGTGTACACGGTACTTATTCACGCGTTGTAGGGACGTATCAGAAATGAAAAACCATTTCCTGACAGTATGATTACTTCCTACTACTTCTAAAAGTAATAAAAATCCGGTAAAGTACACAAACTGATCAAAACTATAAAGGGTGTTTCAGAAGTCGTGGTCAATAATTCACGCATGGAAAGTACAGGGTGTACCAAAAACAATCATCCAATTTAAAAAATCATAAAAAATGGCTCTGAGCACTGTGGGACTTAACATCTGAGGTAATCAGTCGCCTAGAACTTACAACTACTTAAACCTAACTAACCTAAGGACATCACACACACCAATGCCCGAGGCAGGATTCGAACCTGCGACCGTAGCGGTCGCACGGTTCCAGACTGAAGCGCCTAGAAGCGCTCGGCCACTCTCGCCGGCTAAAAAATCATAAGTATTATGTTATTTAAGATAAGTGCGCGAACAATGTACTGTTAGAAAGAGCAAACTCTAGATTGTTACATGGTTCCCGCTAGGTAGAAGCAGTGTGCGCCCACTCCAAAAAAAATGGTTCAAATGGCTCTGAGCACTATGGGACTTAACATCTATGGTCATCAGTCCCCTAGAACTTAGAACTACGTAAACCTAACTAACCTAAGGACAGCACACAACACCCGGTCATAACGAGCCAGAGAAAATTCCCAACCCCTCCGGGAATCGAACCCGGGAACCGGGGCGCAGGAAGCGAGAACGCTACCGCACGGCTACGAGCTGCCGATGCACCCACTTCAGTTCTTGTAAAAATCGTGTAGGGACAACAGAAAGCATTTTGTGTTCTACGTTTTGCACAGTGCTGGTCAGTAATAACTGTTCAAAAATGGTTCAAATGGCTCTGGCACTATGGGACTTAACAGCTTAGGTCATCAGTCCCCTAGAACTTAGAACTACTTAAACCTAACTAACCTCAGGACATCACACAACACCCAGCCATCACGAGGCAGAGAAAATCCCTGACCCCGCCGGGAACCGAACCCGGGAACCCGGACGTGGGAAGCGAGAACGCTACCGCACGACCACGAGATGCGGGTAGTAATAAGTGTTCAGCGCGACTTTCGTACTAGTTATGGCGTGGAACCCCCTATAGCACACAACATTAGACGATGGCATGAACAATTCCGAGAAACAGGTTGTTTGTGTAAAGGCAAATCGCTGGGCCGTCCCCGAGTGTCTGACACAGACGTCGAACGCATCCGCGACAGTTTCACAAAGGGTCCGCAGAAATCCGTTCGCCGTGCAGATCGACAGCTCAACACGCGCCCGACGTCCGTCTGGCTTGTGTTCAGTCGACGTTTAACATGTAACCATACAAAATTCAGCTACTGCAAGCTCTTCGTGAAGGTGACAGACAACAACGTGAGGAGTTACGTAATTTCGTTCTTGGCAAGATGGAGGGTCAGCGTGCTCTTCCACGATTAGTATCTAGTGGCGAGGCGACATCCCATTTAAATGGAGAGATGAACCATCATAATGTGAGAATATGGGGTACGAAACAACTACATGAAGTTCCACAACATCAAAGGAACTCTCGAACATTTAATGTGTTTAGTGCAGTTAGATGGTAAAAGTTGTTCAAAATGTTCAAATGTGTGTGAAATCTTATGGGACTTAACTGCTAAGGCCATCGGTCCCTAAGCTTACACACTACATAACCTAAACTACGCTAAGGACAAACACACACACCCATGCCCGAGGGAGGACTCGAACGTCCGCCAGGATCAGCCGCACAGTCCATGACTGCAATGCCACAGACCGCTCGGCTAATCCCGCGCGGCAGGGAAAAGTTGTATGGTCAATTTTTCTTTGCCGAGAACAGTGCTGCAGAAAGCACATATATCGATATGCCTGAGAACTTTCTTTTCCCACAGTTGGAGACTGATTCAAATGACTTCACTTACCAGCAGGATGGGACACCGCCACACTGGGATCTGGAATTACGGAAATTTATAAACCAAACGATTACTGAACGAAGGATCGATTCCACTAGGCCAAATGATTCAGCCTTATATTACTGGCCTCCAAGGTCACCGGACCTTACTGTATGATTATTTCTTGTGGGGGTTTATAAAAGACTACGTGCCCCCGTTAGACAGCTACAATGAATGAACTAAGACATCGCATAACAGCAGCTGTGGAAGCTGTAACTCAAGACATGCTCGCTGCAGTGTGGGAACAATTTGAATACCTCACTGACATATGCTATGCATTTCGAGGGGACATATTTAACACCTATGAAAAGGTAAGAAAAAAAGCTATTTCAGTTTCCCGTTCATCAAAAAACAAAATTCATTGTATATGTTTCTTAGTTCAGAAATATTGACGTGCCATATCGAATGATTAATTTTGATACAGCCTGTACTGGGCAAAAGTAGCTAAAAAGTCCCAACGAACATGGGTCCGCAAATCAGCTGTTGCCAAGGTATCGCATTAATTCGAGTTGGGAATCAACTGTAAACTCCCCTGGTTTCCGCGGTATTTACGTTGGTATATCAAGGTTTGGATCGACTTCCTGTCTGTTTACGAATACGCAACTACTTCCCTTTTCCCCTCCATGCGCTGTGCCGTACCGGCCTCACAGTCAATTACGAACTTGAAGGCACCATGGACAGAGGCTACACCAAAGAAGAGTACGCAGACATGCACTTCATGTAAGGAAAAGCGAATGGCAGTGCCCTTGAGGCTGCACGATTGTGTAAAGAAGCTTTTCCTCTCTGCAGGCAGCCCGACAAGCGTACATTTAGCCGGTTACCTCAGCGCCTTACAGAAACCGGGAATTTCGCGTACCGTGTACGAGAAGGTCGACCCAGATCCATAACACCCGATGCTGAGGAAAGGCTGTTACGCCTTGAACACAAACGTCCGAGTACTTCGACAAGGACGATTGTTACCCAAGAGAATGTCCTGAGAAGGGGAGGCCACGACGTTTGGAACGCGGATTTACTGTAAGCTTCGTACACTCGTAGCACTCCATGAAGACAAGAAAATGTGTAAGCAGTAGCGCATACTTCTCAAACGTTACTGAGAAAATTGGAAAATAATTTCGGACGTCAAATATGTATCTTTGCGTGGACATTTTAACCATGAAGCGGCTGCAGCTGAGTGATGCTGGCACGGCAGCTCAGCGTGTTCGGTCAGAGCGTTAGCTTCCCTTTCTAATAAAAAGACTGAGCGAACGGGTGAACGAACGAACAAACTGAACGGGTATCATCGGACGTCCGCCCTGAACAAATTCGGCGAACAATATAGTACAAATTTTAAAAAAAATGGTTATCGTTGAAGCCGCTGGATCGCTGGAATTGAGTTCCCTTCGTTAAGTTTGTTTTATTTTCGACACAGACATTTTCTTTACTATTTATATTACAATTGATAAAATGGGAAAAATACGTGTAATCGGATGAACTTTTATTAAATTTACAATGTTATTTGGCAATCTACTAATTTTTATTATCACAAATAATATAATATTCATAACTATCGACTAGTAAACGACCAAACGCATAAAGCGATACTGAAAATGTATGCTTCTCCGTGTCTTCAGAACGGTTCGTATTTAATCGAAAGAGAACGAGAAATTTCTTCTCGGAAGACGCTATTAAAATACACTCGATACTGCATAACAAATTTTCAGCGCCGATTTTTAAGTAAATACTGAGTTATGCATGATTTGCTTCCAAACTATCGTCTGAAAGAGAGGTTTTGAAAATGTCAACGAGGTTTGTTTTTCCACGGAAATCGTCAAAAGACATTGCGTATGCGGAAATGTAGCATTTATTCAGTGCAGCTCGTGCCGTTTAACTTCATGTTTTCCATGTTTTCACGAAAAATACCATCCTGCAACTTGTAATGTCGAAAGCGACGATTAATTGTACATCTTTCGAAAGCCGTCAGTGCCGGTCAAAACTGGCAGGTAACAAGTCGTTTCGGGCTACTTCCAGGTATAAGAGATTTCTCAAATCATGGACAAGCATACATTTTCAGTATCATTTTATGCGTTTGGTCGTTTACTAGTCGATAGTTATTGATATTACATTATTTGTGATAATAAAAGTTAGTAGACTGCCAAATAAGATGGTAAATTTAATAAAAGTTCATCCGATTACACGTATTTTCCCCATTATATCAATTGTAATATAAATAATAAAGAAAATGACTGTGCTGAAAATAAAAAAAAACTGACGAAGGGAACTCGATCCAGCGTCTTTAACGCCAAACACTTTTTTTTTAAAAAAAAAAAGAAACATTTTGTTCTATATTGTTCGTTGAAGTTGTTCAGGGCGGACGTCCGATGACACCTGTCCAGTTTGTTCGATGATCCGTTTGCTGAATTTTTTTTTTTATTATAAAGGGGAGCTATCGCTCTGACCGGACACGCTGATCTACCGTACCGACAGCACTCGGCTGCAGCCGCTTAATGGCTAAAATGGGCACACACAGATACATATTCGGCAACCGAAATTATCTTGCGATTTTCTCAATAACGCTTGAGAAATACGCGCTATTGCTTACACATTTTGTTGTTCTCCTGGAGTACTACGAGTGTACGAAGTTTGCAGGAAATCCGCGTTCCAAACGTCGTGGACTCCCCTTGTGATTCACAGCAGTGTGTGGCGGATTTTACATCGTGAAGTATTCTGACTGTATCATATCCAGCGAGTGCAAGCCCTCAACAATGCAGAGTTCGCTACTAGAAAGAATTTCTGCCAACGGGTACAACAACAGTGTACCAGAGTATCCTGAATGCCCTGTTTGTAAGCAGTATTCTGTTCTGGATTTACCTATGACGGTATTTTTAACTACCGTTACTGCTGGATCTTGCCCACTCGTCGCTAATAGGGTGCCTAGAGGATGCTGCGCTCTCGCAACAATTCAAACGAATAACATTAGTTGTTTTATTTCCAGAAAGCAAATTGACAATACTTGACTATAGGAAATGTCGCTAGCGAGAGGCGACGTGAAAACAGTACAGTTCTTGCTATACACAGGGTCCAAGAAACACTTGATACGAATCACGACAGTCTGACAGCAACGAAGTACGTTGCAGACTCGGGCCGATCTGAGCGGCCGAAGCTAGCAGGAACGGCGTTTACATGCACTTTTTGCAGGGGGGGGGGGGGGGGGGGAGGGCGCCTGGCGCGGGGCGGTACAATTCCGCGCACCATTGGGCATCGTCTCCCCACAACCTTCTCTGGCCCTGCGTTCCATATCTTCGTTCCGGCGTTGGCGGTTACACCAGAACAGGAATTGTCACATTTGACTCGATGTCAGTCTCAATGCAACACACATATCGCAACATCAGCAGTGTTATTCTTTGAACGTCTGGGCAGGACTGCTCCGAGGCCGCATAATTGGACCACACTTCCTACCACAGAGACTGACCGGGCAGTAGTTTGTGTGAAGTTCCTGTGAAGTGCACTTTCAGATACATATGAGACATCCCACCGAACCAACGCCTGAGGATGTCTGCCTGGTCTTCCTTCAGCAATGGTTGATCCTTCACGTTTCCACGTGATAGCAACATCATCAACAGTCGACTTGGGCTACTTCAGAAGGGTCGAAACGTCCCTGATGAATTTGTTACTCAGGTTGCATGCAATGGCTAGTCCACTTCGAAGTCAAAATGGTTAAAATGGCTCTAAGCACTACGGGACTTAACATCTGAGGTCATCAGTCCCCTAGACTTAGAACTACTTAAACCTAACTAACCTAAGGACACCACACACATCCATGCCCGAGGCAGGATTCGAACCTGTGACCTTATCACCCAAGTGGTTCCGGACTGAAGCGCCTGGAACAGCTCGGCCAGAAAGGCCGGCACTTCGAATTCGGTGAGCTCTCCTGCGCGCCCCATGTTGCTATTATTGCTTCTCTACTGACAAGACTCCCGACCTCCTCCCATACTGGTGGGTCTCTCTCTCGTGACGTCTAGTGGTAATTCCGTAATACAAAGGGGTGGCCGGATACTTTTGATCAAATAGTGTAACCCTTTACAGTCCACTAGTGAGCTCACTTTCATGAAGTACAGGACGTTTCACATACAACGCAGTCACTGTGTGCAGTGTTGCGCGGAAGTAAATAGTGCGTATGCAGGCTCCGAACCCCTGTACGCTCCGCCCCTTCCTCGGTCCTTGGGAGGTTGCGTATCGGTTTTAGCTGTTTCAGTAATTCGAGTATAGTTCTTATCATCCAAATCGCCCTGGAGTAATTGGTTTGGCTACAGTTTATTTCCCGACGCAATAACACGCAGTTTTAATGAGAGTTTTCCATTTTCGGCTGTCACCGGCCAGATTCACACCACAAGCAGATGTAGTAATTCAGTCTCTGACGAAATCATATTGTCTATACTGACAACGCGGCTTTCTCAGTGGTAGGAGTGAACTATTGCATCCGTCTTACGATCGTAAGGTGGCCGGTGACAGTTGGGGATTCACTGGAGTAATCTTAAAGAAACGTAATTCGTCCGTTAGAAAACAATTATTTGACCGATTCTTGAATGTTGGTCATTAGTCCTTAACCACTATCTGATAGGTTTGATTTTCCTTTCTTCAGTCATCAGTCTTGTGACTGGTTTCACTCGGTCCACTACACCATCCCACCCTGTGTAAACCTCATCACCTCAGACTAGCACTTGCAAACTACACTGTCAATTTTGTTGAATGTTCTTCGGTCTCTCTCTTCCCCTACAGTTTTTAACCCTCTTAAGCTCCCCCTAGCACCATGGAAGTCATTCCCTTATGTCCATGTGCCCTATCATCCCATCCCTTCCTCTTGTCAGCGTTTTGCGTATGCTCCTTTCTTCGCCGGTGCCGCGGAGAACTTCCTCATTGCTTACCAGTGCACCTAATCATCACCGTTCTTCTGCAGCACCTCGTCTCAAACACTTAGATTCTTTTCTTTTCCGATTTTCGCACAGCCCATGAGTCACTACCACACAATGCTGTGTTCCAAACGTACATTCTCAGAATTTTCTTCCTCAGGTTTCCTTAACCTTGATATGATTCTACGATACTAGCAAAAAATATCTTGACGTGGACATCCCTCTTAGCCTGTGGTATCTGCTTTTTATGTCGTAGTTACTTCGACTATAAGATAGAGCTTCCTAGATAGCAGAATTCAGTAAGTTGGTCTACATCGCAGTCACCAATTTTCATCTTAAGTTTCTCGCTATTCTCCTTTTCGTTTCTCCTCATCACTTTCGACTTTCCTCGATTTACTCTGAGTCTGTATTCTGTAATTAATAGATCATTCACTCCAATCACCGATCCCTGTAATTCTTCTTCACTTTCACTAACGATGGCAGTGTCATCACCAAATCTTGTCACTGACATCCTTTCACTGTGGATTTTAATTCCATTACTAGAGTATTTCTTTTCTTTCCGTCACTGCTCCTTCGATGTATAGATGGTGCAACATGGACGAGTAATATCCTTGCTAATGTTACACACTTTATAATCCGAGCAATTCCTTATAGTTTACTATTTTGATATTGTCGATCGCCTTTTATACAGCTGCGAGTACTACGGATGTGTGTTGATTTTTCTTCTGTCTTGCTTCCACTGCCAAGTAGCCTCTCTGGCGCCCTTACCTTGCCGATAGTCAAACTGACCGTCGTCCAACAGGCCCATTATGTTGTTTTCCATTCTTTTGCATATTATTCTTGTCAATGACTTGACACGTTGAGCTGATTGTGCGATAGTTTTCGCAATTACTTGTTATTTGTATTTTCGGCGTTGTTGGAATGATATTCTTCCATAAGCCTGATGGTATGTCTCCAGCCTCACAGATTGTACGCACCAAACTGAATAGTAGTTTGACTGCCATTTTCCCAAATGACCTTAAACATTGCGAAAGTGTATTAGTTATCTGTTCTGCCTTACTCACCATTTGGTTTGCGTGTCTTTTGTTAGCGGTGTCTGTAGACGAGAATACCGGATATAAACTCCAACTGTGTTGTCGCCCTTGCTTTTGATTTCTCCGAAAGTTGTTCTGGCTTTTCTATGTGCTGAGTGAAGTCGTCCGAGCGACATATCTTTTCCGATTTCTTCAGAGTTTTGCCGCAACTATTTCGTCTTCACTTCACTGCATTTCATATTTATTTCATTCTTAAGGATTGATAGAGGAAATGAAGATGATCCTTTGAAAAGCAGTATATTTTGTCTTGGGTTCATTTAGTAAGTGCGTTACGGAAATACTTCTGTAACAGAGTAGCATTCATATCTCATAGTGACTGTGACGGTGAAACAAGAGACTCTAGCTATCAGTTGATGTAGTTATCTGCCATTTTGTTTCCGTCCTTACTTTCTGGATACAACCGCTTTCCTGCACGAACTGAGTTACAGTATCCTACTTGAAACCTGTGGAGGAGGTTCTCCAAGAAATTTATGACCGCTAGCAACCTGTTGTGTGCAAGTTGTCAGCTTTCTGCTGCCGTCAGTTAACACTTAGCAGTGTTCAGAGACTTCTTGAAGTGTGCTCCGAAATTAACTTTGTCTGCTAATGCTTCAGCAAAATTAGCAGCAAACGCAAATTTTCCTACGTCTATCAATTACAGAAAGAGACGAATTTGACTTCGATGATTTTGCATAAATTTAATTGGGTTTTTGATAGCGAGCCGAAAATCAAAGATGTAAATTACGTAAAAAAGTACAATCTCAAGCCGAATTACGGTCTTATAAATGTAGAATCGTATTAAGAATGTAGGAAAAGATAGATTGCTACTTAACGTAAAGAAGTGACGATAAGTTGTATACAGGTACGGTTGATAGATACTTCGGCATTGCGGCCAGAGCTGCCGGAGTTGGCTGTCATGAGTGCTTGTTTGTGTGTATGAATGGTATGTCTTTCTTTTTGCCGATGAAAGCTGCGGCCGAAAGCTTTATGTAAGTGCCTTTTAATTGTGCCTGTATGCAACTTAACGTATCTTCTGTACGGTAAGTATCAATCGATCTTTTCCTAAACTACTTATGTTCCTACCTGGAGTTTCCATTGTTGGATCGCATTAAGAGCACGAGAGGATATTTTGCAATTAAATTTGATTGTGAGCACCCTCGAAGTTTATATTTAACACACCATAAATTTCTATGTCCACCCGCTGTCGTGCAAAATTGAATAGGAAATTTCTTCTAATCAAAATTCCTTGACGTAAATTAACAGTAGCAACGCTTTTGTAGCGCTGTAAGACGCTGTTATACATTCAACCCTAAATTCACATAAAAAGCTTCTAAAAGAAATGTACAGATTTGTAAGCTGTCTCCCTTTTTTTTATCAGTTGCTGGAAATATTTTAGTCTGGCTGTTTGATACTTTTAAAGACACCAGACATCTAGATACGTCAGTTTCTTGAGGGCCAGACTTACTCCTAAGGAACGTTCATGGCGAATGTAAAAGAACTGCCGTAAAAACAGTACAGCGGTATAAGGCTATCAGTCCGGATCGCCAGTGCCCGGCAGTTGCAGGAATTATTAAGTCGCTAGTACAGACAGGGTGCTTGAATGTCAAAAAGAGGGCAAGAATTAAGATTTAAGGGGAGTATGTATGATGAAATTAGTCAAAAAGTGACATTTTCTGATTATTATCTCTTAATAATATTTCTCCTGAATAATTTGATGCATCATTTGTCGATTGATTCCAATTGGAAGTGAACTTTTTATCATTTCAAAGTAAACAGTGCAAGTGTAAAAAAACCCGGTCTTTCTGCATTGACTTGCTATCTCTGGAACTATTCAATCTACAAGGCTGTGGTTTTCAGCTATTTATTCCTTGAATTCATGTTAAGAGGTCGGATGCACTGTGTAAACAGAAATGGCAGTATTGCACATGCATCTTGTGGATTTAGTTTGTAGGTGTAGTATTTTATACGTGTTGAACTGTAAACATAGTGGTTTAGTGTACTATTACACGTTCTTTTACCTCTTTTCAACATGACGAAAAGAAAGAGTTCTTTCAAGAAGCGACGTTTCCATGGAAATAAGCATACGACTAGATCTGAATCCAGTGTTTATCCTGAAATACATGTTTCACAGACACTCGAAAAGGACACGGCTACTAGTGCATCGAGGAGAAAACTTGGAAACCATCAGGATTTATTGACAGAGGAGATCATGTAAATAGTTTAGGTTTTCCGTGATTTCCCTAAATAGTTCAGGCAAATGCCAGGATTGTTCCTTGAAAGGACACAGCTTATTTCCTTTCCCATCCTTCCCTCATCCGATGGGACCGATGACCTCACTGTTTGGTCCCCTCTCGCAAATCAACCAGCCAACACGCTAGCCATACTTTTTCTCAGGCTTTGTGAATGGACATTCGTGCACACACTTTCTGATGAATATTCTGCCGGTTGTTCTAGAAGAGGTACCACTGGATATTCGGCAGTGTATGTGGATGCAATACGGCGGTTGTCCCGTCTTGCAACGTACATTCTGAACGAGAACTTCGCTGGGCGTTGGATAGGACGAAATTGTGTTGTCAAATGGCCTTCGAGGTCCTCCGATTTGACTCCTCTTAATTTCTTTCTTTGGGGAGCACTCAAAGATGCAATCTGTGACGAGGTCTCAACTACATCAGACGATATGTTTCGTCCAGTCGCCAATGCATGCTCTAGCATATCATCCACTGTAATTACATCTGTTCTTCGTTCTTTCGAACGGCGATTAAAGTTGCCTCTCAGTGGATAGTCAGCAGTTTGAACACATGCTTAAATAAAGGATAAAGTTTCTTTTTGGAAGACAAAAAAATGGCTCTGACCACTATGGAACTTAACATCTATGGTCATCAGTCCCCTAGAACTTAGAACTACTTAAACCTAACTAACCTAAGGACATCACACAACACCCACCCGTCACGAGGCAGAGAAAATCCCTGACCCCGCTGGGAATCGAACCCGGGAACCCGGGCGTGGGAAGCGAGAACGCTACCGCACGACCACGAGATGCGGGCTTTTGGAAGACAAAATTTATGTTATGTGGTTGGGGTGGTTACCAAATCGTAGTTAGTATTTCATTTACGTGAGTACGAAATTTCATTGCTATGTTAAATAAGTCGACAGCATTTATTGCACTTAGCTGTAGTAACACTGTAATTGCGCTTCCTTAAGAAGAATATTTATTTCGCTGTGTACAGGTGGTGATCAAGGTATTTTTAATAAAATGCTTAGCTTTCCATATGATATACTTTAGAGCAGTGTAGATAGAGCTGCCTACCAGCATGTATTTTACCTCTAAGAAGCACAAAGCCGCGTACAGGGAAACACAGGCCAACTCTTTCTTCCAACATCTAGTTATTTAATACAGCAGTGGCTTTTTGTAGCATATAAAACTTCTTTACTTATGAAGGATGAACAATTGATTTCTCTCTGCTCACATAAATTTTGGGAGGATACACAAATGTGAAATGGTTTTTCTAACTCCTTTGTGATACGGTAGATTCTCCCCTATGTCGTATTTCCATATACAATATTCCTAGATGAAACTGCATCTACAGGGTGACACACGGGAGACGAACGATTTTGAACTGCGTAGTGCTGAGGGCGCGGTGGTGGGAGGTGGTCGTGGTGGGGATAGTTCTGATCCACACAAGACGCCATTTTATTTATTCAGTCACTATGGAGAGCAGTGGGACTTGCAACGTCGACTATTTGTCTATGACAGTTTCGTGAAAAGTGGTGAGTCTGTTATTGGTAAGCAGCGATTGTTTCGTGCGCGGTTTAATGTCGGTCGACTTGGAGCTGTTCCGAGCCGTAACACAATCCTCAGATGGGTGGAAAACTTCAGATCAACTGAAAACATACTGGATAAGAAGCATCCTGGCCCGAGACGCCTCCAGAAAAATGTTGAAAGGGTAAGGCAAGCGGCAGTCAGAAGCCCAGGACGGTCAGCTAGACGCCATGCTAGTGAGCTACGAATCAATCGTGAATCGGCTGGACGAATTTTGCATAAAGAATTAAAATTCCATCCCTAAAAAATGCTCATTGTCCAACAACTTAAGGAAACTGATTTTGCTGTGCGAGAAGACTTCACATACAGAATGCAAGTGATTTTGGGATCGAATGAAAATGAAATTTTATTGATGAGCGGTGAAGCTCATTTTCATTTAAACGGGACCGTAAATCAACGGAACTATGTTACTGGGGTCCAGAGCATCCACACCTTATCCACCAGCGTCCTCTACACTCAGAAAAAGTAAAAGTCTGGTGTGCTCTTGGCACTGTTGGCATTATTGGACCTTATTTTTTTGAAGAGGACGGGGCCACAGTTACTGTTAATTCGGTTCGTTACATTCGTATGCTTGAAACATTCTTGAAATCAGAACTAAGAAGATGACGAATCCCTTTAAAACGTGTTTGGTTCCAGCAGGATGGGGCAACATCGCACACCGCAAACACTTCAATGACTGACGCATGTTTCCTGGCCGGATTATCTCACGTTTTGGCAATGTTCCTTGGCCACCCAGGTATCCCGACTTGTCACTGTGTGACTTTAGAAGTGGGGTACCTTAAGAACCGTGTCTATAACCACAAACCACGAAATTTTGGCGAGTTGAAGAATGCAATCATTTAAGAAATTGCTGCTATCCCTGCAGATATTTTAGTCCGTGTGATGGAGGATTTTGAGAAGAGACTTGAGCCCTGCATTCGAAATGCACCTTGACGACATAATTTTCCACAAATAACTTTGTTAACTGAAATGGCAAATAAGGAGCTTTGATTTTGTGTAAATGAACAGGCATTAATTTTAAAGTTGACTGAGTATTATTTCATTAAAAATCCTCGGTCTCCCGTATGTCTCCCTGTAGATCGTAAGTAGGTTCAAGGGGAAATAAAGCTTTATCCTCGCAGCGGTACACAACTACGCAGGCTTGTGATAGACATGTGCTTGGCAGTGTCTGCACCGCAAATGCCGTTTCCGGCCACTGTGCTCTCACATTCTAGGATATTTCACGAATTTTTTAAAGGCAGGTTTCAACGTCGACATTAACAAACGCTATATCACTGTAATTGTCTTCTCAGTAGGTATCGAATGCAGTTACAAAAAGTATACGGTTCCATTAACAAAAAGGTTCTTGCTTCAGTATCACCGTTGATACCCGCGCTAAAAACATTAACCAAAGAAAAAAATACGTGCCTCTCGACGCTCTAACGTTTTCCGATAATTGCATTTCGATATGTGTAATCGTTCACGAAATAAAAGCGGTGTTACGTCTTACGTGACTCACCCTGAATAACCTAGCAGACTTGGGAACAACAAGAACTATACGAACAATACTAATTCACTATGGTGGGCCGGTCCTTCTATCGCATAGATTATAGAACACCACTAATCATTTACATTCACGCCGATGGCGTGTGCGTATACAAAGTTGCATTTACATCAGACCATTTCTTCTGGTTGCTTGACGATCTTTGTCAGGCAGTACAAATTGTTCTTGTTGTACTGTATACATGTAATAAGTAAATTCAGTTACGAGGTCTGTTCAAATAAACCCGGAACGTTCGTAATTTCGCACCAATAGTGCATTGGAGCAAAATGCGGTTGGCATCCCTGCACCCGCCTGTGCTTATGGTGTATGGTTGTATGACCGTTAGTTATTGTTCAGTGCTGTATTAAATAGAACGTTGTGTCGCACAGTTTAGGAATTTCGAGATGGCAGAGTTAGAGGAGCAACGCGTCTCAACCAAATGAGGCAGGAAGACTACGATGATGAGTCCTGCAGGGGTACGCAGTGTTACGAACGGTTCACACGGTTTAAAAACGGTCGGATGCAAGTTAAAGATGACCCTCGATCAGGACGCCCTTCGACGTCTACCGACGACGCTCATGTCAGGAACGTCGGCGAAATTATGCGTGCCAATCGAAGATTGGCTGCCCGAGAGATGGTCCAACAGATCAGTTAAATCATGTCATGAATTCTTGGCACAGTTTCTTGGAATGCATGGTGTAGACCATCGCCTCGAAATCTGTGAACACGTTTGGATCGCGCAAATGAGAACGAGATGTTGTTGATGTGGTCTTCAGTCCTGAGACTGGTTTGATGCAGCTCTCCATGCTACTCTATCGTGTGCAGGCTTCTTCATCTCCCAGTACTTACTGCAACCTACATCCTTCTGAATCTGCTTAGTGTATTCATCTCTTGGTCTCCCTCTGCTATTTTTACCCTCCACGCTGCCCTCCAGTGCTAAATTTGTGATCCCTTGATGCCTCAGAACATGTCCTACCAACCGGTCCTTTCTTCTTGTCAATTTGTGTCAGAAACTCCTCTTCTGCCCAATTCTATTCAATACCTCCTCATTAGTTATGTGATGTGCCCATCTAATCTTAAGCATTCTTCTGTAGCACAACATTTCGAAAGCTTCTATTCTCTTCTTGTCCAAACTATTTATCGTCCATGTTACACTTCCATACATGGCTACACTCCATACAAACACTTTCAGAAAAGACTTCCTGATACTTAAATCTATACTCGATGTTAACAAATTTCTCTTCTTCGGAAATGCTTTACTTTCCATTGCCAATCTAAATTTTATATCCTCTCTACTTCGACCATCATCAGTTATTTTGCTGCCCAAATAGCAAAACTGCTTTACTACTTTAAGTGTCTGATTTCCTAATCTAATTCCCTCAGCATCACCCGACTTAATTCAACTACATTCCATTATCGTCGTTTTCCTTTTGTTGATGTTCAGCTTATATCCTCCTTTCAAGACACTGTCCCTTCCGTTCAACTGCTCTTCCCTTTACTGCTTGCTCAATATACAGATTGATTAACATCGGGGAGAGGCTGCAACCCTGTCTCACTCCCTTCCCAACCACTGCTTCCCTTTCATGCCCCTCGACTCTTATAACTGCCATCTGGTTTCTGTACAAATTGTAAATAGCCTTTCGCTCCCTATATTTTACCCCTGCCACGTTCAGAACTTGAAAGAGAGTATTCCAGTCAACATTGTCAAAAGCTTTCTCTAAGTCTACAAATGCTAGAAATGTAGGTTTGGTTTTCCTTAATCTATCTTATAAGATAAGTCGTATGATCAGTATTGCGTTACGTGTTCCAACATTTCTACGGAATCCAAACTGATCTTCCCTGAGATCCGCTTCTACCAGTTTTTCCATTCGTCTGTAAAAAAATTTGCGTTAGTATTTTGCAGCTGTGACTTATTAAACTGATAGTTCGGTAATTTTCGCATCTGTCAACACCTGCTTTCTTTGGGATTCCTTAAAAATCATAACTGGTGATGAAACGTGGGTCTACGGTGATGTTGTTGAGACAAAAGTGCCATCTTGACATTGGGTCGGGACAGGTTCTCCAAGCTCATCAGTTCAGGTTTAATGTCAAAGCCGTGCTCTTAGTTTCCTTTGACTTTCAAAGATTAGTTCATCACGAATTCGTACCACAGCGACAAACTGTTAATCAGTTGTATTATCTGGACATGTTGCGACGCCTGCGTGAAAATGCGAGGAGGAAACGGCCTGAAATGTGGCGAAATAATTCATGACTCTTGCAATACGATAACGCACCTGAACATTCATCCCTGTTGGTGCGTGACTATTGAAAAAAAAAAAAAAAAAACGAAATTACCGAGCTGCCTCATCCTTGGTATTCTCCAGACCTGGCCCCAGCGGACTTTTTTTAAATTTCTAAAGTTGACAATCCCGTTGAAAGGACGTAGAATTTCAATTATAGGCAATTCGCAGACGGCGTTTGCCGTGATCCAGCAAGAGGAGTACCAATACTGCTTCTGGAAGTTGAAACGGCTTTGGGAGCGATGTATCAATTGAGGAGGAGAGTATTTCGAAAGAGACCACGCACAATAAGCAAAAGGTAAGCGTAGAAAAATGTTGTAGACGAAGTTCCAGAATTTTTTGAAGAGACCTCAGCAACTATCTGTTATTGTCTACAGACACTGATGCTCGACATTTCTGCAACACCAGTGCATTATCATGTCCCTGCGTTTAGTAACATCTGTTGCCTAGATGTAACAATATAATTAATTTTCTCAGCGCCTCAGACAGTATTCGAATTAAATTAGTTCTTCATGGAACGAGCAACTACACTATGCACAGAATTCTGACTGATTGGTACAGCTGTACGACACTCAGTGTATTTCCATAACATCTGAGTATGAGCAGTACTCTCTAGCGACGGCTCCGAACTTAACTCACAGGTTTGTGGTTCTGATTTAGGGAGGGGGGTAGGAGGGAGGGGGGGAGTTACTCTCTTGCGTAATGAAGGGAAATATTTCAATTTAGGTTTTAAATCACATGTTTACTTCTCACATCTACCTTTTCTGAAGTTTCTTGAAACACAAAATTGCGCAACAGACATGTCTTCGCACAACTCAACAGTAGAAAGCGCATTCTCCACGTGCAAGGCTTTTCTGCCTCTCATGTTCACTACAAGAATGCTTCAAACACATTCGAATATGTCCGTGACGTTAATTACTAATTCCGTGAGGTAATATACGTACTCAGCTCGCAGTAGTGTCTGTTATAATTCTCAGGCGCTTTAACAACGGCCTACTCGCAATTCGCGACCGACAGCGCAAATCAATCTTATAGCCGTTGTCAGGTCTGAGAATATCCTTCCGGAAAGTACACAGTTACCACAGAATATGATAGCGTAGAGGATAATGGATGAAAGACAACCAAAGTATCGGTTACAGAACAGTTTCCGATTAAGACCTTGAATGTAAAACGTAATTTCTCCTATGAAATTACATTACGCAGTTTTGTACATTCAAGGTCGTACGTTTTGTTGTAAATCAAGTGCGTTTAATGTTTTTGTTGTTTGAACCATGTAGAAAGTATTCGAGAAAAGGTAACACACTGGTCATCGTGCGATTTTTCTTCCATTTACTTTGACAGAAGGGCGCGTGTTTAAACGTAACCAAAGGACGTGTATTAGATTTGTAAATTCTCTGAAAACTTCCCTATAAACGTTTACGCTGTCGAATTACAAATAGTTTTGATAGCAGGTCAAATACGTAGGAAATCGTCTTAGCGATTAAGCTTAAATTCGTTGACGGATTCTTAAAAATGTCTGACTTGGGCACAAATACGAAAAGCAGCAGTGACGTCAGGGTACCATAGACGCGGAGAGTTATATCGTATCGTGGTCGTGTTACTGGAATATTCGATAGCCTGGAAGTGGCGGTTTGGCGAGGATCCATTCTTTATTTCTTTGCGCTGGCAGCGATGGTGTTGCTAGTGGTAGGATGGTCAGGTCTGCACTGGGTGTCGCCATTGCCTTCTCAATTACACCACGGAAAAAAACACAGTGCGGAATGTCCTCGCTTAAAGACACAACTAACACTGGCTCAAATACAAATCGAGTTTATTTCTCAACTGCGAAAAAAGTCTTGTCAGTTCTCTGCCTTTAGTTTTGTAATCACACCGAAAGGTAACAAGTGATGTACCTGAAAGGGCCTTAATTAGGATCCACAGACGCCTGCGCCGAATCTGTGCAGAAACAGCTTTTTGGAGCAATTAAAAGCCTATAACATCAGATTCATTATTTAATTGGTGAAATTTTCACAATGCAGTTTATGATTTCATGATTTAATGAAATTTTTAAAAATGAACAGAATTTTCGTTTGACATGTCCGATAATGTAGCATTTAGATTTATTATTTAACTGATAAAAATTCCACAATGCAGTTTATGATTTAATGAATTGATGAAAGTTTCAAAAATGAACAGAATTTTCGTCTGTGGTGATTAGCATCTACTTTGTGGCACTTATTATTAATGCATTACGGGGAAAATACAAAAAAGTGTTATTGCGGAGGTAGCTTAAATATATTGTTTCTTCTTGTTGTGTGTCTACAATGATGGATACAGCCGGCATACCAGATCTGGGTATTGCAGTAAAATGACACATACAGGTGTAACAACTATATCGAAAAATTATTGGAGTTGTTTGGAATTGACGGTTGTATAATAATTAAATAGAACACTTTTCTTCAAATGCATTTGTTTATTTATTTTTTTAATTTCCCATTGAAATATAGAAAATGGTCGCATGAACTTGCTATGATGTCAGATGTCAGTAAGAAACCTGTCAGAACCTATTGAATTTAATACAGCATGCACGTTTACTGCTTTACCTTGTTAGAGCAATAAAAGTTTGCAGAATATGGTTTTCCACAGCTTCACGAGCTGACGAATCTACATTCGGCGACAGGAATTTTATATACACTCCTGGAAATTGAAATAAGAACACCGTGAATTCATTGTCCCAGGAAGGGGAAACTTTATTGACACATTCCTGGGGTCAGATACATCACATGAGCACACTGACAGAACCACAGGCACATAGACACAGGCAACAGAGCATGCACAATGTCGGCACTAGTACAGTGTATATCCACCTTTCGCAGCAATGCAGGCTGCTATTCTCCCATGGAGACGATCGTAGAGATGCTGGATGTAGTCCTGTGGAACGGCTTGCCATGCCATTTCCACCTGGCGCCTCAGTTGGACCAGCGTTCGTGCTGGACGTGCAGACCGCGTGAGACGACGCTTCATCCAGTCCCAAACATGCTCAATGGGGGACAGATCCGGAGATCTTGCTGGCCAGGGTAGTTGACTTACACCACCTAAAGTACGTTGGGTGGCACGGGATACATGCGGACGTGCATTGTCCTGTTGGAACAGCAAGTTCCCTTGCCGGTCTAGGAATGGTAGAACGATGGGTTCGATGGCGGTTTGGATGTACCGTGCACTATTCAGTGTCCCCTCGACGATCACCAGAGGTGTACAGCCAGTGTAGGAGATCGCTCCCCACACCATGATGCCGGGTGTTGGCCCTGTGTGCCTCGGTCGTATGCAGTCCTGATTGTGGCGCTCACCTGCACGGCGCCAAACACGCATACGACCATCATTGGCACCAAGGCAGAAACAACTCTCATCGCTGAAGACGACACGTCTCCATTCGTCCCTCCATTCACGCCTGTCGCGACACCACTGGAGGCGGGCTGCACGATGTTGGGGCGTGAGCGGAAGACTGCCTAACGGTGTGCGGGACCGTAGCCCAGCTTCATGGAGACGGTTGCGTATGGTCCTCGCCGATACCCCAGGAGCAACAGTGTCCGTAATTTGCTGGGATGTGGCGGTGCGGTCCCCTACGGCACTGCGTAGGATCCTACGGTCTTGGCGTGCATCCGTGCGTCGCTGCGGTCCGGTCTCAGGTCGACGAGCACGTGCACCTTCCGCCGACCACTGGCGACAACATCGATGTACTGTGGAGACCTCACGCCCCACGTGTTGAGCAATTCGGCGGTACGTCCACCCGGCCTCCCGCATGCCCACTATACACCCTCGCTAAAAGACCGTCAACTGCACATACGGTTCACGTCCACGCTGTCGCGGCATGCTACCAGTGTTAAAGACTGCAATGGAGCTCCGTATGTCACGGCAAACTGGCTGACACTGACGGCGGCGGTGCACAAATGGTGCGCAGCTAGCGCCATTCGACGGCCAACACCGCGGTTCCTGGTGTGTCCGCTGTGCCGTGCGTGTGATCATTGCTTGTACAGCCCTCTCGCAGTGTCCGGAGCAAGTATGGTGGGTCTGACACACCGGTGTCAATGTGTTCTTTTTTCCATTTCCAGGAGTATATACTACTGGCCATACTGGCCATTAAAACTGTTACACCAAGAAGAAATGCAGATGATAAACGGGTATTCATTGGACAAATATATTATACTAGAACTGACATGTGATTACATTTTCACGCAATTTGGGTGCATAGATCCAGAGAAATCAGTCCCCAGAACAACCACCTCTGTCCGTAATAACGGCCTTGATACGCCTGGGCATTCAGTCAAACAGACCTTGGATGGCCTGTACAAGTACAGTTACCCATGCAGCTTCAACACGATACCACAGTTCATCAAGACTAGTGACTGGCGTATTGTGACGAGCCAGTTGCTCGGCCACCATTGACCAGATGTTTTCAATTGGTGAGAGATCTGGAGAATGTGATGGCCAGGGCAGCAGTTGAACATTTCCTGTACCCAGAAAGGCCTGCACAAGACCTGCAACATGCGAGTGTGAATTATCCTGCTGAAATGTAGGGTTTCGCCGGGATCGAATGAAGGGTAGAGCCACGGGTCGTAACACATCTGAAATGTAACGTCTACTGTTCAAAGTGCCGTCAGTGCGAACAAGAGGAGGCCGAAACGTGTAACCAACGGAACGCCATACCATCACACCACGCGATATGCCAGTATGGCGATGACGAATACACGCTTCCAATACAGCGTCAAGGGTAACCAGCCATTGTCTCCGAGCTGATAGTCCATGCTGCGGCAAAAGTCGTTGAACAGTTCGTGCAGATGGTTGTTGTCTTGCAAACGTCCCCATCTGTTGACTCAGGGTTCGAGACGTGGCTGCACGATCCGTTACAGCCATGCGGATAAGATGCCTGTCATCTCGAATGCTAGTGATACGAGGCCGTTGGAATCCACCATGGCGTTCCGAATGACCCTCTTGAGCCCACCGATTCCCTATTCTACTAACAGTCATTGGATCTCGAACAACGCGAGCAGCATTGTCGCGATCCGATAAACCGCAATCGCGATAGGCTACAATCCGACCTTTATCAAAGTCATTTCTCCTCTTTACACGAGGCATCACAACTAGGTTTCACCAGGTAACGCCGGTCAACTGCTGTTTGTGTATGAGAAATCGGTTGGAAACTTTTCTAATGTCAACACGTTGTAGGTGTCTCCACCGGCGCCAACCTTGTATGAATGCTCTGAAAAGCTAATCATTTGCATATCACAGCATCTTCTCCCTGACTGTTAAATTTCGCGTCTGTAGCACGTCATCTTCGTGGTGTAGGAATTTTAATGGCGAGTAGTAATATTGATTAAAGTTTGCATGAAACGAATTTCTCTGACGTCTAACTCACTCCAAGACCAGAGTTCCTTTAACCATTTCTTTTTACTTTTTTTCGATTTTGCCAAGCAATGTGCCACGCTGCCACCACGAAGTCACGCGAAAGGGAGCAGTGTTTGAGAGGTGAATGCTGACTTAACTCGCACCAAATTTCCGCTAAATACTTCAGTGGTATACGTTCATACGAAATGACTACGTCTACGTTGCTTTCCGATTATCAGAGGGCATACTTCACGGCATTGCGGGCCCCTTTGTGGTGTGGGCCCAGCTCGCCTCAGCGAAAATGCAGACTTGAGGCTTCTTTATCCACCGGAGAAAGGCGTTCGAACCACATGACAGGTAGTAGAATGTATATCTCGGAAGCTGTCTGCGTCCCGTCACGGATCTTGTTGGGTGTGCGGTAATCGCGAGGGTCCCATCTTGGCTAATGCTCTTTGGAGTTTACATATACGAGGTGCGACAATAAAGTAATGAGATTGATTTGAAAAAAAAATGTTGCTTACCCTTTTGGTCAAGTTTAGTGTTGTCTCCTTCAAAGTAGTTCCCTTCTGATTGCACATACCTTTTCAGCGCTTCTGCCATTGATGGTAACATTTCTGGAACTCATATTCTATAATATCCTCCAAGACCCTCGTCACAGCTTTTTGGATATTTTGTGTTGCTTGAAAATGGTGTCCCTTGACCGCTGTTTTGAATCTTGGAAATAGGAAAAAGTCGCATGGAGCGATATCTGGTGAATAAGGTGGCTGTGGTAGTACTGAAATTAGTTTTGAGGTTAAAAATTGCTGTACTGACAGAGCAGTATGGGATGGCGCATTATCGTGATGAAGAACCCAATTATAAGCGATGTTGGCACAGACGCGAAGAACTCTTTTACGAAGTCTTTCTAAAATTTCTTTGTAGTAATATTTGTTAACTGTTTGTTCAGGAGGCACCCGCTCTTTATGAACAAGTCCCTGGAATCAAAGAAGCACACAAGCATGCATTTCACTTTTGACTTTGACATGCGAGCCTTTTTTGGTCTGGCTGATCCCTTTGAGCACCATTGCGAACTTTGGCGTTTTGTCTCTGGATCGTACTGAAAAAAACAATTTTCATCACCAGTGATAACACAGCTGAACAATTCTGGATTGATTTCCGTTTGCTCTAATAGATAGGTTGCCACATCTTTCTGTGTTTCTCGCTGTTGTGGTGTGAGATTTTTGGGGACGATTTTTGCACAAATCTTTCACTTACCAAGATCGTCAGTTATTATTAGACGAACCGTTTCTCGGTTGCTGTTTAGCTCTTCTGCAATCATTTTCACAGATAATCTTCGATCAGGTCGTTCGAGTTCATGCACCCTGGCCAAGGTGACATCCGTCCATGAGGTTGATGGTCGTCCACTGAGGTCTTCATCTTCAAAATTCGTTCAGCCTTCGCTAAACATTTTATACCAACGAAAAACTTGAGCTCTTGACATAACCTCCTCTCCAAAAGCCTTCTGAAGTTTACTGTAAGTTGTCGTCGCGTTTTCACCCAATTTAACGCAAAAAGAAATGGCATACCGTTGCCCAATATTATGTGGTTTCATTTCCGTGACGAGAGAAACAAACACGTGTTAACTTATTACAGCACAACTCACGACTAAGCAATTGCATCGATGTGCTGCTTGGACTATACACAGCTTATAGACCAAGGTCAAAGATATTGTGCCAACGCAACGCTGCAGGGTTGCCACATCTTGCAAAAGAAAATCAGTCTCATTACTTTATTGTCGCACCTCGTATTCCTTCTTCCTACAGCCTTAAGAAGCACACTTCAAATAAACTAACTTGATGATGTCCATAAATACACTTCTGGAAATGGAAAAAAGAACACATTGACACCGGTGTGTCAGACCCACCATACTTGCTCCGGACATTGCGAGAGGGCTGTACAAGCTCATCACATGGACGGCACAGCGGACACACCAGGAACCGCGGTGTTGGCCGTCGAATGGCGCTAGCTGCGCACCATTTGTGCACCGCCGCCGTCAGTGTCAGCCAGTTTGCCGTGGCATACGGAGCTCCATCGCAGTCTTTAACACTGGTAGCATGCCGCGACAGCGTGGACGTGAACCGTATGTGCAGTTGACGGTCTTTGAGCAAGGGCGTATAGTGGGCATGCGGGAGGCCGGGTGGACGTACCGCCGAATTGCTCAGCACGTGGGGCGTGAGGTCTCCACAGTACATCGATGTTGTCGCCAGTGGTCGGCGGAAGGTGCACGTGCCCGTCGACCTGGGACCGGACCGCAGCGACGCACGGATGCACGCCAAGACCGTAGGATCCTACGCAGTGCCGTAGGGGACCGCACCGCCACATCCCAGAAAATTAGGGACACTGTTGCTCCTGGGGTATCGGCGAGGACCATTCGCAACCGTCTCCATGAAACTGGGCTACGGTCCCGCACACCGTTAGGCCGTCTTCCGCTCACGCCCCAACATCGTGCAGCCCGCCTCCAGTGGTGTCGCGACAGGCGTGAATGGAGGGACGAATGGAGACGTGTCGTCTTCAGCGATGAGAGTCGCTTCTGCCTTGGTGCCAATGATGGTCGTATGCGTGTTTGGCGTCGTGCAGGTGAGCGCCACAATCAGGACTGCATACGACCGAGGCACACAGGGCCAACACCCGGCATCATGGTGTGGGGAGCGATCTCCTACACTGGCCGTACACTTCTGGTGATCGTCGAGGGGACACTGAATAGTGCACGGTACATCCAAACCGTCATCGAACCCATCGTTCTACCATTCCTAGACCGGCAAGGGAACTTGCTGTTCCAACAGGACAATGCACGTCCGCATGTATCCCGTGCCACCCAACGTGCTCTAGAAGGTGTAATTCAACTATCCTGGCCAGCAAGATCTCCGGATCTGTTCCCCATTGAGCATGTTTGGGACTGGATGAAGCGTCGTCTCACGCGGTCTGCACGTCCAGCACGAACGCTGGTCCAACTGAGGCGCCAGGTGGAAATGGCATGGCAAGCCGTTCCACAGGACTACATCCAGCATCTCTACGATCGTCTCCATGGGAGAATAGCAGCCTGCATTGCTGCGAAAGGTGGATATACACTGTACTAGTGCCGACATTGTGCATGCTCTGTTGCCTGTGTCTATGTGCCTGTGGTTCTGTCAGTGTGCTCATGTGATGTATCTGACCCCAGGAATGTGTCAATAAAGTTTCCCCTTCCTGGGACAATGAATTCACGGTGTTCTTATTTCTATTTCCAGGAGTGTATAAGATGAAAGAACTGAATTTGCACATGTGACAGTGACTAAAAATGAATTACAATTGCCCCATGAATACAGAACGAAACAACATCATCTGTGTATTCTTATCTTCACACGCATGCACAAAAAGCAGACATTGGTCAGAATCACATATTACCAAACACTGACCTTACTTCTGATTCTTTAATGACACGAGCTCCCACGTGTAAAGCAGCTTCAAACATTGACAAAGACTGAAAATAACGTTACAAATGATTTACTATTTCAAATATTTGACGTTAAGCAAGTAAATCCCATTTTTAGAAAAGTTACTTCTGGCCCACATTAATGCTTATGACGTCGTATTTCCTGAATTATATAATCTTCCAGCTATTGAGTGATAGTGATAGATACTGTCTGCAAAACGTGCTGAGAATAGAGTTGGTGGTAAAGAAATAGCAAATTAAAACGTCATGCCTAATGCAGAAGTTTTACTGCTTCAACACGAAAAACCAATACTGGAAGGTGGGGTGAAGTTGCGACTCTAACGAAAACAGAATTTTCACCATACTACTGTTACTGATACAAGGATGCCGCTTACGGATTTTCAATCTAAATATTATACACTGAGGTGACAAAAGTCTCGGAACACCTCCTAATATCGTGTCGGACCTCCTGTTGCCCGGTTCAGTGTGGCAGCTCGACGTGGCATGGTCTCAACAAGTCGTTGGAAGTCCCCTGCAGAGATATTGAGCCATGCTGCCTCTATAGCCGTCCACAATTGCAAAAGTGTTGCCGGTGCAGGATTTTGTACACAAACTGACCTCTCGATTATGTCCCATAAGTGTCCGATGGGATTCGTGTCGGGTGACCTGGGTGGCCAAGGCATTCGCTCGAATTTTCCAGAAGGTTCGTCGAACCAATCGCAAACAGTTGTGGTCAGGCGACCTGGTGCATTGTCATCCATAAAAATTACACCGTTGTTTGGGAACATGAAGTCCCTGAATGGCTGCAGATGGTGTCCAAGTAGCCGAACATAAACTTTTCCCGTCAGTGATCCATGTGAACACAACCCACACCATTATGGAGGCACCACCAGCTTGCACAGTGCCTTGTTGACAACTTGGGTCCGTGGCTTCGTGGGAGCTGCACCACTCTGGAACACTACCGTAGCGTCCAACCGATATGGTGACAAGCCTAGGAGAGGCGCTGCAGGCGATGTGCTGTTAGCGAAGACACTTGCTTCTGTCGTCTGCCGCCATAGCGCATTAACGCAAAATTTCGCTGCACTCTCTTAACGGATACGTTCGTCGTCCGTCCCACATTGATTTGTGCTGTTATTTCACGCAGTGTTGCTTGTCCGTTAACAGTGACAACTCTACGAAAACGCCGCTGTTCCTGGTCGCTAAGTGAAGGGTGTCGGCCACTGCGTTGTCCGTGGTGAGAGACAATGCCTGAAATTTGGTATTCTCGGCACACTCTTGACACTATGGATGTCGGAATAGCTAATCCCCTAACGTTTTCTGAAATGGAATGTCCCATGAGTCTAGTAGCTCCAACTACCATTCCGCTTTCAAAGTCTTTAAACTCTCGTCGTGCGGCCATAATAAACTCGGATTTTTTTTTTTTTTTTTACATTACGGCAATGCACTGGCTTTTTTTGTGTATGCGATACTGCCACCATCTGTCTCTGTGTATATCGCTATCCCAAGTTAAAATGGAAATAATATTAGCAACTACATATATTTTTCAGAGGCCTAATATAGTGACCGAAGGGGGAAATGTGTCCAGTGTGATCACAACAGGATTCTTGAGGGTATTTTTGTTCTGTCGTTGCAACTACTTTTATTTTTTAATTTATTTACAATTTAATGACGCCTTGTTGCTTCGATTTCCAGACATATATTCTAGCTTGGCCGGCCGTCTTGGTGCAGGTCTTATTACTGATTCTCAAGGATCCTAAACAATACCAATCAGCTGCAGTTTTCAGTCAGATATTTCTGTTAGGCAAAATATAACAGGATACGGTTTCATATAATATACGTTACTTAATTCAGAATAGTCATGGAAATTGAAATGAGCGTTTGGTGTCATTGGCCGGGGGCCCCTTCCGGGGCCTGCGCGCCGGATGGGGACGAAATGAAGATGGAGACAACACAACACCCAGTCCCTGAGCGCAGAAAATCCCCGACTCAGCTGGGAATCGAACCCGGAAGCCGTAGGACGGCAATCCGTCACGCTGACCACTCAGGTATCAGGGCGGACACAGTAGTCATAAATGGATACAATAATTGATGATAGCTTTGCGTGTGAAAGAGTGTTAGAAGTCTATCTGATCTGTAGTGTTATGGGTGCTTTATGGAAGTAACCAACTGTTACTGGGAGAACATCTTGGTCAGTTTTCCCGAAGTGTAGTGTGACCACTTTTTCCCGTTGGATGCAATATCAGCGTTAGTGTGATTCAGAGATGGAACTTTCAGACCGAAACAAACAAGAAAAAAAACTACATTTTTAGGCCAAAAGACGTTGTTTAAACATTGATATTGTAATAACTACTCTCAGCGGACCCTGGTTCGATTCCCTTGCCGCTTTGAGACTGGGTATTGTATTACCATTTCATCACTATCGGCAAGCATATCGCCCCTTGTGGCATGAAATGATAAGACTTGCAACTCGGCGGCCGAACTTCCACTTCCCCAGGCGGGCACTGCCAGCCGTCAATGCCATACGATTATTTCAGTTCAGTATTACTCTCTGTGTAAGTGAGGTAACAAAAGTAATATAAATGGCTTATCTTACCTGTTGTTGTTGTTGTGATCTTCAGTCCAAAGACTGGTTTGATGTAGCTCTCCATGCTACTCTATCCTGTGCAAGATTCTCCATCTCCCGGTACCGACTGCAACCTACATCCTTCTGAATCTGCTTAGTGTATTCATCTCTTGGTCTCCCTCTACGATTTTTACCCTCCACGCTGCCCTCCAATACTAAATTGTTGATCCCTTGCTGCCTCAGAACATGTCCTACCAACCGATCGCTTCTTCTAGTCAAGTTGTGCCACATACTCCTCTTCTTCCCAATTCTATTCAATACCTCCTCATTAGTTATGTGATCTAGCCATTTAATCTTAAGCATTCTTCTGTAGTACCTCATTTCGAAAGCGTCTATTTTCTTCTTGTCCAAACTGTTTATCGTCCATGTTTCACTTCCATACATGGCTACACTCCATACAAATACATTCAGAAACGACTTCCTGACGCTTAAATCTATATTCGATGTTAACAAATTTCTCTTCTTCAGAAACGCTTTCCTTGCCATTGCCAGTCTACATTTTATATCCTCTCTACTTCAACCATCATCCGTTACTTCTCTCCCCAAATAGCAAAACTGCTTTACTACTTTAAGTGTCTCATTTCCTAATCTAATTCCCGCAGCATCGCCTGACTTAATTCGACTCCATTCCATTATCCTCGTTTTGCTTTTGTTGATGTTCATCTGATATACTCCTTTCAAGACACGGTCCATTCCGTTCAACTGCTCTTCCAGGTCCTTTCCTGTCTCTGACAGAATTACAATGTCATCGGCGAACCTCAAAGTTTTTATTTCTTCTCCCTGGATTTTAATACCTACTCCGAATTTTTCTTTTGTTTCCTTTACTGCTTGCTCGATATACAGATTGAATAACATCGGGGAGAGGCTACAACCCTGTCTCAGTCCCTTCCCAACCACTGCTTCCCTCCCATGTTCCTCGACTCTTATAACTGCCATCTAGTTTCTGTACAAATTGTAAATATCCTCTCGCTCCCTGTATTTTACCCCTGCCACTTTAGAACTTGAAAGAGAGTATTCCAGTAAACATTGTCAAAAGTTTTCTCTAAGTCTACAAATGCTAGAAACGTAGGTTTGGTTTTCCTTGATCTATCTTATAAGATAAGTCGAAGGATCAGTATTGCCTTACGCGTGCCAATATTTCTACGGAATCCAAACTGATCTTCCCCGACGTCGGCTTCTGCCAGTTTTTCCATTCGTTTGTAAAGATTTCGCTTTAGTATTTTCCAGCCGTAACTTATTAAACTGATAGTTCGGTAATTTTCACATCTGTCAACACCTGTTTTCTTTGGGATAACACGACTAAAAAGTCAGAAAATTGAAACTTCCTGGCAGATTAAAACTGTATGCCCGACCGAGACTCGAACTCGGGACCTTTGCCTTTCGCGGGCAAGTGCTCTACCATCTGAGCTACCGAATCACGACTCAGGCCCGGTACTCTCAGCTTTACTTCTGCCAGTATCTCGTCTCCTACCTTCCAAACTTTACAGAAGCTCTTCTGCGAACCTTGCAGAACTAGCACTCCTGAAAGAAAGGATATAGCGGAGACATGGCTTAGCCACAGCCTGGGGATGTTTCCCGAAAATTCAGAAAATTTCTTACTAAAAAGTAGCAAGCATCTTCTGTCACATTCACTGTCCGTAGAGATGGTGTGTATAGTAACTGATGGTGTTTATAGGAAGTAGACTGATCATTTCTCGGCAGGCGGCAGGCAGCATCACTTTCCAAGACAAAAAACATGCAGTGGCCGTTCTACCAACCCTGGTCACTTTACCCTAGGCGAAAATTTTGTTTTTCATTTTCTCATTATTTATTTTATTGAGGAAAAATTTGAAAAAAATGTTTGAAATGATGTGTAAAGTATGTTGTAAGTGGTCAAGTGCTGTCATTCTCAAATACTGCATTAATATACCGTAGTCTGGGCAATTTGTACGCCGCGAGTTAAGTGCTGTCATTCTCAAATACTGCATTAATATACCGTAGTCTGGGCAATTTGTACGCCGCGAGTTAACGTTGTCTCAAGGTATATACAAAGTTTCTACCTTTAATACTTGACTTGATGTGCTAAACCTTTCACGTAAGGCTATACCTCTTAATGAGGAGATTATGACGGAAATTTAATTTTTAAATTCAGTCAATAATTATAAGACATACTGAATGGTATATTTTTGTTCTCTCTGGAAGTCGCTGGATAGGACCGAGCGAGGTGGCGCAGTGGTTAGCACACTGGACTCGCATTTTGGAGGACGACGGTTCAAATCCACGTCCGACTATCCAGATTCAGCTTCTCCATGATATCCGTAAATCGCCCCAGGCAAATACCGGGATGGTTCCTTAGGAAACAAGCACGGACGATGTCCTTCCCCATCCCTGAAACAATTCGGGCTTGTGCTACGTCTCTAATGGCGTCGATGACCACGGGACGTTATGCTCTAGTCACAAAATAGAGAGTATACAGAATGGAAGCTCGGCTACAATCCATGCTCCAAAATTTAGTGCGCATGCGCGAAGCCGGCCGCATTGAAACCGCGAGAACAATTTTGCCTGAAAGCCAAAGGCGAAGAGGTACGTTTTGCTTATTTTATTAATCGTGCGTTTTAGTTGTTGCGCTTATCTACAAGTAAACCATTGTTTGATGTACTATTAGAGTTAGTAATGTATAATGAGCGATAGTAACGTGCGATTCGCACAAAGCGTCTTATGGCAGAACACGAGAAAAGTGAGTTTTCCGATTTCGTTGCCCTAAACGATAAAAACTAATTAAATGTAAAAATACTCTATGTAAATGATGCAGAGTTGGAGTTAGTTTTTCTGTAGAGTTTCTGGCTTTCCTCTAAAAAATTAAAAACGACGCGTTCCATTTGCGCGTTTTCTTCACTGTTGTATGTAATACACCTCATTCGATTCTGAGTAGCTGTACAACTTTCCTTCCGCCGTTTGCCGATAGGTGGCGACAATGGTAAGTAGCGGTGAAAAGAAACAGATCGCAAATGTCAGGCAGTTAGCTTGGACCTCGGCAACATAACCTCATTCAAAAATTAGTCGATTTGTGTCTGCATCATAAAGTTGTTCTTGATTGAAAATGTCAGTTTTCGAGCCTAATTCTCGTCATTTGTGGGAGGCGTTACTGGTTTGTTTCAGTATGAAGAAAACAGCGGCTGAGTCTCATCGAATGCTCTCAAGTACGGATGGTGAGGTCGCTATTGGTGAAAGACCATGTCGTGAGTGGTTCCAACGCTTCAAGAACGGTGATTTTAACGTCATATAGCGGCATTTTGGTGGAAGAGAGAATGTTTTCGAAGGTGCAGAATTGGAGACATTGCCGAGTGAAGACTCGCGTCAAACTCAAGAAGAATTGCCACGATTAGTGGGAGTGACAGAGCAAGCCATTTCAAAACGTCTCAACGCTATGGGCATGATTCAGAAAGAAGGAACATGAGTTCCGTGTGAGCTGAAACGAAGAGACGTTGAACGGTGTTTGTGTGTTTGTGAACAGTTGCTTCAGAGGCAAAAACGGAAGGGATTTCTGCATCGGATTGTGACCGGGGACGAAAAATGGGTTCATTACGATAACCCTGCAAAAAAACATGGGGATATCCCGGCCATGCTTCCACCTCGATGACCAAACCGAATATTCACTGCTCCAAGATCATGCTCTGCATTTGGTGGGGTGTTAGAACCAGGTGAAACAATCTCAGATGCTCGTTATCGAACCAATTAATGCGTTTGAGCAGAGCATTTAAAGACAAACGGCCGCAATACAGCAAGAGACACAATAAAGTGATTTTGCAACACGACAATGCTCGACCCGAAATTGCAAAAGAGGTCAAAACGTACTTGGAAACGTTAAAATGGAAGTCCTACCCCACCCGCCGTATTCTCCAGACGTTGTTCCCTCTGATTAGCACCTTTTAAATCAATGGCGCACGGCCTGGCTGGACAATTCTTCCGATCTCATGAAGAAGTCACAAATTGGATCGATTCGTGTATCGCTTCAAAAGATGAACAATTCTTATGACGCGGGATTCGTACACTGCGCGAAAGATGGGAGAAAGTAGTGGCCAGCGATGGTAAACACTTTGAATGATACATGTCTAACCAATTTGTTTCATTTAAGTCTCAAATGTTGAGGAAAAAACGGCGGAAGCAAGGTTGTACACCTTGTAATTGTCGCACAAAATGTATTTGTTTCGTATCTTATAGTTTCATATTACAGCTCGATAATTAAGTGTCTATTTCCTCGATATTGGTCATAGTTACTGTGATATTTAATTTACAAGCACTCGGCAGCATGACATTTGAAGGGTGTGAACAGTAACGAATTTAAAAATTTATGTGACAACTTTTTAACACAGTAGTGAGCAGCTATTTTTTTCGCGTTTACTCGCTTTCCTTCCTGTGTGCTCGCTATTCTGTGCTCCAATCTTCCTTCGTCTTTCTTGAGGCAACCAGAAATTGAGATAGGGTGACCGTTTTAGCTATTTAGCATTACAAAGTCTGTTTTTTTTGCCCACGAGATTAATTACGACTTAAAGTAAGGACTTACGTAACTCTTTGCGGTTATCCACAATCACTGCCGCGGTCGTTGTTTTAAAAAGGGTGCAGCATTTTTGCCGCATTATCGTTGTTCGATCCGACCTCTGCCTGCGCCTCTAATGACTGCATCTTCTTCAGGACATTTGCACGTTGAGCGGCCGTGTACCCGCCGGCGGCCAGAAGCACTACAACGAAAATCTACATCTACATCTACATCTGCATGGATACTCTGCAAATCACATTTAAGGGCCTGGCAGAGGGTTCATCGAACCACATCCACAATTCTCTATTATTCCAATCTCGTACAGCGCGCGGGAAGAATGAACACCTATATCTTTCCGTACGAGCTCTGATTTCCCTTGTTTTATCATTGTGATCGTTCCTCCCTATGTAAGTCAGTGTCAACAAAATATTTTCGCATTCGGAGGAGAAAGTTGGTGATTGGAATTTCGTGAGAAGATGCCGTCGCGACGAAAAACGCCTTTCTTTTAATGATGCCCATCCCAAATCCTGTACCATTTCGGTGACACTCTCTCACATATTTCGCGATAATACAAAACGTGTTGCCCTTCTTTGAACTTTTTCGATGTACTCCGTCAGTCCTATCCGGTAATGATCCCTCACCGCGCAACAGTATTGTAAAGGAGGGCGGACAATTGTATTGTAGACAGTCTCCTTAGTAGATCTGTTACATTTTCTATGTATCCTGCCAATGAAACACAGTCTTTGGTTAACCTTCCCCACCACATTTTCTACGTGTTCCATCCAATTTAAATTGTTCGTAATTGTAATTCCTAGGTATTTAGTTGAAGTTACGCCTTTTAGATTAGAGTGATTTACCGGGTGACTGAAGTTTAACGCGTTCTTTTTAGCACTCATGTGAATGACCTCACGCTTTCGTTATTTAAGGTCAACTGCCACTTTTCGCACCATTCTTATGGGATAGTCATAGACACATATACAGGGTACACATGGCGATGTTATCACGTACACGAGGTATAAAAGGGCAGTGCATCCGAGGAGTTGTCGTTTGTTCTCAAACGATTCATGTGAAAAGGTGTCCGATGTTATTATGGCCGCACGACGATGATTAACAGACTTTGACCGCGGAATGGTAGGTGGAGCTAGACGCATGGGACATTCCATTTCAGAACTCGTCAGGAAATCCAATATTCTGAAATCCACAGAGTCAAGAGTGTGCAGAGAGTACCAAATTCCAGGCATTATCTCTCTCCAAACCGGCCGTGGTGGCCGAGCGGTTTTAGGCGCTTCAGTCCGGAACCACGCGGCTGCTGCGGTCGCAGGTTCGAACCCTGCCTCGGGCATGAATGTGTGTGCTGTCCTTAGGTTAGTTAGGTTTAAGTAGTTCTAAGTTTAGGGGACTGATGACCTCAGCTGTTAAGTCCCCTAGTTCTTAGAGCCATTTGAACCATTTAAGCCGGCCGCGGTGGCCGAGCGGTTCTAGGCGCTTCAGTCCGAAACTACGTGGCTGCTATGGTTACAGGCTCGAATCCTGCCTCGGGCATGGATGTGTGTGATGTCCTTACGTTAGTTTGGTTTAAGTAGTTCTAATTCTAGGGGACTGATGACCTCAGATGTTAAGTCCCATAGTGCTCAGAGCCATTTGAACCATTTTGAACCATTTGAACCTCTCTCCAAGGACAATGCAGTTGCTGGAGGCCTCTACTTAACGACCGAGAGCAGCGGTGTTTGCGTAGAGTTGTCAGTGCTATCAGACAAGCAACACTGTTTGAAATAACCGGATACATCAATGTGGGACGTCCGAAGAACGTATTCGTTAGGACATTGCTGCGAAATTTCGCATTAATGGCAGCAGAGGACCGACATGAGTGCCTTTGCTAACGGCACGACATCATCTGCAGCACCGCAACTGGGCTCTTGGTCCCTAGACACTGTAAAACCGTGGCCCGGTCAGATGAGTCCAGATTTCAGTTGGTAAGAGCTGATGGCAGGGTTCGAGTGTGGCGCACACCCCACGAAGTCATGGACTCAGGTTATCAACAAGGTACTGTGCAAGCTGGTGGTGGATCCATACTGGCGTCGGCTGTGTTGACGTAGAATAAACTGGGTTCTCGGGTCCAGCTAGACCGATCGTGCACTTCATGTTCCCAAACAACGATGGGGTTTTTATGGATGGCAATGCGCCATGTCACTGGGCTACAATTGATCGCAAGTGGTTTGAAGAACATCCTGGAGATTTAAAGCGAATGATTTGGCGCAACATAAATCCCGTAGAATATTTATGGGACATAATCGAGACATCCGTTCGTGCACAAAATCCTGCGCCGGCAACACTTTCGCAATTATGGACGGCTATAGAGGCAAAATGGCTCAATATTTCTTAGGAACTTCCAACGACTTTTTGAGTCCATGCCACGTCGAGCTGCTGCTCTATGCTGGGCAAAAGGAGGTCCGACACGACATTAGGAGGTACGCCATGATTTTTTTGATCTCAGTGTATGGTGGAGTGTCCCGCATGAGCCATGGTCCTTGCCGTTGGTGGAGACGCTAGCGTGCTTGAGCGATACAGATAGCCCTACCGCACGTGCAAACACAACAGAGGGGCATTTGTTGAGAGGCCAGACAGAGTTGTGGTTCGTGAAGAGGGGCAGCAGCCTTTGCAGTAGTCGGACAGGCAACAGTTTGGATTATTGAATGATCTAGCCTTGTAACATCAGCCAACACGGTCTTGTTATGCTGGTACTGCAAACAGCTGAAAGCAAGGGGAAACTAAAGCCGTAATTTTTCCCGAGGGCATGCAGCTTAACTGTATTGTTAAATTATGATGGCATCTTCTTGGGTAAAGTATTCCTTAGGTAAATTAATCCCACATTCATATCACTGGGTGTGGACAGCTCAGAAGGATATTGCCATCAGAAGACACGAAATTAGCCGTCCGCTGTGACCGAGCGGTAATAGGCGCTTCAGTCCGGAACCACGATGCTGCTGCGGGAGCAGGTTCGAATCCTGCCTCGGGCATGGATGTGTGTGATGTCCTTAGTTTAGATAGGTTTAATTAGTTCTAAGTTCTAGGGGACTGATGACCTCAGATGTTAAGTCCCATAGGGCTTAGAGCCATTTTTTAGACACGAAAGTGGCGTTCTGTGTATATGAGTGTGGAATGTCAGATCACTCAAACGGGCGGATAGGTTGAATTAGGGAAGTGCGGTGGCAGGAGGAAGAGGACTTTTAGCCAGCTGAGAACATAGTTATAAATATAGAATCAAATAGGGATAATGCTGAAGCAGGTCTAATAATGAATAATAAAATACGACGAACTTTTATTTAATAAACTGGTATCCTGTAACAAAACTAGTTTTTAAGTGTAGTTGCATAAGTAAGACTAAAGAATAACATGATCGTTAATGATAACACTATTCATGTGTACATAACCTGTAAATTTCACATCACTTCGATAGAAGAATCGTTCAAATGATCTATGGAACATGTAACTAACTAACAAAAAGTTTATTAAGCATTTCTTCGGATTGATAATTAAAAACTTACGCGACCCCTCATAACAGATCTTCTGTCATTGGTGTAAAATGTAGTATTCTCTCCAGCGTCCTAGACACAGAAAGTATCAAATCCTGTCCATTGTTGATAACACATCTGGAACAACGAGAGACGCCTGGTCCCTCGCACCAGTGACGGGTTTTTTGCTGCCAAGGCTGGACAACGACAGAGGACGGATAAGTTGGTCACTGGGAGCGTCAAAGTTGTGCGGGTGATGGAGCCCCTCTGGGAAATAACAGGCAGTCGGGAAAGAGCCTGCACGCGGAATGTTTGCCGGGAGGTCTCGTCCGAGATTTACAGGAGGCTCTGCCAGCGGCTATTGAATGCACCAGCTGCAAACCGTTGTTCACGTTGGAACGAAAGACGCTTGCCACATGGGTTATGAGATCATATTAGACACATAGCTTATCTTGGAACAGGTCTTTGGAAGTTTGTTATTTGCATTTCTGGAATTTGTACATAGTTTGGATGTCTCAAACGCTAAGTGGCAATTTTGTTTTGAATCGCATATTATACGCGCGCAGTCTTTGGTCAGAGTAGCTCTGTTGCTGGGAGATATCTCTCTCTCTCTCTCTCTCTCTCTCCCTCCCCCTCTCGCCTTTTTTTTTTTTTTTTTTTTTTTTTTTTGCGCGTTGGTTTTACCGTCTGAATAGTACTGAAACAGACGCCGAGCAGAAGACTCGTGGCAACGTAGATGTAAATGTAAATTTAAGTGTATCTGTGTTTAAGTAAAATGATTTATGTTTGAATATTGTCAAACAGAGGAGAGGGATTCGATTAGTGATTTGGAAAGGAAAGAGTATGAAGAGGAATGAAGGTAATTTTTTTTTTATTGGCACTGCAGTCGTGAGTAGTTAGAATCATTGTTGAATCAGACATCCTTATCAGGGACGTTTAGATTTTTTTATTAAAGGCTCAGTAATTTACACTGTTAGGTGTTTTTCATGTTTATAAATTATTTGTCTAACATTTGTGAGAGTAAGAGTTAGGTATCAGTGTCGCCCTTTGCCAACGTTAATGAGTGTTGTAACATGAATTTCACACAGGTAATAATGTATCGGATACTTTAAAGACAGTTCGTTAAAGAAATTTTCACTTAAGAGCGTTATCCACATCCTCGATCCAAGTCAATTTTATTTGAAGCGTGTCTCACTAAATGATGTGTCTAAAATAGTTTACTTGCTGTCTGGAGCATTGCATTAAGCTCTGAGCAACTGTAGTTAGAAATTTGCAGCGTGAGCTCAGACAGCAGAAAGCACCGCGTTTCCATGAAATTACATTACGAGGTAAGATATTTCCATTTTAGAATCAGTTTGCTACGAAAATTGTCAATGCACAGAGACCATTTCATGAACAACATTATTAGGCAGATCATTAAAGCACAGGGATCAGTTAGTTTAATTAGAGAGGTTAGTAGTAAAGTTCAGGATTTAATCAGTTTGCACATTTTTAGAAAGATTATAAAACAGGGCCAAATTCAAATATATTTGGTTCCTCTCGCAGCTGGTAATGCACGAAGTCACCCAAGGCTAAACAACAGCAAAGTTACAAGCAACCAACCAAACTAACTGAAAGGAAAAATTTAATGAAAAGAATTAGTAAAGGAAACTTTCAAGCTGATGAAGACAGTTGGCCTCGCACGCGCAGCGCGGGCACGGCTCAATATTTGCAGCATTACAAGGTGCGTTCCATAAGTAATACCACCAAATTCATAAAAAATCATATTTGAATATATTCGTACAAATAAACAAAAATTTTCAAAATAGCACCCTCTTGCATCGATCCACTTCTGGAGGAGGTGTTTCCATGCCTGGAAGGCACCCTGGAATGCCTTTTCGGGAATGTCCTTTAGAGCTGATGTAACATGCACCTGGATTCTTACAGTCCTGTCCCAATGTTTTCCTTTCATGACTCCTTTTGACCAAGGAACCAAAAAAAGTCAGCGGGAGCCAGGTCAGGACTGTAGGGAGGCTGGGGAACCAATGGGGTCTTGGTCCTGGCCAGGAAGTCGTTGACAATGAAGGCGCTGTGACTCGGCGCGTTGTCGTGGTCAACTTTCCACGTGTCCTTCATGCCATTTCAGCAATGCGAGACCCTCCTTTTCAGTCTTTTGAGCAATTCCAAGTAGAAAGCTGAGTTCACTGTAGTCCCGATAGGTACGAATTCGTGGTGGACAATGCGTCTGACGTCAAAGAAGACAATGAGCATGGTTTCGACCCTGGACTTGCTCATGCGTGCCTTCTTGGGACGGGGCGACGATGGGGTCTTCCACTCTGAACACTGCCTTTTTGTCTCAGGGGCGTACTCAAAAATCCACGACTCATCATCAGTGATAATTGAGTTTAAAAAATGAGGATAATATTCACACATTTCCAACATTTCTCGTCACCGAAGCACTGGCATGTGCTTGTGTTCATCGGTCAACACTTTTGAGACGAGCTTAGTACACACCTTTCTCATGTTCAAATCTTCGGTCACAATGAGGAAAACGGTTGTTTTTGACATGTTTAGAGTTTGTGTTACCAATTGAAGGCTCAGCCGTCTGTCAGAGTTCAAACAATCGCGCACACGCGTCACATTTTGTCGACTCGTGCATATGATGGCCGTCCACTGCGAGGTTCGTCGGTGATCTTCTCTCGGCCCTCCATGAACGACTTGTGCCATCAGAAAACTTGTGATTTGGGCAAGCAATCAGTCCGAAAGGAATGCTGAAGTAATGGAAACATTTCGGTGGCGGACTTCCCAAGTTCAACGCAAAATTTGACAGCGTACCGTTGCGCTATAGTATGATCCATTGTGCCGTGTTACATAAACTCAAAACGGAAACGCACGTCCTGACTCTCCGGCAGCTCACAGCCGAATGAGACAAAGAGCGTTTTGAAGCTAACACCCCTCTCCCCCCTCCATTTAGCCCAGCCGGTTACGATACGCTGTGGTGTACCGTTGTGTCAGAAAAAAATTGGTCGCGTTACTTATGGAACGCACTGTATAGAACCAGGATCGATCGCGGTTCTCTGGTCTGGAACCGCGTGGAAGGCCTCAGCACTTCTGCATCGATCTCGGATGCTAATTTCTCGACCTTCGCTTGTACATAGATTACTGACAGCAGTTCAGCGCCCTAAAATCGTAATCACAAACATCAGCAGTCGCTAACGTATGAAGAACTGCAGTCCCTCCCCCTCGCCCAACAGAAACCCGTGCGACCCACCACAAAACAATGCTCAGCTGAGTCGGAGGAGGCTAACGGTGGTTATTCAATATATGCATAGGACTCCGTAAATGGTCACAGGTGGAAATACGTCTTGCCGATAATTTTATAAATTGTGACAACGGCGTTCAGCTGGATAAAAATTGGAATCCTATAGTTAAAATCATCCAGTCACAACTGAATCGAACGGGTCATTCGATACTCGGTGATTAGGATCATCTCTGACTTCCACCACCGAGGACAGTGCACACAACTCGGCTGTCCCGCGCATGCTCCGAAAGACGCCAGCACATTCCGCACGCGCGGAATACGGTATAAATGTACCTGAGCTCTTCAGTATCTGTCTACTCACCTGCAGGTGGTCTGACGTCTCTGAGCCGAAATATCGTGGCAGAATGTCAACGGTATCCGGTTGCACATCCGAAAATTATTAGAAGAAGAATATGCCGGAAAAATTTCAAAAGTCACAGGTCACAGATTCTTTTTGACCCATTGGACAGCGCCACTGAGACAGTGTGAAATAAAAAAGGAAGAACTGGCACACACTTGAAGACAGACAACCACAATAAAAAGTGTGGGTAATCCACATGAGTACTAAAAGGAAACCATTAATTTCGGTTACACGATAAACAAGACAAATTTAAAGATTGTTGAAATGGTTCAAATGGCTCTGAGCACTATGCGACTTAACATCTATGGTCATCAGTCCCCTAGAACTTAGAACTACTTAAACCTAACTAACCTAAGGACATTACACAACACCCAGTCATCACGAGGCAGAGAAAATCCCTGACCCCTCCGGGAATCGAACCCGGGCGTGGGAAGCGAGGACGCTACCGCACGACCACGAGCTGCGGACCTTAAAGATTGTTAATTCATCAAAATTCTAAGGAATGGCAAATACTAATAACTTAAATTGGAACGCCCATATAGAAGTTATGAGAAAGACGAAGAAAGACTGTCTTTTATTGGCAAAATACTTGGAAGATGGAGCAAATCTAAAGAGACTGCCTACATTACACTTGTCTGTTCCCTTCTGGAGGACTACTGCGTGGTATGAGATCCTTACCAGATAGTGTTGACGGAGGACATCGAAGAAGGGCAGCTCGTTTTGTATTACCGCGAAAATGAGTGTCACAGATAAGATACACGAGAAGGGGTGGCAGTAATTCAAACAAAGGCGTTTCTCGTTGCGGCGAGACCTTTTCACGATATTTCAGTCACCAACTGTATCCTCCACATACAAAAATGTTTGACTTCCACTTATATAGGGAGAAATGACCATCACAATAAAATAAGAAAAATCAGATCTCGCTAGGAATGCGTGAAGTGTTCGTTTTTCCCCCACGCACTATTCGAGAGTGAAATGCTAGAGAAATAGTTCTGACAGTCAAATGCTAGAGAAATAATCCGGAAGTGGTTCGACGAACCTTCTGCGAAGCACTTGAGTGAGAAATGCGAAATAATACTGTAGATGTAAATGTAGAACTATCCATCGAAATGCTACCTATAAAGTTTCGAAATAAGTGTGGAACCTAGGAAAGTACTAAACTCCCCAGCTTATCGTTCACACAGAGATCGAAAGTACAAGATTAGATTACTTAGCAAAGTTCTTCCCCCACTCATAATTGCAAATTTGCGGTAGGTTCCTATGGGACCAAACTACTGAGGTCATCGGTCCCTAGGCTTACACACTACTTAATCAAACATAAACTAACTTAAGCTACGGACAACACACACACACACACACACACACACACACACACACACACACACACACACACACACACACACACACACACACATGCCCGAGGGAGCACTCGAACCTCCGACGGGAGAGTCGCGCGAACCGTGGCAAGGCGCCTGAGACCGCTCTGCTACCCCGAGCGGCACGTTCATAATGCGTACGCAACGGAAAGAAAGCCTAATACACCGGTAACAGTGGAAGTACGGTCGGCTGTGCACCTCACAGTGGTTTTCACAGTGTAGATGTAAATGTAAACTCGTGTGGGTGGACGCGTTATACTCTGATGTGATAGAAATCATAGGATACATACGAATATCATGTCGGACTTCCTTTTGGCCGGCGTAGTACAGCAACTCGACTTGTCATGGACTCAAGTTGGAAATCCGCCGAAGACGTACTGAGCCATGCTGCTTCTACATACGTCCATAATTGCAAAACTTGCCAGCGCAGGCTTTTGTGCGCAAACGTATCTCTCGATTACGTCCCATATGCATTCGACGGGGGATTCACGTCAGGTGATCGCGGTGGTCAAAACATTAGCTCGAATTGTCCAAAATGTTCTTCAAATCAGTGGCGAACACTTGTGGCCTGGTGACATGACATCATTGTTTCGGAACATGGAGCCCACGAATCGCTGCAAATGGTCTCCAAGTAGCCGAACCTAACCATTTACAGTCAATAATCGGTTCAATTGGACCAGAGCACCCAGCCCACACCAGTTTGCACAGTACCTTGTTGAAAAACTTGGCCTGTGGCCTCAACGGGTCTGCGCCACACTCGAATCCTACCATCAGCTCTTACCAACTGAAATTGGGACTCATCTGAACAGGTGACGCTTCTCCACTCGTTTAGTGTCCAACCAATATGGCCACGAATCTAGGAGAGAAGCTGTAGGCGATGTTGTGCTGTTAGAAAAGGAACTCGCGTCGGTCGTCTGCTGCGATAGCCTATTAAGGCAAGATTCTACCCCACTGTTCTAACGGATACGGTCCTTGTGCGTCCGACATTGATTTCAATGTTTGTTGAGCCATTATGGACTGTGGGACAACAGCTGGCATGTCTTTCTTGATGCAATGATTTACCACCAGCCGTATGTATTGCAGAAATTTACGCTACTAGCCATTAAAATTGCTACACCAAGAAGAAATGCAGCTCATAAACGGGTATTCATTGGACTGATATGTAATTAAATTTTCACGCAATTTGGGTGCATAGATCCTGAGAAATCAGTACCCAGAACAACCACCTCTGGCTGTAATAACGGTCTTGATACGCCTGGGCATTGAATCAAACAGAGCTTGGATGGCGTGTACAGGTACAGCTGCCCAAGCAGCTTCAACACGATACCACAGTTCATCTAGAGTAGTGACTGGCGTATTGTGACGAGCCAGTTGCTAGGCCACAATTGACCAGACGTTTTCAATTGGTGAGAGTTCTGGAAAATGTGCTGGCCAGAGCAGCAGTCGAACATCTTCTGTATCCAAAAGGCCCGTACAGGCCCTACAACATGCGGTCGTGAATTATCCTGCTGAAACGTAGAGTTTTGCAGGGATCGAATGAAGCGTAGAGCCACGGGTCGTAACACATCTGAAATGTAACGTCCACTGTTGAAAGTGCCGTCAATGCGAACAAGAGGTGACCGAGACGTGTAACTAATGGCACCCCATACCATCACGCCGGGTGATACGCCAGTATGGCGATGACGATTACACGCTTCCAGTGTGCGTTCGCTGCGATGTCGCCAAACACGGATGCGACCATCATGATGCTGTAAACATAACCTGGCTTCATCCGAAAAAATGAAGTTTTGTCATTCGTGCACCCAGGTTCGTCGTTGATAACACCATCGCAGGCGCTCCTGTCTGTGATGCAACTTCAAGGGTAATCGCAGCCATGGTCTCCGAGCTGATAGTCCATGCGGCTGCAAACGTCGTCGAACTGTTCGTACAGATAGTTGTTGTCTTTTAAACGTCCCCATCTGCTGACCCAGGGATCGAGACGTGGCTGCACGATCCGTTACAGCCATGCGGATAAGATGCCTGTCATCTCGACTGCTAGTCATTCGAGGCCGTTGGGATCCAGCACGGCGTTCCGTATTACCCTCCTGAACCCACCGATTCCATATTCTGCTAACAGCCATTGGATCTCGACCAAGGCGAGCAGCAATTTTGCGATACGATAAACCGCAAACACGATAGGCTACAATCCGACTTTTATGAAAGCCGGAAACGTGACGGTACGCATTTCTCCTCCTTACACGAGGCATCACAACAACGTTTCACCAGGAAACGCCGGTCAGCTGCTGTTTGTGTATGATAAATCGGTTGGAAACTTTCTTTATGTCAGCACGTTGTAGGTGTCGCCACCGGCGCCAACCCAGGATGAGTGCTGTGAAAAGCTTATCATTTGCATATCACAGCATCTTCTTCCTGTCGGTTAAATTTCTCGTCTGTAGGACGTCACCTTCGTGATGTAGGAATTTTAATGGCCAGTAGTGTATTTTATGAACTTCTTATGTGCTACCAGTTTCAGCGTTACATTGATGCCATCTTCAGGCCCCACACGTCATAGTCGTAAAATCTCTGTACACGGTAGTAGCCATATAACTGGATCCGTGAATCAAATCGATATGCAACAGCTCTTGGTGGCCATCAAGGATCCAGTTACATGGCTCCTTCCGTGTATAGAGATTTTACAACTATAACGTGTGGGGCCTGAAGATGGCATCAGTGTAACGCTGAAACCGGTAGCACATAAGAAGTTCATAAAATAAATTTCTACAGTACACACAGCTGTTGGTAAATTATTGCAACAAAAAAGACATTGATTTCGGCGGCTATTTCACGCAGTGTTGCTTGCCAGTTAGCACTGACAACTCTATGCAAATGCTGCTGCTCTCAGTCGTTAAGCGGACGCCGTCGACCACTGCATTGTCCGCGGTGAGACGCAATGCCTTTAACGTGGTATTCTGGGCACACTCTTGACACTGTTGATCTCGAAATATTGAACCATTTCCGAAATGCTCGAACTACCATTCCGTTTTCAGAGTCTGTTTACTCCCGTCGTGCGCCCGTAAACACGTCGGAAAGCTCTTCAGATGAATCACCCGAGTGCAGATGACAGCTCCGAAAATGCACTGCCCATTTATACCCTGATTACGCGATACTATCACCTTCTATCTGTATGTGTGCATATCGCCATCCAATGATTTTTGTGGCCTCAGCGAACTTCATATCAGAAACTAATTTCTATGATTCAAGTGATCCACCGCGATTTCCAGAAGCCTGTTGCAGTCATAACTGACCGCAATTTTTCAGTAGGTTTATCAGTTAGCTTCTGTAGACTTATGGGGCGGCTGTGATCTGATGTTAGCCGGTGACCCTAGCGATCGGAGGGGGTCCGATGTCAGCTGCGGCACAATCCAGATTGCCGTCCACCTCTGCTTTACACAAAAGACGAGACTCCGCCCCGGCATTCTTGGGCGACGTCCAACACCTTGTTGGCCTCTACGAGCTTCGCGGGATGTCGTCTCCGTTCGACACGCACTAATTACCGCAGTACTGGGACACCCCTGACGATCTTCATTGTTTCTGAAACACTTGTTCCCAGTCGCCGAACCGGGCGACTGGCTGACGAAAAGTTTTGTTCAAATGGTTCAAATGGCCCTGAGCACTATGGGACTCAACTGCCGTGGTTATCAGTCCCCTAGAACTTAGAACTACTTAAACCTAACTAACCTAAGGACATCACACACATCCATGCCCGAGGCAGGATTCGAACCTGCGACCGCAGCAGTCGCACGGTTCCGGACTGCGCGCCTAGAACCGCGAGACCACCGCGGCCGGCGAAAAAGTTTTGTTTGTATTGCTAAAATCAACAGTTATTCCCCATCTCTGCTGAGGGAGGGAATTTGGTGATTTCTTTGCGTCTCCAGCACTTATTTTATACATTTATCAGCAGCTCGTGGTCTAGTGGTAAAGGACTTTTATCCATCTTGGGACATTCATTTCCGTGCCGCCAAAAATGATGCTATCGTATGTGTCAAGGGATGGACTATGACTTAGCTGTATATGTTGTTCTTGTGGTCTTCACTCAAAAGACTGGTTTGCTGCCACCTCTCCATGCTACTTTATCCTGTGCAAGCCTCTCTCCGAGTAACTACTGCAACCTACTTCCCACTGAATCTCCTTACTGTATTCCTCTCTTGGTCTTCCTCTACCATTTTTCCCCCCTTAAATTCGTGATCTTTTGATACTTCAGAATGTGTCATACCAACCGATCTTTTCTTCTAGTCAGGTTGTGCCATAAATTTCTCTTCTCCCCTATTTTGTACAATACCTCCTCATTAGTTACGTTTTTTACCCATCTAATCTTCAGCATTCTTCTGCAACACCACATTTCAAAATCTTCTGTTCCCTTCTTGCCCAAACTATTTATCGTCCATGTTTCACTTCCATACATGGCTACACCCATACAAATACTTCCAGAAATGACTTCCTAACTCTCAAATCTATAATCGATGTTAAGAAATTTCTCTTCTTCAGAAACGCTTTTCTTGCCATTGCCAGTCTACATTTTATATCCTCCCAACTTCGACCATCATCAGCAGTTTTCCTTCCCAAATAGCAAAACTCCTTTACTACTTTATAGGTCTCATTTCCAAATCAAATTCCCTCAACATCACCTGACTTAATTAGACTACATTCCATTATCCTCGTTTTGCTTTTGTTGATGTTCGTCTTATATCCTCCTTTCAAGACACTGTCCATTCCGTTCAACTGCTCTTCCGAGTCCTTTGCTGATAGAATTACAATGCCACTGGCGAACCTCAAAGTTTTTATTTCTTCTCCATGGATTTTAATACCTGCTCCGAATTTTTCATTTGTTTCCTTTACTGCTTGCTCAATGTACAGATTGAATAACATCGGGGAGAGGCTACAACCCTGTCTCAGTCCCTTCCCAACCACTGCTTCCCTTCCATGTCCCTCGACTCTTTTAACTGCCATCTGGTTTCTGTACAAATTGTAAATAGCCTTTTGCTCTCTGTAGTTTTCCCCTGCCACCTTTAGAATTTGAAAGAGAGTATTCCATACAACATTGTAAAAAGCTTTGTCTAGGTCTACAAATACTATAAACGTAGGTTTGCCCTTCCTTAACCTATCTTCTATGAGAAGGCGTAGAGTCAGTATCGCCTCGCGTATTCCTACACTTATCCGGAATCCAAAGTGATCTCCCACGAGGTCGGCTTCTACCTGTTTTTCCATTCTTCTGTAAATAATTCGTGTCATTATTTTGCAGCCGTGACTTATTAAACTGACAGTTCGGTAATTTTCACACGTGTCAGCGCCTGCTTTCTTTGTAATTGGGCTTATTATATTCGTCTGAGGGTATTTCGCCTGTCTTATAAATCTTGCTTACCAGATGGAGGAGTTTTGACATGACTGGCTCTCCCAAGGCTATCAGTAACGAAATGTTGACTACTCCAGGGGTCTTGTTTCGATTTAAGTCTTTCAGTGCTTTGTCAGATTCTTCTCGCAGTATCAGATCTCCCATTTCATCTACATCTACATCCTCTTCCATTTCCATAATGAAGCACTCAAGTACATCTTCATTGTATAAAACCTCTATATACTTCTTCCACCTTTCTGTTTTCCCATCTTTGCTTAGGACTAGTTTTCTATTTGAGGTCTTGACATTCATGCAGGTGATTCCCTTTTCCCCAAAGGTCTCTTTAATTTTCCTGTAGGCAGTATCTATCTTACCCCTTGTGATACATGCCTCTACATCCTTACATTTATCCTTTAGCCATCCCTGCTTAGCAATTTTGGACTGTGGATCTCATTTTTTAGACGTTTGTATTCCCTTTCGCCTGCTTCATTTATTGCATTTTTATATTTGCTCCTGTTGATGATTAAATTCAATATATTTTATGTTTCCCAAGGATTTCTAACAGCCCTCGTCCTTTTACCTATTTGATCCTCTGCTGCCTTCACTATTTCATCGTTCAAAGCTATCCATTCGTCTTCTACTGTATTACTTTCCCCTATTCTTGTCAATCGTTCCCCATTGCTCTTGTTGTTGTTGTTGTGGTCTTCAGTCCTGAGACTGGTTTGATGCAGCTCTCCATGCTACTCTATCCTGTGCAAGCTTCTTCATCTCCCAGTACCTACTACAACCTACATCCTTCTGAATCTGCTTAGTGTACTCATCTCTCGGTCTCCCTCTACGATTTTACCCTCCACACTGCCCTCCAATGCTAAATTTGTGATCCCTTGATGCCTCAAAACATGTCCTACCAACCGATCCCTTCTTCTAGTCAAGTTGTGCCACAAACTTCTCTTCTCCCCAATCCTATTCAATACCTCCTCATTACTTACGTGATCTATCCACCTTATCTTCAGTATTCTTCTGTAGCACCACATTTCGAAAGCTTCTATTCTCTTCTTGTCCAAACTAGTTATCGTCCATGTTTCACTTCCATACATGGCTACACTCCAAACAAATATTTTCAGAAATGACTTCCTGACACTTAAATCTATATTCGATGTTAACAAATTTCTCTTCTTCAGAAACGCTTTCCTTGCCATTGCCAGTCTACATTTTATATCCTCTCTACTTCGACCATCATCAGTTATTTTACTTCCTAAATAGCAAAACTCCTTTACTACTTTAAGTGTCTCATTTCCTAATCTAATTCCCTCAGCATCACCCGATTTAATTGGACTACATTCCATTATCCTCGTTTTGCTTTTGTTGATGTTCATCTTATATCCTCCTTTCAAGACACTGTCCATTCCGTTCAACTGCTCTTCCAAGTCCTTTGCCGTCTCTGACAGAATTACAATGTCATCGGCGAACCTCAAAGATTTTATTTCTTCTCCATGAATTTTAATACCTACTCCAAATTTTTCTTTTGTTTCCTTTACTGCTTGCTCAATATACAGATTGAATAACATCGGTGAGAGGCTACTACCCTGTCTCACTCCTTTCCCAACCACTGCTTCCCTTTCATGCCCCTCGACTCTTATGACTGCCATCTGTTTTCTGTACAAATTGTAAATAGCCTTTCGCTCCCTGTATTTTACCCCTGCCACCTTTAGAATTTGAAAAAGAGTATTCCAGTCAACATTGTCAAAAGCTTTCTCTAAGTCTACAAATGCTAGAAACGTAGGTTTGCCTTTTCTTAATCTTTCTTCTAAGATAAGTCGTAGGGTCAGTATTGCCTCACGTGTTCCAACATTTCGACGGAATCCAAACTGATCCTCCCCGAGGTCCGCATCTACCAGTTTTTCCATTCGTCTGTAAAGAATTCGCGTTAGTATTTTGCAGCTGTGACTTATTAAACTGATAGTTCGGTAATTTTCACATCTGTCAGCACCTGCTTTCTTTGGGATTGGAATTATTATATTCTTCTTGAAGTCTGAGGGTATTTGGCCTGTATCATACATCTTGCTCACCAGCTGGTAGAGTTTTGTCATGACTGGCTCTCCCAAGGCCGTCAGTAGTTCTAATGGAATGTTGTCTACTCCGGGAGCCTTGTTCCGACTCAGGTCTTTCAGTGCTCTGTCAAACTCTTCACGCAATATCGTATCACCCATTTCGTCTTCATCTACATCCTCTTCCATTTCCATAATATTGTCCTCAAGTACATCACCCTTGTATAAACCTTCTATATACTCCTTCCACCTTTCTGCCTTCCCTTCTTTGCTTAGAACTGGGTTGCCATCTGAGCTCTTGATATTCATACACGTGGTTCTCTTCTCTCCAAAGGTGTCTCTAATTTTCCTGTAGGCAGTATCTATCTTACCCCTAGTGAGATAAGCCTCTACATCCTTACATTTATCCTCTAGCCATCCCTGTTTAGCCGTTTTGCACTTCCTCTCGATCTCATTTTTGAGACGTTTGTATTCCTTTTTGCCTGCTTCATTTACTGCATTTTTATATTTTCTCCTTTCATCAATTAAATTCAATATTTCTTCTGTTACCCAAGGATTTCTAGCAGCCCTTGTCTTTTTACCTACTTTATCCTCTGCTGCCATCACTACTTCATCCCTCAGAGCTACCCATTCTTCTTCTACTGTATTTCTTTCCCCTATTCCTGTCAATTGTTCCCTTATGCTCTCCCTGAAACTCTGTACAACCTCTGGTTCTTTCAGTTTATCCAGGTCCCATCTCCTTAATTTCCCACATTTTTGCAGTTTCTTCAGTTTTAATCTACAGGTCATAACCAATAGATTGTGGTCAGAGTCCACATCTGCCCCTGGAAATGTCTTACAACTTAAAACCTGGTTCCTAAATCTCTGTCTTACCATTATATAATCTATCTGATACCTTTTAGTATCTCCAGGGTTCTTCCACGTATACAACCTTCTTTCATGATTCTTAAACCAAGTGTTACCTATGACTAAGTTGTGCTCTGTACAAAATTCTACTAGGCGGCTTCCTCTTTCATTTCTTAGCCCCAATCCATATTCACCTACTATGTTTCCTTCTCTCCCTTTTCCTACACTCGAATTCCAGTCACCCATTACTATTAAATTTTCGTCTCCCTTCACTATCTGAATAATTTCTTTTATTTCATCGTACATTTCTTCAATTTCTTCGTCATCTGCAGAGCTAGTTGGCATATAAACTTGTACTACTGTAGTAGGTGTGGGCTTCGTATCTATCTTGGCCACAATAATGCGTTCACTATGCTGTTTGTAGTAGCTTACCCGCATTCCTATTTTCCTATTCATTATTAAACCTACTCCTGCATTACACCTATTTGATTTTGTGTTTATAACCCTGTAATCACCTGACCAGAAGTCTTGTTCCTCCTGCCACCGAACTTCACTAATTCCCACTATATCTAACTTTAACCTATCCATTTCCCTTTTTAAATTTTCTAACCTACCTGCCCGATTAAGGGATCTGACATTCCACGCTCCGATCCGTAGAACGCCAGTTTTCTTTCTCCTGATAACGACATCCTCCTGAGTAGTCCCCGCCCGGAGATCCGAATGGGGGACTATTTTACCTCCGGAATATTTTACCCAAGAGGATGCCATCATCATTTAATCATACAGTAAAGCTGCATGTCCTCGGGAAAAATTACGGCTGTAGTTTCCCCTTGCTTTCAGCCGTTCGCAGTACCAGCACAGCAACGCCGTTTTGGTTAATGTTGCAAGGCCAGATCAGTCAATCATCCAGACTGTTGCCCCTGCAACTACTGAAAAGGCTGCTGCCCCTCTTCAGGAACCACACGTTTGTCTGGCCTCTCAACAGATACCCCTCCGTTGTGGTTGCACCTACGGTACGGCCATCTGTATCGCTGAGACACGCAAGCCTCCCCACCAACGGCAAGGTCCATGGTTCATGGGGGGGCCATTGCTCTTATAGAAATGAAATTCCTCCACGAAAGAAGTGGTTTGCAAAATACTTATTCGCCCGATTCTTGAATACCGTTCATCGATCTGGGACCCTTACCAAGTACTATTAACAGAAGAGACAGAGGAGGTCCCACGAGCAGCGACACCTTTATTCACGAAATCATTCAGAAATCGCGAGAGGTTTACGGAGAGGCTCAATGAACGCAAATGGCAATGACGAGAGAGCTTGGGTTGTGATCACGGAGAAGGCTACTGTTGAATTCCGTGAACATATGTTCGGAGATGAGTAAGGCAACACATTACGTCCTCTCAAATACTTCTCGAGAAATGACAACGACGTAAAACTCAGAGAAATTAGAGTTCATACCTAAGTTTATCAACAGTCCTTCTTCCCACGCATCATTCGTGAATGGAACATAGAAGGGGAGAAATTATAGTATTGCCAGAGGTACCCTCCGACGCACACCGTAAGGTGGCTATCAGAGTATAGACGTAGATGTAGAATCTAGATGTAAAACCCAGTACTCATTTTGACCAGAGAGCTGGCAGTTGTGGCCGAGCGGTTCTAGGCGCATCAGTCCGGCACCGCGCTGCTGCTACGGTCGCAGGTTCGGAACCTGCCTCGAGCATGGATGCGGGTGATAGTTAAGTTTAAGTAGTAAGTTTAGGGGACTGACCGAGCGAGGTGGCGTAGTGGTTAGCACATTGGACTCGCATTCGGGAGGACGACGGTTCAATCCCGCGTCCGGCCGTCCTGATTTAGGTTTCCCGTGATTTCCCTAAATCGCTCCAGGCAAATGCCGGGATGGTTTCTTTGAAAGGGCACTGCCGACTTCCTTCCCCGTCTTTCCCTAATCCGATGAGACCGATGACCTCGCTGTTTGGTCTCTTCCCCCAAACAACCCAAACAATCCTCTAGGGGACTGATGACCTCAGATGTTAAGTCCCATAGTGCTTAGATCCATTTGAACCGTTTCTGACCGAAGATCATAATGTGCGACTGAGGGTCCGTTTAAACCGAAGAGTCCCATGCAGAATGTTGTAAACCGCTACCAAGTCTATGCCGTGGGTGCACGCAATTTGTTGACTGGTGCAGTTGACATACTATCATCTGCAGTGGAATCTCATTGTTTTACCGTCTGCCGACTGGCTTTCATTCTCGACTAGGGTTGCCATATCTCGCTGGGATCCCGTGTAGATTGAGGAGTAGAAATGAAGTAAAAAATTTATTTAATGTAATCACTTTTTACTTAGGACACAATTACATGGAACTTGGTACGGCAGAAGTAGCTGGTACACCACATTTTTCGGAAGATTTCACCTTTATCAGCACGTTTTTTCCCTTTTGCGTATTTTTAAAACCCCATACAAGTTAGCTTGTAGTTAAACTGGCGCTGTAAGACTGATTCCACAACCCCTGGCAGTAGACGATTTCTGTACAAGTCCACTAGGCCGACATCAGCGGAAACATTCTTCCCACAGTGGCGTTGTGTGCGGGAATAGAAAGGAAGTACTCACATAATTTTAGCAGTTGGCATTTGCGTTCAGGATTTTCGGTTAAGAAAGTAAATCCACCTCCTAACTGAGGCTGCATTTACATATTGCGCCAACAAATCGCGTTACCTCAATACTTGAGCCAAACTTGTAACAGTGTTTTGCGAAATCGGGACGAAATTGGGTCTTGCCGGGATATCGGGACAGGAACGTCCATGACGGCGAAGGTCCCTATATATCGGGACTGATGGAAACTCTGTTCTCAAGAGAGTTTCTCTGAACTCATTAAACCACCGACAAACGGGTCCTTTGGAAGGCAAAGCGTTCTCATAAATCTCTTGCAGTTGATACGAACAATCGGTCATATTCAGTCCTACTTTGAAATCATAAAAGATCGACACACAAAAATTCGCCCTTTTCAGCTCCATTGCCGCCTCAGCATGAAGCACGTCGTAAATGAAACGAAGGATCTAAGCAGCCAAAGCAGTGGACGGGGAAACGCGAAACATGCTACCAATGGATAACGTGGCGACAACCTTTCTGGAAAATTAAACAATCTGCTCTAATCTAAGAAGTTCAAATCTCTCAGAGCAACTGTCGTATGCAAACATTAGCAGTATCGCCATAGTAGCGGTTAAAAGTGGCGGCAGTTGATCTTTCTCCTGTTACGTGCGAGGTAACGAGAGTGATAAGAGTTTTGAGAGCACACGAAGCGACGGCGATTGAAATTCAGCCTCAGCCCTGTCTGGTATATGGACTATCAGATACTGCGTTGTTGGTTTACGCAGTTTTTCAAAGGTGTCTGGCGATGAGAACAGTGGGCAAATGTGCATCTGCAATATCGGCTACGTCAGCTGTATGCTAAGGTTAAGGAGAGACTGAATGCTGTCTTTGGTTTAGGTTGTGAAGCACTATAAAATGAAAAGTTCGTGTGCTCTCTCTCAGAACGGTTAAACATTAAAAACAGTTTGTGTGTAGCAAGAAACAAACTAAATTCACCAAAATAGGCCTATTGAACGATAATTCCACTGTCATTGTGCGTCACATGAATCATCCGAATGAGTAGCTTCTCTCACGGTTGATTCATCATACGCATTACAATAACGTAATTGGTAATGTATGCTAATATTTCAGAGGAATATCACCAAATAGCTCTCAGGAGAGATGTCCATTGTTAATTAATATGAATGAAAATCCGGATAGCTGGCAATAGCTCATCAGTACACATTTAAATTGTTACTACAGAAACTGCAATAGGGGACCATAAACGGTGTGGCTGTACAAAAATTTTGAGATAACAGTGAATAAAATTTACGTTTTCAGGGTCAGTGCGTGGGTTTACCTACGCTTGGGCTCGATAAATTGAAATCTGAGCCGCTGTTCGGTACATTTCATCGACTAATGTGATGAATTTGATGGCTACAATCGATTCGAAGTCTCTGGTTCCGAAGTTCACTTGCGCTGCCAGATTTTGTAATAATTTGCGATGTAAATACTGATAAAGGAAAACATTTCTTCATAGCTCAGCTTTTATTTTGTAAACAGCAAGTAAAACACGCTCATGATTGACATTAAACATGTTTATGCACTTTGGCCAACATGCATTTCGCTGTCATTCACAAAAATTAAAAATATTGCAGGTCCACGTGACCGATCACAACATCAGCTCGCTTCATGTGACGACTGGTGTCTATCCGATGTGTTTCGAAGAGGTGCCTCCTCTCATCGGATATTATGTCACAATATGCCGTACAAAAATGTATTTAATAAAAGAATTAAGCTGACATTTTAAAAGTGTTTTCTGTGGCATGTTCAATTTATTTGAATGTACAGAATTTGAGCAAAAATATGGAAACACCGAGAGAAATACACGCTTCAAAATGAGTGGATATGGTACCCAAGGCTGCAGGTCACGCCGTTGCATCTGACAGCGAATGGCATACGTTCCAATGTCAGTCGTGGTCAGAGCAGAGTTATGTGTAGTTGTGGGTACATTATAGGATTGCCGTATCTAGCTGGAACCTCGTCGGGATACTATGAAAACGGGGTGTAGAAATAACACTTTATAGTTACCGAAGTACATATCGCTATACACTTCAAGCCCCATATACTCGCAGTAAACCCTTCAAACGTTACTAACTTGCGGTCGTTAGTCGTATTACGTTTAGAAAGAACGTCTTATTAGATTGCTATTTAAATGGAAACTGCCCAGTTCTTCCGCGTGGCGTTGCGGAAATACGCTGAAGAGCTCAAGCGCTCATCAAAAATGGTTCAAATGGCTCTGAGCACCATGCGACTTAACTTCTGAGGTCATCAGTCGCCTAGAACTTAGAACTAATTAAACCTAACTAATCTAAGGACATCACACACACCCATGCCCGAGGCAGGATTCGAATCTGCGACCGTAGCGGTAGCCCGGTTCCAGGCTGTAGCGCCTAGAACCGCACGGTCACTCCGGCCTGCCAAAAGGGGCTAATCACGCAGATATATTAATAACTTACAATGAAATGAACACCCTTAGCTGCTTACAGGCGTTGACTTACGTCAACGGGGAGAGATGAAAATGTGTGCCTCGACCGGGATCTCCTGCTTACATGGCAGACGCTCTATCCATCTGAGCCACCGAGGACACAGAAGATAGCGCGACTGCGGGGATTTATCCCTGGCACGCCTCCCGCGAAACCCACATTCTCAACGTATTGTCCCGCACTACATTCGTAGTGCCCCCGGGTTCGAGTCCCGGCCGGGGCACACATTTTCATCTGTCCCCGTTGACGTATGTCAACGCCTGTAAGCAGCTAAGGGTGTTCATTTCATTGTAATTTCATTCTAACGATCTGCATGGTTACCGATGGTACCTGTTCTTTCGGACATGTCCGAAAGAACAGATACCATCTTAGTATATATACTATTAATAACTGTTTTCTTTCTGTGAAATTATTAAAATTAAATACAATGAAGATTAAAAAAACGTGTTGCTACCACAATCTACTGTAATACTGAGATCCACCCTAGATCACACCTAACGGAAAAGAATCAACCGATTTGCTCAGTTTGTCTGGGCAGGAGAAAGCGTGTAGTGTTTAAATTTTTACCATTTACTGTGCATAGCTCTATAGTTCTTCCAACAGCTATACAAATGGTCGCTAGGCCCAGAGTTATCCAAAACAGATGACCTCTTCTCTCTGTAATCGATAGGACTCGTGATATGACACCCTGAAAAATCACATTTTCGCATGTGGCTTTTTCGTGGAACATATTGGTTTCGTGCACTGTTGTGCACAGAGTGATTGCATTTGTGAAAATAATAAATTATATTTATTTAATATTTCATCCCAATTAGGAGTTTTTTGTGTTTCTCCAATACTCCTCGACCTACGTTAAGTTTAAATCATCAGGCCCTCTTTAAAATAACGATAAAATTGGGCTGCCATATTTTGAGATGGAGCCCAATCATACATCTTGCCCTGACCCCAGTCCTGGCTTTCTGCAGCCCTGCCGTTTAGCCCTGACGTTTGGCCCTGCACGGAACCGCGTATTCGCGAAGTGTGGTGAACAAGCCGACTAGTGTGATGTCACAAGATCTTTGCGCGGGGGGCGGGGGGGGGGGGGGGGGCGTATTTCTCGTGGGCTCTGCCTCAGGTTCCGTGACGTCACGTAGTCTTTCAACATGTTTAGCAGCAGCGACCACGACAGCCATGAAGTGTTACTCGTGGGTACTTTGTCTGCGACAGTTGCAGAAAATCTAGAAGCACTGCTTGAAAGCTTACAGAGTTTTATTCATTTTCACTTTGCTTACAGTTAGAAAAGCATTTCATACCTCTTGACCATACTAGTCACATAAATGAAAACAGTGTGGGCATTAATGACCCATCCGTGTGCTCTAAGAACAAATTCGTAATCATCATTCCAGTAATTAAGTGAAGCGGTTCAGTGGTGAAGGTACTGGACTTGTTCTCTTGGGGAATGGACTTCAAATTCCCATCAGGCCATTTGTTGGTTTATATCCTTTTTACCTTACTTTCCCATGTTTTCAATTGGCTCTTATTCTGTTTCACAAAACGAAGGGTCTACAATCAACCACACGTTTCCGTTGGAGTATTGCACTTCGGCTATCAGATGCCCCCATTTACACATCTGTGCTGATAATGAACGGCAGATGTTCGTTCTAAGTCGTATATGGGATAGCAAGAAGACTGTCGTATTAGACAGCTTGGCACATGTTGACATCACAAGGGGACACTCCGATATCTCCTCTCCAATAAACTAAAAGTACTTGTTTGATAAGTCTGGTAAAACTGCAAGAAAAATGTTTGCTTCGTAAACAACTCACCTTACTTCTCGACAGTCTCATTTGAGGGATGTACTCGTACACTTTCTACAGCTATCTGTCAACTTTTTCACACCATCGGAAGCATAGATTTTGTCAAACTCTGCAAAATGCTCGTTGACTGCAACTATCACTTCCTCATTTGATAATAGCGTCCAGTTATGGTTCTGCCTTTTCCGGAGTAATCTATGAGATTTATTCCTTGGGAAACCACAAAAACTGACCATCACCTTACCAGCTTACAAAATGGTCTTTGCTTTTTTCGGTGCAATTCCTCAAGCCTTTGGCTTTTGCTTTGACTGCGATTTCGAGTCTCGTGTGGAAAGATGGATCCAAGCTTCATCAATAGTCACAGATCGGAGCAAAAAGTCTTGCGGATTGGAATTAAAGATCGCCAGACAGAAGTTGTGCCGGATGCACTTTAGGTCGACTGTGAGCAAACAAGGCGCCCACTTCGCATACAGCTTCTTCATAGTCAGTTCTCAAACAAAATATTACGTACTCGATCAGTTGAGATGCCTACAATCTCGGCAATATCATGACGTTAACATGTCATGGATTTTGTCAATGGTTTCCTTCGTGGTGACCTCAGTTGGATAGCAGGAGCGCGTTTCGTCTTCAGTGCTCTTCCAACCACGTTTAATCTCATTATTACAAAAGTAAATGGTATTCAGTGATGGTGAAGAGTCTTCGTGGACTTCATCCAATTCAATTTTGATTTATGTAGCAGTACAACCCCGCAAATAAAAATTAATAACGGCACGAAACTCGGTTTTCTCCATCTACAGTCGTATTTACTGACCGATTCAGACAGCTGCCGACGATGAACTGTACGCTGAACATTGTTGAAATTCTTTATACGATCCTTGGAATACTCAAGCTTATCAACCGCGAAGACACAACAGAGATATTCTATTCTTTCATAGAAATTTACCAGACTTATCAGTTCGCCTTCATAATACTGAATCCTGCAGTTCTTTTGGAACAATTGCGCTACAGTGCTGAGCCAAAATATTACGACCATCTGGTTAATAACGTGTTGGTCAATATTTGGAAGACAGTACAGCAGCAGCTGTTGGCACACTGGGCTCGCATTCGAGAGGATGACGATTCAAACCCGCGTCCAGTCATGCTGATTTAGGTATTCCTTGATTTCTCTAAATCGCTTCAGGAAAATGAGGGGACTGACCCCACCCTTCCCTAATCCGATGGGACTGATAACCTCGCTGTTTGGTCCCATCCCTCCAAATCAACCAACCAACCGACCAGTACAGGAACGATTCTGCATGGCATGGATTCTACCAATCCTTGGTACCATTTCGGAGGTATCTGGAACCAGATGTCTACGCTCAGGTCAATCAATTTTCGTAAATTACAGGCCGGGGGGGGGGGGAGGGGTTCACCTCAGTAGCGCTCCATATATGTTCCATCGGGTTCAGGTGAGCCGAATTTGGTGGCCAAGACGATTCTGGTCCTCCGACACGGAGAGTCATCCTACTGGAAGAGTCATCGTGGAAGATATCGAGCACGAAAGGGTATTGCTAGTTCGCAATGATGTTCAGGAAGTCAACAGCCGTTGAAGTACCTTCGGTTACTTCTACAAGTTCCTGGAAGCCGGAGTGAATGTTCCCCATAATATAACACTCTCCCCCATTGGCCTGCGGCCGTGGTATGGTGAATGTTTCGAGGAGCCGTTTGCTAGGATTACGGTGTATCAGAGACGCTTATTAAATTGGTGTAATATTCATATGACCAGGCAACACATTTACGTTGGTCCACCGTCCAATACTGAAGATCCCTTGCCAAATATAGTCCAATTAGACAATGTCTTTGGGTAAGCCTGCCCACTTAGAGGTCATCTGCTGCAGAACTCCAAGTTCAACAACGTGCGTTGAATGGTGTGCTCCGAAATACTTGTGGCTGCATCAGCAGTGTACTCTTGTCATCAGGTTTGCCACAGACAGCCACCTGTCCTTCTTTGCAGAGTGGTAAAGCCTCAGACCTCCTCGTTCTTTGACAAGGCATAGACTTCGACACCTTGTCCCATATCTGTGGTTTCACGATCCCTCAAACACTTTACATAGATTCTCACGACAGTAGCCCGCCAACAGCTGACCATTCGTCTCTGGTCCGTTTACATTCTTTACATACCGCGCCATGTGGATGTAGCGACAACGGGCGACGTTCAGTCACACGGTGGACAGGTTGTTTTGGCGGCTCTGAGCACTATGGGACTTAACATCTGTGGTCATCAGTCCCCTAGAACTTAGTACTACTTAAACCTAACCAGTCATCACGAGGCAGAGAAAACAGGTTGTTTTGGTTTATTGCTGCAAGCACACTATAAGGCACTGGCCTAGTGCACTTTAGGAAGCACTAAAAATGTACATTACCAACAACATAACTTCCTTCTCTTCATTACGAGAGTTTTGTCACTAAGGGTGCCTACATTGAAATGACCAAAGTCATTAGGTACCTCCTAATATCGTGTCGGACGCATCTTTACCCAACCTAGTACAGCAGCCAAATGTGGCATGGACTCGACAAGTCGTTGCAAGTCCCTTGCAGAAATATTGATTCATGCTGCCTCTGTAGCTTGCGGAACTGTTGCCGGTGCAGGATTTCTTGCACAAACCTACCTCTGGATTGTGTCCCATAAATGTTCAATGAGGTTCATGTTGGGCGATCTGGGTGACCAAACTATTCGCTCGAATTGTCCAGAATCTTCATTTTAACGAATCGTGAACAATTGCGGCCTGGTGACATGACACCATTGTTTAGGAACATGAAGTACATGAATGATTGCAAATGGTTTCCAAGTAGCCGAAAATAACCATCTACGGTCAGTGATCGGTTCTATTGGACCAGAGGGCCCAGTCCATTCCATGTAAATAGAGCCCACACAATTATGCAGCCACCACCAGCTTGACAGTTCCTTTTGACTACTTGCGTCCATGGCCTGACGGTCTACGCCATACTCGAACCCTACCATGATCTCTTAACAACCGAAATTCGTATTCATCTAACGAGGCCACGGTGTTCCAGTCGTCTAGGATGCAACTGATATGGTCAAGAGCCCAGGAGAGGCGCTGCAGGCGATGTTGCGCTATTAGCAAACGCACTCGCATAGGTTGTCTGTTGCCACAGACCATTAATGCAAAATTTCGCAGCACTGTCCCAGAGGATACGTTCGTCGTACGTTGATTTCTGCGATTATTTCACGCAGGGTTGCTTGTCTGTTAGCGCTGGCAACTGTACGCACACGACGCTGCTCTCGGGCGTTAAGTGAAAGCTGTCGGGCACTGCGCCGTCCTTGGTGAGAGGTAATGCCTGAAATTTGGTATCCTCTGCACACTCTTGACACTGTTGATTGAATTCCCTAGCGATTTCCGAAACGGAATGTCCCAAGCGTCTAGCTGTAACCACTATTCCACTCCCAAAATCTGTTATTTCCCATTGTATGACCATAATCATATCAGAAACCTTTTTACATGAATCACTCGAGTACAAATGACAACTCCGCTAAAACAGTGCCCTTTTTATACCTTGTGTACGTCATACTACCACCACCTGCGTATGTGCATGTTGCAATCCCGTGATTTTAGTGACGTCAGTGTATACCACGACGAAGAGACAGTCGTTAGAAGGTGGTACCAGCCGGTTATCTCGGTAGCCTTCTTAGAAAATGCTCGTTGAATCATACGCGTAACTGATATATCGCAACAGAAGATATCTTTGATATTATATCTCCCATCTCACGCAATGCTTGCGTTCTTAGGAGTTGGCTCCCTCCGATATCAGAGTTGACAATCTTGCCGAAGGACAATGAAACGCATTCTGTTCTGGAATGCGAAGATTTAATGGAATCAACTACCTAAACTTATTTCTACATTTACATCTGCGTTTGAACTTTACAGTTCCTAGTGAATGGCGCTTAGCGTTAGTTACTCTCCGACCTCTTGCACTAACGTATGGGGCAAGATAAAAATATTTTTCTCTTTACGCCTAAATTTCCTTATTCTCCCTACGTGAGGTACAGGACGTTTAAAAAAAGTGTTGTGTGTTCTTATGTCACGTATTCCTACAAGAGTTAGTATCGATCAAAACGAGAAGGAAAGTTCCTAGAATGATATATCTAGAAACCAATACCTGTTGAAATACGGGCCAATCTGTTCTCTTATTCCCATCCGTCTTTTACGTATAAGCAGATACTATAGACTGTGTTGCCACGTATCTTCCTTCGCCCTTCTTCCCAGTGAATCACTCATTCTTTCAAATACTCCTGGTCCCATTTGGATTGCGTCCCATGTATCGGTCACACGCTCCTGCACATTGTCGATAGGTTGGATGCATATCCATGCCATTTAAATGTCTCCCTAGCCAGAAATCCAACAAACTGTGGCCTTATGAACGGGCAGACCATGCTACCAGAACTGCACAGCCAAGATATCGCCCACGAAACGTTGCTGCGAGGGCCTGTCGCACAGAAAATTGGGTGGTGTACCGTTCCTCATAAACGACAATCGTTGTGATTCTGCAGCGGTAAGGTTCTCCAATAACGCTGGTAACTGATAGCGCAGAAATCGTTGGTAGCACCTGCTAGTCTGTTTGGTAAAGTACGCGGCCCTATGAGTCTGTCATCGACATTTCCTGCCCAGTCATTCATACTTCAGCGATCCTGATGACTCACCTCCATGATTGTTCGAGGCTTTGCACGTGTCCACACTTGCGCATTGTTGTAATCTACTCTACCGTCTCTTGTGAATCCCGCCTACACCACCGAATACTTCACGTTGCTCATCACAAGAAAAACGATCCAAATCACAACATGCGTTGGTTTCTGGACATATGATTATAGTAACGTTTCTTCTAGTTTTGGCGAATACTGCCTCCTGCAGGAATATATGACACTTCGTTTTACATCATGTATATAGTGGACCTTGTTAGCTTACCCCTAATACCACCTCTGTAAATTTACATCTAGATCTACATAGATACGTCGCCACTCACCGTATGGTGCGTGGCGGAGGGTACCTTGCTCCACTGTTTGTCATTTCCTTTCCTGCTCCACTCACAAACAGAGCGAGAATGGGAAAACGACTGTCTATATGCCTCCGTATGAGCCTTAATTTCTCGTACCTTATCTTCGTGATCCTAACGCGCAATGTATGTTGCTCGAACCTACCGGTAACAAATCTAGCAGCCCGCCTTTGAATTGCTGCGATGTCTTCCTTCAATCCGACCTGGAACGGATCCCAAACACACGAGCAGTACTCAAGAATAGGTCGCACTAGCGTCCTACCTGCTGTCTCCTTTACAGGTGAACCACTCTTTCCTAAAAGTCTCCCAATAAATTGAAGTCGACCATTCTCCTTCCCTACCACAGTTCCCACATACTCGTTCCACCTTACGTCGCTTTTACAACGTTACGTCCAGATATTTAGACGACTTAACGGTGTTAGGTAGGACACTAGTAATACTGTATCCGAACATTACAGATTTGATCTTCCTACTCATCCGCAATGACTTACATTTTTCCACCTTTAGGATTAGCTGCTATTCGTCACACCAAATGGAAATTTTGTCTAAGTCGTCTTGTACCTTTTTACAGTCACTTCGACACCATACCGCACACCACAGTATCACCAGCAAACAATCGCAGTTGCTGATGTCCACCTTGCATCGCGACAGATGGCAATCTTACTCCTGTCAGGGGTTCTTTAAATTCCCAACACTGGGTGAACAATCCAGAATAGCTCGCATGCGCTTTTCTTATCATATGTGCCGCGCTTTTAGAGGATTCATTCAACAAACCAACACCTTTCATCCGCTTTCGCTGGTGTTGTTTTCAAGCACCCCATACCATCACGCCGGGTGACACGCCAGTATGGCGATGACGAATACACGCTACCAGTGTCGCCAAACACGGATGCGACCATCATGATGCTGTAAACATAACCTGGATTCATCTAAAAAATGAAGTTTTGCCATTCATGCACCCAGGTTCGTCGTTGAGTACACCATAGCAGGCGCTCCTGTCTGTGATGCAGCGTCAAGGGTAACCGCAGCCATGGTCTCCGAGCTGATAGTCCATGCTGCTGCAAACGTCGTCGAACTGTTCGTGAAGATGGTCGTTGTCTTGCAAACGTCCCCATCTGTTGACTCAGGGATCGAGAAGTGGCTGCACGATTCGTTACAGCCACGCGTACAAGATGCGTCATCTCGAGTGCTAGTGATACGAGGCCGTTGGGATCCAGCACGGCGTTCCGTATTACTTCCTGAACCCACCGATTCCATATTCTGCTAACAGTCATTGGATCTCGACCAACGCGAGCAGCAATGTCGCGTTAGGATAAACCGCAATCGCAATAGGCTACTATCCAACCTTTATCAAGTCCGGAAACGTGATGGTACGCATTTCTCCTCCTTACTCGAGGCATCACAACAACGTTTCACCAGGCAACGCCAGTCAACTGCTGTTTGTGTATGAGAAATTGGTTGGAAACTTTCCTCATGTCAGCACGTTGTAGGTGTCGCCACCGGCGCCAACCTTGTGTGAATGCTCTGAAAAGCTAATCATTTGCATATCACAGCATCCTCTTCCCGTCGGTTAAATTTCGCGTCTGTAGCACGTCATATTCGTAGTGTAGCAATTTTAATGGCCAGTAGTGTAGCTTCTCAGCTGGGATTGATACATCCTTAATATTGTTCGGAGATCCATAATCATTCCCGACATTGAACGTATTTTATAAGCACATTCGCCCCTCTATCTGTTGTTGCATTCCCTGTTCAGTTTTTATTTGGGACATGGCATATTGTTAATATGCCACTGCTTGTCTTCGTGTTACCAAACTCTAACTCGGCCAGAAAAAGGCACCGGATCTCTCCCCAGTTGTGGATGTTTGCTGTGTTACAGGCAGGGTCGTCCAGCCAGCTCGGGTATTGACGGTCTAACTCGCCAATTGGGCAGCTTCAGGTGGACATACAAACCGAATAACTGCTTGCATAAGGGCCAGATGTGGACCAACGTCTTATTGACTAGCTCAGTTTGTGAATCCAATTTTTTTCAGAAATCCTAACCATTTGTTTGTCTGTGCATGTACATCATATCTAGCGATTGATGTCATGTTCGGATAATTCCTTCGTGGCGGGCTTCTTTTCTCCTAGAGTCCATTTCCAGGTGTTTTAGCTAGGTGATAAATTCTGTAAGTTTATCACCAAACTTATAATCTGATGCTGCCCCTTCGGTACACAAAGGAGAAATACTGTTCGAACTGCGTTTCCTTGCAATCATCAGAAATAACAGTCTCAATGGAGAAATTATTCGCACAGTCGTCGCTCTGGAGAGCAGCAGGTTGTGCAAATCTGCTATCATGCTATCATGTGACCCTTCACCAGTGACGTAATAAGTCATCGCCGTGAAGTATTCTGTGTGTGCAATTCGCTTGTATGGAATCAGCGTAGAACAATGGATCGGCGTGGAGACGTGACAACATGTTGTGTTTGGACGTGTCCACAACCACACTTTGACTGAAGTTGCCCAAGTTGATGGTGCGACTGTGCACTGTGCCTACAAGGAATGTCGTACTCCTCGTAGCCATCTTACACATCGTAAAAACAGTGTTGGTAAATAAACTCATGTTCAAAAGAGAAACAGAACGCCTTGAACGACTGGAGATAGGAGTTCATATTCAAAGAGGATGTGCATTAGTATGTTCCGCAGAAATTATTAGCATTTCAGTCACCTCGTTTCAGAACGTGTCCTGTTACCTTGTAGGCATAGGGTCCGCCATGGAGCCCTGATAATTTGTTCCATGCGCGATGACATCGACGCGTATAATTTGCGAATGGTGTCTTGTGGTATAGCCCCCAATGCTGCATTCACTTGGTTTCAAAGTTCGTCTGTGATGGTCGGCATTGGGTCACACTGCTGCCGTCGTTTCACCATATCCCACGCATTTTCGATTGGCGACAAGTCTGGTGATCTGGCGAAGCAGGGTGAAAGGCTGACTCCTGTTACACCAAGAAGGCACGCGTTCGTGAAGCAACATGAGGTCGTTCATTGTCTTACTGAAAGTAAGTAAAGTAAAATAGTTTATCATACCAGTATACATATCAGGGTTGTCATTCCTTCCGGATTTATTTTTATACAGATGTTCACCTGAAGACGTGGCTTTTAGCGCCACGAAACCGGTAGTGATCCAGTGATAAGGGATTAAATACAGCTGAAGCGGTTTATTAATACCCAAGATGATTACTCATAGCCGACAATGTCAATGCAATTCGCCCACAGCCGTGGAGTTTAAGATGTTATTTTATTTTATTTTGAAGGCTACCAATTTCAGCATTTCACTATGGTATTTTCAGGCCCCAGATGCATCTCTCCAAACAAGCGAAAACGTCATATAGAGCCTTAAATCTCAATCCTTAAGTTACACAGCTGCTGGTGAGTTTAATTGTCATTCACAATTACTTAAACCAGCCGATGTTCCCTGACCATGATGGACCAACAGAGACTCATAGCTATGGTTGCCCTACCTACAAGATTGTCTGGTACAGAATGGTCCTTGATGGCCTGAATATTGCCACTGGCATATTGTTGCCGTCTGAGCTGGTCTCACACATGTTCTATCGAGAATAGATCATGGGATCTTAATGGTCTTGCCAGTACCTCAACATCACGCACACTGTTGGCAGAGAGACGCATGCAATGTGTGGACGAGCGTTATCCTGTTGAAAGAATGCACCATGATGCTGAGGATGCAGGATGGCCGTGGCGTACTGTTACCCAGTCAGAGTTCCCTCAATCGCTACCATCTGTGACCTGAAGTCATGCCCGACGGCTCCCCATACCGTGACACCAGGAATAATACAACTGAGTCTCTCCAAAATATTGGAAGTGTGGAACTGCTCCTCAGGCCGCTGCCATGCTTGCTGACGATCGTCATCTGCTGAAGAGCAGAACCGCGATTTCTCGAGGAACACAATGGGACACCATTCAACAACAGTCCAGCCTCTCCGGTCACAGCACCACTCTACATGTAAACTTTTGTGTAGTGGTGTCAATGGCAACCTATTAGTGGGACTGCAATCCCTAATCCGGCTTTTGCTACTCTCCGACCAATGATGTGGGACATCATCTTGGGTGGTGGGCATAGAAGTGAAGGGGTTACGAAAAATACTAGAAATTTGTGGGAAGTTCCTATGGGACATCGCTGCTGAGGCTTTCTTTCCCTAGGCTTACACAGTTCTTAATGTACACTACTGTCCATTAAAATTGCTACACCACGAAGATGACGTGCTACAGACGCGAAATTTAGCCGACAGGAAGAAGATGCTGTGATATGAAAATTATTAACTTTCCAGAGCATTCACACAAGGTTGCCGCCGGTGGTGACACCTACAACGTGCTGACATGAGGAAAGTTTCCAACCGATTTCCCATACACAAACAGCAGTTGATAAAGGTCGCATTGTAGCCTATCACGATTGCGGTTTATCGTATCGCGACATTGCTGCTCGCGTTGGTCGAGATCCAATGACTGTTAGCACAATATGGAATCATTGGGTTCAAAGGGTAATACGGAACGCCGTGCTGGATCCCAACGGCCTCGTATCACTAGCACTCGAGATGACAGGCATCTTATTCGCATGGCTGTAACGAATCGTGCAGCCACGTGTCGATCCCTGAGTCAACAGATGGCGACGTTTGCAAGACTACAACCATCTGCACGAACAGTTCGACGACGTTTGCAGCAGCACGGACTATCAGCTCAGACACCGTGGCTGCGGTTACCCTTGACGCTGCATCGCAGACAGGAGCGCCTGCGATGGTGTACTCGACGACGAACCTGGGTGCACGAATGACAAAACGTCATTTTTTCGGATAAATCAGGTTCTGTTTACAGCATCATGATGGTCGCATCCGTGTTTGGCGACATCGCGGTGAACGCACACTGGAAGCGTGTATTCGTCATCGCCATACTGGCGTATCACCCGGCGTTATGGTATGGGGTGCCATTGGTTACACGTCTCGGTCACCTCTTGTTCGCACTGACGGCACTTTGAACAGTGGACGTTACATTTCAGATGTGTTACGACCCGTGGCTCTACCCCTCATTCGATCCCTGCGAAACCTTACATTTCAGCAGGATAATGCACGGTCGCATGTTGCAGGTCCTGTACGGGCCTTTCTGGATACAGAAAATGTTCGACTGCTGCCCTGGCCAGCACATTCTCCAGATCTCTCACCAATTGGAAACGTCTGGTCAATGGTGGCAGAGCAACGGGTTCGTCACAATACGCGAGTCACTACTCTTGATGAACTGTGATATCTTGTTAAAGCTGCATGGGCAGCTGTACCTGTACTCGCCATCCAAGCTCTGTTTGACTAAATGCCCAGGCGCATCAAGGCCGTTATTATTGCCAGAACTGGTTGTTCTGGGTACTGATCTCTCAGGATCTATGCACCCAAATTGCGTGCAAATGTAATCACATCTCACTTCTAGTATAATATATTTGTCCAATGAATACCCGTTTATCATCTGCATTTCTTCGTGGTGTCTTGAGGCACCGAGCTAGGTGGTGCAGTTGTTAGCTCACTCGACTCGCTATTCGGGAGGACGACGGTTCAACCGCGCGTCCACTCATCCTGATGTACTGTAGGTTATCCTTGATTTCCCTAAACCGCTTCAGGCAAATGCCGGGTGGTTCCTTTGGGGCACGACCGACTTCCTTCCCTAATCTGGTGGGACCGGTGCCGTCGCTGTTTGGTCCCTTCCTCCAAATCAACCAACCAAAGTCTTGAGGCAGCGTAAGTGATGGCACGCGTGTATCCCCCTACTTTTTTCATCTAGTATTTGAGAAGTAGAGCACTTAGCGACTTCCAACAGACTTCACGCGTGATTTCAAACTTTTACGACACTTTTGTTCACTGACTCCCCGTCCACCGCGCGCGCAAAATGGCGAAAGGAAAAGTTTGTCCCTTATTACATTTTAGCCGTTAATGCAGTAAGACTTCGGCATCAGACGTGAAATTTTAATTTATTGCTTGTTTACTACCCACTCTACTCGAAACACAGTTTGTAAACAGTATTCACATCACCGAATGTACCTGCAGAATTACGTCAACGCACGACATATAGCGTAGGAGATACCGCGTCATAAACATTGAGACGCGTGGAAAACTGCCTTTTCCTTTAAAATGGAGCTCATATTACCCACATTATATTTATCCAGTGTTTCACAATGAGAACACTTAGCGACTTTCAAAAAACTTTAAGAAGACTTTCAAACTTTTTCCAAACTCTTTTTCGCATATATGCTTAAACTAAAATATGTATGATATTAACTCATTTGTGTAGTAAACCGACGTCTGAAGCTGTTGTATACATGGGAGTTCGATTCTTTAAAGAATCAGCTATTTGCTGTATGATTACTATTGCATCTCTGATTTCAAGTTAAATTCACTCTCTGGTATTAACTGTCGGCCACCAGCTTGCCTTCTCAAGCCAAACATCAGCCATACAGGATGCGAGCTTTCATAGGATACACGTACCAATGCTTACGTACTTGGCTCTATTGTTGACAAAGTAACGAGTTACAGGTAATTCTCAGCTTAATGAGGTGTAATATAACGAACATTAGGCGAAAATATCTGGTGTATTTGATTGCATCGTCGCCGGTTAATCATTGATATTAGTTAACAGAAGAAAGAAACAATTTTCGAAGAAGACCAGCGCGTTTCGTGGTAGGTTAGTTTACTCAGTGCCAGAGAGGCACAATAATGACCAACGCTCTTCGATAAGATTCGCTACAGGAGATCCGTTGTGCATTATGTGAAGTCTTTCCCGTAATTTTTCGAAAGTATGCGGATCAAAGTGTGTGTCCACAAACGTTTTACGTCCGCTCACTTGAACCTCGCGTATAATAATTATGCCAATAAATTTAGATAAATTTACTTATGTGGAGCAGTCTTTCGCCAAATCACACACTGATACTGGCACTCTACATGCCATAGGCCAAATATCGTATAGTGGCCTGCAAATTCAGCCGGAGACACAGACTCCACCAGTTCATTAACTTCTGCTTTATAATATAGAAGCGCATAGGACAGAAAGTTAGTCTCTCTGCAAAAATATCCCGCTAAATCCGTGTAACACCGCCTGTAGCTCGATAAAGTCCTGAATTCGGTAGGAAAAATATTCCACAAGTTTTTTTTTAGGTATACCATAACCAGCTGAAGCTACCACAATCTTGAGCTAGACAATGAAGCTGCTTACTGATGCAGGGATGACAATGTAGACGTAGAACACTGACGATGAAAAAAGGTGCATGTGTGTGCGTGTGTGTCGTATTTTATATTAGCGGGAGGGGGGGGGGGGGGTGAACGGGGTGGCCTCAGTAAATAAAAACGCAGTTATGGAAATACAGTTTGCAACATCCAACTGCAGTACACCGCACCCAAATTACAGAGGCAGGCAGCGTAGTGAATCACGTTCGAAACGAAAAGAGTTCAAACCCCTGTCCAGGCATCATAATTTTTCTCAAATCGCTTCTTTGAATCAGCCGTTAGTCGCCATTGAACACATAATACTTATATCTGCACTATAAAATATACCTTGTTAAGAACTCATCAGTTAGCGTGGCATACATGTGGGGCGAAATTGTCGCTTTTCCGTGTGAACGCTGCCGTATGTTTTCCTAATTGACGTGGCTGACAGTTACATCCTCAATGAAGGGTCGTACAAGACATTCAGTCTCGGTACACTAACACTTTCAGTCTAGTAATGTACACGATTTGTAAGACAATACGAATAAATATTTAAGTCTCAATTCGTATTGTAAAGTTGTGATCATAATTAATAAAGAAGCGGCAAAAACCGTCGTTCAGAGACGACAAAAGAAACTGACCCGTTACATCAAATAAAATTCGTATGTATTCTGCGCAAGTGACAATTCCTTCTCAATGACATGTCTCTGCTACACCCGCAGGTTCCCCTGCATACGTAGGCAAGTCTTCGAAAGAGACGGTGAATGGTTATGAAGCTGTTTCATCAATTTCGTCTGCTGGCGCAGCTGCGCTGCACGGGTTTCCAAAGCCCATGTAACAAAGATGATCCATAGTGCAACACTTTAAAGCTTCTTCATCTTAATCGCCATTGTTTGTTGTTTTAATTATATACATTAGCAACCTATCAGTTAGTTTGACAGTGTTCTTTCAATGTCTGACACTCAGTGGAGTGAAGTTGTGCAGTAAATTTTTCATCAGCCGTTATGGGGTGTGTGGTTCATCTTTATGTCGAAGTGCCGTACAGAAGCCCGTCGAAGTTTAGTTGGTGTGTAGCTGTGTTGCGGTGGAGGTCTTGTCATGTAAAAGCTAAACGCAGGTAGTGTGGTGAAGCCGTATCACTGAAAATGAAACATAGTAATAATACGAAGTATGAGAAACTGTCGCAGGCACGTGCCGACAAGTGCTATGAAGACTCGGTAGGAAGCCCAGAAAGTGGAAGTATAAATTTAAGTGAAGTGAGTGGTCTGGCAGAAGTAGGACTCAACGATATTGATTAGTGCATGTGAAAGTTTTTGCCACACTTATTGAAAATAATACTTCGTGCTTACATAATTTTCGTTTTATCGTTCGTTGACATCAGTATCAGCTAGGGAAGCAGCGAAAAAGTGTGTCGCAAAAGTTATTGGTCTACATGCATTTGTAGTTAATCAATAACAATGCTGATTGATGTGTTGCATATGATTGACAGTAAAAATTAGTAGAAAGAGCACGAATCTGTGTTAATATATCGAGCACATGCATGAAGTAAGTCTAGGTGGACGGCATATGTAGCATTTTTGCCGAAGAGTAGTTAGCTTTGTTTTTAACAATTTTTTTCCTAACTTTAAAAGAAGTTTTCCCTCTGAGTACATGAATTTTTCAGTGCCGCACTCCGCAGCCATAAGAAATTTAGAAGATGAAATTGCGCCTGAATCGTTTTTTTCTGGTAAATTCGTTCCGCTCCATGAATAAACGCGCTCCTCTGCTACATGTATTGTAGCTATTAGCATGAAGTGGAACGTTACACTTACTGCGTTGACAGTATCTCATTCAGCCATGCCGTATGTCGTCAACCGATTATAGAGAAGTATACAATGTCTGTCATACGTACTCCTGTGTTTACAGTTTTCCGTTCTTTTCTGCTCTTCTCGAAAAAAGAAAAGAAAACGGGCAGTAACTACAGACTTGCAACTGGTAGCTTTAGATACGTTTGGATGTATCCATGAATTTTAGTACTGCTATTCTTTCCTAGTCTTTTTCTAATACTCGCCAAACTTGTACTGTTAGTTTCGTTCAGTAACCATTTTTATGTGATAGCGTTCTATTACACCCGGATTTTGAAAATGTATCATTGTGTGGCGAATATGAAGAATCTCATCTCTCCCGTGTATCACCTTCATTCAGTTCTTACTTGATTCGGAAAATTTGCAGCTATGAGCGATTTTGGTAGTATGACTTTCCAGCATATGCAGACAGCCATTTACTTCTGAGCTGTCCACAAACGTATAAATGTTTATTTATGTTTTCATATTCCATCAATAGCGTCATCCTGGTATATTCATTATAATATAACCAATGTATATTGAACTCTTCATTATTGGGAGACAAGATTAAATGTCTGGAAACTGCCACTTAATTTTAATCCAAGTATAAACAGCTTTGAATGTATGTGTAGAATAAATATTTTCATTTAGCAGATTCTATGTTATTTGAAAATCATTTGTTGCTGTCTTTGTATGTGATATTAGGCCTGTGTGGTGTACAGTAGGACAGTTGGATGCACAATGTAATTTTTTTTATACTTTATTTTTATATAGGGGCCGAAACTCATTTGTGAATTGCAAAACATACATACCACTATGCTGTTGTGTTGTAGACCAGAAGAAATTGAAGGCAGTATCGCCTGTTTTTCATTCTGGAACTGTCAGTCTGTTTTGTGTAATTGGCATTGAGTCATACATTGTGCATTTTTGTGTTTAGAAACGTGAGTCTTATGGTGTTAGTAATCTCTTGTTTTCTTGTTCATTTGGTTGCTTCAACATGAGAAGACAGACTTTCAGGGATGATGAATTTGTTTTTAATGACAATATTAGATGACCAATTGCATCTCAAATTTAGTTATGGTGAAGATACTTACAACTTGGCTGGAAATTGAGAGTGCAACCAGTGAAAGTTACCCATGAGTCAAAACACTCATTACATAAGCTCTATAACACATAGTCTATGCATCAAAATTATCATTCTTACGCATTAACTCATCAGCATAAAAACGAAAGATGTTGTAAGGTCTGAGAAGTGTACACTCTTCAGCATTGTGGTTTTTGCTTTGAATGTCGCCTGCTCTTTATAATTTCATGTATAATGTGTTGTACTTATTCACCTAGGTTGTATTTTTTAAAGCATATATCAAGATAATGTGTGGCTCTTGTTTTGGCATTTTTTGTCAATGTTATGAACATCTCTGCATGTTTTTCTCGTTTCGTAGTTTGTCTTGCCCGCACTTTTCGCTATTTATTTCACATTGCTCACCATTAATTGATATTAAATATGTAATGTTTGAATTTTACCATTCCCAGTTTTCTTTTATGATTGGGAACTCTAGCTTGCTTGGCAATTATAATTTTAAAGGGAGGTGAACGGTTGTGCCTGAATATGAAGCTTGTGACTCATTTAATTGGTTTACTTGTTATTTCATATAATTTCTTTGCATGAATAGTTCTTAATGCTTCTGGCAACAATGATGCTATTATTACCCCACTGCTCAGGTGGATGAGCACTACATGTGGCTCATAACAAATGAGGCGAGCACTCTCGGCACTGAGGAGGTGGCAGCACGGCTGCGCACCGACCTTCGGACTGGCCTCCGATGGCGGGAGGCAGAGCTTCGGAGGCAGCTGACTGGCTATAATGAACTGACTGTTAAGGAAGAGGAGCCTACATGGAAGAAATACATTGAACAGGTATGTTGTATTGCTTACTACTTTATTTCCAGTCTTTATCTACCTGTACCTGGATAGTATTTTTATACCGTGTATCGATTTTCCTCACCAACTTTCTATTCTTGCTTTTAACTTGGTACACTCTGAGGGGAGCACTAGCACTAAATCACTAAACAGTAACAATGAAACTGAACCTGAAAAAGACTAAATACTCAATTCCAGTTCATTTAGAAAAGTTTGGAGTATTTCCATTTACCAATTATAGCATCAGTGTGGTACTGAAAGACCTAGAAAGAATAGAAATAATAGAATGAGGGAAAAGTAACCAATCATTGTACAACGGAAATGTTGTTGTACATATAGGCCTACTGTATCTTCTAGCTATGACCCAATAATTTTCTGCGAGTTGTGAGATTCGATCCCTCTCTATTAATTTCATACATATTAAAAGGAATTATTGCAAGTAACCAGTGTGACACATCTTAGAGTATGCATTATGTCACTTCAATTATTGTCCAAAAATATAATATGAATAGATAAAAAATTTACTCATCTAGCAAAGGGAGGAAAACGTACATATTAAAGATATAGAAATATACAACGTTTTGGAGGCAGTGCCTCTTTCTGGTTGAAGGGAAAGAACTGTCCAGGTTTAAGAAATGCGGAGAGTTATGGAAAAGTTGCCCAGAACCCCAGCTCAGGGAAGACTTACTGGATGAGATGAGAAGGGAAGAATGATAGTTTATCACTGCACTGGACAGTATTTGAAAAACTGTGAACATAAAGGTGAAAGGTAGGGTAATGAGTAAGACGTATTACTGAAAGAAACAGTGTGCAAGAGTTCCAAAGAGTGGAAAGCTATGTGCGTTATACAAGGTAGACAGGCGAGGGGGGTGGGGTGGAAGAAAGATACAGAAAAAGAAAGGGGAGCAAAGAAAATGAATTGTTACTGAAAAGAAATGCTGTGACCACAGAAACTAATGTAAATCTAGACCAGGTGGGTGGTGAGAAACAAGCACATGTAATAATGCCAGGTCCCACTTAACGCAGTTCTGAAATACTGGTGTTAGGAGAGAGAATAAAGATGGCACATGTCTTAAAACAGGCACCGAGGGCATGAGTGCCATGTTGTTGAATATGTTCTCGGACAGGATATTGTGTGTTACCAGTATTCACCCCTGTCTGTGTTCATTCATCCTAACTGATAAGTTGGTGATACCCATACCCATGTAGAAGGGCATACAGTGTTTACATAACATCTGGTGTATGAAGTTTCATTTCACAGAAGGCTCTTCCTTTTATGATATGTTTTGCAGTTACAAGGATGGTATAGAATGTGTTGGACAAGTCTTACAGTGGGGTCATAACAGGGATAGAAGCCATAGAGTAGGGTAACAGGTGGAGAAGGGACCACAGGGTCTGACCAAGGATAGTGTGGAGATCCGTGGGGGGGGGGGGGGGGGGGGTGATGTGGACAAACATCACAAAGACTGAACCTCATTTGAGGGCATGATTTTAAGAAGTGGTAACCTTGTTGAAGTAACTGAGTAATGCATTCAAGACCAGGATATTACTGAGTACTTGTATGTTTTTTTTTTTGGGAGGATCAGAAATACCAGGAAATTTCATTTTGAACCTGGCTGACAGTATAATTGCGTAGTGAGAATGGGGGTGTACTGCATAAAAAATAAGCATCTGAAAAAGTACATTGCCTTGAATGCCAAGACTGTGTGGGAGGGAATGTTTGACGTGAAAAGGATGACAACTGTCAAATGTAAGTACTGTTGTCTGTGGGTTTAGTGTAAATGTAAGTGCTAGCTGACCCTCAGTGGGGATGAGGTCAACATCAAGGACAGTGGCATGAGATTTGGAATAGGACCAGTGAAATTTTAACTTTGAGAATGTACTTTATTCAGAGATTTCAAAAATTTCAACGGGTCAGTCTCACGAGCCCATATGGCAAAAATGCCAACGGCGTACCCAAACCAAACCAAAGGTTTGTGGATGCCAGGAAAGCCCCCTCCAAGTGAGCTATGAAAAGAGTTGCATAGGAAGGCTCCCATGGCTGTACCTGCAATCTGTTTGCATGTATACACCTCAAAGGTAAAAGTAGTTGTTAGTATGTATGAAGTTGATGAAATTGAGCAGGTAGGACATCATAGGTTTAGAAGCAGGTGGACACTGACTAAGGTAACGTTCAGCAGCAGACCATGTACATTGGGAATGTCGGCATAGCAGGAGGTGGCATCAGTGGTGAGAATCAAGATGTATGGTGGCAGTGGGCACACACAGATTTCATATGATCTAGGCCAGTGGTTTCCAACCTGAGAGGTTTGAGGGATTTATGGGGGACGAGGGGGGAGGGGAGGTGCAGACAACGCAGAAGAAAGCAGAAATGTGCTGTCAGACAAGGCAAAACTTTTATATTCTTATTACACTTTGTGAATCTATTTTTTGTGGAGTTGGCAGAATCAGTTTTTCTTCACATGTTGCTGACCCAACAGCCTTAAATCTGTATTCTCCATTCTTAACTCAATGTTACACTTGTTGCCCTGTGTAGAAGTAAATTGTATTTTGTTGGTTCTGGATGTTGATTGAAAATCACTGCTAAAAGAAGATTGTGTAATGGAGAATATAATAAAAAAATAGAAAGAAACTTCCGCATGGGATAAATATATTAAAAACATAGATTCCAAGACTTACCAAGCGGGAAAACGCCGGTAGATAGGCACAATGAAAAAAACACACAAACACACACACAGAATTTCGAGCTTTCGCAACCGGCGGCTGCTTCGTCAGGAAAGAGGGAAGGAAAAGGAAAGATGAAAGGATGTGGGTTTTAAGGGAGAGGGTAAGGAGTCATTCCAATCCCGGGAGCGGAAAGACTTACCTTAGGGGGAAAAAAGGATAGGTATATGCTTGCACGCGCGCGCCCACACACACACACACACACACACACACACACACACACACACACACACACACAGACACAAGCAGACATATTTAAAGGCCAATGGATTTGCATATATTGGAAAAGACATATCAAACTACCACAGTGTGTTGTGTGTCATAAAGTCCTCAGTAACAACGCATTGTGGCCTGTGTCTGGAAAGTCTCATAACAGCTCACCCAGTGTTGAGGGGGGGGGGGGGGGGGGACGAAAGACGCTTTTGTTGGAAAAAGAAATTTTTGTTGTTGTGCGAAACAGGACTCTGCTGAGATCTTTCAGCAGGAAAATAAGAATGTTATTGAAGCATTATATGAAGTTTCTCTCTTATTAGCAAAGACAATTTTACTCTCATACTATTGGTGAGATGTTAATGAAATCTGTCATTCTTGAAGCAGCCAGAATCGTTTTTGGAGAAGGTAATCATCGAAAGATGGTCAAAATGTCACTTTCAAACACCAGTGTGCGTAGGACCAAAGAAATGACCCTGAATGTGAAAGAACATCTAGTTAAAAGACTGAAGCATTTCCATTTTTTAACTTGCAGTGTAATGACACTACTGATATAGCTTAACAGTATCACTTATTACTATACTACTGATTTGCAGTCGAGAAGAAAATTATGTAAGAACTATTGTTTTCTAAAAACATGGAAACAGCATAAAGAGGTTATTATGTACTTTCTGCTGTTAATGAATTTATGGTTTTAAATCATTTGTTTTGGGACATTTACAGAACTTTGTTCATGTCTTGGCTTCCTTAGTATTGCCAAAGAAAACCATCCTAACATTTGTGACTCTCATTGTGTGATCCATGGACAAGCGTTAGCTTTACCTGAGAAATTGAACACAGCACTTAGTCGCTATTGGCATAGATAATAAAATTGTCAAGTGGTATGATGTTATTGTTGTACACCAATCTTTAAGCTTTCATACACAGAGTCAGTGTCTTTCAAAGGGCAATACGCTTAGCAGGCTGTATGAATTGAAATCGGATATAGAACTATTTCTTTTGAGTCAAGGGAACAATGAGCTTCATCATTCATTCACTTATGACAGCTTTATATTTTCCCAAGCATTCCTTGCAGACCTACCTGAAACCGTGAATAATCTGAATTTGAAAGTACAAGGTAGAAATAACACCGTAATAGATGCCAATGATGCCATAAGGGCCTTCATGGAAAAGACACAACTATTGAAGTGTCGCCTGGATGCTCCCATTACTAACTTTTTGTCATTCTTAATTCTGTGAACTTCTAGATAGGCAACAGTGTGTTTCAATGAGTGGAGAGTTATCATCAACGAACATCTGGAAACACTTGAAACCTAAATTTCTGACTTGCCTTCAGTGGAGTGGTGGTGCAAATTAGCAATGTTACTCGTCACAATTAATATGCATGGACTTCCTGATGAAATCCAAGAGTTGAATTGAAATGTGGGTAGAGTTTTGAGAAAAGTGTCAACAAATGAGGTTGGAAGAATTTTGGGCCCATTTCATTCTTATTTATCCAGGAATGGTGAGGCATTTGTAAAAGTCCTCATACAGTTCTCATCTATGTATCTATGAGAGACTGGATTCTTGATACTAACCATCATGAAAACAAAACACTGCAGTTGCCTGAATGTGGAGAGTGCTGTTAGATGTGTGTTAACTAGTTTTAAAACGAGAGAAACAATGTCAACCATCTCACTAATGTTCTGAACTTTTTTGATTCCCATCACATAAAAAAATGTTTCATGTGAAAAGTGCATAGATATTTGAGTAAGACATAAAGACATTTCTGCTGTATTTCGACTGCCAAGTCCTTTCAAACACTACGGTTTTGTATTATTCTACATTTGATAATCTTCTGTTACTAAAGTGAGGATTGCATAGTATTGTCAAATAAAGTTTTCAAAAGAAGCGATAAATACAACTAAATAAATAAACAAACAAACATAGGAACATGATATATTCTGAGATTGCAAAAAGGGTCGCCAGGTAGAAAATGTTGGGAACCACTGATTTAGGAAATGGTTGGTCTCTTCAACATAGGAAGGGAAGTATTAGTACTACAGATTGCATGTTTTGATCAACCCAGGTAGACAGAGACGTACAGTGAGTGCTTTGAAGCCAGCATCTATGGGATGGTCAAGGTGGTTTGGTTTGTAAAAATTGTGTGCGTGGTTCGGGTAGGGTAAGAACTTACATGGATTGTGTTGTTAATCCCTGTGATGGGCCTGAGGTTTTAAGGGGGGACTGTAGTTCAGTTTTCAGCTGAGGGATGGAATTTTGGTGGCAGGTGCTGTATGTGGAAGTGCCAGAAATCTGGTTTAGAGCCATGGTTACATATTCTCATCGGTAAAGTCCACAGTGGTAGATCTCGTCTGCCAGTTTAGAATAATGATGAAGTCATCTATTTTTGGGAACAAAAAGCCTGCATAGGACTGGTTAAGATCATGCTGCAGGGACCTGAGAAAGGGTGGCGAAGCACCGTTGGATGTTTGGAATTCTCAGGTAACTTGCATGGAGTGTTGTTCAGGTAATTGTGGTGGATCAAGTTGGGATCTTGAATGAAACTGTTCAATGCAGGGTTCAATGTCAGGTCTGCTGTTAGAAAGGTTTGAGATTGGGTTGCAAAGTGATAATTTCAGTTAATGTGACATGTGAAGGAAAGTTGGATCTTAACTAAAGCAACAAATTAAATGTAGGTTTAGGGCTGAAAGTGGGACCTTTGGAGAATATGAATAATTCAGGAGGGGAGAGGAGCTTAGATGAGAACACACTACTATTTTGGCTGGTTCATGTGATTGTGAGTTGCCATTACTCTGCGAGGCAGTGATGAAGGCTGGGAGATGTTCAGCGAGTTGGCCAAACTCAGTTTGTAGGAGACATGTGATGGCTGATGATGTGGCTGTTTATGGCACTGGAGTGAGAACTGGGATGGAAACATCACTGTTGAAGTAGGAAAAGACAGGATTGTTTTCTGAGGTGGTGTCAGGCCTGTTGTTGCAGTTTGTTGTTGGCTTGGCTGATGATCGAAGTAAACATGAGGGACAGATAACTGCAATATTTTATAGGAGGTCAGAACTCTGGAGGAGGAAGTTGACAGATGAGATATATAGCTCACAATTAGCTGGGTGAGTGCAAGAGATTGCCATATTTGAAGCTGTAAAATGGGATGTGAAGAGTGGGATTACATCCAGAAGTAAGGACATTCTAAGCTAGACCTTTGGGGATATTTCCACATTGTCCTGGTGAGACCCTATGCTCCTGCATCCACTTTGCCACCCTGTGACTCCTAGATTTTACCTCTGTGACTATCCCCACTGTAAGACTTGCCCAACGCACCCTCCTGCCACCACCTACACCAGTCCTCCAACTGGCAAAACATACTACAAAAGGAAGAGCCACTTGTGAAATCACCCATCTCATGTACCAGCTGTTAATGTAAATACTGTTCACCCTTCTACATTGGTTTGATTGTCACCAAGTTATCAGTTAGGATGAATAGGGACGGGGGGGGGGGGGGGATGTATACTGGCAACACACCATCCTATTGCAGAGTACGCTCAAAACCATGACAGTCATACCCTCGATGCCTGTTTCACCACACGTGCCATCTCGATTCTCTGGTATCACACAGAAATGTGCAGGTGGCATTAAGAAATGCTTGGTTCTCACCACCCACCTGGACTAGATTTACATTACTTTTGTGAGGTCACAGCATTTCTTTTCAGTAACAGTTCCTTTTCTTTGTTCCCTAGTATTTTTCTATATCTTTATTGTGTTACCTGTTTTTTTTCCGTTCTCCTCGCCTGTCTACATTGTGTAATGCACATAGCTGTCCACTCATATTGACTCTTACGCACTTTTTTTCAGTAATCCTGTCTTACTTATTACCCTGCCTTTTACCTTTAAGTTCTTAGGTTCTCAAATATTGTCTGATGCAGGCACAATCAGTCTGTCTTTATTTCTCGTCCTGTCCAGTAACTCTTTCCAGACCTGAGGTTCTGGGCAACTTTTCCAACTTTTCTCGTTCGTATGTCTTTCTTTCCTTTCAGCCCTTCTGCCAAAAGGAGTTATTTTCTGCAAAACTTGCACATTTCCATATATTTTATAATTGTGTGTTTTTTCATGACACCTCTTGGTGAGTAGATTGTGTGTCTGTCTAAATTATATTACTTTCAAGATTTTTGTATATTGCTGGATCCAATAATTGAAGTTCCACAATATTTCAGCGAATAACCACTCAGCCATCACTAGGTGGTGCTGATGGAATGATATGTGTACTATGTACTGACGATTGATGATATTTATGCCTGCTGGTCCAGAGGTTGGGCCTTGATTGGCCTCTTGCTGTGCTCGGTGGGGGGAAGGCGGAAGGAGGGGGGGGGGGGGTGCCGCTGCAGTGATGGGCGGAAAACTCGGTTGCCTTCCGCCCACCATCCCTGTGACATTTTGCTTCCAGATGTCATGTTTTGATGGAGCTTTGTATTGGCTTGCGTGCCTTTCTCATTTGGTAGCCCAGGTCCCTGTTGATAAAATTATCAGGTATATGGCTTCTTTGGGAAAGGAGTCCCAAAATTTATCAGTGGTAGCAGAACGTGGCATATGTGAGATGCGACAGAGACAACAGGCCCAAGGCTACTGAGACTCTCACCACAGCCACACGACCTCCGGCCACTGAGCATGGCATGGGGTCAGCGAGGCTCAAATTTAGGACCGGCAGGAATAACAATGCTAGCACACAGTGGTCGCACTATTTCATCAGAACCGTGTGATTATGGTGGAATGGTTATTTGCTGAAATATCATGGAACTTTGGTGATAGGATGTGGCAGCACAGCTGGGAATCTTGACAGCAGCATATACATGGGGAAAGCCGAAAACCACGTACAACCATTATATAATTCAATTGTTGTGTGGTATAAATGTGGTAAGGGAAGTTCTGGCAGAATGTAAATAATTTGGAGTAAAGGAGACCTCTCACTGAATAGTAGCGGAACTGAGTTGCTGACAGACACATACAAAAAAATGAATACTTTTCTAGTTCTCATATGAATCCTTTAATGAGCTGCAGCACACACGCTAGTGAAGTTTTAATTCTTGTTTTTATTTGCCTATTGACGACTCGAAGCTTGTACTTATTTTGTGAGTGGTCTTGTTTACTCCCAAATTATTAACATTCATTGGACGAGGAGTTAACGTAGGTAGAAATCATCCATGCCTTAACTTCCAAGTGTGTCTTCTGCAGCAAGAGATGACATGTAAGGCAGAAAAATAGTCTCTTAAGCCACAGACCAAATCCCAAGAAACAGAAACCACCTAGGTGATAGAAATTGTCAAGAAAGCTTCAATTTTTTGACATCATCTAATAATTGTTTACAAAATAATGTAATATTTGTAATCCAGCTTAAAATTGGAGTCATTGGGTTGTAGGAAGTACTAACTGGTGGATAGAAACACACAAAGTAAAGGTGACTGTTCCTGAACGTTCTTGGGTGGTTGCTATTCAGAAAATATTGAACACAAATGCTTTTTATGCTATAATGCCTGGTACTGACAACTTTGACAGTTGGAAGACCTGAAATCTGGAGGAAGAAATGTTATTGAAGTTAGTTTTTTCTTTCTTCTTCACCTTCTTCGTCTCCTTTGGATCATATTCATGACAGTTCACCTTGATGTGAAGTTTGTCAGTAAGTTCACAAAGATATGTTTTCCACATTTGCATAATTGATATTTTTAACTTGATCTGGAACAAAAACTGATAACTGTAAACCAACCATGTACATACTATCTACTCAGAAATTCGTCCATGAAGTAGAAGAGTTGTCAAGTAGATAGTAATTTAATTTGTTTTTAGAACTGTCTGTTAACACCTTTACTTTATTTGGGAGGTGGTCAAATATGTTTATTGCTTCATACTTTGCTCCTTTCTCTGCAGGGGTAAGGTTAAGTTGTGACTAGTGGAGGCTGAAATTGTTTCCTAGTGTTATATTTGTTAATTCTAGTACTTTTTTCAAATAATGCCTGATTCTGCACAACCAACTTCATGAGTGAGTTAATGCATTGGGGGACTGCTGTTAGTATGCCTAAGTTTTAAACAACAGTCTTAAGAAAAGTATAGAGTGCAACTCAACATAAAGATAGTACATTGAGTTGCATACAAACACAATTTCACACACACACACACACACACACACACACACACACACACACACACACACACACACTGCTGTACTTTTGCACCGTGTGTGTGTGTGTGTGTGTGTGTGTGTGTGTGTGTGTGTGTGTGTTTTCTTATTTTCTTTTCTGAAGAACACGTTGATGAAAACTAAATACGCAGGTCTTTTCGTTATGCCTGTCTGCAACTTATTGTGTCATCTTTATGGTGAGTAGCAGTGAATTCAATTACTAATATTGTTGATATTTCTGTCTGTAGTTTTCCATTTTCTAATTTTTTAAACAGTAATCTACATAAAGTTCGGGGATGGACACAAGGTATTACCAATACAGCACATTTTCAAGTGCAATGAGTACTTTGTGTCTTTAATAGAATTGCCCCAGAAAATTATTCCATATGACATAAAACAATGCAAGTATACAAAGAAAGCTAATATTTCAATGCTTTCACTGCCAACATTAGCAATTATACACAGAGGAAATGTTGCTGAACTAAAGCTTTTGATTAGATTTGCAACGTGTGATTAAGTCTGTAGGCCTTTACTTTCTGAGTTTGTAGCTAGCCACATAATTTACACTTCTGGAACTCCATAAAATTGCCGGACATTTTCTTTTGCAGCCATATACAAAGTCATATGCTAGGCTGAACTGTAAACTTGCGCACACAAATTTTAGTCTCTTTTATTATTTGTTTTTATTTTGGCTTTAGGAAACATTGACTATACATTCAGCAATGGTTATAGCTGTACGTTGTTGGCATAAAAAGCAAAATGACAGATTACACTTAGCTTTGTGAATAATCACAGTGCATTATTCTGACCAGGATGTCTCCATAAAATCACTTGAGCCATGTGGACCTATAATACTAAGTTTAAATCTGTACTGCATATCAGCTTCTTTTAAGTATACTGTTATCAAATTGTACTTGTTTACATGGAATCTATAGATGAAGGATGTAACAGCTGTAAGTAGGGGAAAAAGCCCTTGCAACCAGTTTCCTATATGGTAATTCTTGTGCTTCCCTTGAACGAAGTGGCACTGTGGTTGGCACACTGGACTTGCATTTAAGAGGGTGATCGGTTTCAAATCCGGCTCTGACCATACGGACTCAAGTTTCCTGTTTTTTCCCTAAATCACTGCTGGCAAATGCCATGATGGTGCCTTTGAAAGGACACAGCCAGTATTTTCCCCACCATTGAAACCATCCTAACTTGTGCTCCATGTCTAATGATCTCAATATCAACAGGATGGTAAACCCTAACCTTCATTCCTTTTTCTTGTGCTTCCTTGTCCTTAAGTGCATGCCAGTAGTACATGATCCGCATCGGCCATGTCTGATCCTGATCACAGCGTACAGAAACTATATTTTTTATACAATGTGATTATGTGGGGTAACATTCTTGTCTGAGCCTTATATGAATGAGGTACCTCTTGTGTCATTTACTTAACTTCACATACTTGAACCACAGCTGGTTGGTAGCTGCCAAGTGTCTGCTCTTATGTTGCTGACACCATAACCTCTAGATGTCGGTACCAAATGTCGCGTGTGTGTGTGTGTGTGTGTGTGTGTGGGGGGGGGGGGGGGGAGGGGGGGAGGGAGGGGTGTGTTGATAGAGTATCAACAAAAACACCAATTTAGTTCGTATTGTGTGCTGTTGTCCAGTAGAATGTGTGTAAATTGTAATTAAAAGTAAAACCAGAACTATGGAGTAGAGGAAAAGTGTATTTGTGAGGTGTTGATATGAAGATCTCTGGTAGGTGAATTAGTAGAGTGTCAGTTCGTCATACTGAAAGTCCCGGATTCGAAACCATATGCTGGCAATTATTTGTTTTTTTAACAGTTTATGTGTGAAATTGTTACATGGTCCGAGAAATGTGTAAAAAGACATTCAGTAGTTTGTAGCAGTGTTCTTTTGGCAGTCTGCTTTTGTTTCATTAGTTGAAAGTAGCAAACCTATTGCATACATTTGTATAGATAACACCACACCTATCTATGTAAATGTACCCAATAGGTTTGCTAATTTCAACTAACGAAGTGAAAGCATACTGCCAAAAGAACATTGCTACAAACTACGAAATGTCCTTTAACACATCAGAAAGAATTTCTCCCATATAACAATGTCACATGTAAACTATTAGATTGCCAGCTGGCAGTTTCAAACTTGGGACTTTTAGTATGATGATGTAACAACCTACCACAGATGTTCATAATCCTAGCTCACAGATAAGGTTTCATACTCTGTAGTTCTGGTGTTACTTTTAATTACCATTTACACATTCTACTGGACGACAACACACAGCATGAACTAAATCGGTGTTATGGTTGATACTCTATCGACACACGTCATTTGGTGCCAATCTGAGTGTCTGATGTCTGAAGGTTTGGGTGTGTGACACTTGCTATTCGTGGTTCCAGTCATATTAAGCAGATATCTTGATATTAGGTTTGAAATCACTAAGAGGTATTGGTGGTAGACGGAATTGTCCTTCAGTAATCCGCTTCTTTGCTAAGTGGTAGACTATTTCATGTCTTAAAATTCTGTATTGTCCTTTTGTCTAGCATGTGGAGGTGTGGGTCATCTTTAAAACATTGTGGTTTTTTGCTGGAGTGTTGTAGTGGCGAAAGAGAGGTGGGCAAATTTTTATGAGCAACCACTGGAAGTAATGAATGCTGATTCACTTCTGCAGACAATGTAGAATATACTTCTGTAACTAGCTTTGTATGTCCCTATTTACATAAATTTAATACTTGATGGAAAAGAAAACCATTTGTAATAGATAGCGTAACATATTTGGAGGTGGCTGGATAAAGAACCATCTGGGACATGGTTAATTGTAGTTTTTCTGCTGGTGTGGTGGAGAGCAACTGTTGAATAGTGAAATTGTATTAAGTAGTGTAGGTTATATACTATTTTTTATGACTTAATGCCGTGCAGAGTGGCCGCGCAGTTTGAGGCACCATCTCACGGATTGCGCAGCCCCTCCTGCAGGAGGCTTGAGTGCTCCCTCGGGCATGGGTGTGTGTGTTGTTCTTAGCATAAGTTAGTTTAAGTAGTGTGTAAGTCTAGGGACCAATGACCTCAGCAGCTTGGTCCCTTAAGAATTCACATGCATTTTATGACTTAATACAGTTGCAAAAAATGATACGTAACCTGTATTACTTCTATAACTGTGATCACATGAAAATGAGACCTAAAAGCAAAAAAAGCAGCTGTTGGCATGCAAAGCAGCTTCCAGTCACAAACACAGACCAGTAGGGTTTTTAAAGGAATCTTATACCTTTTTTGTGCAAAGTAGTGGCATGTTCAGTTGCCGATAATTGAGGTGGACGCAGTCATGTACCCTTCTTCTCAAAGTTGACCACAAAGCCTCAGTAATATTGGGGTCTGGCGATTGGTGGCCAGGGAAGATATGCCAGCTGTGCGTACGGTGGTCCTGTTGCCTTGCAGCAAAATGTCACGATTGGGGAACTGGGAAGGTCATACATGGATTATGTACCATGGGATTGACCTGATCAGCCAAATTGGTAAGTCCTAGCAGTAATGTGACGTTGCAGAGGAACCATAAGGCCCATGAAATGCCACAGTATGCCTGCCCAAATTATCAATGAATCCCTGCCATGGTTGACATTCTCCATGTAAACTTGGTCAGAAGAACAGTGTGAAAAAAGACTCAACACACTGAGTAAATTACTTTCTTCCTTTTCCTGCTAGTCCATGTTTTATAGCTTTGGCATGACGGTTTCCTGTTACGGACATTTGCATCTCTGATATGTGGTTTTGGAATTCTAGCTTGCCCTACAGTACCCAGCCCCTGGAACTATCTTCATGTTGTTTTAGTGCTGACAGGATTCAAGAGTGCGACATTCAGTTCTGCAGTGACCTTTGCAGCTCTCATCCTGTTACTTTTGTCACAATCCTCTTATATGCTCACAACACTGTCACTCAACACACACTTTCCTCTGTGTTGTGACTTAACAGATAATTTTCTGCTTTCCCAGTGTGCAGTATAAATCTTCGATGCAGTGTCTTCTGAAATATCAAACACTTCAGCAATGTTGATGGAAGCACTCGCTATAAGAGCACCAACAATTTGCCCGTGTTCAAATCCACTTAGCTCTGACATATTGCACTGACGACTACACAGATCACTGTTCTGATCATGATTAACATTTGCAACATATTGAGGACTTTGCGTTGGTGACATTCTGTGTCAAATACGATGGCACCACCTACAGGCTTGGCTATTATCTGCATTTATGTTCAAGTGTGCATTTCTCATAGTGTTTCCTATTCTTTTCCAGCCTTTGTAATCACAGTGATGATTTTAATTTGTTGTTGACATTTATTTATTTCATGATAGCAAAGTGGAATTAATCCAACCAAATCAAGAAAAAAGGCATGGGTGGCCTGCAAAAACACTTTGTTCAATTGTGTTGTATTAGTATGTGTACTGATAAAATTGCAGAAGATACCACGTAGTGTCGGCTTAGGGGGTAAAACAGCACTTTTTTCATTAATGAGTCTTCTATCTCTTCCAGTTCAAGAATCCTCTCATTTTGCTGCTATTGGCTTCAGCGGGAGTTAGTGTGTGTATGAAGCAGTTCGATGATGCTGTCAGCATAACAGTGGTATGTAATATGTTGCCAAATATTAGTTGCATTTTTGGTTTAAACATTCTAACGTGTACCTGTAGCAGTTTTATAATTGAGATTACTCTATATTTTAGGCCATTCTAATCGTTGTCACAGTTGCATTTGTGCAAGAGTATCGCTCTGAAAAATCTCTAGAAGAACTAACAAAACTTGTTCCTCCATCATGCCACTGGTGAGTTCTCTCTGTTCATTTTCCAGTTACAACTGTAATTTGTTTCAATGGAAACTTAAATTTTTAATTTGAAATGGTTGCATTTCCTTCCAGTCTCCGAGAAGGCCAACTGGAGACATTTTTGGCAAGAAATCTTGTACCTGGTGATATTGTTCATCTGAATGTTGGAGACAGAGTGCCAGCAGATATAAGACTCTTTGAGGTAAGTCTGTTTCTGTACCCGTAAAACTGGTTGTCACACAGATTAAGTCAACACTAGAAGTGAGACACAGAAATTTACGGGAAATTAATTATGAAACCTGTATGGTAATATAAAAGCTAAAGCCAAAGACAATGAAATTTATGGTCAATTTGTTCTATCTGGTTATCATTCAAAACCCATTAGCACAAATACATGCATTCTGTCCCTGTTGCGAATTCTGATACAATGATATGGAGGAGAATACTGTCATTAGTCATCTCTCATCAGTTCTTTGATTTTTGACCGTCATTTCCTTCTCAAAATAACATTTTAAATGACACAGAACTTTTGTTGTATCCTAAAACTACCCCACTGCAGTAATTGCCTTCTGGAGTCCATGTGTACAGAATGGTAAATCAGTGATATTGTTATTGTCAAGTACAGCACTGTGATTTCCTGCACAACCAGTGGGATATGTTTCAGGAAATTTTTATGCTAACGTAGGTGATAGTCTTTCTGACAAGTTTTCTCAGTAGTCAGTTAATTGCACTTCTCCAATTTTGTTGTCTGTTGACTGGCAGAGAGAGTTATTTATTGTTAATTGATGGAAGGCACTCATCTTCCTGAATTGCTGCAGCTGCAGTACTGCACAAGGTGCCGGGTTGTTTCATTCCTCAGTGGTGCTATAATCTTCTGTTCTTCACAGTTTTTCTATTTATGTTGTGACATATCAGTGGTGGCACAGGCAGAATTGTCTTTTGGTTGTATGATCTGATTTTGTACAGATAAATATTGTCTGCAGCCAGCCAAGTAATGAATAAAACTGCTCGAACAACAAACTCTTAATTTAAATGTTGTTGTGGCCATGTTTAAAGGGTTAAGTTAGTTCTACCAGGTATACAAATCTGGGACCCTTAGTGGCCTTGGTTCTAAGGAGTTGAATTCGAATTTGGTCATCTTTCAGAGTGTCCCATTTGCCTAATGAGCACAGGAAGAATGATTACCTAAATGCATCTGTACATGCTGGAATTAATGTATTCTTGCCTTCATAGCTCTTAAAGGTGTATTACATATGGTACTGTAGTATATCCATAGATTCTCCATTGAATACTGCTTCATGAAACTTTTTGAGGGGGCTTTACTAGAATAGTTTATGTGTATTTTCGTGTTAGCCAATTCAGGTTCTTCATTTCAGAGACATTTTACAGTGAGTAAAACCTGTGCCTTTTCTTGCTGCAACTATTTGTATTTGTTGAATTCATACTAAATTCAAACTGACAAGTACTCCATCTTTGTAATTTCGTATAATCCTGCAAGCAAAGTAGGGCAAGACAGAAATTCTCATCCTAGCACAGAGAGTCAAGTAATTGGATAAATAAAAAAATCTGCTCGCCAAGTGGCGGCAGTACACAGGTAAAAGGAGGTTATAATGAGGCAAGCTTTCAGAGCCAGTGGCCCGTTCTTCAGGCAGAAGGGTTGAACGGCAAATAAGAGGAGTGAAGGAAAAAGACTGGAGAGATCTAGGAAAAGGGGTACATTTCGGAAAAGTCGCCCAGAACTGCAGGTCAGAGGAGACTTACCAGGCAGGATGAGAAGGAAAGCCTGATTGTTGGGGATCGCACCAGATGAGATTTGAAAACCTGAGTTAGACAGTGTTCAGTATTGCTTTTCAGTTTAGTGTGATTGGTAGGATTGGTGGTGAAAAAGTGTTTCCAGATAAGGATCAAGAAAAGGAGAGCAGGTCTTTAAAAAGCCCAATGTGACTGAATTTGTAAGTGGGACAGATGTTAAGTCCATTGGAAAGGACTGATAGGTCTGTGCGACTGAGGCTTTTGAAGGACAGGTTCATGACTGTTTTGTGAGTCTGTTTTAAGTTTTGGACTCTGCTGTAGTGGGAGGGAGTTTCCGAGGGTGCAGTAAATGTAGTAGGTCTGCGATGCAAAATTTGGCAGCTATGGAGGAGATGTGAGGGAGGTTTGATGTAGGGGTGTATGGTGATAGTCCATGGGAGTATGAGGTGAATAGATCGGAGAGTTTTTTGAGGTGGTTATGTGAATGCTGCTCTAGTTTCTGGATGGCAAAATTTTGTCTGCCAGATAGGCTGTAGGAATTTGCTATTGCAGAGCAAAAGAATTTTATGAATGAAGAGTAGGGATTGCAAGGAGGTTTGGGCCTCAGTTATGTGGTTTTGCAGAACTGGGTTTATGAGATCAGTAGATTGACTGAATTTGACCAGGGTTCTCAGCTAGAGATAGATAATTTGATGGCCAGGTTATTTCGGGATTCCATACGCTAGGCTACAATGCAGGAACAGTATGTAGGGTTGTGGTTAGGGTTAGGAAAACTTTTCTGAGCTGTCACAAGTGGAAGATTAAAAAACGCATGAAAATAGGTGAAAAATTCACAAAAGGACAAACAGATGAAGTATAGTGAAAAAAGATGAAACACATGGGAGTAGTGCCTATAGTGAAATATGAAAATGAACGAAAATTCATGTGAAAGCAAAATGAAATCAAAGAGAAGGCAATAGTGGGGCACATTTCAGTGGGTTGATATGTGTGAAGAGAGGGTACTGCAGGTATAATTGGTTTGAATGAGGTCAGTGTTAGAATCATGGAGGAGGGGGGGGGGGGGGGAAGTTAGGTTCGGGGTTCAACAAAGAGTGTGTCAGTGGCACATGAAAGTACAGAAAACACACAAAAATATGTGGGGGTGAAAGATGGTAGTGTGATCAGTCTGAAGGTCTAGGGATATAGGAATAATTATATCTGTGGAAAGAATGTGCAACAGGAGATCATTGCACTGACAATCCTTACAGTTACATAGCCGTGTGTTGTGCGTGGATGAGACCATTAGTACAAGGTGGCTCAGAAACCAGAGCATGTGCAGTTCAGAAAGTGATAATAAAGTCCTTTTGTCAATTAGTCAGACATACAGTGTCAGCAGCATGTATGCTATTGCATACAGATGGATATGAAGTTTTATTATCTGTGCTTAGGATTTGTTGGAAGTGAATGCATGTAAAACACATTTCACTTAGATTGTCTAGTGCAGTTACGCAGCTTGGAGAAATTGCAAACGTCCACAATTAGATTGATAAAAATAAACTACCCTGAAGAAGAAGCTTACAACAGACACATGATTATAACACATTTAAGCTCTAACAAGGTGGGTTTTATCTATAATGTTGCATATGGCAAATTACTATGCTCTGCATGGATGCATGTAAAGTAGTAATGAGTGAATGAGTGACACATCAGTGACATTCCGCTACAGCACAGTCATTCAGTGCTTGTGTGTACACTGTAGGTATTGAACGTTTACAGGAAATTCTGCCCCAGAACTGTGTCAAAGTACAGGTAGAAATAAATATTCTTGATACTTTTGATTATCTTGGTTGTTTCAGCTCACACACATCTCCTTTCCACAATATCAGTTTCCAGACATGTCACACACTATTTCCACATTGCTTCATGCTCAGTGCTTCATATTTGTGGTGCCACACAACCAAATAAGTGTCAAAACCATACTGCAACACAATTCATATATGATTTTTTTTTAACATTGCGATTTTCAGGCAATCGATCTGGCTATAGATGAGAGCAGTTTTACTGGAGAAACAGAACCTTCAAACAAGATTACTGCTCCCATTCTAAAAAGCAATGGTCATTCATCCATGAAAAACATTGCATTCATGGGGACACTCGTAAGATGTGGAAATGGAAAGGTAAGCACTAAAATTGTATTTGTTTCTATGTGTACCTCAAGTATGTGTTCTGCCTTTATATTTGTCTAATATCTCTTTAGTTAACAATATTTTAACTGAAAGTTGCTGAAAAAAAAATTCTGAAGTTCCTTAACCGCTACCAATTCAACTTTTATTTACATAGTGTGTCAGGTCTGTGCATTAAATTGAAACTAGAAGCTGAGTGAATATTTGAGTTTTCATTATATTTGATAGACTGGCCTCATAATGTACTTTTAATTTTTACTTGTAGGGGATTGTAGTAAATACAGGTGAAAAATCTGAATTTGGAGAAGTATTTAAAATGATGCAAGCTGAAGAAGCACCTAAAACACCTTTGCAGAAAAGCATGGATATCTTAGGAGCACAATTGTCATTCTATTCATTCTGCATCATTGGATTCATAATGATTCTTGGCTGGTTTCAAGGCCGGCCTATTCTTGATATGTTCACCATTGGTGTCAGGTACAAAAATTTAATACAACCCATATCTATTGTAGTCTTTCAGTTTAATAGTTTTTTGTTCTATAAGAATAATGTATAGCTTGCTAAATGATCAGCTTTAGAATGAGTTGTACTGTAAGATCAATCTTAGGTCATTCACAAAGCACAATGCTGTGCATGCATGCAAATTGTTTTAATAGTAAAATTTTGTACTCAAGAAACAGTAGCCAAAGCACTATTATTTCCACATATATTTAATTAATGTGACTTAGTCTGACAATAATTTAAAGAATAAGTTCCAGAAGAAGTAATAATTTAATTTTGGAAAAATGGAACAAAAGGCCACAGATAATTTTTTGCTTGATTACTAAAGTAAACTATGGTAACTTCAGTTTGGAATATCAATAATGTAGGAAAAGATAGATTGTTACTTTCTGTAAATATGACACATTAAATTGCAGGCAGGTACATGTAAAAGACCCTCGCATAAAAGCTTTTGGCCACAGCCTTCATCACAAAAAGAAAGAAGGAAAAACAGACCTTTCATTCACACACACACACACACACACACACACACACACACACACACACACACGCGCGCGCAAAAACCACAACCACCTACTTCAGCTGCTTGTGTGTGTAAGGTGTGCTTTTTTGCTTGCTTGCATGAATGAATGGTGTGTGTTTCTCTATCTTTTTCTGATGAAGACTGTGGCTGATAACTAATGTGGAAGTGTGTTCTAGTTGTGCCTGTCTGCAACTTAATGTGTCATCTTTACAGTAAGTAGCAGTCTGTCTTCTCCTATATCGTTGATTTTTAAAGTAGTAAGGCCAAAACATTTTCTTTTACTCTGCCTGAGTTTTTTGTTGAGATGCTGTTTTAAGTAGTTAGCCAATATCTCATTTTGGCTCAATTAAATGAACAGAATTTTGTGAAAATCACTTCAAAAGTATTTAATAGTTTATTTCATCCGAGGAGGGATGACCTTTTAGATTGCTACTGTTCGGTTACATACACAAATAATAGATAGTACCAAGCCAATTGAAAGTAGGTGATATTACTTAAGAATTCATTGATATACATGCAGCTTTATTAACAGTGACTTGTGTGATTCAAGGCACACATAAAAAACTTACAGTTTTAAAGAGGTAACTGTACAGACCAAGCATTGTCTTCAAAATTGATAAAAACTGTTCCACACATTTCGTATAAACAACACTGATACTCCTTTGAGTAATATGGGCTGTCAGTCCATTTTGTTGGAAATCAGGAGTTCTGTTAGTAAAAGTGGTTCAGTTTAACACATCTATTTGGCAAACTGACATTCCACATCTAGAAGCACAGTTTTACCATTATCGAGTTTGAAAAAAATTGGGCCTGAAATCCCAGTAACATTGACTACTTGAAACATTCATTTAAGGATGCTGCAATGACACTTTGTGCAGGTCCTCTGAGTTTTACTGGTGGCTGTTATCACAGTTTGTTTGCTGGCATGACCCGATAAGGTCTCATAGATATTGAGAAAATTGTTAAATTGTCCAGATTTCTCACATAGCAAACAGAATGGTGTTACTAGGGGAGGGAGTGGGGTAGGGAAGGCAGATCTTGGGTGTCTTGTTTCTCTTGCGAAGGTTTGAGCAGTTGACAGTTGATGGGTTAAAATTTAATTTTATATAATATTTATTTTAGTATTATACTTAAACTCATAACAGGCCATAGTTCTTACCCTTTAGCTGAATATTACCTTTTGCTTTGATTTAATTCCAATAATAGTGCTGTAATTAAATTATGAGTGTTATCTTGTAACCCTCCAAAGATTGCACCAACTATTAGTTCAGGTCATGTGCTTCCTGTTGTTTTTCTGCTCAGAATACACTTGTCTGCAGCAATGAGAAATTACTTCTCTAACTGTGAAAAGTAATACATTATTAAATTGTCAAAAACTGACTATTTTCATTTTTAAAATGTTAAGCCACACTTGATTATATTATACTATGATATCATAAGTACCAGTCCTTGTGCCTAATTTTATTATGCCTTATGTTTGCACTATTCCAAACTGTTGTATTTTCTTAAACTAAAATGCAAGAGTACTGTCTCGCAGAGTGTTGAAGGGTATGCTCAAAATAAAGTGTCTCCGTACATCCTTACATGCTGTTAGTTCTTGGTTGTGTGCATGCTTCATCTCTAACCTACAACCATTTTTAAAACAAACAAAAATGATGACAACTGGTCATCTATAGCAGTTCTATTAGTGGAATGTAGGCACAAATATTGTGGAGATATATAACGGTAGCTTTTGAGCTACTGCTCTTTTTCTAGCACTTATAAATTCGAATACTTAACACTACAAACACCCAAATGTACCTATCGAGTGTTAAGTTTTTGATCAGTTGACTACTGGTCACCATTTCTCATTTTTGTTTATTATTTCACTCTAGAAATAATAATAATAATAATAATAATAATAATAATAATCCCCGTGGAGGCCCGTGAAAAGAATAGGCCTCCGGTATGTTCTGCCAGTCGTAAAAGGCGACGTAAAGAACAAACCACTAATAGGGCTAACCCCTGTTTTAGTGTGATTAGTTGGTTCAGGACACAACTAAAGAAGCCTCGGACAAGCGCCATCATGGTCGGGGACGACGCTTGAACCCTATGCCCGCCCACAATGGTGACGACACTGCTAGCCAACTGGAAAAGGATTTAAATCCAAATAGAGGAGTTTTGCAGGATACGCTTCCTGCAACCACCCTAGAAGGAAAACAAAGACAGAGGATAAGATGGTCAGATGAAGTTAATTGACACCTCATGTTCTGTTATTACCAAGCAACAAACCTAGGAATCAACACAACTGGATACAGATCTCAAGTATACACAACATTTATTACCAGATACCCAGAATTAAAATTTTTAACAGAACGAGTAGCTGATCAGATCCGTGTAATAATCAAAAATAACAGGATACCCCATTCAGAATTAGAAAACATCAAACAACAAGTACAACAAATACTGGAACAAAATAATGTGCAATCAGAAGAAGAAGAAGAAGAAGAAAATACAGTAATGGACTCGCACATCCCAGAGCAAACAAACAAAGAACACGCACATCAATTAAACAATCAGAGGAAAACGAAATCTTAAGACTGCCACCAGAACAAGTACAAATAGAACACGAAGTGACACACATGTTAGATATAGAAGAAAAATTTCAGCTGACGTATATAGAATACAAAGACACAAATACAGACATTAGACCATTCTTGCATAGACCGCCAAATAACCCACAAGTCGAAACAACAATAAAAAACCATGAACACAATCATACACAACAGAATAAATGAAAACACAACTATGGAATAGTTACAACTACTGGTTTATATAGGAGCACTCACTACACTAAATATACACACTAGGCAGAGATCAGAACCAACCCACACACAGAAGAAACCCACAAAACCAGCATGGCAACACAGGCTACAGATCAGAACAGAAAAACTGAGAAAAGACATTGGACAGCTAACACAATTTATAAGACATCAAATGCCAGGAAAAAAAGGGTTAGGTAAAATCTCACAACAAGAAGCGATAGAGCAATTAGATGAAAAGAAGCAGAAATTACAAGCATTGGCCAAACGACTTAGAAGATACAAAAAAAGTGAAAATAGAAGGAAACAAAACCAAACATTCAACACAAACCAAAAGAAATTTTACCAGACAATAGATAACACACACATTAAAATAGACAATCCACCAAACATAAGACATGGAACACTTCTGGAGCAACATAAGGTCAAACCCGGTACAACATAACAGGCATTGCACGGTGGATATAAGCAGAAACAGACACATACAAAATGATACCACAAATGCCTGAAGTGATAATTTTGCAACATGAAGTCACCAAAGCAATTAATTCTACTCACAATTGGAAAGCCCCTGGAAAAGATAAAATAGAAAATTTCTGGCTAAAGAAGTTCACCTCAACACATTTACATCTAACTAAATTATTTAACAGCAACATTGCAGACCCATACACATTCCCTGAAACACTTACACATGGAATAACTTATATGAAACCTAAAGATCAAGCAGACACAGCAAACCCAGCTAAATACCACCCCATAACATGCCTACCAACAATATACAAAATATTAACTTCAGTCATTACACAGAAATTAATGACACGTACAACACAGAACAAAATTATAAATGAAGAACAAAAAGGCTGTTGCAAAGGAGCACGAGGATGTAAAGAGCAACTGATAATAGATGCAGAGGTGACATATCAAACTAAAACTAAACAAAGGTCGCTACACTACGCATACATTGATTACCGAAAAGTTTTTGATAGTGTACCCCACTCGTGGTTACTACAAATATTGGAAATATACAAAGTAGATCCTAAATTGATACAGTTCCTAAACATAGTAATGAAAAATTTGAAAACCACACTTAATATCCAAACAAATTCAAATATCACATCACAGCCAATACAGATTAAGTGTGGAATATACCAAGGAGACTCATTAGAACCTTTCTGGTTCTGCCTTCCTCTGAACCCACTATCCAACTTGCTAAATAATACAAATTATGGATACAATATTACTGGAACATACCCACACAAAATCACACATTTGCTATACATGGATGATTTAAAACTACTGGCAGCAACAAATCAACAACTCAACCAATTACTAAAGATAGCAGAAGTATTCAGCAATGATATAAATATGGCTTTTGGAACAGACAAATGTAAGAAAAATAGCATAGTCAAGGGAAAAACACACTAAACAAGAAGATTACATATTGGATAACCACAGCGACTGCATCGAAGCGATGGAAAAAACAGATGCCTATGAGTATCTAGGATACAGACAAAAAATAGGAATAGATAATACAAATATTAAAGAAGAACTAAAAGAAAAATATAGACGAAGACTAACAAAAATACTGAAAACAGAATTGACAGCAAGAAACAAAACAAAAGCTATAAATACTTATGCTATACCAATATTAACCTACTCATTTGGAGTAGTGAAATGCAGTAACACAGACCTAGAAGCACTCAATACACTTACACGATCACAATGCCACAAATATAGAATACATCACATACATTCAGCAACAGAAAGATACACATTAAGCAGAAAGGAAGGAGGAAGGGGATTTATCGACATAAAAAACCTACATTATGGACAGGTAGACAATTTAAGAAAATTATTTCTAGAACGAGCAGAAACTAGCAAAATACACAAAGCAATCATTCATATAAATACATCGGCTACACCACTGCAATTTCATAACCACTTCTACAACCCTTTAGATCACATAACATCAACAGATACGAAGAAAGTAAATTGGAAAAAGAAAACACTACATGGCAAGCTCCCTTATCATCTAACACAGCCACACATCGATCAAGACGCATCCAACAGATGGCTAAGAAAAGGCAATATATACAGTGAGACAGAAGGATTCATGATTGCAATACAGGATCAAACAATAAACACTAGATATTACAGGAAGCATATTATTAAAGATTACAATACCACAACAGATAAATGCAGACTTTGCAAACAACAAATAGAAACAGTAGATCACATCACAAGCGGATGTACAATACTAGCAAATACAGAATACCCCAGAAGACATGACAATGTAGCAAAAATAATACATCAACAGCTTGCCTTACAACATAAACTTATAAAACAACACGTTCCCACATACAAGTATGCACCACAAAATGTACTGGAGAATGATGAATACGAATTATGCTGGAACAGAACCATTATAACAGATAAAACAACACCACATAACAAACCTGACATCATACTCACCAATAAAAAGAAGGAATTAACATAACTAATCGAAATATCCATACCCAATACATCAAATATACAAAAGAAAACAGGAGAAAAAATTGAAAAATGCATCCAACTGGCTGAGGAAGTCAAGGATATGTAGCATCAGGATAAAGTTGACATTATACCAATTATACGATCAACTACAGGAGTCATACCACACAATATCCACCAGTACATCAATGCCATATAGCTACATCCTAGCTTATATATACAACTACAGAAATCTGTAATTATTGATACATGTTCAATTACCCGAAAGTTCCTAAATGCAATATAACATATACTGTACAGTTAAAAGGAAGTCACGCTTGATCAAGGTCCGCGTCACTTTCTACTTCTGACCAGACATAACGTCTGAGATAAGAAAGAAATAATAATAATAACATTGCAACATTTGTAAGTTATTTTGTTTCTCATGGGTCTACAGCTTAGCCGTTGCTGCTATACCAGAAGGCCTCCCCATTGTCGTGACTGTGACGCTGGCCTTGGGAGTAATGCGCATGGCGAAAAGAAATGCAATAGTCAAGAAGTTGCCTACAGTTGAAACCTTAGGTATGTAATTCCATTTGTTCTTATAAATATTTCTTATTATCACTTAGTTTCCCTCATACATTTTTGTGCAAAGCAGTAATCTGTGATTTGAAAATACAAAAGTGTCAGCTGGAGACAAGTAAGCCTAGTACCATTTTACTTTTGTGTGTGTGTGTGTGTGTGTGTGTGTGTGTGTGTGTGTGTGTGTGTGTGTTTCCGTCAGCAGCAGCAGGAGAGTAGTTCAAAAGGGCACCTTACGAGACAGAGATGTGTTATTGTTAATCCATTGAAGGCCACCAAAGTTGTACATAGATTATACAGCAAACATGTATGATGTGGGATAGTGGTTACTGTGTTTTAACTGTGGTAAATAGGATATGCATAACAAGTTGTGCGCTAGTCGCCCTTCCTCATCTACCATATCTCGTAATAAACAGCTTCTCAATCAACTTTTTCATGATGATCGATAGATTAATCCCAAAAATTGTGTGCATAACTGAATGTTGGCTATAATTCCTTAGACAAGATGCGGGTCCGACAAGGCTTGCACGAGATCAAATAGTTTCAGTTTGAAATATGTTGGGGCCCTGTTGGACCAGTACAATGATCAAGGTGACAATTTTATGAACATCCTCAGCACCAGAGATCACCACTATGAGCTGGAAGCCAGAATGCAGCCCATGTAGTGGTGACATGTCTATTCTGCAACAAAAAAGAAAATCAGGAGGCAGCCATTTGCATGTAATGCAATTTTCACAGTCTTCTGGGATCAGCAGGGTGGACTACATTTTTTAACATCTAGTAGCATTAAGCAGTTTCCAATTCAGAACACAGCAAAATGACACTAACTAGCCAAGAGCCTCAATTTTCAGAATCTGGCCAGAGAAGAACACATCCTACCTAAGATCTCTCCCACCCCTCCTAAATTGGTGTTCCACCACCCACTCAGCCACGACAACCATCCTAGCCCATCCCTGTGTCACTCCTAATCCCAAACCCAGGTGTGAGACTTGCCCAATCCACCCATCCAGCACTTCCTATCCCAGCCTTGTCACAGCTTGTCCTACCTCATCAGACGCTGGGCTACCTGTGAAAGCAGCCATGTCATAGACCAGCTCTGCTGCAGTTATTGCACAGCTCTTTATATTGGTATGATTATCAAAGAGTTGTCCACCAGCATAAATGACCATTGCTAAATTGTGACACAACATGCAACTGAACATGGTATACTTGATTTCAATGGCTGCTTCACAATTGTGGCCATCTTGATCTCCTCCACCACTTGCTTTTTTGAAATATGCAAATGAGAGTTACCTTTACAACACTTTATCTGCTCCTGAAGTTACCCTGGCCTCAACCGACAGCAGCATACCGTTATCACACCCTCTACCCAGCAGGTTCTACTCCCTCTGTCCTGTCACCTGCTCCCTAATTACATCTCGCCAGATTCAAAGTGTGCCACCCTATGCCAATGCACCTGCTTAACTTCTCTTCTCCCTGCCCCGCTCCTCTCTCCTGCCCCGCTCCGCTCCGCTCCTCTCCTTGCCCGCTCACTGCTATCCACCCCCCTCCTGACTGATGTGCAGCCAACTGATGTTGCACCTGGTGACAGTCTTGTCATGCCACCATCTAATCCTTGCATGCACTGCCAGACAGCACTCTTCTCTCCCCTGCCTGTACCTTGCTGTTTTTTCCCCTTCCTTGCACCCTGCAGACTGCTACTTTTGTAGCACATGACAGCTGCAGTCCAGTCCGAGCTGCCAGAGATGGCAGACATGTGTGCATGAGGTATGCTTGCTTGTGTGTATGGGTGTCTGTGTGCTCTTTTCTGAAGGAGCCTTTGGCCGAAAGATAAATATGTAACAGTCTTTTCGTTGTGTCTGTCGCCATCTCTTTACAGTGAGTAGCAATCTATCCTTTTCCTTTTACATCTAATTTATATTCAGAATCATGCTAGCATTCACATAAAGTAAAACTCGCACATTAAACAACAGAGCAACACACTGTAAATTATAATAATACTTTCTGAGCTTACAGTGAAATTCGTGTAAGTTCTGTGGTTAGTTGGTTAGTATGCATTATCAGTAGCTTTGTTAAAAGTTTCTATGTCCTGTTTAGTAGTGACAGTTTGTATTAAGTATGTGAATGTTAAGTAGTTAAAACTGATAGTTAATTTATCTGAGTCTGAACACAGCAACAAAGTCTCACCCAAGTTACCAAAAGTTAAATAAAAACTTTTTGTCCTTTTTGTGTCCCTACACGTAGCACGCATTAAAAGTTTATGTAAATGATTTGTACTCCACAATGAAATTGTGGTCTGGGTGTTTACTGTACTAGTGTATATCTGGATCAGTTGATAGGTGTAATATTGTTTGTTGGATTGCAAGCAGGAACTATCAATCAATATTGTTAACTGTCGAAAGTACTCTAATAAAGCTAATGATCATACCAAAGCAAAATTATGTTTCAGCACTTCAGAGTTTACTGCAAGATACACAGAGCATTGAACTGAAGTGACGACATAAAGTTCTGAACTACTTATCTGCTAGCTCAGTCAAGCCAAATTGTCAGTGTCAAACTATAAACATTCATTACACTATGTAACTAACTTGTTCTGTACTGAGAGATGCTATAGTGTGAGGTGTGCAGCCCCCATCTGACAGTCCATTGCAGGCAGCTACTTCTTCACTGTTTTTGTGATGTCTGAAACAGTTCATGCAATCGCTTCCCACTGGTCCAGCACATCATTGTTATAAAGTGTGTGTGTGTGTGTGTGTGTGTGTGTGTGTGTGTGTGTGTGTGCGGGCGGGCGCGTGCGCGCATCTTGTCCTCTTACTAATGAATCTCCACAACAAATCATAACAAAATGTGCTGCATCCTATACTTAGTCTCCAATCAGACCTCCTTGTTTGCTTATTTTCAAATTTCCTATTGCTCTAGGAGATGATATCTTTGCAGATATACTCTTGTTTATATTAGTTATAACAACAGTTATTCTGCATACTCATTGAAAAGGGAGTTGTTGAAGAAAGTTCTGGGAATCGTACAACATACGCTTTCACAGCTGGTGTTTACTTCAGTTAAAACTTCCAGAATGAGAAGCCACGGTTGATGTATAAAGCTATTATCTGGCATTTTGTTTCCAACTATGGGAAACATCATCAGAGGTAAAACCATGATTACATGGAGGACTTGAGTAAGCCCTGCATTTATAGAGCTGCGTAGAGAGCAGTCTTTCATCACATGTTGCTGACTGGGTGATTATCTCTGGCTGACATCAGGAAAGAAGCAGGTGTTAAGTTAGATAAAATATGGATGTTGACTTTTTGCTGACAGAATGACAGCCAATTACTTTCAATTGAGAATTTTGTCAGTTCTGAACAGAGGCTGGAAATTGAGTGGCTATGCCCTTCTGTGCATGATGAAAAGATCGGACATCTAAAATTCTCTGGTCACTAAACTACACGTTCTCATGAGTCACTGGCTATACACTTTTGATGCATATCCAGATAACAATAGTGTCAAATTTCCAGTGCAAAATCTTACCATCTTCTGGTATATTGTCATTGGTGTCTTTGTAAATTAGATATTTTTTTCAGTATTAAGTTTTTCAAATAATGTGTTTTCAGACCTGACTACTTTCTTTTCCAGGGTGTGTAAATGTTATATGTTCAGATAAGACTGGCACAATCACCAAGAATGAAATGACTGTTACTGTCATTGTAACTTCAGATGGATATTTGGCTGAGGTGAGTAAAGGTGCTTGTTAATATATTTGATACGCACATACTGTTTAAGGACACGAAGTGGAATCAAATGATTACCTCTTCTATAAACAACTATGCATTGCTGGGAAACAAAATAGGAACACGTCAAAGGGCCCTCTGTCAAGAAAGAACTTTTGCCCATGTAAGTGACACAGAATTAAAGTTTGAGTAAAAAACTTACATTAATGCTGAAAATGTGAATGTTGTGATGCTAGTCAGGTGCTGGTATTTGTGTATGAGGGAGGGTATATTGTATACCACTGTCGCTTCCTCCCATTTCTGTTCTAATTGCGAATAGTATGTGGGAAGAATAACTGTCGGTATGTATGTGAGCTGCAGTTTCACAGATGTGTAGGAGGAAGTAATATATCTGTTGACACTTCTAGGCACTTACGGTCTAGAAATTGCTAAAGAAAACCACAGAGTGATGCAGAAGACATCTCTCGTAAAGTCTGCCACTGTGTAACAAAGCAGATTAGCATAAATTACAATTCGTACAAAGTGCCAAGTTTTATCTAAATTTTTGCATCTGCAAGATATTTCTATAGTGAAGTGACTACTTTCAAGGATTGATTGTTAACTTGCAATTAATCTCTAGAACTGCGTTAATCTTTAATAATGTGTTCTGCGAACCGTGACAGTAGTATTGAACTGTGAAGTGCATTACTTTCGAAGTACGCTTACTGTGAATGTCGGTTGTGAATGTACTAGTGATTTACTTGTTGTACATTAATTATTGTGAATCTGCACTTATGTTAGGTTACTGCATTCAGACCATAGTCATCATTATAGGACATCAATCAAATGTAGTGTGTGGGTTACCCATTATCTGTGCATAAAGAATAGTATATGAGACTCGATCTGGCCATAAAAAGTAGGTTATTTAATACCAAATCACAGTTAAAGTGCTTTGGACTGTGAACCTGATATGAACATTATTTGAAGTAACCTACTTTCACCAGTTGCTTTTCAGCCAGATCCGACAGAGGTGCAGCAACCAGAACCATATTGGCACATGTAAACAGGGTAATGTTAAAAGTGGAATTCAATGAGCATCTTGCAGTTCGTTTTGTACTTACTAAATGAACCTGCGATGCAATGTACTGCTCGTTTCCACCACTGTAGGTGGACAGGTACCGCCCCATTAGCCCCATCAACATTCCGTGCAAGTTGCTCACATGCATGGTGAGCTGGAGGTTTAGTTAGCTCTGTCCAGGGTGGATTCCATAAGGGCCACTCTGCCACCGATAATCTGGTCTGCCTGGAGTCTGCCTTCCGCACAGCCTTTGTCCACCGTCAGTATTTGGTCGCTGTCTTTTTTGACATGCGGAAAACATATGATACAACATGGCGGCATCACATCCTCACCACACTTTGTGGGTGGCTTTGGGGCCTGCTGCCTATTTTTATTCAGAATTTTCTGTCGCTTCATTCCTTCCGCGTGCAAGTTGGTCCCTCCCATAGTTCCTCCAGACTCCAGGAGAATGGGGTACCGCAAGGTTCTGTCTTGAGTGTCTGCCTCTTTTTAGTTGCTATCATTGGGCTAGCTGCAGCTGTTGGAACGTCCATATACCATATTTACCCGAATCTAAGCCGCACTTTTTTTCCGGTTTTTGTAATCCAAAAAACCGCCTGCGGCTTAGAATCGAGTGCAAAGCAAGCGGAGATTGTGAAAAATGTTTGTAGGTGCCGCCACAATTAACTTCTGCCAACGAATATATGTAGCGCTACACAGGCATGCTTTGTAGGCACAAAGATAAATACTGCATTTTCATACAGTATCCAATGAAGTAAATGCCAATTCCGTATTGTTCATCTTCGAATGCAGCAGAATTTCAATTACTATGAAAATCTGACTGGCAAGATTGTTTGGGATGTTTGTCAATATGGCCAACTCTACGTTCTGAATTTTTTCCTACCTGTGAGAAGAGATGGTTGCTAATAGGAACCTGATGAAATGTGAATCACATACAGTATTCTCTCCACCATAAAAATAATATGAATATAAACATTTTGCCATGTATTCTTTCGTGTTTGCTACTATTTCATTTAAATCCTGTCTGCCTAATAAACTACGAAACTAGTGAGAGACAACAGCAAACACGGAAGAATATATGTATCGTGTCATGTTTATATTCGTATTATTCTCATGCCTAATAGTGATACAGTCAGAAATGAAACACGGCAAGTGACTAGATTTTTAAATCTAAGATTACTCTAATTTCTGTGCAGAATTTGATGTACTAAAGAAGCGGCCGCAAAGATTTTCAAACGGAGATAAATTTTCGCCAAACTCTCGTTCAGAACATGTTCTATCATACGTAGTCTTTTATTTGGTTCTTGTTGATCATTATCAAAGAAAGCAGCAGTGTAAGTAACAACAAATAGCAGTCTCTTGCCATTGTTTTGCTAATGAGACGATTCCTCTCTCTCTCTCTCTTTTAACTGTAAGCGGCGGTAGCGCGCACAAAAGCAAGCCATGCCGCGAGCGGCGACAGGCCGTAAACACGCACTATCAGAATGCGACAAACAATGCATGACACAGTAGAGTAATGCATTTTCAACTTAGAGTGACGTAAAGACCTATAACAAAGAAAACGGCACTTATCAGATCAAAGCAAAATAAGCAATCGATTCATACCAGACGAAGCATGTGAAAAAGGAAGGATACCCGTATAAATACGGTCGGAGCGCCTGATGCATAGCGATGGCTACCTGGTAAAGCTTAACTGCTAAGCTTATGACTCACACCAAACTACTGTAGCTGTATCGTCATTCATTCGACCTAAATTGTGTCTCATATTACAATGGACCAACTTTGTTTCGATTTGGAGGTGCGGCCGAAAACTATTCTCTCCGTTGAATTTCGAGTCTCAATTTTCAGGTGCGGCTTAGATTCGAGTAAATACGGTAGGCTTCTTTGTATGCTGATGACTTTTGCCTATACTATAGCTCCACTGGCATTGCAGTTGCTGAATGGCAGCTACAGGGTGCTATCTGCAAGGTGCAGTCTTGGGCCATATCACGCGGCTTCCAGTTTTCGGCTGTCAAGACTTGCGTCATACGTTTCTACCAGAGTTGCTCTGTTCACCCTGACCCACGGTGTTATCTTGACGGCGAACCTCTAGCTGTGGTGGAGATGCATCAGTTTTTGCTACTGCTTTTTGATGCCCGGTTGACTTGGCTCCCGCATCTTAACACATTACTTTGCTTCAGTCACACCAGGTGGGGTGCTGATCGGTCTACGCTTTGCAGACTGTATCAGGTGTTGATTCAGTCCCGTCTTGATTTTGGGAGCCTGGCTTACGGTTCGCCATTGCCTTCCGCATTGCGGCTGCTTGACCTAATACTTGACTGCGGGATCCGACTCACAACTGGAGCTTTCCGCACAAGTCCTGTAAACATCATACTTGTGGAGGCTGGTGTCCCTCCATTGCGGATCCGGCACCAATGACTACTGGCTGCTTGTGCTGCACATGTTTGTAGCTTGCCGGGGCATCCAAATTACAGTTTCCTGTTCCCCAACTCGGTCATTCATTTTCCTGAATGGCGGCCCCAGTCAGGGTGTAAGATTGCGGCTCACATCTGGGCTTGAGTTTTTCCCTCTCCCACCTCCCTCTGGGCCCGTATATGTATACCCCCGTGGTGTTGCCCCGCCTATGCCTTCTGCTGGATTTGGCACAGGACCCGAAGGACTCAGTCCCTCCTGAGGCCCATCGCCGCAGCTTTCTTCCCAGCCTTGCCGCGTTTTACGGCTCTGACATGGTGTATACCGATGGTTCGATGGTTGCTGGTCATGTTGGTTATGCTATTACTCTTGGGGATCATTCTGAACAACGCTCATTGCCGGGTGGGTGCAGTGTTTTCACTGCAGAGCTGGTAGTCATCTCTTGTGCCCTAGAGTGTATCCACTTCTGGCCAGATGAGTCCTTTGTCATCTGTAGTGACTGCCTGAGTGGTTTACGAGTCATTGACCAGTGTTTCCCGCGCTCTTGTCTGGTGATGGCTAACCAGAAGTCCCTCCATACTCTTGTGTGGACCATAGGTCATGTCGGCATCCCGGGTAATGGGTGTGTTGACAGGCTGGCCAAACAGGCTATCAGTGAACGGGCCCTGGAGATTGACCTTTCGGAATGTGATCTCCAGGCATTATTGCGGCACAAAGTCCTTGGTACTTGGGGTGATAAATGGTGCACCCCGACTTCACCCAACAAACTTCAGGTTATCAAGGAAACTACAGGTGTGTGGCGCTCCTCCACGTGAGCGTTTTGCAAGGACTCAGTTGCTCTCTGCCGGCTACATTTTGGCCATACCTGGCTGATGCAAGTTCATTTATTGCGCTGCAAGGACCTGCCTCTATGTCACTGTGGATCAGCGTTGACAGTTCTCCACATCTTGTTGGCCTGTCCGCCTTTAACTGCACTCAGCCAGACATTCGTTTTATTTGCACAGGGGGCTTTTATTGCTCGATCTGTGGGTTTGTGTCTTTTTTTTTTTTTTGTGTAGTCTGGGCTTTGCTCTACAGTTTTAGATTGTGGTTTTTAGTGTGTCTCTTGGTGGCTGGCTTTTTCTTTTTTGTTTCCATGGTCGGCCAACCACTGTAAAACACTGTGTGTTTTTACTTCCTTTTTTCTGGTCTTTGTCTGTCTTTCTTGTTCCGCGTCATCCCTTGTCATTTCCATTGCTTGTTTTTCTTCCTTTGGGTGTTTCATGGTCGTGGAATAAGGGACTGATGGCCTTTGTAGTCTGATCCCCTCAACTCCCACAAACCAACCAACCATCTTATTTCCATCTTCCCTATGTCCTCTATCAATACTAGCTTCTGAGGCGTACCTGCTTCATATGTGGACTGCCCTTTCTGCAGATTCTTCCAATGTATCTGTTTGGCATTTGAATTTCTCACAGTTTTATGTGACCATGCCCAACCCCCTCAAAGTATCACTTGCCTAACAACTATGAAGACAAGATTAAAGCATGTACAACGGCATTTAAGAGGGCATTGTTCCCACGTTCTTTATGTGAATCAAATGGGAAGAAGAGCTAACGTTGGTACTGTGCTCAGTACCATCTTCGTTACACTAAACAAGTAGCGGTTGCATTTTGTGTTGTTATAATGTTTTGTGTTGTAAACTGACAGTTGATGTGAATTGCTTCATATAGGCAGTGGTGCAAGTTGCAGGTCTGCTAAATTCTACAGAGTTTCTTGTTGTAAGTATTTAGGAGTAGAAGGTTGTAAATGTTTGGGAATAAAAGGGGTTCATTCACCGAATAGCAGAGGTGTTAAGTCGTTGAGTGACGGACGCAAAAGAGAATGAAAATTTTGCTGGCTTCACACAACTGTGATTGACTGGGACTAGGGGTGGGTTTGTTAGGTTGTACAGGTAGAGGGAGAAAAGGAAATTGGAGGAAGCAGGAGGGGGGTTGAGTAATGTGCAGCCAGTGGCTGGGAGGGAGACAGTAGATGTGCAAGGTAGGAATGTGGGAGGGAATGCGGCAGGTGCACGGGTTAGGCATGTGATGCATGGTTAGAGGGGACAGTGAGGTGTGGCACATGATGATGATGATACGGAGACATGGATTGGGAGGGGATGACAGGACTGACAGGACTCAGGGACGAGAAACTGTTGTGTAAAGGCTGTGGGAACAGAGGGTTAGCAGGAATTGAGACCGGCAGATTTATGGGAGTGCAGGATGTGTTGCAAGGGTAACTTCCATTTATGTAGATCATTAAAAGCTGGTGTTGCAAAGGAGAATACAACTTGCACGGGCTGTGGAGAAGACATTGAATGTGAGCATGTTGTGTGGTTGGTGGCATGTTGTGCCACTGGATGGTCAACTTCATTCTTAGTCACAGTTTGGTGATGGCCATTCATTCTGGTGGACAGCTGGTTGGTGGTCATGCCCACTTAGAATGCTGTGCAGTGATTGCAGCACAGCTGGTATATGACATGATTGCTTTCACAGGTGACCTATACCTGGAATAGGATATGCCTGTGACAGACCAGGACTGTCCAACATAATTTGTTGTGTGCTCTATAGATAGTTAAACAGGAAATTGATATAAATTACAATGGCCTGATCTCCACAGTAATATTAACTTTGCTACATTAGTCTGCCCAAAGAACACACACACACACACACACACACACACACACACAGACAGACAGACAGAGTCTTTTTCTTTATATCCAAATTTCACTGCACAACAAAAGAGTTTGTTGTATTTTTCTGGTTTTGGCAGCTTCATTTCATTACAAATGACTAAATGTGTTAAGTGTGTGGGAAATGAAATCCAATTCTTTTCAAATGTCTCAAATAAACCAGAGAAACTGTTCCATCTTGTAAATTTTATTTGTTGAACAGGTCTCAGGTGCTGGCTACAATGATCAGGGAGAGATCCATATTCACAAATGTGACAGTGTAGATCGTGCCAGAGAATCCATATATACATTGCTGGAGGTAAGAAATAACTTTACTTTTATTTGGTATAATTTAGTGTATCACATAGGATAATCACTTTTTTTACTGCCTTTTTTATTCATTTGCCTATCACCTCTTTGTAATTTTTATTGTGATCTTAGCACTGTGAATTTCAGCCGTCACAAATTTATTAGAAAAATGCAGTTGCTGAAACATTTGCAGTTGTGTGTAAGAGGGTGCTGACAGCGCAACAGATTTTATCATCAAATATGCCTTCACAGTTATTGCCTGCTGTGATGGAGAGTAGAGCAAAGCTCTCATCAGCCTACTCATTTGATGACCACATGATTGTACTAGATATCTGTATTACTAAATGGCTCGTAGTCCCAGCTCCAGTGTACCTATCTAATGGCTTCCAGGGACAACAAAATTTAATTTTCAATATTTTGTGTTGTAAATATTGACCAAACTAAAAATTTAAGATGTTGTCTTCATTTATTCATTAAGAAGTATAAGCTAACATTAAACTTTTTTAACACAGTAAGACAAGTATTACAGTTGAGGTGACATAACTCATTGTGTGCAAATACCAACATTATATTAGTCCAGTAATTGAGCATGAGAGCTCTTAATGACTTGAACTAACTTTACACATAGTTTCGAAGCGTTATGACACTGTATCTCACTGAGCTGCTGTACAAAATGATGGAAGGAAAAATGTATGTCACTTTCTACATTTTCACTGTTCTTGAAGTAAAATGCTGCATTTTAATTTATTACTTCTGTACTGCAAATTATGTAATTGTGCAGCTCATAGTTCAGGAGATATTATGTCGTAAACAGTGAGATGCTTAAAAGATCAAAATGGAGTGAAAATTACCCAGACTATACTCATCCAGTGCTGTAACAAGGAGAAACATGACTTAATTTAATATAGTGTTTTATAGAGCAACACATAAGATGGAGGTTGTGCGTAACACTGAACAGTTTGACTGGACAGCAGTAATACAGCATAATGAATAGGCCGAGCACATGTTTGCGATTGCTTAGGTAATGTTTCTTTGGCAGGGAATCAGAGTGCTATAGGAGACCATACCAGGTGGCCTCTATAAACAGGGAAGGTAACTGTATGGACGTGCACTCTCTGAAATCAGGCACATCGTGAGTGATGGTACCTCACTCCTCCCTTCTGCGGGCAGGGAAACCACATGCATACACACATACATGAAAAACAGTAGATGCAGATAAGCTCTGGCACGGAAAGTGCACTGGCATCGTGAAGAGGAGAAAGAACAAACCATTCCTCTCACAAGGCTCTGAGATTACGAGTCACGGAAAATGCCAATGATGGCACTGATGTCGATATCTTTGCCCAGTGATGGAGACTGCTGCTGCAGCATGTGGTGAGTAAGCACCAGCGAGTGGTGATGGGGGGTGGGGGATGGCCAACCATCCCTCTAGTCGTGAGCGGCCATAGGGCAGGGCTGGAGATGGCATCTCCATAGCGACTTCCTCGTTGAGGTCAGTGATCGGCATCAGAAGCATCACCAGGGGTGTCGGAGATGACGGCCCCACAGGACCCGGCAACTGAGGTCACTATGGTGGTGGCTTTGGCATCAGGTGCAGAGAGGGCTGCACCAACAAGGAGTGGGGGAGGAGACGGGTACCCCGGACAGCGATCTGCTAGCCAGTGACCCTCCCTGCGGCACAAACCAGACCGTCTGTCCCCCCTGCGGGTTTGGGGGGTAAGAATAGGCCCGCGGTATTCCTGCCTGTCGTAAGAGGCGACTAAAAGGAGTCTCAAACTTTTCGGCCTTATGTGATGGTCCCCTCTCTGGTTTGACCTCCATATTTCAAAATTTTTCCACAGAGCGAGCCGATTGGGGAAGGGCACCTTACATGGTGCACTGTATCTGTCGTGCATTGAGACCTTTAGCCGGCTTTCTCGTCGTTGTAATGTTGTCCCGCTTGTTTTCCATCTCTTGGGCGAGGATACGTCCCTGGGTGCGATTACCACACTGCACTGTGGAGTGTTGCTTTTCGCTGCGACGACGACCTTATACATTTTTGCACCTAAGATCCAGCATGGTAGCCAGTCCGTTGTGGTGGGGCCGCCATGTACCCTGTTGGTTGTAGCCCCCTGACAACACAGGGATCACTCTACTGATGCCTGCGCCGTTTACTCCCCATGTATGCCAAGGAGTAGATGCCCATCTCCCTGGGGCATCAGAACTCCCGGCAATGGCCATCCTGCCAGGTGGCTCTTGCTGTGGATAGGTGGCGCCCATGGGGTGGGCCCTTGGTCAGAGAAGGTGGCATCAGAGCGGATGTCCCACAATGAAGTGTGGTACATCATCTCTTGCTGGTGGCTAGCCACCAGCAGTCTCTAAGTGTTCAAGGGTTCATTTTAAAGCTAACATTTATGACCCCAAATTGTTCCCATCCTTGGCCACACCATGGGAGGAACAAAAGGCAATGAATGATAGTGACATGTATTCGCCCAGGTATCTCATCTGTACCAGAGCTGATGGGGAATCCTTTGTATCCATGAAGCCTCAGTTCTTTGTAGAGCATTTGGAGGACAAGTTTGGGGAGCTGGAGGGCTTGTCTAAAAAGCGCTCTGGGTCAGTTTTGATAAAAACAGCATCCTCTGCCCAGTCAGGCAGGTTGCTTGCTTGTGACAAGTTGGGGGATGTTAACGTTACCATCACACCACATAAGAGTTTAAATATGGTCCAGGGTGTTATTTTCCATTGGGACCTACTTCTGCAGTCTGATGACGAGCTGCGCGCCAACTTACAGCATAGAGGTGTTCATTTTGTCCGGCGCGTTCATCGGGGTCCGAGGGACAATCAGATTGCTACCGGTGCTCTCATCTTGGCCTTCGAGAGTGATACATTACCGGAGAAGGTCAAGGTGATGGTCTATCGTTGTGACGTCAAGCCCTATATCCCTCCCCCGATGCGGTGCTTTAAGTGCTGGAAGTTCGGCCATATGTCTTCCCGCTGTACTTCCAGCCTCACATGTCGAGATTGCGGACGCCCATCTCATTCCGATACTCCATGTGCTCTGCCTCCCATCTGTGTCAACTGTGCAGAGCCTCATTCACCTTGCTCACCAGACTGCAGGATCTTACAGAAAGAACACAAAATCATGAAATATAAGACCCTGGACCGACTGACTTACACTGAGGCTAAGCGGATATTTGAACGGCTACATCCTGTGCGCATGATGTCATCTTATGCCTCCACTGTCACTCCTGCTCCACTCCTTTAGCTGCACCACAGACAGTCAGCTCTCAGCATCAGAGGACCTCACCTGCTCCCTTAACGATGGGGGCCCCTTCTCTTGCTGTTGCTCCCACACCATCTACCTCGGGAGCAGCACCTACTAAACCACTGGGTACACCAGTCCCCACTTCTAAGCTGGAGAAGCGTAAGTCTTCTTCGGCTTCTCTCACTCGGAAGGGATCCCTTGGGTCACCCCCTTCCCAGGTTCCTACCTGCGGCACAGCAGACACCAACCAGTGGCTGAAGAAGCCACAGGCTGCTGGTCGTCGGGCTTCGGGATCATTTTCGGTTCTGGAGACTGACGCCAATAAGCCCTATCAGCAACGGCAATCAAAGGAACAGCGAGACAAAACGACACTGAAGCCCTGTAAGACCCAGGCACCTGCGATGGCTCCTACTCCACCACTACCTACAAGCTCTGCGTCTGAGGATGATCGCCAGTCCCTCAGACACAATGGATAGCATTTGCACGGGTGCTTCATCAGAGGCAGCAGGTGACCCAGTGGCGTAATCTGCCTTCCCAGTCCCGTCACGCCTTTCTCAGCCATCCTCCAGTGGAACTGCAGCGGTTTCTTCCACCATCTAGCTGAGCTCCACCAACTTACCAGCCTTCACCCTTTCCTCTGCATTGCTCTGCAAGAAACTTGGTTTCCGGCAATGCGAATCCCCGCCATCCGTGGCTATCGGGGTTATTGTAAGAACCGGGCAGCTTATGAAAGGGTGTCTGGTGGCGTCTGCATCTATGTCTTGAACTCTCTTCACAGCAAGTCTGTCCCTCTCCATACACCTTTAGAGGCTGTCGCTGTTCGGGTGTGGACGCCACAGGCTGTTACCATCTGCAGTCTTTACCTTCCACCGGATGGTGATGTCGCGCAGCATGTGCTGGCTGCTCTGATAGCTCAATTGCTGCCACCTTTCTTGTTACTGGGTGACTTTAATGCCCATAACCATCTGTGGGGTGGGTCAGTGGCAACGGGTCGAGGCGCCATCGTTGAGCATTTATTGGCGCAGCTCGATCTCTCGATCTTAAATGATGGTGCCTTCACACACTTCAGTGTGGCGCATGGCACGTACTCCACCATTGACCTTTCCATCTGTAGCCCTAGCCTCCTACTGTCTGTCCAATGGAGAGTGCATGACGACCTGTGTGGTAGTGACCACTTTCCAATCTTTCTGTCACTGCCACAGCGTCAGTCTTCTGGGCGCCCTAGCAGATGGGCTCTGAATAAGGCTGACTGGGACTTGTTCTCCTCCACTGCCGCTATTGAGCCTCTCTCTAACGATGACATTGATGCAGTGGTTCAATCGGTCACCACCGGCATCGTTACTGCCGCCGAATCTGCCATTCCCCGTTCTTATGGGTCCCCTCGGCGGTGGACTGTGCCTTGGTGGTCGCCTGAGATCGCTGAAGCGATTAAAGCTCGCCGGCGGGTGCTCCAGTCACAAGCGACATCCCTCAATCGAACACCTTATCGCCTTCAAACGGCTGCGTGCGCGAGCCCGCCGCATTATCCGCCAATGCAAGCAGGAGTGCTGGGAGCGGTATGTGTCCACCATTGGCCTCCATGTCACTCCATCGCAGGTCTGGGCCAAGATTCGCTGCCTCTATGGCTATCGGACCCCTGTCAGTGTCCATGCGCTCTCACTGAATGGAGCAGTTTGTACTGACTCCGACGTCATTTCAAACGGCTTGGCAGAGCACTTTTCTCTGAATTCCGCTTCTGCCAACTACCTCTTGGGCTTCCGCTCCATTAAGGAGCGGATAGAACGTCGGAGTCTTTCTTTTTGCACTCACCATCCTGAATTGTACAATGTTCCATTCAGTGAGTGGGAATTTCGCAGTGCCCTCGTCGCTTGTCGTGATACTGCTCCTGGGCCAGATAGCATCCACTCTCAGATGCTGAAACACCTTTCAGTGGACTGCCAGCGACGCCTCCTCGACCTTTACAACTGCATTTGGGTCGAGGGTGAGTTTCCGTTGCAATGGCGGGAAAGTCTTGTTGTCCTCATTCTGAAACCGGGGAAGAACCCTTTAGAGGTGGACAGCTACCATCCCATTAGCCTCACCAATGTTCTTTCCAAGTTGCTTGAACGGATGGTGAGCCGGAGCTTGAATTGGGTACTGGAGTCTCAGGGCCTTCTGGCTCCGTCTCGGGGTGGGTTCCGTAAAGGCCGCCGACAATCTGGTGAGCCTGGAGTCGGCCATCCGTACTGCCTTTGCCCGCCGTCAGCATCTGGTCGCTGTCTTTTTCGACATGCAGAAGGCGTATGATACGACATCACATCCTTTCTACACTTCATGGGTGGGGTCTTCGTGGCCCTCTGCCGATCTATATTCGCAATTTTCTGTCGTATCGTACCTTCCGCGTGCACGTCGCAGCCTCATATAGTTTCTCCCAAGTCCAGGAGAACGGTGTGCCACAGGGTTCTGTTCTCAGTGTCTGTCTGTTTTTAATAGCTATTAACGGGCTCACTGTGGCCGAGGGAAATACTGTCTCTGCTTTCCTGTATGCTGACGATTTCTGCCTTTACTACAGCTCTATTGGCATTGCAGCTGCTGAACGTCAGCTACAGGGCGCAAGGTGCAGTCTTGGGCTGTAGCGCATGGTTTTCAGTTTTCGGCAGCCAAGACCTGCGTTATGCATTTCTGCCGGCGACGCACTGTTCACCTGGAGCCGCGGCTTTATCTCGACGGCGAGCTTCTTACAGTGGTGGAGTCACATAGGGTTTTGGGGGTGGTTTTTGATGCCCGGTTGACTTGGCTGCCTCATATTCGGCAGCTTAAACAGGCGTGTTGGCGGCATCTAAATGCTCTGCGATGCCTGAGCCACACCAGGTGGGGCGCCGAACGATCTACTCTCCTACGGCTTTACCAGGAGTTAATCCAGTCCCGTCCGGACTACAGGAGTCTGACTTATGGCTCAGCATCCCCATCTGCGTTGCGGGTGCTGGACCCAATCCTCGACAGTGGGATACGCCTTGCCACTGGTGCCTTCCGAACCAGCCCTGGGGACAGCATACTTGCGGAGGCAGGTGTCCCTCCACTGCGGTTACGATGCCAACAATTACGGGCTTCTTATGCTGCCCAAGTTTTTAGCTTGCCCGGGCATCCAAATTATCGTGTCCTGTTCCCGCAGTCAGTCGTCCATCTGCCAGAACGTCGGCCCCAGTCATGTTGTCCGATCACCGTATGTGTCAAACAGCTTCTCTACGGGCTTGGGTGTTTCCCTGTTCCACTTCCTTTCCGGGCCCCTCTGCGTACACCCCCGTGGTGTGTGCCTCGCCCTTGCGTTCGGCTCGACTTGGCAGAGGGCCCGAAGGACTCAGTCCCTCCGGAGGCCTTCCGCCGCCGCTTTTATTCCATCCTGGCCACGTATCAGGGCTCTGGCGTTGTCTACACCGACGGTTCGATGGTTGCTGGTCGTGTCTGTTATGCACTAACTCTAGGGGACCATTCTGAACAACGTTCGTTGCCGGCTGGCTGCAGTGCGTTCGTTGCCGGCTGGCTGCAGTGTTTACACTGCTGAGCTGGTCGCCATCTTTCGTGCCCTAGCGTATATCCGCTCCTGCTCAGGTGAGTCCTTCGTTATCCTGAGTGGTTTACGAGCTCTCGACCAGTTTCCCTTGTTCTCGTCTGGTGATGGCTATCCAGGAGTCCCTGCATACTCTCGCTCGTAGCGGCAGGTCCGTGTTCTTTGTTTGTTCTTTGTTTGGACCCCAGGCCATGTTGGGATACCCGGCAATGAAACTGTTGACCGCCTGGCGAAAGAGGCCACCAGTGCACCAACTCTGGAGATTGGCCTCCCGGCGACTGATTTGCGGGCACTATTACGCCGCAAAGTTTTCGTTTTATGGGACACTGATTGGCACAACCTGCCCGTACCAAACAAACTCCGCCGTATCAAGGAGACGACGACTGTGTGGCGGTCATCCATGCGAGCCGACCGCAGGGACTCAGTCGTCCTTTGTTGGCTCCGCATTGGCCACACCCAACTGACACACAGTTATTTACTGTGTCGTGAGGATCCTCCTCTTTGTCGTTGTGGGGCGTCCTTGACAGTGGTCCATATTCTGTCGGAGTGCGCCCTTTTAACCATGCTCAGGCAGACTTTTGCAATGCCTGACACGCTCTCTGCTCTTTTATCAGATGACTCTGCCATGGTGGACTTGGTTTTGTGTTTTATTCGGGCAGGGTTTTTTTATCATTGAATCTGAGTGTTTCTGTTTCATTTTATGGTATTGTGTTGATTCTGGCCTTTGGCCTACGATTTTAAACTGAGTTTTTAATGTATTCTCGGTGGTTGGCTTTTCCTTTTTTATCCCTATGGTCGGCCAACCACCGCCACACACTGTGTGGTTTTGCTTTGTTTTTTCTGTTCTTTGTCTGAGTATCTCTTGTCCTGTGTTGTCTGCCGTCTTTCCTGTTGTTCGTTTTTCTTCTCTCTGGGTGGTTTTAGTTTTTTTTGGAAAAAGGGACCGATGACCATAGCAGTCTGGTCCCTTTAATCCCCCAAACCAACCAACCAACCGGACCGTCTGTGACGCAAACCGAACCGTCTGTGACGCATTGCCTTGTGCGGCCATGACTGGTCGAAGTGACGGGACGTCCACCCATCGGGTGTGCAGACAACACACAGGTGCCAGCCCTGGTGATGCTCAATGATGCAGGAACCCAGTTCAGCCAACAGCTGAAACCATTATCCCAAACAGGTGCAACCGGCTGGAACTGTCGTGGAGCTGGCTATGCCAGCAGACGTGGCATCAGATACATGAGTTGAAGGAGGGTCTATGGTTGGAATCCAGGTAGCAGCTCTGGCAGGCTCTTGTCCCCCACTGGAGTGAAATGGTACAAGCTCAAAAAAACTGTCAAAAAGCAGTTTCAGGGAACATACCAGATACATACTTCTGCATCTGAGTTTTAAACGTTGAAACTAGGCATTTGGCCTCACAGCTAGATTGAGGATGAAACGGGGGAACTGTGAGATGGTGAACACTACCATCCTGACAAAAAGATGTCAATTCTCGAGAAACAGCTAGGGCTGTCATTGTCACTAACCATGGTAAAGGAAGTTCCTTAGTTAAAATCGTAGACAGGGCCGAAATTGTGGCAGCTGCGGTCATGAACGGACAAAGCACCTTGTGGGGGAAGTTTGGGATAGGCTACCAGTACAATGAGCCAATAGTTATTTAGGAAGGGCCCAGAAAATCAACCTGTAGGTGCACCCAAGGGTGCTGCGGAGTTGGCCAGGTGAAAAGAGATGCCCGCAAGGCCACCTATTTCTGAACACAGGGAGGCAAGTGGTGATAAACTGTGTAATGACTCCATCTATGGGCGGCCAATACATATGCTAGTGAGCCAAAGCTTTGGCGCGAGAGGTCCTCTGTGACCGACATGCAAAAGCTGAAGTACATTATGACTTACGGAAGCAGAAATCACAACCCACGGAGCAGCATCCTCTGTAGCTAACAAAAGAACTCCATCAAACACAGAATGACAGTGCTGGAAGGAGAAGTAATTATGCAAAGGATTAGAAACATAGCCTGAAGGTTTTTCCTGCCATCTGTGCTGCACAAAAGGGAGGACTCGACTAAGTACAGGATCCACAGCAATGGCCGATGCTATCGTGGCACTAAAGATGTGAAACCATCAACTGTGTTCTGATTCTCAGTATCTAAATAGAAGCAAAGCAACTCGTCCTGATTGAATTGCCGGGTCTGGACTGACCGGAACGCAAGATAAGGCATTGGCTTGTTGCATTTGTCAGCCGGTAGTGTATCTGATGATGATAGGAGAAGAAGAGGAGAGCCCACCACTGCAAACGATGCTTTGCCTTGTCCAGCATGGAGGCCGAAGGGTGGAAAAGAGCAACCAGTGGCTTGTGATTCGTGATTAAATGGAACTTAAAATCGTACAAGAAGACATAAAATTTCTTGAGGGTGAACACTATAGCAATGCCTCCTATTCAGTCTGAGAATACTGCTGCTGAGCAAGTCTTAAAAGTCTTCGAAGTGTAAGCAATAGGCCATTCAGACCCAGCTCCATATTTTCGTGCCAACAGTGGGCTGAAAGGTATCTGTAGCCAACAAAAAATGCTGGCCCAAGTGAAAAGTGGCCAGGCATGGGGCAGATTGAAGATTATATTAAAGGAAAGTGAACACTGTCACAAGCTGGGGTCCAGAAAAAGGCACATTTTTATGCAAAAGTGCATGCAGTGGCTGAGCAACAGTGGATGCATCTAGTAAAAACTTACAGCAGTATGAAACTTTACTGAGAAATGCTCGCAGTTCCTTAATGGAGGTCGGCTGCAGCAAAGCCACGATTGCATCAGTATGGTGGTGCAACAACTTGACCTGTGTGCGAGAACGCTTAAACCACAGATACTCAATTGACAAGTGAGAAAATTGAGATTGGCAAGTTCACACTTGAGACCCACAGGCTTCAAAACAGAGTACAGTGATCGGAGATGGCTAAGGTGGTCTTTAGCGGGATACAGACACCAAAAAGCAAGCGTTGATATTGATACAGGCCGAAGGTGTATTGACAACTAGAAGCCACCTAGTGGCCTCATCCAAGGGGAGCTGGAGGTATGTTTCTGACACACAAATCTTGGAAAAGTAGTGCCACACAACAATTTTGTAGGCAACTCATCAGTGTGGGACAAAGGGTATGTATCATGGATTGTGCATTGATTGTGACACTGAATCGCCACAGGGGTGAAGCTTACCCATCGGTTTCTTAATGATGACCAGTTGTGGATCTCATTCACTGGAAGAAATAGGCTAAACGACAGTGAGTGATATCAAATGGTCTAATTCGGCCTTCACAGAGTTGTGCAATGCAACAGGCACGTGTTGTCCCCCTCCCACCCCCACCTCTCCCAAAAAAAAAAAAAAAGGCACATGACACTTTCATGGTAACATGGACCTGAAAACTGGTAGCACAACATAGCCCAGGGGAAAACAGAGGCAAATCTCAGTACAGAGGGACTCCATTTGCTGATACATGATGAGAGGGCAAACAATACAGTTGTAAGAGACAGGAGTGGAAAACTGACCTAGAAACAGAATCTGCTGGCTGTTCAGGAGAGTACAAGTCTATGTATATTTGTGCATTTAGTAAAGTCACTACACCACCTGTGTCCATTTGCATTTTTAGCAGTTTATAAAAAACGCGCAAGTCAATAAAAAATTTGTTGGGGAAACAGTCATTATAGAGATACAGTTTATGTCCTTCGATACTATTGTATCTGTCACATTTCAAGAGGAGCTACGGACCGATGCTTTGTGACCTTTCTTTTGAAACTTGTTGCAAACCACCCAACGCTTAGGGCATGCAGTGTGCTTGTGTTGGACGAAGCTGTACAGGCAAGACAGAAGAGGGCCACATGGCCGCTGCTGTAACACAGCCTGTTGCTGCTGTAGCCATAACAAATGTGACACTTAGTCAAAGGTTGTACTGCTGCAAAAGCTTCCCTGTCTCCTGAATACTTGCAGTGTGCCTAATGGGGACTGACTGAGCAACTTCTGAAACCTCCACCCACACAGCAATCTGATCACCTACGCCCCATCACACTTCAAAGGACTGTGCTATGTTGAGCACATCCATAGGTTCCAGATTCTCACATTGAAATGCCTTTTCGTGGACTTCCCTATCTGGAACCAGATGACTAATATCATGCTCCATGTGATCAGGTTAGGATTCGTGATGGGTACTAGTGACAAATTTTCAATGATGGCTCACCTCGTTTAATTCTGCAGTCCAGGCTTTGTAAGATTGGTTTGGGCATTTCTGACTGTGGTAAAATTGGTTTGGGCATTTCTGACTGTGGTAAAATTGTACATGCATCACAGTGCCATGTGTTCTCTCACAGTAATAGATTGAGAGAAGCTTGCACATTTCGTCAGATGATAAGCCGGCCAGTTCTTGTAAAGACACATGTTGCCATAACAACTGATACATGCCAGGCAAAATCCGGGAAAGAAAGAAAGCCATACACAAGTTTGCATCGCCCACGTGGAAAACCTGGATGTGTTGATGTAACTATGTCTCGCAGGAGTCCCAATTTTCAACCGATTCATTATATGCCGGAAATGGTGATGGTTGCACTGACTGGAGAGTAACCTGCTGTGAACATGCAGGTGTCACTTGATCAAGAGCAGTAGCAATAGCTTGATGATGTTCTGTGAAAGCTTGCTGCTTGGCAATGAGTTGTTCAGTATTTCTTCCATTGATATGTTGGTTGGATGACTTGGCTCTGGCACTAACATGCGGGGAAAATGTAACCCTCACTGGTCGCCATTTCGTTATAGCAAGAACAAGCACAATCATGGAACATAGTATTTTGTTGAGCAACACATAAGGTACAGGTCGTGTATAGCACTGAACACATTGACCGGACAACAGTAATACAGCATAAAGAATAGGCTGAGCACCCTTTTGCAATCACTTAGATAATGCTGTTCCTTTGATGGCCTGTGAGAGCATGCCAGGGGGCCAACCCAGATGGTCCCTGTAAGTGGACCTGTGAACTTTATGGACGCACTCTGTCCGAAATCGGACATGTTACGACTGAAGGTAAATCATCTAGTGTCTGAGACTGAGAGCACTAGTGCCTTGCAACAAACTTTAAACATAATTTAAAATCTTTTCTAAACTTTTCCTGCTTTCTACTCTTAATGTGAAATATTTACCACATCAACTCATTTGTAAAGTAAGTTGAAGCTGTTTTATACATGAGAGCACAATTCCTTAAAGAATCCGGGCTTTACTGATTGTTCTCTAAGCCAAGAGTCATCTAGATATATGGTGCAACACCAAAGCTCAATTTGGAATCCAAGCCACAGCACAAATTGATTTTTTTTCTTCACGTAGACAAAACATTGTCAGACGTAAGTTTGTTAGTAGCGAGGAAAGGTCTTGAGAACAACTTGGAACAGACAATGGGTCTTTGCATTTTAGCTTGATGCTTGTCCACACTGCAGCTAACTTACATTGTGATGAAGTAACCAACAAGAAATTGTTCTAGTTTCTGAAAACAGATCATCTTCATAAGTAGTAATATTTACAGAATAGTTCCTAATTTTAAAAGTTTTTAATCAGTGTTACGTCCTCTTTGTTGTAAAGACAAATTGACTCATAGGCTCATCAACCTCATTGTTGAAATTTGCTGTTAATTCTTACTTTTGGTGGGACTAAGACTGTACGAGAGATGGGGAAACTGGACTTGCATATTTTGACAAAATGTTTCCTAAACAACATAAATTTCATTCTGATATGTACCTTCAACAATTCCTGCTTTGAAACGGATAAACCTATAAGAGTATGTGCTTGTTCAATAAAACAACATATCTGATCAATTCTCTTGTCTTTTTATCAGCTTAAAATTATTCTAGTGGGTTTGCCAATGTTTGGATGTCTCTGCTGACCTGAAGTCCACAAATGCAGTTACTTGTTTGTTTGATCTTTTGATTCAAAATGATGTTTTAAGATTAAGGGCAGGCTCTTTGTGTGGTGGTCTCCTTCAAAATTCTGCGTGAAGTATTCCACCTAAGTTTTTGAATACATGTCCTTCTGTATGCCTCCCATATTTTCAGTATTACCACAATGTTTTTCTTAGTCTAGCCTACATTCAGCAATGTGGTGTGAAAGATAAAACAAACTGTTTCTATACAGGGTGAACCAAAGTTCCACCAACACTTATAGAGGTTGTTAATGGATGCTTTCTGACTGTTTGAGTCTAAGGGACCCACAGCCTCTGGCAGCTCATTACACAATAATAATAATAATAATAATAATAATAATAATAATGTCCTTATGATTTATTCAGTTTGTTAACACAATTACTCTTGTTTCTGTATTAATACCTTCACAGCTGTGAATAATATTCCTCCATCTGGCCCCATAGATCTTTGTGTGTGTGTGTGTGTGTGTGTGTGTGTGTTTTATACAAGGGGCCCCAAGCTATTGCAGCCATTCTTCTCTCCCAGGCTGCATTCCCTTCCCAATATCCACTCCTTCCCGCCCTAGCTCCTCCCCTTGAACGCACCCTCCCTCTTTCTCCCTTGGTATTTCCCTTTTTGATGACCTAGCCATTCCCTTGATTCTGCTATTCCTTTTTGGTTTTGAGTCTCATGTTTCCATTCCCCTTTTTTTGTGGCATTTCCTGGTCCCCTGTGAGGTTTAACCTTTTTTACTAAATTCTGTTTCCGAGTGTGAGCCATTGGGGGAAGAACTCCCTCCGTAGCGTCTCTGGTGACAGCTTCCTCTCCCCCTATCCTCACTCTCCTTCCACCCTTCCCTCCCTAGCACAGACTTCCACCCCTCACCTCTGCACTACATCACCAGCACTTGTAGCCAGTCCATGTGGTGGGGCTGTTATGTACCCATCTACCCATCTGGCTGAGCCCCCTGACAACACAGGAATCACACTTCTGATACCCGGACTGCCATTGCCAAGTGTTTGCCTCGGAGTGGTTGCTTATCTTTTTGGGGCATCAGAACTCCTAGCAGTGACTGCCGTGCCAGGCAGCCCTTACCTTAGCTGGAGGGAGGCCAGACCTGCAGGCTTGCGTATAACCCTGTCCCTGTTACTAGGTTTATTCCATGACAGACGGGAAACTGTAGAAAATATCTAAGATAAGTTTGATGGAATTGAATCACTTATTAGAATGCAATATGGTTCCCATCTGACTAAAACTACTTCTGCCAGTCCCTCCCTCCACCCTTCTCCTTGGGGATTTTAATGCCCATAAACCTCTGTGGGGTGATACTGTGACCACTGACCAGGGCAGGATTGTTGAAAACCTGATGGCAGGGCTCGATCTTTTACTCCTCAACAGTGGTGTCCACACACACTTTAGTGTTGCAGACAGCACTTTCTTGGCCATTGATCTCTCCATCTGTAGCTCTGGATTCTTCCCTTCCATTCAGTGGGGAGCTCATGACAATTTGTGTCACAGCGATTGTTTTCTGATCGCCTTATCTGGTCTTCACCAGCACTTTCCTAGAGGCCCTCCTTGTTTGCCATTTACTAACGCGGATTGGGATGCCTTTTCTTTGGCTGCCATCCCAGCTGTTTCACTGCATAACGGCACTGAGTGTCCTTAAGGAGTTTGAATGAGGCCATCCTTTCTGGAGCTGCTTTGGACATTCCTTCTTCCTCAGATTCTCGTCGATGTATGTCTGTCACTTGCTGGACCTCCCCAAAGTTGCCAATTGCTAAAGACCGCTGTTGTGCCCTCCAACACTACAAACGGCATCCATCTCTTGAGCACCTCCTTGCTTTTAGACAGCTTCATTCTTGGGCCCATTATCTTAAAAAACTAGAAACAGATTTATTGGGAATTATATGTCACTGTCATAGGGCCGCAGACACTCTCTTCGCAGATTTAGGCAGAGACCAGGCACATTTTTAGCCTCCGTCGTCCTACAGGCGTCCCAGGAATTTCTGTGAATGGTATTATCCTCACCAGTCGGGGCTCTATCACTGAGCATTTTGTTTGGCATTTCGCCCAGGCCTCAACATTGATCCACTATCCACCCACATTCAGTTTCTCAAACACAGTCTGGAATGACTTCCTTTATCTTCAATTCCCCTATGCATGGAGTTTTATAACACCTCATTTAGCGAGTAGGAATTCGCCAGCACTTTCGCAGTCCGCTATGACATGGCTCCTGGACCACACCGAGCGTTTCAACACTTACTGATGGCTAGCCAGTGCCATATACCTGCCCTTTTTAACTATCTCTAGACCAAGGGGAATTTCCTTCCCATTGGTGAAAAAGTGTCGTTATTCTAGTTGTGAAATTTGGTTAACGACCTCTTCAGATGGAGAACTGTTGTCCGATCTGTTTAACCAATGTCCTTTGCAAGGTACTGGAACATATGATGAGTTGAAGGCTGTGTTGGGTCCTTGAATCCTGGGACCTTTGGGTTCCACTCAGGGTGGTTTTCGCCAGTGGCACTGTATTGCAAGTGATTTAATCCACCTGATGTCTGCTGTCCAAAAGGCTTCTGCCTGACATTGACACCTTGTTACAATCTTCTTCGATCTATGTAAAGCTTATGGTACTAGGTGGCACCTTGCTATCTTACATGAGTGGGGCCTCTGTGACCACCTCCTGATTTTTATCTGGAACTTTCTTTCATCTCACTCATTTCAGGTACATGTTGGCACATATCATCTGCAGGAGAATGGGGTTCAGCAGGATTCTGTTTAGTGTGTCCCTCTCTTTTTACGTCTCTGTGGTCTGCTGGTAGCTGTGGGGCCTCTTTGTATGCTGATGATTTTTCATTTATTTTTGTTTGTCTGCGATGGGTGTTGCTGAGTGCAGACTGCAGAGAACAATATACTGAGTGCATTCTTGGGCTCTCTCCCCTGGCTTCCATATTGCAACTGCTAAGACTTATATTATGCATTTCTGTCATCGGTATACAGTCTGTCCCCATCTGGATCTGTAACTTGATGGCCAGTCCCCCCAGTGTGGTGGACTCTGTTTTTTTGGGACTTGGTTTTGATGATGCCCTGTTGATGTGGCTTCCCCATTTTCGACTAAAGTGGATATGGTGGTCACACTTCAGTACTTTTCGATGCCTCAGCAGCATCAATTGGGGTGTGTACTGCTCTACTCTGATACGGCTCTACACAACATTGATTCAATCGCATTTAGATATTATGGGAGTCTTTTGTATGGCTCGGCATCACCTTTGATATTACAGATTCTGGTCCAGATGCACCATTGTGGGATACAATTGGCAACTGGTGCTTTTCAGACAATGGCCGTGATTAGCTTCCTAGTGGAGGTAGGGGTTCCACTTTTGCAGTTCTGTGCCAACATCATTTGATGATTCTGGCATTATGCATCCACTGTTTCCCGGAACACCTGAACTACCATCTCATCTTTCCAGATACGGACATGTACCTCCTGCAATGGCAGCCCAGGTTTGGGGCTACAATCACCATCCGCATCTGAACCCTTTTTCTGAACTCCAGCTTTCACTTTTTACCACCTCTTCATTGGACAATGTTGTGTACACCTCCACGGTGCATCCCCCATCAGCAGCTCTGTCTTGACTCATCACAAGGTCCAAAAGACTGATCATCCTGAGTCCTTCTGCCACCAGTTCTCCATTCTTGGCATGTTTCGGGGTTCATAAGTAATCTGTACTGATGGTTGCTGGTGATGTTGGCTTTGATTAAGTTCATGCAGTATGTAATTAACTCTGCTCCTTGCCTGATGGTCACAATGTTTTCACTGTGGTGTTGGTAGCCATCTTTCGTGCTCTTGAGCATATCCGTTCCTGCACCAGTGAGTCCTTTGTCATCTGCAGCTGCTCTTGGAGCAGTTTACAAGATCTTGACCAGTGTTCCTCTCTGTCCGTTGGTCCTGACTATGCAGTATTCCCATTTTTCCCTCAAACAGTGTGGACACTCGGTGGACTTTGTCTGGACCCTGTGTCACATTGGCATCCTGGAGAATTAACTTGTTGAAAAATTGGCTTCCAACAAGCCATCTCTTGAGATTGGTATTTCGGAATGGGACCTTAGAATGGTATTACACCTTAAAGTTCTAATGATTTGGTGCACGGAATGGCATACTCTGACTTTGCTGAACACACTATAGCAATAAAGGAGACCATGCGGGCCTCTTCCAGGGACTCCATCGTTCTTTGCCGGCTGCGCATCAGCTATACTTGGCTGACTCATGGTCATCTCCTCCACACAAGGATCTCCCCCACTGTCATTGTGGAGCCCACTTGACAGTGGCTGACATTTTGCAGGACTGTCCTAACCTAGTCGACCTGCTGCAGACCCTTAATCTTTCAGAATCGCTTCCCCCTTCTTGTGTGTTCAGTTTGACTTTGTGTTCTTCCTTTGTTTTCCTGTGCTCCTCTCACCCTGTCTGTGTCGCTAATTTTTATGGGTATTGTTGGGTTCGGGGGATCTGTCCTCTATCACACTTTTTACATTTGGGGGGGGGGGGGGGTCCTCTTACTTCTCCCTTTTCTTCTTCCTTGTCCCTTTCTCTAGGCTTTGTTGACATTCGGTAGACCTTGGGGTTTTCTTTCCTTGGATTTCACACACTAGGCCCTTCTTTAGTGTGCAGTTTGGTTGACTGTACTATTCTAGTTGGGGGGGGGGGGGGGACTGACGACCTCATAAATAAGTCCCTTTAATCATTAAACTAACCAACAGTTGTACAGCACACAACACAGAGTAATGCCACAAACCTCAGACGAAACAGTGTACTATGATTAACTGCCTTCACTGTATGAATAAAAAGATAGTCATTGTTCTGCACTTCAATTGCATTCAGCAAACCAATACACCAGGTGCATATCAGCCAATTCTTCATCACTAAATTTATCCATACAGTTCTGTACCTCTGCTAATGTACGGTTCACATTAGTGAAAAAACAAATGCAAGATGAAAGTGAGCAGTACTGAATGCAAACTTGAAGGCTAAAAGTAAAATGAGTACTACTGTTGTTAACAACTGTGAACAAGTGGAAACAAAACACATTGCGCATACCCTCTACATTTAAACTGTTGTGCCCTGTTTTCAGTGCAGTACAGATGCAAAGCCAATTGGTGGGAGAAACAAAATGCAATAGCTTTATAATGAGTTGCTGGAGAAGGTTGTGGCCTTATACTGAAATACCTAGAAGGTATCGCTGAATGAGTTCTTTTTCACTCTGCTCTCACATCTTGGGAATGCTTGTAATTTGCTCACCTTTTATGGTCAGAGAATAAGCTGCTAAATCACATATGAGTCTCATTTTAGGTGACTTTGTTAACTGAATTGTTGGGTTTACCATTCATTCTCGTACAACACTTACAGTATTCCAAGAACTTCATGAAGCTTAACCATGTTTATCCCCTTTAGTTCATGTTCTAGCATTCATTATTGTTGCTAAAAATTTGGAGAGCACAACATTTCATCTAAAAAAAATGATCTTTAGTTAATAATAATTTGTGCTCATTTTTAAAATTTTCACCTTAGAGGGGAAACTGTCATAGGTTTCTGAGTAGATATTCTTCGATGAAACATGGTTTAGTATTAGCAAGTCAACTCTTGTCCAGTATTTTAAGAATCTTGTTGTATTGTTTGATGTAAGTAACAAAATGATATTTAATTTGTAGGATTATGATGACTGGGATATTGAAAAATATCAGATATATATTTTTGGCTAATTTCCTTTATCCCCTTCATTTCTAAAGTACTTGGTTAGTTCATTGTATATGCACAGTAATATTTCATTAGTTAAAAATTTCTGTTTTCAGGTTGGCTGCGTATGTAACAATGCTGTGATACATTCTGACACACTTCTGGGTCAGCCAACAGAAGGTGCCCTGCTAGCAGCTGGCATGAAGGTGAAGTACATTTACTCTATTTAATTATTTTTTCTTCATTTTTAGTTACAAATGAGTGTAGTTATATCTTTGCCAGGAAAAGGATTCATAGAAGGGACTGGTGGTATTCTTTCTTCATTTTATACCTGAAGTATTTGTAATAAAAAACTGCAATTGTAGCATTCTGATATGACATTCATATATCTACATCTGTGTTGACATCTACACGATTACTCTGCAATCCTCTGTTAGGTGCCTGCAGAGAGTTCATCAAACCACCTAAGAGATACTTCTCTACCATTCCATTCTCTGTGTGTGGGAAAAATTAAAACTTAAATCTTTCTGTGCAAGCTCTGATTTATCGTATTTTCTTCTTCTTCTTCTTTCTTTCTTTCTTTCTTTCTTTCTTTCTTTCTTTCTTTCTTTCTTTCTTCGTGTGGGGTCATCTAAGGACCACACACCAATTTCAATGCTTTCTGCTTTGTTGTTGTTTCTTTTTCCTCCAGTATTCTTTCATAGTTTCGCTATGTATCCTTTTTCTCTCCTCGGATCATTTTGACGGTGCTTTCTTCTTCCTCTTGCCTTGCAGTTCTTCCATTTTTAACACTTTCCTCTTGAAAATCTCTCTTTCCATTGCATCTTTTTCACTTATGTTGTTTCTTTCCAAATCTTTCCTAACTTCTTGAATCCAGGTTATTGTTGACTTCTTGTCCCAAAGATATTTAAAAATCTGTATGGTGAACCTCTTGCTGTTCATTCCATATTAGTGTCCAAAAAATAGCAGTCGCCTCTTTCGTAGTGTTTCATTTATGTTTTCTGTGTTGCGTATTTTATTATAATGATCACTCTTGAACAAAATATTTTTACACTCTGAGCAGAAAGCTGGCAATCGAAGTTTGATGAGAACATTCTACTGCAACAAAAAATGCCTTTGGTTTAATTATTGCAACCCAGATTCATGTACTATTTCTGTGGTGCTCTCTCCTCTATTTCGCAATAGTGTGAAATGAGCTGCCTTTCTTTGAACTTTTTCAATGTTCTCTGTCGATCCTTGCTGATGCAGATCTCACACCACACAACAGCACTCCAGAAGAGGACGTACAAATGTAGTGTAAGCACACTCCTTAATAGACCTGTTGTTGTGTTGTAGTCTTTGGTTTGCTTTATCCACAACTTCATCTGTGTTATCGCTCCAACATAAGTTATCTGTAATTGTAATCACTAAGTATTTAGTCGAACTTACAGTCATTACATTCGTCTGATTTATCATGTAACTGAAATTAAGCAAAATTTGGTAGACTCTTGTTAATTCGAACCTCAGCAATAAATCAAATTTCTTGATAAAGCAAAATAGTTGTCATTCTCTTGATTAAACATCAATAAATCAAAGAAATTGTGTACGTCAGATAACAGACTCTCTACATACACACTATAGTTTGAAGTTAGCGGCTGTCAATACTCGGTAACTGGAATTGTTTTGTCAATTTCTTCCGTTCTTATCATCTTTCAGTTCTGCATGACAGTCTTCTGCTTACTCAACAATGTATAATGTACTGCAGTTCATAGACCATTTATAAAAATGAGAAGAATATTGGGGTCTTGGAAACTGGGGTGAAACAAAATTAGCGTAGCGAAATCTTTAGAGTTTCCACTATCCTCACTTCAATAATCCTGAAGCAGAAACTATGGATTGCTGGAAACATATCACATGGAGGGATGAAGTGGACTCTCATCTGCAAGGAGAGTTCTCACTTCTTGAAGCATGCTTAGTCAATGTAAAGGACAAAATATCCCTGTGAGAGGCTATATTATTAAGGAAAAGGCAGGAGCCATTCGTTGTTAATCTTCTAGCATTGAAAGCTACCTCTAGTAAACAAGTTGCTTGCAAACTATAAGAAAAAGACTGAATCATTTTTAAGATGATTTGTGGAGAAAGCACAAGTGCTGATGACATTGTTTGGCATGGAAAAATGACCTAGAAAGCCTGCTGGCAAGTTGTAAACCATGTTACTTGTGCAGTACTGACAAAACTTCCCTTTCTACAAGTTTATAATCTTGACCACAGATTTATTTTTTAAAGATGAAAAATTTTGTTTGGAAATCATAGCAAAGATGTGGTAATGTCCTTGCTTGTAATGAACATTGACAGGTCTGAGAAGCAAAAATCACTTTTGATAGTGAACTCTACTGTCCCACAGGTCATTTCCTGTGGTCCACCAGCCTCAACAAATTCATGGATGACAACAGAATAGGCCAAAGAGCGGCCGTTGAACCTGGAAAAAACATGGAAAATGGAAGTGAACATGCACAGTTCACAATTACCCACCAGCTCTGGAAATATGGAATAGCATTTTTTCTGGTCAAGCGCCCTTTCAGAATTACTACCACTTGATGGGAATTTGGAATTTTACAACTTTGTACTGCAAAGCTTGTTGATTGTCATGCCACCTCCCTGTCTCCCACCACCTCCCAAAGTCCCACCATCCAGCCACAGAGGAGCATTCCACTTGTAACTCAGTACCACCAAAGACTGGAGCAACTGAATGACATTCTCTGTCAGGGTTTTGATTACCTCTCGTCATGCCCTGAAATGAGAAATGTCCTGCCCACCATCCTACCCCACCCCTCCCACAGTGGTATTCCACTGTCCACTGAACCTGCACAATATACTCGTCCATCCTTACACAACCCCTGCTCCCAATCTCTTATCTCGTGGCTCATACCACTGTAATAGACCTAGATGCACAATCTATCCCATACATCCTCCCACCACCACCACCACCACCACCACCACCACCACCACCACCACCACCACCACCACCACCTACACCTACTCCCATCCCAGACACTAACATCACATATCCCATCAAAGGCAGGCTACCTGTGAAACCAGTCATGTGGTCTACAAGCTAAGCTGCAACCACTGTGCTACATTCTGTGTAGGCATGACAACCAGCAAGCTGTCTGTCCACCTGAATGGCCAGTGACAAACTGTGGCCAAGAAAAAAGTGGACAACCCTGTTTGCTGAATACGCTGCCAAACATGATATCCTTCATTTCAGTGACTGCTTCACAGCTTGTACCATATGAATCCTTTCAACCAAAACCAGCTTTTGTGTATTGCACAGGTGGGAACTTTCCCTCCAATACATCCAACATTCCTGTAACCCTCCCAGCCTCAACCTTAGTTAGTCTCTGTCCTCAGCCAACCAGCCCCTTCCCTGTTCCCATTACAGCATTACACAGCTGTCATTCCACCGCCACACCTAGTCTTTTATTTCTTTCCTTTTCCGATGTTGCCACCCCCTCCCCCCTCACCACCTCTACCCTCCCCTCGATCTAACCTGCAGCACTTCACTGTCCGTCACTCCCACTGTACTATCCCTTCCCCTGCATGCCCTGGCCTCCTCCTTAAACCCACCCAGTCGCCACTCCTAACGTGCACTGGTGCTGCTGCTCGCAGTGTGGGTTCAGCTGCCTGAAACTGCAGTTCCGTGTGTGTGTGTGTGTGTGTGTGTGTGTGTGTGTGTGTGTGTGTGTGTGAGAAAGAGAGAGGGGGGGGGGGGGGGAGTGAGTTACGAAGGTCAGTGGCCGAAAGCTTTAATTGTGGCAGTCTTTTTGTTGTGCCTATCTGCGACTCCACATCACTGCATTCTATTTGTTAGTTTTTAGTAAAGTTTTCTCTCAACAATGTAAACAAGTAAGTTTAATGTTGTTCTGGTGCAATGGAATGTGCAGAATTATGGTGTCTTCGTTTTTGAGTACATCGGTTTTCTGTGTGCTGCATTCTACTTTACTAATCACAGAATGAACAGGTTTCACTCCCTGAGGAGTGTTTATTAAAAATGTTTTTTTTCTATTTTACCTTGCAGCATGGGATGTATGGTGTGGCAGACAAATATGTTAGACTCCAAGAGTACCCATTCAGTTCCGAACAGAAGATGATGGCTGTGAAATGTGTGCCTAAGTATGGTGATGTAAGTGCAAGAAATTTTTTTGTGATATTCAGTGTGATTTTCATGTGTATATAATGTGAGAAATGAGGTCTACAGTGACTAACTGTGCTTACCTTTTCAGAACAAAGAGGAGACCTACTTTGTGAAAGGAGCCCTTGAGAAAGTTCTTCAGCAATGTACAAAATACTTAATAAATGGTACAGTACAACCCCTCAACGCTAAGAAAGAGCAGGAATACCTTGCTGAAGCATATGAGATTGGCAGAAAGGGTCTCAGAGGTAAGGTTTACTGGCTGTGACTTGGAGTGCCTGATGAATTAACAGAGGATTATTTTTAATATATTGAAAGCAAATGATGACTAAGAAGACTGTAGAGAATACTTACGGAAAAAGCAAACAATTTTTATAATAATATGTTTCTGTATCTTTCAATATTTTCCATCACAGAAATTATTTTTGTACATTTCAAATAAAAAGCTGCATGTAATAGTTGCAACAACAGATGTAAGTCACATACACAATGAGGGATTTTTGTGCTTTTGTTGCAGAGCAGCAGAAAAAAAGTTTGAGTTGATAGTTAACAGTTTCATTTCCCATCTGAACTCTCTAAACAGGAATCTCTGTCTTGTGGAACTGCTGTATGCTCAGAGTATATTATTAAGCTGAATTCTTAGCTTTTTGCCCCTTCTTTTTCTGTCTGCCCCAATCTTAACATATCATTTCATCTGCCCATGCCTATAGATTTGTTTTCATGGTTTTTTGTTCATGCATGTGAGCGCACTTTATTTGTACTTGTTGGAAAAATGCCATTGCCTCCCCCCTCCCCCCTTCATCCTCTTGTCTCCTTGGAAACTGTTTACATTTAGACTGTTAATATCCTTTCTCAGTGGATAACTGTTTCACTTTAAAATTTTATGATGCAGTAACTTGTTGGTTAAGATTATTTTCTTACTGCTTCTCTAACTCTGAATGCAGAACTTGCTTCTGCCGTGTGTATACCATTTCCTCCTCCTTGCTTCCCATCTTGTTCTTTCTTAAGAGTTCAGAAGACTAGGGATACAACTTGAAAATAAGAAAAATTCTATATCTAATAGCACTGTTCCGTAATTTCTGTTTCAGTGAATCGCAAGTGAATACTGTTCAAAATAATTTGTATTTTATACACAAACACAGTGTGTACAACATTTTGTCATGTTTCCACCAAATTACAGTGACTCTGAGAAAATATCATTGTTATGTCAGAACGAGACCTTTCATAAATTAACTACTAAATTCTTTTCATAAATATAATTGAAATAGTGCTCTCTCTCTTCAGTGTAGATTGACTTAAAGTTGAACTGCTGTTCCATTTTCATTCTTGTTAAAGTAAGGTGCATTCCTAATGTGACTGACAGTAACTGTATTGTAATGACCTTTGACAATTATGTGCTTATAAATATTGTTTTGGATAACTGTGTAGTTGCTAAAATAAATGTTTTGTGCAATATTTTTGTGACAACACTTTGTGTTAATTTAATGATATCATTCTGAATTTTACCCAGTGATGGGAATGGCAAGAGGCAGTTCACTTCAAGATTTGGTTTACACCGGCCTAGTGGGCATCTGTGATCCACCCAGACCATTTGTACGAGAATCAATACAAACACTAGTGCAGTCTGGTGTGAAAGTAACACTAGTAACAGGAGATGCACAGGAAACTGCAACTGCTATAGGTAAGAAAGTGCTCCAGCAAGAAGTCTTTAAAGTTATCTTACATTGTTTTAATTATTTTACTTTCACTGTCCCAAAAATTACAGTTTTCAGTCATGTAATTCTAGGTGCAGTGTTTATCCAAAGGCTCACAATTTAAATAATTCCATATCTTCTGTTAAATGACTTAAATTATTAAAATTAAAGGCTAAACTACCAACTGATCAGAATGTGAGGAAAAAGTTCTTGCTCCCTCTCAGAGATGATGCTGAAATCAGTGACACTTTCTTGTATTGATATATGTTCCCCAAAATATAAATTTCAACTGGAACTGAGAAATACTTTATGTGGGTTTTTAAAGTAGATAAATCAGGTGTTTCGTTCACAAAGACTGACTGGAATACCAACCTGTCATAGGATTTTCATTTCAGATAGTTTATCACCATGGAAATCAATCCAGACGTGGTGAATATTTATGAGAAGTGCTTTCCTTCTTTTTCAATTACTTAAGAAATCACTGGCACTCTTCAAGCATGCCATACTTGCAGATGATCCTCGTTAAGGACATACCAAAACTGCAACCACAAAGGATATTATTGATGAATTGCACAGTAGTGAAGTGGAATTTTAATGGTGAAATAGCTGATGGCATGTACATGTTAGGAGATTAATTTGTTCAGCATCATGTAAATAATTGTCTCTGAGAAAATTTGGCACTTGAGGAGTGCCTCATTTGCGGAATGTTTATCAAAAACAGTTGCAATAACACATTTATGAGCTTTGTTGTGATCATTTTAAAAAGAATACAATCAAACTGTTGAGATGGATGAGGCATGAGTTGTGAAATAAAACCACTGGGTTGACACACGTCACTCACTGCCAGAGACTCTGATATCTCTCTCTCTCTCTCTCTCTCTCTCTCTCTCTGTGTCTCTCTCTCTCTCTCTCTCTCTCTCTCTCTCTCTCTCTCTGTGTGTGTGTGTGTGTGTGTGTGTGTGTGTGTGTGTGTGTGTTGTCGTCTAATTCTGATGAAGGCATTTTTGACTTTTTGACTGAAAGCTTACTTGTTTGACAGTCTTTTTGTTGTGCCTATCTATGACTAAGCATCTCCACTACATGTTGAGCAGTAATCTATCCTTTTCATAAAATTGTCATTAGACTCAGTTTTTTATATCCATACATCTCCACTCCTGGGCAACTTGTTGTACACCATTTGTGTATTTCAATATCTTTTCTCTTAAAGTCTCCTTTGTCTTTTCAAAGTGTTTGTATCCTGATGATAGGTTTAAACAGGTAATTAGTGAGGATGTTCATGAACCCTATGCTTGAATATGAACTACTGAAGAATGTAACACAGTAGTTAAAGCATAGGGCTCACATTTAGGAGGAACATGATCAAATCATCATCTGCTGAACGGTTTTTAAGTTTTCTGTGATTTCCCTAAACCAGTTAATGCAAATTCTGTATTGGTTTCTTTGAAGAGGACTTGGCTGACTTCTGTTCTCATTCTTGCCCAGTCCAAGCATATGCTCTATTTTTAATTGCTTCATTGTCAACAGGAAATTTAACCCATTTCTTAATCTTCTTCCAAATTCAGCCAGTTTTATTTTTCTGAGTCAACATTTGTGGAAGTGTGTTGTTATGCATCAGATGCTTTCTTAGATCACTTTCAAATGCTCATCTGTTTGTGTTTATATAACATATGCTTCAGGGGGTAAAATCAAGGTGTATGGTTTATTGTTCTATGGTTGGAAAGTCAGTTGACAAAATTCTTTGCCTTGTATCACCTACTGCCAGATGTCCCTGCCCATGTCAGTAACGACCAAGCCTATTCCAGCAAAGATTGCCACATTGCAGTATTAACACCTTCCTTCTGTGCTGCCTTGATATTCACCAGCCAGTGTTGTTTAGAGAGATGGTCACAGTTATACAGATTCTTTCTAGCGATATCTTCATGTTTCAGTAGCACCTTCTATAGAATAATTTATAGAACATTGTGACAGAAACATTCATAAAAGAGATCAGAAATAGGTGCAATTAAGTTTGTGTGGTGTGGTAAATCTTCAGTTTTAACATATAAATGCTTATTTTTGCAAATATTGAACAGTATCTCTCTAACTGGTATAGTGTGCAACTGTATTCTGGAATAAGATTTAATTCTTTATTTGCAGCTTCAATGATTGGCCTAGATACTATCCACAGCCAGGTACTGTCCGGAGATCAGATAGACTCAATGACTGATCATCAGCTGGAACAGATAGTGAACAGTGTTAGCGTGTTTTACAGAGTCACTCCACGCCACAAACTATGTATAGTTAAGGTAATTCAGATTGCACAATATTTCTCACACTATTTATTTCTGCAGAAACTGTGAGCTTTATCGTTTTATGTTGTTTGTGATCAGGCGTTTCAGAGGAATGGCATGATTGTTGGAATGACAGGAGATGGAGTAAATGATGGCGTAGCTCTGAAGAAAGCTGACATCGGAATTGCAATGGGAAAGAATGGGACGGATGTGTGCAAAGAAGCAGCAGACATGATTCTTGTTGATGATGATTTTCACACCATTATGTAAGTAACATTATATGTATTAAAAATAAAGATAAGTAATTTTCTTGTGAACTCATTTTTATGGAAATAATACTTTAATGATGCACAGAAAATGAGATTTATCTGGAAAGACCATGAGCCATGTTGCTCTTAGCAAAGTTTTACCCAGGGGTGGTAGAAAAGTGGTTTCACATGATCAGTGGTATTTTCTTTTATGTGAATATTTCTAATATAAAAAGTGGACATTATATACTTGGGGCAGAGGTACCCTTTAATATAGAGTGCTTCTCTTAAAACCATCTTAGCCCTTTACTCATCTGCAAATCTTTCTTTTACAATTGATTGTTTTTATTCATTTATTGCTCTAAAATTGGAGTTTTTGATGTGTGGTATTATATATATTTTGTTTATATAAATTACTGAGTTTTATTATCAGTCGTTTATACTTTCCAGTACACTGAACTTTTTTGCTTTTGGTATGGTTGTATGAAAATGAGGCAAGTGTGATTCTGAAATATCCTGGTTGATTAAAACTGTTTGCTGGACCAAGAATCAAACCTAGAACCTATGCCATCTGTGGGCAAGTGGTCTACCAATGGAGTTATCCAAGCACTACACATGACCTGGCTCACAGCGGACATATGCCGATACCTCTTTGCCTGCCATCCAAACTTCTCAAAGGTTCCAGGTTGGGGTCCTGATCCAGCACACTGCTCACATTTGCCAGGAAGTTTCATATCAGTGCACAGTTCACTCCAGAATGAAAATTTATTCTGAAAATAATCCCTTAAGTTTTGACTAAGCCATCTCTACACAGTATCCTATCTTCTAGGACCTTTCTGCAAGGTCTGTAGGGGAAATTCTGCAAAGTTTAAAAAATAGGGAATGAGGTACTGGTAGAAATAAAGCTTTGAGGGTGGGCTCTAAGTGGTGCTTTGTTGGCTTGATCAGTAGGGTGCTTGCTCATGATATACAAAACTCTCAGGTTTGAATCCTGATTCAACACAGAGTTTTGATGTGCTAGGAAGTTCCAAACGGGCATACTCTCTGCTGCAAAGTCAAAACTCTCTGTGGAAGGAGGATATCCATCAACATGTCCAGCTGTGGATTTTAATACGTGTGAAAACTATAGTTTTTGACAAAAAAATATGACATGGCTACATCCTGTTGAGATTAAAGTTTTTGAAGAGACAGTGGATGTGATATAATGTGGAATAAAAGTAATGGGAGGAGTAATATCCTCATAGTTGATAGTCACACAAATAGAATGAAAAAGTTTTTCAGGGGGCATTGTATGTCCTATTCTGCCAATATTAAAGTATCAAATTTTGTGACCCAATATCTTGGAAACTTTTTAACACATCAACTTAAAATTTTACATAATTATTGAATGCATCTTTCCAGATACACTGAATTAGAATTGTTACTAAAATTGTATTGCGGGGCATATTGTCTTTTTTTCAGACACTCAATTTTTGACAGAATTTTGTAAATAAATGAACATAAAACAAAAGAACTCAGGATATTTTAATTATTCTAGTTCCATATGTGTTTGGGAGTGTAGCCATGTATGGAAGTGAAACATGGACGATAAATAGTTTGGACAAGAATAGAATAGAAGCTTTTGAAATGTGGTGCTACAGAAGAATGCTGAAGATTAGATGGGTAGATCACATAACTAATGAGGAGGTATTGAATAGGATTGGGGAGAAGGGAAATTTGTGGCACAACTTGACTAGAAGAAGGGATCGGTTGGTAGGACATATTCTGAGGCATCCAGGTATCACCAATTTAGTATTAGAGGGCAGTGTGGAGGGTAAAAATCATAGAGGGAGACCAAGAGATGAATACACTAAGCAGATTCAGAAGGATGTAGGTTGCAGTAGTTACTGGGAAATGAAGAAGCTTGCACAGGATAGAGTAGCATGGAGAGCTGCATCAAACCAGTCTCAGGACTGAAGACCACAACAACAATAACATGTGTTTAATCTCACACTTGGCATTCTGTCAAAATTTCAAGTCCCTACCATCAGTACTTTTTTTGAAAATGGGTCATGTATTGCAAAAAAAAAAATGTTGTTCACAGATATTGAGGTTTAATCTGTTTTTAGTAGAATTGCCCTGCATAGTCTGTCTTCTTCAATGTCACAAATCTTACCATAGCTTCTCCAGAACCTTAACTCTTTCATAGTTCCCACCATTAATAGTTATTACAGCACCAGACACTTCTTTCAGCCATAAGACCAAGAAATACATTTTTAGGCACACAGCACCACACAACGTTACTGAAGGACTCATTCACATTCTGGATCTTCCCATGTAAACACTTCTTTAGTAGCTCAGGATTTGCTAAATCTCTGTAAATAGATTTGACTGCCTCCGTTACTACCAAAGGAATAGAATGTTTATGTGTAAATTCATGCAGGGTGCCAGAAAATTCAGCTTGCCTATATTTACATCAAGTGTTTGGTGGAGGTGGACTCCAAGCAGGACATGGCTTTTCATCAGTTGATATTCGATGAAAGAAAGTGCTCCACACAGCTCTTTTCATCTTCTCTAAATTAGCACAGTTATCTCTAATGGCCTTCCCATAATATTCCAGTAATTCATCAATTACTTTGTTCGTTAGTCTTCCAGCAAATTTTATTGTCTTGCCATGAGACAGTTTTGTTACCCAGCTTGGTTTTTAGTTTATGCAGATGTGTTCCCATCTTTTTCTTAACATGTCCTACACACTCAAGTTTATCTATAGAAACATCATATGGTTTACTGTTTTGTACTGCAGTGATAGCCGTGCCGTCTCCATTACCTAAGTAATTCACATATCTGACACCTCTTCCCTCTTGCGAACACTGGAAAATGTTAACTGCTCCTTTTACCTCTCCATTCCTGCATTTGTCATCATAATTTTTTATACACTGCTGCTTATGAAGTAATCTGTTCTTCCGGTTCACTGTACAACCTTGGCAGTACTTTCTGAGAACTTCAAAATCCAAAACTTTTCCAGTGTCAATTATTATTGCAAATATAAAACCAGTTTTAGAACTAAACCCACGCTTTTGCCGGGATCCATTCACAGCAGTGCTGATGTCTGTGTCATCCTTATTTTGTTCAACAACTTCTGATGTAGCAGCAACCATTGAATCTTCAGCCATAGTATTTACAAAGTCCCCAATTGCTGCTACATATTTTGTACACGCAGAAGGTGGTTTTGGCAAATTCAACACAGTGCAGAGAACATTACCAGCCCTTGCACCTTTACCAATGCATCTAAGACCATAGAACAGTCTCACATTAGTTTCATACAAGTCATTACCTGAACACTTTGATAAGGTATGAAATGCTTTTTTGTTTTTGCACTTAAATAATTGATCTAGACACGACACCTATTATAGCTCTAATATCCTCATAAAGTTTTTCACCACCACATTATAAAGGCAGCAAGAGAGAGTTTCAGGAAGAACTTGTGCAAGGGTTTGCAGATCAATAATGATGCTGTCCATGATATCATTACTTATACCACTGTCACCCATTTCTAAAGTTACTTTCCTTTTCAATTCACTAGGGGGCGTGGTCACTTCAGAAACATTATTGTCGTTTGCTTCACTGCTAGAACATGTGTTTTCAAGTACTTCAGAAGAAAATGCAGGTCTCACATATCTGTTACCCACAAATTTGCAATTCTTGAAGTTACGTTTACACTTAGTCATTTTATTTACATATAAAAATCAATAGAAGTTAGCTTACTACAAAAATAGCTGATAATTGCACAACTTTCAACAAAAACTAGTATCAGAAACAAAGGCCTGATTTATTTATTTGTAATGCCAACTTCTGAGACATAGCAGTAGGCACAAAACAAAGCAATTCACAGTCTTCTAGACTGTGTAGTTTCCAAGATATGACTGCTCAGTTGTGGCAGTATATGCGTAGCCACGAAATTTGACAGTAGTCACATGTCAACATTCAAAATATTATTTGATGGTCTCACAATTGTCTGATTTCAATGTATTATATACAAAAATGTTCAGGAAAGACCAAAGTACATTAAGCAGTAGAAAACAGAAAGTGTCAAATTTCATGTACATCGCCCCCTTAAGCTTTCTGATAAATGTTTTGTAGCTATCTGTCTAATTCTAGTTCCCCATCACAAGTAAATTGTCATCTCCTTACACTATCTGAATTTTTCATCTGCTCGTCCATTCTTTCATTCTCTTAACCTTTTGGGAAGAAGTATATGTTTAACTGCTATTTTTGTTGTTGTCTTCACTGCGAAGACTGCAGTACTGTGGAACCCAAATTGATGTATAACAAACAAAGGCTGTGTGTGGGCTGGACCTTTTCTACTTCCTGCAGGTTGAGATATATATAAATTTGCTCCTGAACGGGACATAGTTGGCAGTTGCTCACCGTTCAGCATCAGATACCAAGTTGAAAACTTTTTATATTAGATAATTTAATTAAGTAATGGTTTGAATGACATCTCAGACTTATTTTTTATAAATGCCCAGCCACTCTCCACTTCTCAGGTCGAACTGTGTAAGATAAGTGCTGCAAGGACAGCAGCAGGAGACCACTAACCCAGGTGAGACAAGGGGCTGATTGATTGATCAACACAAAAGGCACACATCTGCCCAGCTGCAATATCACTGAAAGCCATGTGAAGTTTTATGATCCAGTTCTCCAAAAACTGGGGCCCACCTGTATTCTCAATTTACTCAGTTCACAGCTGGCATGAAGTTCAAAATATATTAATCTTGTTGGCAACATTGTATGGAAACATGAGACCAATAGTACATACCTTCCACTAGAAACTTCAGTAGAAGTATCTCCACCAACAATATTATAGGGCATTAATTGCTTTCTTTATTGTGTTAGGCTTGTCCTTAACATGAAAGGACATGTGTAGAATAAAACCTGAAATAAAGAAATTGTACCATGTTTACATACCATACACAAATGCAAACATGAGCAGTAAATGATAAATTTTCCAATCAGAAATAAAAATGTAGCCTTGATGTAAATTTTATGCATCACATACATACCATTGTTACAGTGCACAATTACAAGCTTTAAGACAAAAGCACTGATTTTTGAGGTAGGTACACACACAAAATGTTGCTGAAAATTGTAAATTCAGTGTAGACTATATATGGTATTAGGTTTTATTTCTGCACTTGTTTCCTGTGTACTACATAGATTTAATACAGTGAAACCACACATAATTAACATAATTCATTCCAGAATCGTACTCGTAGTGCAAAACAGACAGTAGTTAAGTCAAACAATTTATCTCATATAAATTAATGTAAAATACAATAATGCATTCCATACAGATAAAGTACCAAAAGTTTTATCTTATTCGTGCCATTTATTCAAAGAAAATTATACACAGAGTATTATGTGCTTTATTATTCACAATACACAACAAATTCTCTTTTTTATTAGGAAGCTGTCTACAGTCATTTGTTTTTGCCGACACTTCAACACTTGGTGAAAATGCAACACAGCATTAGTGTCAAACAAATTTGTAGCGCGTAGCCACTACTTCATTGGGGTGACAGTTTTCAATGTATGATGCAATCGATTCCCATGCTTCCAGCAGTTTTCTTATTGCGCCACAAGATTGCTGGTTTGCTGTTAGCACTGCCCCTGCCTCCTCCTCCTGTGAAGAACTCCTCTCAACAACTTCCTGCTGTGAAATACACTGCAACTCCATAGGCTTCTCAGTGGTCATTTCTTGGCTGTGACCTTCCACAAGCTGATTGATGTCACTGTTATCCACTTCTAGTTCCATGCTCTTGGCCAAAGACACAATCGCATCGACTACAGGCTCCACAGGTACTGACTCAAGTGCCTCAGAGCCACATTCGACGATACACTCCGGCCGTAGCTTCTTCCAAGCAGAAGTGAGAATTCTCTTGACAAACCCTTCCAATGCCTTTTTGGTCACTATGATGCAGGCAACAATGCTGAAGTGAAGTGATATTTCCAAAATTCTCTGAGCTTCAGTCACCTCACAGGAAAGCTTGAAGAGTGCTTTAGTGTAGAGCTTCTTAAAGTTGGAAATAATCTGCTGGTCCACAGGCTGGAGTAACAGAGTGGTGCTGGGAGGCTGAAATTGGATCTTGATGAAATTCTTCACGGAGGTGGTCTTGTAGACTTGGAAAATGGCCAGGAGCGTTGTCAATAACAAGCAAGACATGGAGTGGCAGATTTGTCTCAAGCAAATATTTTTTCACCAAAGGACCAAACACTTCATTGATCTAATCACAGAAAGGTCACAAGCCACCCAGACCTTGCTGTTGGACTTCCAGGACACATTTAACCTGCTATTCTGGTCTTTACATTTCTTGAAGGCTCTTAGTTCCCAAATGGTAAAGCAGCGGTTTAATTTTCAAATTTCCTCTTGCATTGGCACCGAATAGCAGTGTGAGATGGTCTTTCATTGGCTTATGACCCAGCAATGTATTCTCCTCTGATGTTATAAAGATATGCTGCAGCATCTTTTTCCAGAATAGACCGCCCGTCATGTCACAATTAAAAACCTGTTGCAGCAGATAGCCCCCACAATTTATAAGCATCTTGAAATTGCTGATGAAGTTCTCTGGTGCCTTTGTGATGGAGCTGGCTACTACTCCGTGCCGCATGACACTGTGGATGCCAGTTCTGCTCTTAAACTTCACAAAACACCCAAGGCTTCCCTCCAACACTTCTTCGAATGCTGATGATTCTAGCGTCCTCTTAATGATTTCAATAAAATCATTCTCACCGCCTAGCAAATGATGATCTTCTTAACAGCATCACCTTGCAGTTGCTTTTCATTTATTCGTATAAGGAACAACCTTCGACATTGTCCAGAATACAAAACCATTGTTTAGATACTCTTGTCACTCCCTTGGAAACATGTATCTCCTTAATCTTCTTGTTGTTCTTGTGGATAGTGCAAATAGTTGATGTAGACTGATTGTATGTGCTTGTTAAATCAGCAACACTCACATCACATTTGCATGTTTTAATGATTTTATGTTTCATTTCTAAGCTCATTTTCTTTCTTTTATGGTCATCTTCTTGGGGCTTTATCGTATTAAAATTTGCACAGGGGAAAAAAAAACACTGTGAACACAAGTTTAGAAAAAGTGTGATCACAAGCTGCACTAAGGTGGTAGCAGAAAGAGCGCTAAACCCAAACTGCAGTACATATTAAAGACATTGTTCATATGCTGACAACAATGAAATGTGTTCCTATTGTTGAACATTTCCTCCGCCTCGCACACAGCTGGTGACATAACAGTAAATCGTCATCACTCATTATGTGAAACATTATTTGTTAAGCAAATTAATTTTTTTTACCATTTGTTTTGCTCGTTACACAAATTGCGCATGGGAAATGCTCATTAAGTGAAATTCCTCTGTACTCACTAAGCTAATAACTAAAGGTTATCCTCTCTGCTTCACATGTTTCACTTCAGTTATTGATGTTTCTTAAGATTCTGTTGGCATAAATGTAGAAACATTAAGTATCAGTAGGTAATATTGGGATGTCCCTACCTGCACTCCTATTATGCCTGGCAGAACTTCCTTACTCGAATCACTGTTACACTTGTAAAAGTGTAGTAAAATGAAAGTGAGCTATTGGTCAGGAACAGAGAGATCAAAATGGTGTGTATGGAATGGTGAGATATGAAGCAAAATAGGGAAAATTGCAAATGGAAAAGTAAGAAAAATAAAATGACCATGAGAGCTGAATGGAAACTCTGTGCAGGGGATTAGAAGTGGGTTGGAATAGAAGGGAATGAAAACTACCCAAAGATTTAGAAGCAGAGCAGGGAGTGAAATAAAGGACACGATAAGGAGAATGAGACAGAAGTAAAATGTGGTAACCATGGAGATAAGTTATTTGACTCAGGGACTGACATACTGTAAACATCAGAAAATGTAAGAGTATCTACAGACATTTTACGTTGTATTTTAATATAACATGAGAAATATGGGCAAAAAGGTATATTAATACATTGTTATTTGAAATCCACAATTTATTGTGGAAAGCAGAGTAATACAGTACCAGCCACAGGTTACTGAAGTCTGTTCATTAGAGAATGTGGAAACAATATGAAAGACTGCAACAGAGCTATGAAGAGTCAAAATAATGGTCATTAGATTTACCAGTGCGTTACCCTAAGCATTGTTGGATACAGCAGCTATGCACCGCATCACAACCCCAACATTAGTTAGTAAATCCATCTCACTTTTTTCATCATAAATTCCTGTTAGGTACTCAAATTACTGGTAGATATCCTTGGAAGTCTGATTTAACTTGGCATTAGTAAACCTTAAATTCACAGTACAGTCAGCATTAGCCTGTCTTAACAGCATGGTGTTCCCATGGGACATTTTGTCTACCAACCTTCCAGGTTTCTGTAGTGGAAAGTTTACTTGGCTTGGCAAGCTCATGGCAAAATCTCAGGAATAATTGGTTCATGGTTTCTTCCACCACACAGTAGCACTGAGCTACAGTGTTGGGAAAAGTAGATGACTAATTTATAGCTGTTCTGGGGGGATGAACCAAATCCTAAGCCAAGTGAAATTTTTTCCTCTTTATAGTTTAAGAGAATCACTGCTTGGTACTTGGTGACGTAACAAGAATAATAGTCGCATTCATGTTTTGGGATGGTTCTATAAAACTTTTGAGGGAACTGAAAAAGTCTTTATAAATGTTTGTACAAGTTGTTACGTGTTTTGTACTTGAAGACAGTGTTGTATTGGTGAGGCACTTAAGTAAAGTTCTCTTTCATAAATCTTACAAAAAAGTTACGATAATCAGGACCAGTTTGAGAACTTTTTCCACACAGGAAACTTATCGTTCTCCCCCGTTTCCCTCGAATACTTTAACCCATGACAGTTTTCTCTACTTGTTATGGTACAAACTGTATACAAATCTTGCACTTAAATGACACTCTCAGCTTGTCACCTCAAGTGACGGTTTTTGCCTTAAACTGGATGATGATGATGATGATCATGATGATGATCATGATGATGATCATGATGATGATGATGATACCAGGAGAAACACACATGCAGCTGACTGACGGGTGGCACGTAGACCTAGGTAGCAGATAAGAATATGGCACTAGCTTTTAAGCTTTTGTTCTTTTTATAATGTAACCTTCTGCATGTGTACATGTAGGTCTGCATACTTGGTTTAGAAAAAGAGCAACAGCTAGTGTCACTCTGTTTATGTGCCACCCCTCTATCATGTGCTGTTGAAAAATTCCCGTTTTTCATCTTTGTTTGTTTATACAATGGCTCAGTGGCAAAGTGCCAGCATATGGCTTCAAAGACCTTGAGTTTGATTCCCAGTCAGTCCCAGGACTTTTATTTGTCAGTTCTTCCACCTCTGGCAATGCTTGTTAAAGTGAAAAATGCTGAGTTGCACCATGATTTGAAATGCAAGTTAAACTGTAGGTCTCCTTATAACTGGGTGGATAGGTCAGTTAAAAAAGGTTGAAGGAAGCAGCAGTATACTGCATATAATAGGGACATGCATAGTAAAACATTATTGTGTTTTAACCAACTTTTGGATTGACGATAGATTTTCCTTTGTTGTAGTGAATTTATTCACCTAGAGAGCAGTTATTTAATATTTTGTTTTACATTGTCTTAAACTCGTATAAGTATTAAAAAATATGATTTTTCTTCAACTTTCAGATCTTCAATAGAAGAAGGGAAGGGTATATTCTACAACATCAGAAATTTTGTTAGATTTCAGCTGAGTACAAGTATAGCAGCTCTTTCACTTATAGCACTTTCAACTTTGATGGGAATACCAAATCCTTTAAATGCAATGCAGATTCTGTGGATTAATATTATTATGGATGGTCCACCAGCTCAGAGGTTAGTTGCTTATCTAGCAATTTTCCACCAAAAACTAGTTAACTCTTTTTTATAGCTAATATAAGGCATAGAGATATTATTAATTTAATGAGCTGCTGTTTATTACATTCTTTCCTTCAGTGGTGGCTACTAATGAACTGTTTTTCTCCTAGTCTTGGCGTTGAACCAGTAGACAAGGATGTCACCAAACAAAAACCTAGAAATGTTAAGGAGCCAATGATCACCAAATCACTTATACTGAATGTGCTGTTGTCAGCTCTTATAATTATAGCTGGAACCTTATGGGTTTTCAAGAGAGAGGTACTGTGAAAATGTTCCTAGTAATTTTTGGTTCTCTGGTGATAAAAGTTTGTCTTGGGCTGCAAGAGTTTGTCTTGTGCTGCACTATTTCCCTCTGGACTAACACATTTTCTACTTTTACAGATGAGTGATAATGTTATAACACCAAGGGACACAACAATGACATTCACATGTTTTGTATTCTTCGACATGTTCAATGCCCTTAGCTGCCGGTCACAGGTCTGTATTTCATTTTATAAATTTAGTTTAATAGGAAAAAAGATTTAATTTTATTGTTCAGTCTTAAGATTCATATATTTTTAAATAAAAATCTCTCTCTCTCTCTCTCTCTCTCTCTCCCTCTCCCCTTAAGAGTCACTATTGTTTCAGTGTAAAAGTCTTTAGTTTTGTTTTTTTAGTCCTCTGTTAGTGCTGCAGAACTATTTCAAAGATCAGAAAACTTTTTTCTTTGCTAGTTTCTTTTGAAGTCTGATGTAATAAACTAATTGTCTATACTTCATATTTTCTTACTCAATTTAATAATTGAAAAGCATAAATGAAATAGTTTACATTATTAATATGATGACAAAGTCCTTGGTGGAGTATAAATAATTTAAGCACTCAAGGTTATTGGTAACAAATAGTTAAGGCCCTAAATTGTTGGAGGCACATAAATAACACTTAGAACTTTCCTATCTTTGAGACAAATCGTTCTTTGGAGTTACAGAGTACCCAAACATACAAAAAGGTGTTTCTGTACAGCTGCATTGTCCTAGCTGAAGACATTGACCTTGTTCTACAGTCAAGCTGTTTCATTTCCTGTCTTTAATACTTCTTGTCCTCTGTTGAAATGAATCAGTGACAAAAGTGACTAAAAATGCTTGTTGGTTGCTAAAAATATCTCGTAGCTGTTTTTGATTTCTTTATTTTCACATTAGAAACATGTTTTCGGCCCAGCCCATGGTCTGCTGATGTGCCAGCAATAAAAATTTGGCCACCTGGCATTGTGCTAGTCCAAGGTGCCATACATTGGCCACAGTGTGCGTTAACTGCAGCTCTGGCTCTGGTACAGTTGGTTTCTGTCCTTGCAAGTGGAAAGTTATTGCACCTGATATACCAAATGCATTTCTTGATGTGCAGCATTTACAACAGCCTCTTAAGCTTATGTAATTGCATATGGTATGCACATTTTTGCCTATTTTGACATCTTCGATTTTTAAAAATTATTTTTGTATGTATGTGAGCCTTGCAATTGTGTGTTTGCATTATTGCGATGTTTATTATTTGTATTATATATTTTTATTTTATGTATTATTTGTATTTATTGTATGTTATATTATTATATGTATTATTTTTAATTGGATAGATAAAAAAATCTACTCACCAAGTGGTGGCAGAACACACACATAAAATAGGTTTGTAATTAGGAAAGCTTTTGGAGCCTGTGGCTCCTTCTTCAAGCTGAAGGATTGAAGGGAAGGGAAGAGGGGTGAAGGAAAAGGACTGGAGAGGTCTAGGAAAAGGGGTAGAACTCGGGAAAGTCACCAAGAACTGCAGGTCAGGGGAGACTTACTGCATGGGATGAGAACAGGCTGATTGTTGGGGATTGCATCAGATGTGATTTGAAAACATGAGCTTAAAGGTGGAAGACAGGGTAATATGCAAGACAGAGATCATGCTTAAACATCACACTTGAGTTCGTAAGAGTGAAAAGCTAAGTGCATTGTATGTAACAGAGGTGGGACGGGGACAGTGAAAAATAGATGCTAAGACAGTGACAGGTGTTGGAAACTAAAACAGAGTGAAGAATAGTTACTGTGAAGAAATGCTGAGGTGGAAGAAATTAATGTTAATTGTAATCCCAAATTTTAAGTGCTGACAGGTCACCAGATGATGGGCTGGGTCCAAAACATGTTGTGAATGTGGAAATTTAAGAAAAAAAGAAAAAGAAACCTGCAAAAAAGCTACAAGAATTCTTTTTCAGCTACAAACAAGCATTTTTAGAGTCACTTATACTATACTATATAATGTCATGGTTCCCCATCTCTACCAGAACTTTCAGTGTGAAATAAATGAATAAGTGACTTTATTTGGAATAAAATAAAATTATTTGTTTCCCTTTGAAACTATTAGTCAGACAAAATGATCAAATATCTTAAGGAAAGCAGATACCTACTTCAGAAAAAGTCTTTCACTGCTAGAGTCCTCAACAACTTACCAATCATGTAACTTCACAATATCCTATGTTTAACGAAAAATGATAGTGTGCATTTTCTCATATCATTGAAGTAAAGAATGACTGTAAACAACTTTTGAGTTACATATTTGGAAAACATTTCTTAGACATGTTGGCACCATTCAGCTAAAAAACATGGTGTCCCTGTCTGGATTTATGTGAAAATTAAATAATGTGAGTTTTGCATCGTGCTCCTCTTATATAGGGGCCATGGACAGGAGGGTCAAGCAGCAGTCATGACACTGACATTTGTAGGTATAGAGAAGACAGTACATGATGTGTAATGAAATTTTTTAGTGACCTAACAACACATATATATTACAGTATCTAAAGCAACCAAGCGTAATCACAACAATCAAAGTTAATGGTACATCATACCAGCTTCACATGATGCTATACAAACCATGTATACTGTTTCATACCTCATCTCAGTACTGTATATCACCAAGTCACTTATTCTAATGCAGCACATTGACTAAATGATTTTCCATAAGAAAATGTACACTTATCCCTAGGTTAATGTAAAAATTTGGAAGTGCAAGCACACAAGGAAATAATCATTGGTTTCTGTTTGATGCAAGTATTTTTATAGTGTTATTTTGTTGATGTGTGATCTTTTCTTTCTTTTACAGACTAAATCAGTGTTCACAGTTGGTCTCCTGAGTAATAAAATGTTTCTGCTTGCTGTGACACTTTCTGTTTTGGGTCAAATGCTTGTTGTCTATTTCCCACCCCTTCAGAAGGTGTTCCAAACTGAAGCTCTTACACTTACAGGTAATAGTAATCATTATCCGTAAGTTTTTTTACAATTTTAAATCAGAAGTCTAAAACTGAAAGCCATAGGTCACTTTAAAGATATTAGCTGAAATTCCAAGTGTAATTTCATTCACCTTGTGGAACTGTGTGACTTATGTAGACAAGGTTTCTGTTCCTGGTGTACGAATTTTTCCCTTCTAGTTAAACTTCATAAACCGAAGAGTCACAGTTTAGCCAGAAGGAAAACTGAAACAAAACAATACATGTATAGGCACTTAAGAGTCAAAGAACATATCAGAATTGTATTTCTCTTATAGCCAGATGGATTCCCAATTCCACTGTCATACTATAATTACTGACACCTGATTAATCATCATTTGTCAAGGTATGGGATACACAACTGTGTGGGTACCTTTGAAGCAGTAGGTGAGTGTGTATACAGTATGTTTGTTTCTTTATGTCCAGCCAAACCGAAGATTCTTTATTCTTTTTTTTTTTTTTTTCCACAATCTTTGAAAGTGGCATTGTCACATTTACTATGTTCTGTGTAGAGGGAAAAATGATATTTCAGTTTTGGTCTTATGTGCATGCTTATTCTTTGCCTTCTAGAGCACACGCAACGCCCCCCCCCCCCCCCCCCCTCCGCTCCCCACCACACACACACACACACACACACACACACACACACACACACACACACACACACACACACACACGTTGTTACTCTCTCTTAGCACAGGAAGATGATAACTGGGTTAGCAGGTTTTAAATATTACATAGAAAATTAGAATTGTCAGCCCAGCTGGACACAAAAATACATGCTATTATTCACTCTGTGAAAAAACAGTAATCACAGATTGCCATAAAATACAAATGATTGGTATTTATAGGTGGATACAGAATAAGACATTGAGAAAACATTTCTGTTTCCCATTTTTAATTGTATTTATACAAAGATAGTCACTGTTCTTGAAAGAAGAGATACCGTTGATGACTTTGCAGCTTCTCTAGAATAAATGATAATTAATTGAAAGCCTCAGCTGCCGACAGGTGTTGTTGATATACCTCGATGGGGACAGCCAAAAATGTGTGCCCCGACTGGGACTCGAATCCAGGATCTCCCCCATTCAAGGCAGACGCTCTGAATCCAGGATCTCCCCCATTCAAGGCAGACGCTCCATCCATCTGAGCCACCGAGGATGCAGATGAATATCGTGAATGCAGGGACTTATCCCTTGCACGCTTCCCATGAGACCCACATTCCCGACTGTCCACGTTCCTGGCCCGACTGTCCACAATCTACATACAGGGCACACATTTACGGCTGTCCCCATTGAGGTATGTCAACTACACCTGTCTGCAGCTGAGGGTTTCAATTAATTATCATTTACTTGTATTGTTGACTTCTTAGAAAGTGGGCACAGGGGAAGAGTGTGATAAGACATAAGCAAACAATTTTGTGAATTTCTTTGTTTCTCCATCAAAATGACGCTATTATGCAATAGGATTTCTTTTCACTTGTTCATCAAATTAAACAATACCTTTAAAAACTACAGATGAAATCTGTATAATGAAGTCTTTAAAATATTCTGCTTTCTGTTGTATACATACCTGTAACATTTATAATGAAAATGGAGTTGGAGAGCTTGGACGTAAACAGACGTTTCTAGCCCCTTATCCTCATTTCCTTTTGTTCTAGTTTTATGTTAAGAGTGGTGTTTTACAGTTCATAAATGTAGAAATAAGAGTGCGTCTGAATAAATGGAGAAGGCAGTTCTTTTGAAATGACACTTTTCTGTAGAAATGGCATGCACACGCAGACTAGGTTACTGAATTAAGAATTTGTTAACCTGCATAGTTTAAGAAAGTCTTTTGATTTTTATGAGAGTAACTTTAATTTACTTGACTGTTTAGATAAGGACTTGATGATTTTTTTCTGTGAAAAGAAGGAATTTGTTCTTAGCAGTTGGAAGTTTGCGCAAGGACAACTTTATCATTGCTACTTTTGCATTTCTTTATTTTCATTTCTCATTTCTGTGTCATGTACATGCATCATCTGAGAGGACTGACACAGATAGTGTTTTGGCCATATCTTTATAATGTTGGTTAAATATGTTTAGCGATTGATTTTGAGGAATGTTTCTTGATTATTTATCTGCTGCCTCCCTTATCATATCATGTACAGCAGAGCTGTGTTCTGAGTGCAGGACCTAATGTTGCTTTCATTTTTGTCCAGATATTTTGTTCCTCGTCAGTCTGACGTCAACGGTGTTTGTTGTTTCTGAGCTGAAGAAGTTTATGGAGAGGCATCTGGAGAAGCGTCAGAAGTCTTTCAAATCTGAACTTGACTTCGTATGACAGTTAAGGAAAACCAGAAGCAAGGCCCGAGTCGACTAAAATATACAGTCACAGAACTGGTACTGTCAGTATACAGCCCAGTCTCTGTCTTGAGGTGGTCTCTTCTGGTACAAAAATCAAAATGAGAAAGACTTTATTGGTGAACCATTCAGAAAATCCATAATAGTGACTAGAATTTTGTGGCATTTGTTGGTGACTAAGGGAAACTTCAATTATTTGTATATTTATTTTTCATTCATCATTTTGCATTATTTATATTTTTATAAGCACTAGTTAACATTCATGCTGTCATAGAAGTTATTGAAGTTTCCTGTGGTAATGCTTTTGATAAGTACCATTGATGCATATTCTACATAGTTGAAGGATGTATAAATTATTTACATTTTTTGAGAGTAATGTGCTTTTGCATTGAATTTTTCGTATTAATTTGTACTTTATTTATTAGATACAAGCAACTGAAAAAATAACACTGCAGGTGGAGCTGTGATGGAGGAAAGCAAGAATTGACAGTTACTTATTTGAAACAAAAGCAAAGTGAACTGTTACATCATTGAACAATGGTGTCTCTCTTGCCCATTTTTATTGTGATATACAGGGGACACTATACAGTGGTTGTGTGTGTTTCCTTCCTTTGAGTATTTTTTCTAACTTTGTAAATCTTTAATGAACATTATAATCTTATAGATGGTAGATGATCCTGAAAAGTGATTGGTGCTTTCTGTAAATATTTGCAGATGATAAACTAAGAGAGAATGTAGCTGTGAATGAAGTTTTAAGAAGCTAGCTGTGCAAGGCATCTGTCACCAGCTTAAAAATTGCTTAATGCCACTATAATGATTTTTGTAAAAGGATGTTTCTATAAAGGGCCAAGCCCTAAATAGATGCAGCCTTATATAGCGTGACCAGGTCCTTATTGAGGAGAGCTGGGAGAACAGTGTGATACCTGTATGTCAGTTTTCTTCTTTACCATGATTAAAAATTTCAACATTAGTATTTTAATATCATTCCCTATAACATTGTCTTCTTAATTTCTGTTTTCAGCTGTGATAAAATGATTTAATCTTAAGAAGATACATCTTTGCAACTCTAGGTATTTGTGTCTATTGATTTTATATCATATCAACCTAGAGTTGAATTCATTGTAATGTGTATTAATAATTGCACTTTCCATATTATTGGCCTGTGGAGTTCTGGTTTTGCATTGTAAATGAAGATAATCATAACATTTTATTCAGTCTCAGTTTCAAAAATACATTTGCACAAGAATGAATACTGGCTAGCAAATTCCAAAATTGTAGCCGAAGATTTCTGTCCAGCATAATGTGCAGAAGAAAATGGTTAGTGAGCTCCTGTTATAATATGTCTTTCTTGCAGGATAATAGCCAAGTGTTTTAATCATGATGACATTCACTGGTAGTTATCTTACATAGATCAGAGTTGCAGAACTGTAGTTTCTAGTGCATTTCTTATAAAACACACTGATGTGAAATTTCATGTAGTGGAAGAATTCAAAAGATTCCTGTATTGCAGTTTGTACTGTAAGACATTCTATAAAACTATCCTGTGGTTATAGAAGTATGTCACCTTAATGTGTGGCCAAGGCACTACTAATAGAAAAGTAACTGATTTCCACTAGTTAAATAATAGTAAACTGCATCTATGCTTTAGAACTTTACTAGATTACACAAATGTGATAATTGAATATATTATGTTGAAAACTATTGACATTATTTAGAATCATTTAATGTTGTCAATATATGTGTGGGGTGACAACTGTGTGTGATATAGTAAGATAGTTTTTGTTGACATTCATTGTTCCATGTGTTGTGTGTAGGCATAAGTACAGAGCGCCTTCTCAGTATTTCTATTCTTCTAATTGATCTTTGCACTGTTATCTGATGTTACATCTTTAATAAACTGTTGTTCTGAGAAGTAGGTTATACAATAATGATTCTTTTATAAGTACAATATATTTGACACTGGGGATTGTTTTCTTGATTTTCTTAAAATGCATTTATGAACTGTGGAACAAATCCAGAAATTTAGTTATAATATTGTAATTTCTTGTCACAAAGTGAAGGCTATGACAGTGTTAATATTTTAGTTGGTCATGAGTACTTAACTAGGTTTTTTGATAAAACAAGAATTACTTGTACATGAGACAGATTATTGATTCTTAAATTTAATATTTTAGATTATTTCATATTTACAGAAGATTGGAAATAAATACATTTCTTTTATGTAGAATTTGTTGTCCCGGATGATAAGAAAAACAGTAAATAGGTAGAAAAATTGAAGAATCTGTTGCCAAGTATTAGTTGACATGTTCCATTTTACTTTGTGTGAGATGTCTGTGAAGAAATTTTGTGTCTTTTTCAGTACTGTTCAGACAAAGAATTGTGTACCTTTTAATAACTGACCAGATTATTGAATAGCCAGTTGTAATCGTACAAGTGTACTTACTAGAAATAAATGTATAGCATATTTTTTCAAAAGTACTATAATTTACAGAGTGCATGATGTGGTTCTGACCATAATGTGTTGTATAGAAGTATTATTCAAATTACTGCATTTGTAAATGCCAAAGTTCTCTTTTCTTGAAATACTGAAGTATGTTATTTAAGAAAATTTAATACTTTTCCATTTGGACTTGAATTAAAAAGCAGTCTGTTGCACCAGATATTGTAGATTTTGAGGAAAGTTTCCATAGCTAATTTAAGAGTAGTAGCACTTGTTTGATGAATTATCAGTTTTCTGTAGCCTTTTTCTTATTTGAATTGTAGAAGCTTAGTCTGTATCTGTTTCTTTTTATATGCGATGTTTTCATGAACAGTGTTTGTTTGATAAATATGCAGCAAATTTTCTGTAATTTTCTTTTTCAAGCCTGCTATTGGCCTGAAACATTGTACTGTTCATTTGAGCTGTTGAAGTTTCTCATGGAAAGTGGCTCATGATACACCAGGTCTGTCTGTTGTTGTGGTCTTCAGTCCGAAGACTGGTTTGATGCTGCTCTCCATACTCATCTGTCCTGTGCAAGCTTCTGCTGCAACATACATCCATTTGAATTCCCTTACTGTATTCGAGAGTTGGTCTCCCTCTACAAATTTTTACCATCCCAGACCTCCTTTCATTACCAATTTGACAGTTCTTTCATTCCTCAGGATGTGCCCTATCAAATTATCCCTTCTTTTAGTCGAGTAGTAACATAAATTTCTTTTTTCCCCCATTCACTCCAGTACCTTCTTATTTGGTATTTGACCTACCCACCTGATCTTCAGCATTTTTCTGCATCACCACATTTTGAAAACTTCTATCTTCTTCTTGTATTCATTGCCTATCGTCCACATTTCACTTCCATACAAGGCTACAGTCCTGGCTAATACCTTCAGAAAAGACTTTGTAACACTTGAATTTATATTAGATGTTTACAGATTCCTCTTTTTCGGAAATACTTTCCTTGGTCAGTCAATATAAAACATAAAAGCCACAAAAGCTGAGTTTTTCCATTTTTCCTCCTTTTTCAATTGTCAGGTGTGTCAACTTATCATTAATTTTGATGTTATATTTACATCTTCATTTCTGTGCAACATGCTGTAGAGGAAGTAAATCACTGCAACAATCTGGAAGTGGTACATACAATGGTCGGGTCACAAAAGACTCTGACGTTACTGGTGTACTTCATGAAAAAGATGTAACTAAATTCTAAACATTTCAAACCCAGTTTTATTACTGTGCCTCTGTAGCTTCTGAAAAAGGAACCTGTAGTTCTTATTTTGAAGCTTGAAATTCAGTATTTTTGCAAAGCGGGCTTTATTTTTACTTGAATTCACTTGCCTTGAATTTTTGTTCTTTGAATTACATTTCTACTTTTGTAGCTGCTAATGCTTATGAATTTGTTCTATGTATTTATTATAAAATCCTACGAATTGCTCTAAAATATTGTAGAGAATCCTGATATTTCTAAAGTTAATTTTAGCTCCACAGAACGGGCACTTCAGCTCCTTTTGTTAGGAAACCATATGAAACCTATAATTTCAGTAACTATTTGCTTGAATTAACACTGCTTGCTTTTTTTGGCAACAATGGAAAGGGAAATGAGCGTTTGGCTTAATTGGCCGGGAGGCCCCTTGCGGGGCAGGTCCGGCCACCTTGGTGCAGGTCTTATTGATGATCATTTGACTGTTTATGATGGATACTGTTGTGGAAAAATTACATTTCTTCATTGGAGTATGCTTAGCAGTTTTAATTGTAAACACAAACTGCTTGAGCTGGAAATGTTATCAGATTGTGCGTACAAAATTGTAGAAAGTTTGGGTACATAGTAATATATTGACTTCTTTTTAGTAAAAATTAAATTTATATGACTACTTCATTATTTCAAGTAAAAGAAAGAGGCTAATGAATTTGTCTGTTATGTTTATTTTTTAAATAAAATTTGTGTTACCGGCCAACAAAGAGTGAAATGGCGTTGTAAACTCTGACCCATTATCTATTTTCAGCAAAGAAGAGTGTTGTTGAAGATATTTTACTTTATTGTACGGTTAGGATATCTTCTAACTGAAAATCATGAAGTCAATTTTTTTTGTTTCTTTTGTTGCTAAATAAGCATTTTTGTGACTATAACTTTTAGTTTTACACAAGAACACAAATTTGATGGTAATATTCTGATCTGCAATTAGTCAGTGCATTTCAGGAGTAAAGCCTTTCCTACCCGCACCCTCCTCCCCTCCTCTCCCCTCCCCTCCCCTCCCCAAAGAAACAGAACTTGAGAATACTGTGACAGCCTTCTATATATTTCTGTATAGAAATAAGTAGTTCTAATTTGGTTCACATGTAGTTTGTTGACAGTACACAGTTATCAACACTTTTAATTAATATTTCTTTTTAAAATCTTCTTTAGTTTATTGTTCCTGTTTTTAAAAAAAAGTCAAGGTTTCTTATAAAAGTATATTTACAAAATCTGTATAATAGTAGAAAGTCCTTGGTGGAATGCAAACAGTGGCATAAGGAGAGAGCAGTATAATTGTGGGGAGGGTGGGAGTGAAAACATTATATTCCCCTGATTCTGTATCACCTAATAAGCTTACTACTCAACATGGAGAGAATGTAGCTCTGGGTGTGCTACTGTTAAAGCCCCCCACTTGTCTTTCAGCTGTTTATCGTATTCCCCATATTTTGGTAATTGTCTTCTTTGCCTTTCACATTTATTTCCATAGTATTTATTAGTCAGTTTGAAAATAAATTAGGTTTTCTTGGTTATGGTGCACGAATAATAGGCTACTTCATAAGGAAAAAGTATCTGTTTTGATTAGTTAACACAATAACCAGTTCTGATCAAAATAGTAAAGCTAATTTGAAACAATGAATGAATTTATTAGTTCTGTTCCTGCAAATCATATTAATACAGTGAAATTCCCAGTTGTTCTCTGGTGTGGTTGAGAGTTTAATCTTGAAGCCACTAGCCAACAGTGTGTGTTTCAGCATGATTGTGTAGTACATGAATGTGTAAATGGAAATGTTGGTGCATGATCAAATATGTGTATGTATTTGTTGTCAAGAATAGTTTCATTGATAATGTTCTATTTTTATCCTTGGTGCTGAGTTAGTGTGTTTTGATTGACTGTTGCTAGGTGTATATAATGATATTATTTTAGGTAAAGGAAGCAAGACATTAGTTTTTATAATGAGGAAACACAAGCAGTGACAGTATTTGATTTGTAGTACTTGTTACCTCATGAAAACATTCTTACATAGTGGTCTCATAGGGTGTAATTAATAATGTTTAAGAAAATGTTGTTTTGTTTACAAACCATTAATGTTAAAGAATTTGTTATACATTTATTTTTTTATGTTTGTCAGTGGTTTGGTAGTTTTTATTTTTAGCCATATTAATGTTTCAATAATTTTTAAAAATTTGCTGTCTGTGCAGCTTTCTTTTGCTTTTTAAAATCACAGTATATCTGCAGTGTTATTTTAATTTTGTTCTTATTTCAAGTTCACCAAAAGCATTTTTTTCTCATTTTGAATTTTAATTTTGTATAAGTTCAGTGTACCAGAAAATATACTGCTACCTCTTTGTTACTTTTGTTTTTATTTATATCTGTTCATGCATCCACTGTCCACCCAAATTAAGCCTCAGTTGGCTACATGTGTGACATGATATGTATTAATTATCATAACCGCTTTCTTGAAGAAATTTCTTATTCAGTGAAACTGTTTGAAAGTCGAAAACTCTTTGAGTTACACAGACAATATTCTGATACATTCTATTGTACATTTTTGCTGACACTGACATACATAAAGGAACTTCAGAACATCCTGGTACCAGAGCTTCACCTGTTGATTTTGAATTGCTTTTTTTATCAATCTTGTACAGTAAGCTTCATGGGGAAGAGGATAGATGGCTGCTGAATTTGTTGAGAACAAGCATTTATTGTTTCAGCTATTTCTACTTGCCTATGTCCTCAGTTATGTCAAAGATTATATCCATAATTACTCACTGAAGAATCAGTCTTCAGTTTTTGTGCAACTTTTGCATTAATAGACACTGCCATGTAGTGTGATTTTGCATCAAGGTCTTCTAGCTCCTCACCACATAGGTTGTTGTGTGGACATGAAATAATTCTACATAGATATATTTTGTTTATTTTTGAAACTAATATTGATACCATTCTTGAGAGTTCTGAGACACCTGTAAAGTGGCTTTCAGTTTCTTGTTTACAACAAAGGCTGTACGTGAATTTTCATTCCACCATGTCCCTCAATAATAAGGATGTCCTGTTTTTCGATTTTACACCACATTCTTGATAATATTTTAACATCCAATTTGGTTTTGTTTATTCTGACTCCAGGAATCTATCTTTGGGTCCCTAAACAAATAGTAGTAGGGTTCTAAATCCTCAATATTGTCTGTTCAGCCAAATGTGATGTACCAAGGAGTGGGTGCCAAAGTATGTGTGTCCCATCATATTCACTCACTGCATTAGTTCCCTCAGTCCAAAGCCCCTAACCTGCTTTCATCTGTGTTGAGGTATTGTCGTGCTGGGATCTTTCACACTGTAGCAAAGCCTCCAACAACTGCCCTCTGGGGGGCTTTAGCCCAGGCCTCAGTACGTCCAGATATCAATCAGGGGATCAATGTGACTTATTCACCAAGTCTTTGTTATTTGTAATGTGTTTAGTCGAAAGGAGCTTTAACTCACTGGCCCGTGTGCAGGCCATTTTGGTGAGCAACTCATCCATATTTGTTGCCCAAATAGTGATCCATAAAGGATGTTATGTCGTTGGCAGTTATAATTTGAGTAAAAGTGCGGATTCCCTTAATCACAGATATTTAGTTGACACCACCCTCCCCCCAATTTTCTAAGTCATGATTTTTCTGTTAATGGAAAACACATCAGACACAACCTTAAGTGCCTTGTATATCCCGTTTTTAAGTATTCATGTTCTTGAATGGATCTAGAACATGAAAATTTCACTTCCATTCTCGAACTGGAAGTACATAAGATTGTTTTAGTTTGCTGTAGATGTTCATTGTTATCGTTGTTGGCATTATCATGTCATCTTTGTCATCAGTACCAGGGAGCTCTTCCAGCAAGGAATGATTTGCACCAGTCTGTTTGTCTTGGTAGATTTTCTCCCTCATCACAGCTCTCCTTTCCATTCAAGGTCTTCTTTAGTTTGGTCCAGCCAATCTTTCTTGTACTTTATCCTGTCGCATTTCTTTCCAAGTACAGGTGGATAATTCAGTTAGTCTGCATATGTTTCGCACAGCAAAAGTGCTTCAGCCTTACTGAACTTAGCCTTTTGTGCATTGTCACTACCACTTGCATATCTCTCCTAATGTGCTGGTCTTTCATAGAACAGACATAAGAAATGTCACATCATAATTTTATAGTGATTTACGTGGCTTGTTTTTATGACACAGTTCTCCAAACTAGAGGACATGATGGGAAGAAGGAAATATGATCATGGTCTGTTTAGAAGGAACAACCTTATCCGAGACAAGTCTTTGTAGTACATTGATGCATTCAGATCTTTTGGTAATGCTGCTCAGAACCTCAAAAATGATACTGTGATCACTTGCCCTAACACTATGATGATATGTGAAATTATTCACATTCTCAGTCTTCACACTCCAGAAATATATTACTTGGAGTGGGTGTTCTGCTCATTCACATTGCTGTTGTCTTGTTTTTGCTCACAGTTAACACAAACTCTTAGAAATCATGATGTCATATACAAGTAGAATGTTTGGGTCTATTTTTACTTGGTCCTTACAGTATCCATGAGTGTGATGGGGAGTACAGGTGGAGAAAGAACTGCCCTGTTGCACACCTCTTTTTTGTTTTAAATCGCTTTGACTGTCTGGCTCCCATTTGTTCACTGTCCTTACATGCACCATACAGCACCCGAACTTCCATCATTGAAGGGATGGAGACACTCTTTTCTTCCCAGGCAGTCTCATATTTTATACCTCAGCACACTTGTCATATACCTTCTCCAAATCTAAGTACACTGTTATAAAATCTGTCTCCCTATATCTTTGTTATTTGTTAGAGTGCAAAAATAAGGCCAATTGTTCCTCTGTTATCCCAAACCCATGCTGTTTGTTGAACCGAGATTCTAGATAACCTACAATTTTCCAAAGACACCAGGCAGTGTGCTAATAAGGTGATCCCCGTATAAGTTAACTAATCATATCCAAGTGATTGCACTCCTTTCATTTGTTTCAGAGCAATTTCTGTCCAAGTAACATATGATTGTTCTTCTTTGGGTAGCTTAATGACTGTTTTCATTGTCTTCCTCTCTCCCATTCAACATAATACAAAATAAATCTCTTCTCAATAGAGGTTTTGTTGTCGCTATAGCAACTGTAAACAGATTTTAAATCATCCATTTGTTTGCTTCTCCCTTCATTTTGCATGCCATTATTTATTCCTTTTTGCATGTTGGCACTATGTTTCCCAGTCTGTTTAATGGTACAAGTTGTGTTTATTTGTGTAAATTTTTTTAGAATTTCTTTACAAGCTACTGAGTTTAATTTAAAGTGCAATTATTAGTAGCCAAATAGGAGGAACAATTGGGTTCATGCCAAATAACTTGCTTAAGAGTTCATTCATTCATCATGTTCCATAGATCCTGTCAAGGAGAAAAATGTTCAGGGATGCAGAACAAATTAATGTATACATGAACAAAAGAAAAGAATATAATAGAAACTTAATTTATACACATATTAACAATAAAACTATCGCTACACTGCTTAATAGTACTCATGATTATCCCAGCTAAATTTAATCAAGTAAATCAGAAATTAAGCTGCTAACTTCGAAAGCAGCTGCTGTTATACAAACTGGTTGCTGGTTGTCCTGTTGGCATTTTTCTCAGAAAACATTTTCCTACATTTGTACATACAAGTTGTGTTTACAGTAAGCTACTATGTGTTATGCAGCTGCGCAGAGTGCCATGGAGCTAAAATAACTTAATCTTTGAATATAAGTATTGAGATAATTTTGTAGAAAGAATGACAAACAAGGTGCACGTTTTAATATTCTACTGAAAATTTTTGCATAGTGGTGGATGGGAACTTGTCCAATACTTTTGTACTAGAGCACATAACTTTTGTGAGCCCTAAATGGGGAAGCAAAGTGTACATGTACATTATTTTTGTATTTCGTCTGATCATCATACTTCAACTGAAACTGAATTTTATTGTAAACAACAAAAATAAGTTAGAAGTTGGGTGTATTGGGAGATGGGTGTCAGCATTCCAAACCATGGTTTTAGCATGAATAACATTAAACTGTACAGTGACAGTTAAATTACTCCACCTGGATATCAGTGTGTGTTAAGGTGTCCACTTCTGTGACACAGGGAGATGTGCCGGACCCAGATCGAATTCTTCTTGCAGAATAACAATGAGGGCCAATATACCAGCTGGCCTGGCTCTAGTTTTAAGGTGGTTTTCCACATCCATTTAGGTAACTACTTCGATGGCTCTCAAATCACTCCTTTGAAACAAGATGTCACACTTGACCATGCAGTGCACACTAGATGCAGAAAGAAAGGGTGCATGGGTTCCACCTGGAGGACTTGTGGGTGGGGGTGGGTGGTTGGGGGAGTTGAGGGTAAAAGAGCTGGCAGTACCATTAAAATGCTTTTGGGAGTGGTAACTCCCATTGTAATAAGAGCTTGTATATGGGTATGGTTGATTCTCTGTGAAACTGGATAAGTACCCTATCAGTAGAGGTCTGCGCGGATAAGAAAAGTACAATCCACATCCACAAGTTCCTTATGTGCATCAGCATATATTTAAGTTTTGGATGAGTAATTAATAGTAATAGACAGGAGTACTTAGAATTATGGTATGCAATGACATAGTTATTGTAAGGGTGCCATTCTGCGACAACTGAACTACTTTTGACTTCTTAAATCACAGGAAATGCTCTATATCTACTCTAAAGCAGACCATTCCAAACAGGAAAGCATTGGCGCTCCGGAGCACACACAGTAGCGGCTCGGATCTCGTGAGATTGGAAATGCTATTTAAAAAAACAAAATTCAGTGTAATAATATCAAATGATGAAAATACGTGTATAAAAACAATTATATTTCGCTGCTCTTGTGCCAAGGCAGCTGAAAATGGTGGTTTTAAACTGTTACTAGCACATTGCATCATTCACCGACAGTTTTTTTGTACTCACTGCTTGGATGTGTCAAATTTTGAAGCCATTCATGTCAGCTGATGGTTATATTATAGCTTACGCGTTCAGTGAAAATATTTACAGTATTTGGCCTTCACTGCAAAACGCTGGCACACCTGTGAAAAAGTTAAACTGCCAGCAATAATTGACGTTGTCTGGAAGAAATAACTCGTCTTCTGAAGAGTGACAACAGAATCGGTGGTTATAGAAATTAGGAGTCCATTTAGCTTTAGCTAAAAATACGATTGAAATCTCGAACCTCACCTTTTGGCTGATTTATCGAATTAAGACCTAGCGATAAATGAAATGTCTGTTTCATTCTCAACAAAACAAAGTTTTTCACACTTTAAAACATCCTCAACATTGGTCTAAATTACTGAGACAAAATTTGCAGTAGATTTCGCAGTTAATACTTTCAATGTTAAAAAATAATTTTTTTCAGAGTTTAAAGGAATTGCAAACAATTTCAAGATGTCTATATAAAAACCACTGTCCCTTAACTTCAAATGTTAGGCACTGTTCCCTGTTAAGCAATACCGAGTTACAGTTAAAATGTTCAATTTTGTTACGACTTTCAGCCCTCAGCTTTACTAATTGGCTGGTAAATTAAAAGACATTATTATTTTGGATGATTTGAATATTTTGTAAGTTTTCAATGTGATCAGAATAATCTTTTACGGGCTATCGCAGTCACAGCTTGTTGGCGGTCGTGAGCCGTAGTTTAAGTCCCACTTGTAATAAATTACAAGGCCCGCCGTGCCACCGCTCTGGCCGGGCTGTTTCACTGCTCACAAAGAGCGACAATGCTCGGCGGCTGCAAATGTTACTGTAGTGCACGCTAAAATTTAGGTAGGCACTTTTGAGATCATCATTACCTAGTTTAATAATATTGACGTGTTAGCTGTTGAATGTTCTTGTTGCGAAGAGTAAAAACTTAAAATTGAGCTCTTTAATATAAAAATTACAACTAAACAAATTGCTTGTTAAATATTTCCTTCTTTTCCCTAATGCTACTTAAATGTCCTTGTTGGGAATATCAAAAATACCATCAATATGTCGAGGAAATTCTTTACTATAAATATTACAATAAAGACTCACAAGCTTCAGATTAAATATTTTCATCTTCTGCTTGCTTCTGATTCAAATTCTGTGAAAGAAAGAATCAGATGGAAAAAAATTGTAACTAATCCAGATGAGCCCAAAAAATACAGTGAAGTAAGAAAAGCTGTACCTATACCTTTTTACTTTGGGAGATTACTATGCAGGAACATGATGCCATAAATCATCGGTGCCTTCAAAGACGTGCGTCGGTCCTGCATTACTTGTCCCGCAGTACAGAAGCTTCCCCCAAATGGCGCGCTGGACGCTGGAATGCAGTACACGAAGTATACGAGTTTGCAAAGATGCGGATAGACGTTTTCACGTCCATGCCACCAAGCTATCAGGTCGATGCCTTCCGAAAATTGGACTTTATCATTCGTATATCTGAGAATTGCATCTGATGCAAATTCAAGATCTCTCGTCGATTCATCATCTGAGGAATCTTCAAATTCATTAAAAAGTACGTCAGACTTCTGTTTTTTTGCAGGAATTCCAGATGTTGTTTCCTCCTTATCTTTTAACTGTGGACAATTTCTCGCAACATAATTTTTCGCTTCCTTTACAACTTCATCTTTTTCGCCACTGCTAAGAAATTTTAGGTTTTTATATTTTGGATTCAAAAACGTTGCAAGTTTATGGGTTACTGTTATGTCCCATTTGCTGATTAAAATAGATTTGGCTGTACTCTTTAAATCTATCAGAAATGGGCTGTCACCATCATTTTTTTCAAGGAAGGAGAGAAGTTTTAACTTCCGCAACACACATAAATAAAGCGTAAGGGTTTTGGAGGCTTCGAGATCACAAGAAGCTATTTTAAATGATGTCAGAAAGGCTATTAATCTTCCAACATCCTCTTGTCTATAGAATAAGTCAAATGATCTTGATTTTTCTCTGACAAAATTGAAAGAACTTCAAACCATTGTGAATTAACAGACTCAAACATATTCAATTTACTGTTCCATCGTGTGTCTATATCTCCTTTCAATGATTTCTAAAGACGATTCTGAAGACCAGATCTTTTAACGAAAGTTGTGATAGCTCGACAGGAATTTATTAGTCGCTTCACATCACTCTTCTCATCATTCGCGTCTCCTCGAGTCGTGTGCTCCAGCACAGTATTAAGAATGTGTGCTGAGCACGAGAGCCTCTTGTACTGGCGAAGTGCTGCCACAATATTTGGACCTCTATCCGTAAGGAACACGATGTTATTCACAGCACTGAATAAACCGAACGACCGTAGTATCTTAATCAATTCAAGTTTAATGTCTTCTACTGTTTTTTAATCTCACTCTCAAAATTTCTGGTGCACAACACTCGATCCTCAAGTTTCACTTCTTCATAATAACATAATGTGCAGTCACTCCCATATGGTTTATTTTACGGTACGAATCAGTCCATAAATCGACAGTTAGTGCTCCACCTATATCTCTGAATATATTCTTCACTTCTGCGGAAACAGTTTCACGCAGACGATCGGCCGTTTCCTTCAAATTTCTGGATATGGTGGTTGGATGAGGTAGCAGTAGTTCCTTAAAACTCACTGCACCGTACTTGGCCCCCACGTCAATAAGAAACTGTGCCGTCTCGAGAAACCCAGATCCACACGCAACTTCGAATGGTAAAATGTCTTTGCTGACAAGATGGATAAGCTTTTTTGTCGCGGCTGTCTTCAAATTTAGTGGAACTTCATAAACTTTCACGTCTCTCTTGGTGTTTAAATAAATAATTATGCTACTTTGTCCAGCCTCACACGAATGTTTTAGCAAATTTAAAGTTCCACTTTTGTGTCCAGTGTAGGAATATACTTTTTTACGAGGGCTATCCACAAAGTACATTACGTTTTGGAATTAAAAATAAATAAAGTATTGGAAATTTTTTATTATATACAGATGAAAGCCACACTTAAATACTACTTTTCTACATAGTTGCCATTTAAATTAAGGCACTTATCGTAGCGATGGACGAGCTTGGAAATTCCTTCGTCGTAAAATTCAGCCGCCTGCGTCTTCAACCACGTGGTTAATCAGTAACCCGGTATAAATATGATTTTTGGGGATTTCCTGGAAAGAGGCACTACAATAAACTCTCAAAGGTATTGCCAAACTCTGCACAACCTCAGAAGAGCAATACAAAACAGGCGCAGGGGAAAGTTGGGCTCAAAGATCTTGCTGACTCACGACAACGCCCGGGCCCACACGGCAAATGCCACTCGTGAAGTTCTCGAATCTTTTAAGTGGGGAGTTGTTTCCTCATCCGCCGTACAGTCCCGACCTGGCACCGAGCGACTTCCACTTATTCCCAACAATGAAGAAGTGGTTGGCTATGCATCGTTTTGATGACGACGCACAGCTTCAAGAGGTAACCACGTGGTTGAAGGCGCAGGCGGCCGAATTTTTCGACGAAGGAATTTCCAAGCTCGTCCATCGCTACGATAAGTGCCTTAATTTAAATGGCAACTATGTAGAAAAGTAGTATTTAAGTGTGGCTTTCATCTGTATATAATAAAAAATTTCCAATACTTTATTTATTTTTAATAAACTTTGTGGATAGCCCTCGTACATGCAAAACAAGCCACTATATCTTTTATCTTTTCGTTGCCGTCAAATACAAATCCGAATGTTTTCCAAATTGGCGATTTCAATTTGTTTTCCTTCACTAATGTAAAATCACCTTTTTTCACCTTACACGAAATTGTATCCATCGATATGGTGTTCATTTGAAGAAAGAACTCTCACTGATATTTGCTACGATGCACGTTGTCACTCGGTCACTACAAAGCGCTGACTGAAGGCAGCGGAAAATTGCAACGGGCACCTGTGTGGTAGGCAGTGGGCAGGTTTGCCACCCAGAGAGCACTTCACAGGCCACACAAAAGCACAGACAAAGATATGTTACTCTGTGACAAAAGACACGGTCGCGGAAACGGATTAGGCGCAGGTCTCTTGGATACAGTTACGTCGGTCGTAGCCAGGGGCTGAGGACATCAGATATCCGCTCTACTCGGGCCCTGCAAGATTCCAAGAATGTCAACAGACTTGAAGTTTTCAACTAACATTGCAACATACGTACTGGGCAGATGCCTTGATCATTATCCGCAGATGACCCGCGGATATCCGCGCCGGTCGCGACTTCACCCACCAAGTAACAAATACTGCGGATATCCGCATCCGCGCAGACCTCTACCTATCAGTCATGATACGTCATTGGCTGCATACAGGGCACTAGGTTGATGGATGGATAAAATGACAGTTCGCACACTATGTTGATTTGTATATATAAAATTTTCAAATTTTCATGTCTCTTGCTAATGTATACCTTGGATCATTCGTCATTTCAGAATTTTCTCCTTCTTGATGGGATCTAATGAATGTGATTTACGAATGTGCATCAGAATTCTGCAACAGCTCATCACACAAATGCAGTACAATTTATGTTGTGAATGGCACATGTGGCCTCATCTTGGTGTTACAACTTCTGTAGAAGATTTTAAAACAGTTGATCTAAGCTTTCTTGCATTCAGCCAAAATGTTAATACACATGGTCCATTTCACTTAGTTTGTTTATTGTCAAATAAGGAGCTGATGCAACCCTTAAAGGGTACTCTCTTCTCAACAGTGTCCTGGTCTGCTGTAAAATGTTCCAGGAATCTTATCCTCAGGTGCAATTTATATATCACCTATGTGTGGTGTCAAAAATACTTTCATGAATATGAGTCACTCAATATAGAATGCTTGTGTGGCATACAATAAGAAAATTGTGATGTAACACACTGGCTGAAACAAAAAGTGCAGCACTTGGAAGGATAGGAAGAAACAAAATGAAACTGTATGGGCTGAGACGGTATATGATGTTATTTTGGTGACTACAAAAATGAGTCAAGAAAGAACTTGACAATACGAGCCCACTAATAAGTATGATGTTGCATCCCCTCTGACACTGATGCCGGCATTGATTCAGTTGGGAAGGGTGTCAAAGCTGTTGTATCCTCTGATGAAGCAAACTGGCCTCCAACTGTTGTAACTATTCCTTGATTTCCCAGATGCTGACACTGAGAGAGATATGCTGTCCAGGCTGGTTCCATACATGTTCTGTTGAGGACAGATCTGGGGATCTTGCTGGACAAAGGAGTACCTCAAATCATACATACAGCTCATTGAGACACTGTTAATATTTGGAAGAGTATTGTCATGTTGAAAAATGGCACCGTGATACTGTCTAACTCATGAGGACACAGCACATCCATGACGTACTGTTGCGCTCAAGGTTCCCACAATTCCTAACAGCTGTGAGCTGGAGTTATACATGATTGATCCCAACACCACTTAATGAATCTCTCTAACATTACATACTCAAGCCACAATTTTGTCTCTAAATCAAAGGCTGTCCAATCCACAGAACAGAACGGTTTGACCACAAGGATAGGCATTGTGATGCCGATGCAATGTAAGTTAATGTTCAACCAAGACGACGAGCATATAATATTAGCGAATAACTGTACCTTTTTCAAATGTTCCAGTAACGCAGCAGCCACATTACCATTTCATGTACACTATGTGATCAAAAGTATCTGGACAGCTAGTTGAAAATAACTTACAAGTTCATGGCACCCTCCATCAGTAATGCTGGTACTCAATATGGTGTTGGCCTACCCTTAGCCTTGTTGACAGTTTCCTCTCTCGCAGGCATATGTTCAATCAGGTGCTGGTAGGTTTCTTGGGAAATGGCAGCCCATTCTTCACGGAGTGCTGCACTGAGGAGAGGTATCAATGTCTGTCGGTGAGGCCTGGCATGAAGTCAGCATTCCAAAACATTCCAAAGGTGTTCTATAGGATTTTGGTCAAGACACTGTGCAGGCCAGTCCAATACAGGGATGTTATTGTCATGTAACCACTCCACCACAGACCGTGCATTATGAACAGGTGTTCGATCGTGTTGAAAGATCAATTGTTATCTCCGAATTGCTCTTCAATAGTGGGAAGGAAGAATATGCTTAAAACATCAATGTAGGCCTGTGCTGTGATAGTGCCATGCAAAACAACAAGGAGTGCAAGCCCTCTCCATGAGAAACACAACCACACCATAACACCCCTACCTCCAATTTTTACTACATACGCAGGCAGATGATGTTCACCAGGCATTCGCCATACCCACACTATGACATTGGATCACCACATTGTGTACTGTGATTTGTCACTCCACACAATGTTTTTCCACTTCTCAATAGTCCAATGTTTACACTCCCTACACCAAGGGAGGCGCCTTTTGGCATTTACCGGCGTGGTGTGTGGTTTATGAGCAGCTGCTCGACCATGATATACAAGTTTTCTCACCTCCCGCCTAACTGTCATAGTACTTTCCACCTCGCTATCACATCAGAAACAGTGGAGCTAGGGATGTTTGGGAGTGTGGAAATCTCGCTTACAGATATATGACACGAGTGACACCTAACTACCTGACCACGTACGAAGTCCGTGAGTTTTGCGGAGCACCTCATTCTGCTCTGTCATGATGTCTAATGACTATTGAGGTCACTGATATCGAGTACTGGCAGTAGGTGGCAGCACAATGCACCTAATATGAAAAACGTATGATACTTTTGATCACATAGTGTATCTAGCCACTTGAGACAGGTTACATGCACCACTCTCTACTTTGAGTCATCGTACCTCTCATTTCCTCTGTGCCCGAAGCTAACTGCTCTTACCGGCTTAGCTTCTGTCAAGTAAACACCAGCACACTCGCTTGATGCCATGCTTTCTGTGCATACGCCCAGGCTTCTTCCGTCTCTGTGTGGCTGTTCTCTCTCTCTCTCTCTCTCTCTCTCTCTCTCTCTACATCACAACAATTCTCTCTCCTTTCATAGCCTGCCCATTCCGTAGGTAAACCGCTTTCTTCCTCAGAGGAGTTCCTCATACATATGCGGGGCTTTACAGCCAACCCAGGTCGGCAAGTGCCAACCTAAATCATCGTGCCGTCCGTTGCACAAAGTGCAGATGCGTGTTAAAAATTGCAACTCGTTTTATCATTTACATACCTGCTAATGGTGTGGACATGTCAAAGGTACATTACATGCCCCAAATTAGACACTTGTGAACCTTTGGTTAAATTGTCTGGCTGATGACAAGATTGCGAAATACAAAGTTAATATAACATATAATAACAGTAATAATAATATCGGGAACTAAATTAATGACCCATAAATAATGTAGGCCGCACAATTGCGATTTGTTTAGAATAATGTTTATTCAGAAAGGAAACTAAAAGCGAAAGTGGTCGTATCTAGAGTTACTGTTACACTCGAGTACATATCCATTTGACACAGTTTGATCATTCACAATTTCATCGCGAAATGCAAGTCCGATACTCCACCTCACCATTTACATGAAAAGCTATCGAGTTCACACTGGATGCGTGGCTGATCGCAGCTCAGAGACTAAGTCACGTGATACCGCACAACGCGACATATTCCAAGTCGAATCACTTTCTAGCTGCCTAAAGACCAACCGTCCGCTTTCGCATCTCAATCCAAACTGTTCCCTTGTGTGCGTAAACCAGAACTGTCCACTCTCGTGTCTTCAGCAGCACTCTTCCTCCACCTGTCCCCGGCTGCTCTCCCCGTTCACCGAACATACTCGCTTAACTAACTAGTGCACTTCCCTTTCCTGAAGCCATCCATTTTATTGGCTACAGCTTATTCTATATTATTTTACATTTTAATATATTTAAATAATCAAACCATGACCACTTTCATGTTCTAAATAAAGTAACAATAATATCCATTACATAAAACCAATACAATATCCTTCTTAACATTGAACGTCATGGCCAGTAGCCTTGCACCGGTGTGCTTTCTGATAAATAAATAAAGAACAAAAGTAACTATTATGCACTAAACTTTACAACAAATATTCTATCACCTAATGATTCAATAAGGTGTCATGCTGTCATCGTTCAATGTGTTTTGGGTGGAGGAAATGATGATCTGATGCTTAACTGAAAATACTGATAATTTAAATTTCCTATATCTTTTAAACAGATAAAGTTACAGAGTTGATATCTACAAAGTTTGCTATTTTAATGGTGCGCTTCTATATGAAATGTCTGTATTTAAGATCGACCAATGCATTCAGATTTTAGTATTCAAGTTTTGTTACAAAACTGATTAATTTCACTCTAACAGTAAATCCGAAACTATTATAGATATGATCAATATTAAAGCTTTATTGGGATCACCATGAAAATTTGTGGGGGATGGCAGATTAAAATTACTGTGACTTCATTCCCTGAATTACTACAGAATTAAATAGTTTCCATAAATGTTCCCTTTATGGCCGAGCTTAGGTCCGCCATATTTAACACTCCTACATCTCCCTGGCCACGAACGCCTTCTACTGGTTTCCCTATGAAGTAGGTTCTCGTCTGTCTCACTCGCACATTCAGCACTTAGGCCTCAATAGACAATAGACGCCTGTGAGTTCCCCCATCTCGTGGTGGATCTGCGCCCCTCTTGCATGCGGTCATGGACGGCAGAGTTCGTTTCAGAATTCCTGAAGGCTGACTCGTTTGACCATATATTTAAATGAGAGCTCAGTGCTCGTTAACTCACACACCTCCACTTCATAACATGTTGGCGTTCCATATATGGCATGAAGTAGCACCCATATTTGTAAGCCGCAAATTCATAACACAATAACATATATACTAAGCGCCAGGTCAACAGAGTAATTATTTGTAGTGGTGTAGATGCAGCATGCTTTAAATTTAAAGAAACTTATATCTCACATAAATTATGAATTGCAGCATATTAATTAAATTCCAAATAAAACTATACATTTATCAAAATCGACAGTCTATTGAAATGCCGCAGTAATATCAGCGCCACTGCGCTCACTTTCACAGAACCTTTTTGTCACAACGAATTCTCCAGCGGCGCTCCACAGATTCAGAGCCAAGTACCCCACCAAAATTCTGAATGGCTCTGCATTCCATCGCCATCGTTTTTAGGGAACATATGTGTTGAAATTCGAATCGGGTTTGGATACCAGAAAACAAACACTTTCTGAGACGCCCTGGAGCTGCACTGAACACTTCTCCCAGTGGAATCGATACAAACAGATCTGAACTACACATTAAACAATTGATTTACTGCGTTTGCAAGATGCTCGTAAATTCTTCAATGATTCTGACACGTTATTCAAGTCCCACTAGAGACATGCATCTCGTGACAGATTCCCAATCAACTTCATCGGCAAATTAACATTTTCTTTTAAATTAAATAACTCCCATAGACTCAAAACTAACAACAAATAGAGGAATTAATTTCACCCCTCGTTTAATTCCTTGCAGTGAAGCTGCGTACACAAATCGATATTCCACACAATAATAAATTATTCACCCAAAATATTCTCAGATAAGTAGATAAATATACATCTGTCCTCCTAGGTACGCATTATTAATTTTCATTTTCCAAATTTCTCCGACCTCCATGCACCCAAATTGACGTGACCGTAACTTATAATTTTGAAATTACAATAATCATAAAACCATCCAAAAACTTAAGCCTAACATATACATACACATAAATAAATCCCTTATATACCCCCAAAAACCTAATTTATAAGCATACTGTGCTCTGATTTTTCGTTTGATACCTTTCACTAAATAATTGAGTTCTATGGCCTCCTCGCACCCAAATGTGCGTCTAAACTATCGCATCTCTTTATAATTGCACAGACCTTGTTCCAAAAAAATCCTTATGTTACAAAACAACAAACAAGTTACAATAAATCCTGAAATAAATCATTGAAAATTACCCCTCCAAGCTTGTCACACATATTGTTCTCTTCATCCCAACCATGTGTAATCTGGTTGTCCCCCATCAAAATATTCTTAAATTTTACTTTCCTTTCTTCACTCTCAATTTCAAAATCCAAGCACCTTCCCAGGCAGTGAAACGAAGTTTTATATTTACATAAAAATCTGTTCCCAGCACCACATCTTTTACAAGTCCGTTCACTACAAAGCATCCTATACTAAAGTGATTCTCCTCGCACTTGAATTCCAAGATCACTTCTTGCCTTATCGGCTTACTTAAACCACCAACTGTCATATTATTTTTTACACTATTTACAGGAAGTAATAACAATTTCTTGTTCTTTGCCCTATGTACAAAACCTTCCGTCACTGCTGAAAATTACTTCCAGAATCGAGCAAGGCATCTCCTTTCTCGTCATTTACTTTTATTTCATTGATAGGCTGAACATTAATCATTTCCCTTTGCTCTAAACATTGGTCCCTCAATAAATCATTCTCTACGTCTCGTCCCTTCTCTTCCATCTCTAGAGTACACATATCCTGTTCGATCCACCCCTCAATTTCGTACTCGCCCCAAAAATAATTAATTAAATGCTTCTTTCGCCCCAATGTCATTTTTCCTCCCTTCTAGACCTCTCGCTATCTTAAACTTCTCTCGAGTCCACAAATAAGGCAATAACGATCGTAATGTTCTACCGTACCATCGCCGGACCTGAGATGCGGCAAAACTTACGTTTCCCAATATCCCATTACGCTGGTCCCTAAATCTACGTTCTTGGTGTCGGTCCCTGTCACGAGAGTATCCGTTCCCATCACCCCTTTGAAATTTATCACTAAATGTGTTCCGTTTCGTAACCGCCTTTTCAACATCATAATTTCAGTAAGCACTCCCAATGGACATTTCACATGCATTAATCTCACAAGTTCACGTCTACAAAATTCTCGCATCGATCCATTCCCGTATTTAAATGTTGGCCCGTTCAGAAACTCATTTTGGAGTTGTGTTTGCTTTGCTTCACTCCAGAACTTGTTCAGGAAACTGCTTTCAAATATTTCGTAGGTAGTGAACGTAACACTGTGTATATTTGCCCAGGATTGCGCCTCACCTTCCAAATGTCTTTTAACGAATTCGCCTCGTCAGAAATTCCCGTTATAAAACCATCCCTGCATGCTGCTAGAATATTTACTGGGTGATATTTCCCGTCATCTCCAAAACATTTGACCGATCCTGAGATCATCCACGGAGCAATGATCACTGTAGAGGTTTCGATGTGCAGCTAAGAAATTCAAATCGCTGTTTGTTCCATTGATTTGCTTTTTAACGTCACTATTTTCAATACGAATGCCAGATTCTACAAGTTCCTTTATTTTATCTACTTGTTTCTCCCCTTTACCTATTCGAACGGATAAGTTGCTAATATCCTCTGTCGTCTCAGCCATTACAGCATCTTGCCTACTCATACAATTTCTTACTTTGCCTCCCAGATCTGCTTGCAACTTCTCCACCTTATCACTGAAATTTTTCTCCGCTTGATGTACCTTAGAGTCAAGTATCTGAACTTCATCAGAATTTGTGCCCATTTTATCCAGAATGTTTTTTAATTTTCCGTCGTCCTCGCTTCCCACGCCCGGGTTCGATTCCCGGCGGGGTCAGGGATTTTCTCTGCCTCGTGATGACTGGGTGTTGTGTGATGTCCTTAGGTTAGTTAGGTTTAAGTAGTTCTAAGTTCTAGGGGACTGATGACCATAGATGTTAAGTCCCGTAGTGCTCAGAGCCATTTGAACCATTTTTTAATTTTCCGTCTATCAGTTCCGCGCTTACACTAGCCATTTTACCCATTTCTTCTTTCACAACGAAGTTAATTCGTATTGCACCGAATCAATTTTTAAATTTACGTCACCCATATCGGTTTTAACAGAATCAATTTTATATCCCATAACGGATTTAACAGAATCAGTTTTGGAGCCCATATTAGTTTTAACAGACTCAATTTTGGATACCAATCCTCTTATCATTTGCATTAATTGCAACATCATGTCTCCCCCAAATTCATGTCCCTTGCCTGTTTTTGGATTATTTGCCCTATTTCGCTAGTATTTTCGGACCCACACAAACTGGCCGACTGCTTAATGTTATCGACGTCTATTATTGGCGATTGAACTACAGAATCATACACAATGTCACTATTAGTGCAGCTACTTAGCTGTGTCGTGCTAGATCCTACTGCCATGGTATTGCTGCCTATGTTGCAGTTGAAGCTGATGCCGAAGATCTGGTAGCCTCTGCTGTGGTGGTGCAACCGCTGCTAAGCGATGAATCACGGTTGAAGATTCCACTGCTGGCTGGAAGCATGTGCTTTCGATGTCTCCTCCTCTCCCGCGATTTTTGTTTTCTTTTTGTCACTCCTAACCACTGCTAAACCTCGGTGCACACAACTATTGCAGAATTCGTAGCCCAGAGCCCCCGCGCAAACTGCCTAAGCTGCCACAGTATTGAGACTTAGATCACAGAATGTCGTTAACAGTGAGAATGAAAACCGTTAATTCACAACTATTAAAGAAACCTAGTCTTCAGTACTGAACCGATCTCACATTTAAATATTGCAAGAGGTCCTGCCTATCGGAGTTGAGATTCAAAAATGGTTCAAATGCCTCTAAACACTATGGGACTTAACACCTGAGGTCATCAGTCCCCTAGACTTAGAACTACTTAAACCTAACTAACCTAAGGATATCACACACATCCATGCCCGAGACGGGATTCGAACCTGCGACCGTAGCAGCAGTGCGATTCCGGACTGAAGCGCCTAGAGCCTGTAAAGGAACTGAAAATATTGTGATTTAATCGCAGAGGTGCTGAAAAATTGTTCCAGTGACACACCAGAGAAATATCTGGTAAACTTTTTATCTTTGAGAGACATAGGAACAATTTCGCCCTTCGTTTTTTATTTATTGTATGAACGACTACTTTTTGTTCTGATGGGCTGGTGGGATGTCGTACTGTCTAATTACTAGTGTGTGTGTGTGTGGTAAATGAATGAGTTAAAAGACGCAAGATGTGTTTTATATTATTTTCATCGCACAACAAGCCTTATTCCCATGCCTATGGAGTATTTATGTTAAGCAGAGAAGGCGAGTTTTAGATGGAACCGAAGATCTTCAAAACGGCGCTGCTCAACAATAGAGGTACGTGATTGTGCTCTATACTTTCCTTTCGTGGCCGCTAAAATTACTTCCGATTCGTTTTGCCGAGACATTCAGAACCTGCAATCTTCTTTTTCTTATAAAAATACTAGTCCGATGCAAAAGAAATACTCTTAGATTTAAATAATTGCCATTCTTTTACCCAGGCCACGGGGAATGATAGAACGTACGTGCCTCTACTCTGAATGTACGTTCGCAATCTCCGAGTGTGTTACGACGAAATTATTTCACAACGAAAATTTCTCATCAGACCGCAACCACTCGCACGCGAATGTACGTACCCTCTGAACGTATCTAGTCAGTCACGCGCGTTGTTCAAAAGCTTTACTTTTAATATTCAGTGGATTACATTTCCGAAATTAATTTTTGTTTATGCTTCAAATCGTACTTCACGCGAAGTATTTATTACGTAAGTTTCAGGCTCAATTTAATAAAAAAAAAAAAGATTCCGAATAATAGAAATAAAGAATAACAATCAAACAAATCAAACCTAAATAAACAGAAAGAGGGAACGTTACAAGCCGCTCGGCCACAGAGGCCGGAGGAGTTCAGATAATACTTTTGGAAAGACTTTGCAGAATTCAAATCCAGTTCTAAAACTTCCCAGAGATCATATTCTGCAACTAACACTTTCCAAAATCCAATCCTGTTCCAACACTTTGCCAGATTCTTATCCCTCAGCTAACACTCGCGGACGAGCCCCCAATTGCGATCTAACACCACAAAGAAGTTCGGGCTCACATGCAGTTTCCCTTCATTGAACTGCCTTGGCTCAAATGCGTCTAGGGGTCGAATCGCACGTGTCGCATTTACACGCCTTAAATTAGACACTTATGAACCTTTGGTTAAATTTTCAGTCTAATGGCAAGTTTGCGAAATACATAGTTCATATAACATATAATAACAGAATAATAATATCGGGAACTAAATTAATGACCCATAAATAATTTAGGTCACACAATTGCGATTTGTTTAGAATAATGTTTATTCAGAAAGCAAATTAATAGCGAAAGTTGTCGTATTTAGAGTTACTGTTACACTCAACCACATATCCATTTGACAGAGTTCGATCATTCACAATTTCATCGCGAAATGCAAGTCCGATACTCCACCTCGTCATTTACACTAAAAGTTACCTGGTTCACACCAGGCGCGCGGCTGCTCACAGCTCAGAGACTAAGTCTCGCGATACCACGCAACGCGAAATTTTCTAAGTCGCTTCACTTCCTAGCTGCCTAAAGACCGACCGTCCCCTTTCGCGTCTCAATCCAAACTGTTCCCTTTCGTATCCACACCAGAACTGTCCACTTTCGTGTCTTCACCGGCACTCTTCCTCCGCCCGTCCCCGGCTCAACTGACTAGTGCAGTTCCCTTTCCTGAAGCCGTCCATCTTATTGGCTACAGCTTATTCTATATTATTTTACATTTTAATATATTTCAATAATCAAAGCTTGACCACTTTCATGTTCTAAATAAAGTAACAATAATATCCATTACATAGTAAATGTTAAATTCTTTTACATAAAACCAATACAATTTCCTTCTTAACTTTGAATGTCATGGCCAGTAGCCTTGCACTAATGTGCTTTCTGATAAATAAATAAAGAAATGAACGAAACTTTACAACAAATATTCTATTACCTAATGATTCAGTAAGGTGTCATGTTGTTATCGTTCAATGTGTTTTGTGTGGAGGAAATCATAAACTATTATAGATATGATCAATATTAAAGTTTTACTGGGATCACCATGGAAATTTATGGAGGATGGCAGATTAAAATTACTGTGGCTTCATTCTCTGATTTACTACAGAATTAAATAGTTTCCATAAATGTTTCCCTTTATGGCCAACATTAGGTCCGCCATATTTAACACTCCTACATCTCCCTGGCCACAAACGCCTTCTCCTGGGTTTCCCTATGACGTAGGTTCTCGTCTGTCTCACTCCCACACTACAGCAAAAAAATGTTCAAATGGCTCTGAGCACTATGAGACTTAACTTCTGAGGTCATCAGTCCCCTAGAACTTAGAACTACTTAAACCTAACTAACCTAAGGACATAACACACACCCATGCTCGACGCAGGATTCGAACCTGCGACCGTAGCGGTAGCGCTGTTCCAGACTGTAGCGCCTAGAACCGCTCGGCCACCCCGGCCGGCCCACACACTACAGCACTTAGGCCTCAAGAGCCAATAGTAGCATGTTCCCCCATCTCGTGGCGAATCTGCGCAATTTGTGGCACACGGTCCTGGATTTCAGGGTTCGTTTCACAATTGCTGTAGGCTGACTCTTTCGACCATATATTTAAATGAGAGGGAAATGCTCGTTAACTCACAAACCATGTGTGTAGGTAGGATAATTAGGTCCATTTTTGTTTCGAGAATGTATATAGCTGTCTTTTCTTCTGCTGAAAGCTTTATGTTCTGAGGAAGACAACTGGGGAAAGATGATGAGGTCAAGTTGGAGGTAAGGAATTCTGGGAAGGAGACCTTTGGATGGTTAAATGCGAGGGGGGCAGGATCATAGTTGGATGAGGGTATGAACTGGGAGAGGCAGGGTTCCTTGTTGAGATTAGGTTGGCTTTGGTTGGAGGAACTGGTGGCAAATCATTGTTTCCATTGCAGGGATTGGGAGGAGAGTAGCTCACTGACAAGGTCAGCCAGAAAGCTCACCTTTAGCCCTACACCCAAATTTATCCATGCTGGACTTGTCGGATTTCTACCCTCCTTCTCCGATCCCTGAAGGGGAAACACTTATTTGCTACCAATCCCAACACTGATTCCTACCTCTCCCAGTTCATACCGCCATTACGGCAAGAAAGGAAGAATGAATTGATTGTTGGTGTTAATAACGATCATCCTGCTTTACCTCCTCTGCATTACTGCAGGTGACGTGTCACTGAGCACGTTTGTTCTGTGCATGCAGTACACGTGAGGCGCCTAGTTGTTTCCACTGCACTGTGTGGAATACGAAGGTTCTGTTATAGTTCACTAACCTGCTGTCTTCAAGTTGATGTCTCCAGCGCAGAAAACAGCATGCACGTCGTAGGTTCTGTATCTCGAGGCTGAAACTGACTTTTAGCGAGGTTCTGGTCTGAAATAATGTATCACTTATTTGGGATGCCACTCGCGTATTTTAATATAGCCATACGAGAAGACTACATGATCTTAATACAACACTTTCTGATACAGCAAAGTACATGATCAAACACAATGTTTACGAAAATGTATCTTTACACTTTTAGTGGCACGTGTTTGTGCCTCATGACTACCGGAGTGAATCTTTTAATACTGAATACTAGCAAACACATCCTTCCACACACAATATGACTGTACATCTCGACTGCCTAATCCAGACTGACGAAAAGGAACTTAAATAAAAATTGGAAACACATACTATGACAGACAACATGTCTGTTCTCGACTGCCTAATCCAGAGTGACGAACAGCGCAAAACACTTCGCGCGCCATACCAGAAAAAGCGTGAGCCGTACGCTTCTGAAGTGCTTCGTCAGCAACTTCGCCAGTCTTTTTGTTTTTGATGTAAATTGTTTTTAATAATTCTAATATCAGTGACTGATAGTCAGCTGTTGAGAGATATTTATCTTAAAAAGTGAAGTCATTCCAATGAGTAGTTTAACTAATAATAATAACTATACTTTAACGTTTTGGCGCCCTTGCTCTGAACACAGCAGCCAATCACAGAGCAGTAGCATTATGCAGGCGATCTTTCTCACGGGAATGGTACCTAATCTAACATCTGTCACAGGTACCTCACACCACATTTCGTCATCTATATACTTCTTGCATCTCCACTGCTCTGGGAACTGCTTCTTGGAGCCTAATATGATGGCTGACAAAGCCAGAAATATTACACCATCCAGCCATTATACTCATCCCCTCCCACCTAACCACCCAAAAGTCACATTCCATAAATTTCTTGCCTCCAAGATGACCTGTCCATCCTTCCCCAGGTGTCTTCCTCAGAAGACAGACCTTTCAGCAGAAGAAAGGACAGCCATACATTGCCTGAAATCAAATCATGACCTATTCATCCTACCTGCTGATGAAGGTTGCACCACTGTTGATATGAACTGCAGTGAGTACCCTGTGGAAGGCCTTTGCCAGTTGTCTTACCCCTCCACCTATAAACTCGGCCAGAGTGGCCCCATCCCATCACCTCCAATCCCTGCTTAAAGCCTTAGACCCTTCTCAGAATCTCCACCATGAATCCATTTCCCTCCCCAACCCTATGACACCCCACGCACTCACATTCTACCAGCTTCCCGAAATTCTCAAGCCCAACAACCCCGCATGCCCCATTTTGTCTGGTTATTGAGCTCCCACAGAAAGAACTTTGGCCCTCGCTGAGCAACAGCTCTAGCCAATTGCCCATAATCTAGCCTCCTAAGTCAAAGATGCCAACTCTCCACCATCCCCATCCCTTTACCTTCTGGATTCCAACTCGTCCTTGTACACCAACATCCCTCATATGCATTATCTTACGACTATTGAACACCACCTTTCCCAATGTCCATCTGACTCCAAACCCTCTAGCTCATTCCTCATATAACTTACTAACTTCATCCTAACTCACAACTACTTCTCATCTGAAGTTAAGGTATGCAACCAAATCCATGGCACAGCCAAGGGCAACTGCATGACACCCTCCTGTGCCACCATGTTTATGGGCCATTTAGAGGAGACCTCGCTTGTCTCCCAAAACACCAAACCTATAGTGTGGTTCAGGTTCATTGATGATATAATCACAAGGTGGACTCAGGACCAAGACCCCTGTTTTCAGTGATTCATTATCTAGAGTACAAGTTTCCTGGACATTGACCTCTTCATCTCTGATATCTGCATCTACATCTCTGTGCATATTAAACCACCAACCACCAACAGCACTTGCATTTCAAGAGCTGTCATCCCTTCCACACAAAAAAATCCCTCTCATATAGCTTGGTCACCAAGGTATGGCATACCTGCAGTGACAGATGCTCCATTGCCCAGTATGCTGAAGGTCTAACCAAGGCCTTCACAGACAGGCACTACCTCCCCCTCCCCCCAACCTAGTCTTCAAACAAATCTCCTACGCCATTTCCCTCATACTCCCAATCACCTCACCATCCCCAAGAACCAGTCACAAAGGAGTGCCCCATTCATCACCCAATACCATCCCAGACTGGAACAGCTCAACCATATCCTTCACCGGGCTTTTATTACCTACCATCATGTCCTGAAATAAGGGACATCCTATCCAAGATCCTTCCCACCCCCTAACGTGGTGTTCTATTGCCCACCCAATCTTCACAACATTCTAGTTCATCCATATTCCACTGCCAGTCCCACCCCCTTGCCAGAAGTATCATATCTTAGTGGTAGACACATGAGCAAGACCTGTCCAATCCATCCACCCAGCATGTCCATCAGAGCCAGCCCACATGTGAAAGAAACCATTTCATATACCAGTTCTGCTGGAATCATTGCACAGCCTTTTATATTGCTATGACTACCAACCAGCTGTCCACCAGAATAGCCCCCACCAAACTGTGGCCAAGAGCTAAGTAGACTACTCTGTGGCACAACATGCAGCTGAACTCAACATGCCTTATTTCAGTGGCTGCTTCAGTACCCGAACCATCTGGATTCCCTTCTCCACCACCAACTTTTATGAACTGTGCAGATGTAAGTTCTCCTTACAACACCTTCTCAACTCCCAAAATTATCCCAGCCTCAACCTACAATAACATAGTTTCCGCACATCCTCCACCCAACTGTTTTCCAACTTACTGTGCAATCACGTCTTCTCCGTTCTCATCTCCCATCCTATACATGTGCCACCCTCTGCTAATCCACCTGCCCATCTTTCCACAGTCCTCTCCTTTATCACTTTATCCACGCCACCCTGCCCCACAGCCTCCCTATGCCTACACTGTGCCTGTTGGCAGCCTAGTCCCTACACACTCTGCCAGACAGCAGTCTTCTCTCCTCCCACGTACACACTGCTATCCCTTCCTTTCCCCCACCCTCTCCAGATTGCTGCTTCCATTCCACTTGACAGTTACATCCTGGTCTGAGCTGCCAAAGGTAGTAGTCATGTGTGCTTGAGGTGTTCTTGCTTGTGTGAATAAATGTGTGTGTGTAAATTTTTCTTTTTCTTGTTCTGATGAATGCTCTGACCAATAGCTAATGTGTAATTTCTTTATAATAATACCTGTCTGCAACTTAATGTGTCATCTTTAGGGGCAATAGCAATCTATCTTTCCCTTATATTGCTGATATTCCAACCTGGAGTTTCCATTGAGAATAAGGATCTGAAATTCATCGGATTACTCCTACTTCCTTTCTTGAGTACTGGTGTGACCTGTGCAACTTTGTCAAGTGAGCAGTTGTATGTGATTGCAAATTATAGGACTATTATATCAGCATACCCTGAAAGAAACCTAATTTGTATACTATCTGAACCAGAAGACTGGCCTTCATTAAGTGATTTAAGCTTCTTCACTGTGCTGAGGATATCTATGTCTAAGTTGCTCGTATTGGCAGTTATTCTTGATTCAAATTCTGTAATATTTATTTTGTCTTCTTTGAAGATGTAGTTTTGAAAAACTATGTTTAATTACTGTGCTTTAGTGACACTCTCATTGATAATATTTCTATTATTTCTTTTTTTACCATGTAGTGAACCTATTGATTATGTCCTGCCATTGGTGTACTTTACATACAATGAGGAGCTCTGTTGATATTCTGGCAGATTTCAAGACAGAATTTAATTGTGAAAGCTATTAAAAGCATCTCATACTGAAACAAGTGCTAAGTTTCATGCTTCAGTAAAACGTAAAAAATCTTGGAGATTTTGTGTTCTTTTAAATTTGGCTTGCTTCTTTCATTGCTTCTGTGACAGTGTTCTGAGCTGTTTAGTGTACCAAGGGGAATCAGTACCACCTTTTATTTGATATAAATCTATCATTCACGACAGGTTCTACTTCTGTGAATCGAAGCCACATCTGAGCCACACATACATAGTTAGTTGGAAAGGAGAGCAGGTTGGCTCCTAGGAATGTGTCAAATAAATATATTTTGCATGTACTTTTGGGGGATTTGTATGTTGTGGTGGTCAGTCTTTCCACCACAACTCTGTAGTCACTAATTACTATATCTATCTTGATACTTCCTGTTTGTTCAGAATTATTTGTTGCTAAGAGGTCAAGGATATTTTCACAAAAATTTTTGCTTTGTGTGGGCATGTGCACTAATTGGTTGAAATTTTTTCAGAGAAAGCATTTAGTTGCATTTCTGATGATGTGATATTCCTACCACCAACTTTTAAAATGTATTTTTGCAATGCATTGAGGGTAGATTGAAGTCACCACCAACTATCACAGTATGAGTGGGTACCTATTTGAGATGATGTTCAAGTTTGCTTTGAACTGTTCAGCATCTGAATCATGTGAGTCAGAGAGTTGGTGGAAACAACCAATTATTAATTTATTCTAGTTGTCAAGTGCAACCTCTACTCATACTAACTTAGAGGAGGTATCAACTTCAGTTTTACTACAACTATTTCTAACAGCAACAAACACGATGTCACAAATAGTATTGAATCTATACATTCTGAACATTCTTAGGTTCTTTGTAAAAAATTTAGCCAAACTTATTTCCAAATTTAGCCAGTTTTCAGTAGATATAATGATTTGAGCTTCAGTGTTTTCTTTTAGTGCTCGGAGCTCTGGTTCTTTCTCAAACAGTTATGACAGTTTACAAGTACAACACTGATTGTTTTTATGTCTACTCTCTTCCTGTGCTTGTGCTGCACCCTTGCTGAGGTGACAGGAAGGGCATCCAGCCACTGTCTACAACTAACAACTACCACTGCAAAATCCAGTAATTAATATGCTGACCCATGGTATAAAGTAGAAGGAAGAAGATGGACTACATGGGGATACCTCTGTAACAGAAAGGCTTTAGGCCTCTTACTTCAGCGCTAAATATTAATAGAAGAAACAATTTGTCTGAATTTAAGGTAATTCCTGCCACATTTTAAATCTGAAACTTCCTGTGTGCCGGACCAAGACTCAAACTCAGAACAAGAGCTCTACTGTCTGAGCAACCCAATCATGAGTCATGACCTGTCCTCACAGCTTTACTACCGCCAGTACCTCGCCTGCATATCTTGCATGGTTTGCATGAGAATTACTTTGAAGCTAGGAAGGGAGGAGATGAGGTTCTCTTTGTATCAGAAAAACTGGTACAGAAATTAAAAGAAAATAACAAAACTTATCAAATTTTATACTGATATTTGAAACCCATTAGATGCTGTTTTATACCATTAAGGTGTGTGTTAAATATGGAAGGAACTAATCAGCAAGTAGTTAAATTTTTGAATATTTGTCTTGAAAGTTGTTGAAAATTGATTAACATGCAAAAAATTTTCATATATGCAACTGAAAAGAAAAATAAATTAAATTTTTCAAGCTTTTTGATAGTAACAAAATGTTTCAAAACACAATCTGAATTTATTGACTTAAAGGTATTTCTTTCAATGGCTAAGGTTGACAGTTCACACAATCATTCTTGAGAAAGTATTGATTTAAGGTGTCTTTATCAACTTGATTTTTGGAAAACTATTTTTGCTTCCAGCTACAGATGTAGGTAAAATCAGGAGGACCCACAACCTTACAAAATTGTTGGAAAAAAACTGAATAAAACAGCTTTTTTAAATATAGAAAAGAGTTTGTATGGGGAGAATGACTGTGATTGGCTACCTTGTACCACATATGTATCATTAAAATACATTGTGCCTATGTAAAATCACCATCGCCATACACAAAGTCCCAGGGTACTGGAAAAAAGTGTAAGTGCCTCCTTCATATAAGAAGGGTAAATGAACAGACCTGTAAAATTAAAAAAAAACAATATGCAATTTTTTGAAGAATTCTTAACATAGTCTCAGTTTGAATACAGTGAATTTCGTTGAGACAGAAAAGTTTCTTTCCGTATATCAGCATGGATTTAGAAAGCATTGCGTGTGTGAAACTTGTTTACCCATTTCTTACATGATATCCTACGAACTATGAATCAAGGGCAACAAGAGAATTCCATGTTTCTAGATTTATAGCAAGCATTTGAAAATGTGCGCCACTGCTGACTGTTAACTAAATTATGAGCATACAGAGTAGGTTCCCATATGTGTGAATGGCTCAAAGATTTTTTAAGTAATACAACCTAGTAGGATTTTCTGCAGTCAGTAACACTAAAGATAGTAACACCCACAAGGGAATGTATAGATCTTGAATGTTAGGGGTAAGGTAGCTGTTGTGCACTGTTTGAGAGTTGAGGGCTCTGTAGTCCACACAGACCCTAACAGAACTTCCTTTTTTGGAACTAGTTTGATGGGTGAGGCCCTGGAGGTCCAAAGGTTGCACTATACCCAATTGTAGCAGCTTATTGGACATCTGTTTTGCTTCCTGCAGAAGATTTGGAGCCAGGTGGCATGCTTTGTGGCGAACTGGGGCCAGTAGTCATGAGAATGTGGTGCAGTATACTGTTACAGATGCACACTGGTGAGCATCTGCTTGTGATTTGTGGGAGGTGGAACATGTGGGTATTGTCCTGGATACCGAGCCCGAAGGTGCCATACTGAAATGTGAGCGATGCAGTGTGGTCAAGCAGACTGGTGGCATAGCTCCCTGTGAGGAAGGCCATTAGATGTGCTCCTGTACAACTCCCACACGTGCACGAGTGCCCCAAATATATCGTAAATGTGTCGTAGTAGGCTTGTATTTTTAGTATGGAGCACTCTGATGCTTTGTGTATTATCAGGTAAAGTTGGTGTCTCTGTCTGGTAGCATCCATGGTTGTAGCGCATTCTTCCACGATGACAGAGTATGCATTACCATCGTGTCTAGGTAGCCCAGTGGAATAGAAAGTGGTGTATGCTGTTAGAGGTGGTGTTGCAACAAGAAACACCAGTATCGGGCAATGGGTTGTGTCCCATGAAAGTGCTGTGTGCTCCAGGTCCTGAGAGAGCTGAAAACAGTGGAGGAAGTCAGTTCCCAAAAGTGGTTTGCTGATTTCGCAAACGAAGAAAGTCCAGGGGCACTGGAAATCCACGCTGAGTTGTAAAACACGTTGTAATTTTCCATGTGCATAGATTACAGAATTGTTGGTGGTACAGCGCTGCAACCAGGTTGTGTCATTGAGCAATGTGAACATGTTCTTCAGTACTGTGCTAACATATGACCCTTAAGTATGTGAGAAAGATGTGGTCAAATACATGTAATCTTCAGCATGTCAGGCTGGCCAGCACAAAGAACTTGCAGCCTGTGCTAAGGCTACTCGATTTGACAGTGTGAGCTGATTGGCCTACAGTAACCTATGTTTGATGTTCGCTGCTAAGACACTGTCAGTTGCATGCAGTGTCGCCAAACTGTGTGTAGTACCAGCAGAGCTGTGGCCTCGAGGCAACAGTCGCAGAAAGCGCAATGTTGTCGATTGCCAGAATGTTGTCACTTGCAGCCTGCAGGTCGGTGCCTGGACTGGAGGTGGTGATGTCACAGTCAGTTTCATCGGCTCTAGTTGGGCCAGTATGGTACATGAGACGAGCAGCAGTGATCTACCATTTTGAAGGGGCGTGATGTCCTCATAATTAATGCACAGTATATATGCTGCAGGCAGAGTGTCTTGTTAAGCATCTCAGCTTCATGTGCAGTCATAGCAAGCTGCAGCAGTGTCGGAAGATCGACGATCCAAAGCATCCATAATGAGGTGTCTGGTATCGGATTTGTGTCCAGTGATAGCTTGTCAAACTTGCTGCTCCACGTTGTGATATAAATGATGAAGTAGGGCTGATTTGGTCATTGCATACCTATTGTGTGCCAGGATGTGAATATGACGTCACTGACGATGTTAGCATGTTCGGTCATATGGCAGATCGACGTCACAAACTTAAGAGTTGTCATCCAAGATTACTTGCGATGAAAATACTCATTCCAGTAATTTGGTTTGAGAAGTGCTCCCTCATAGCAATGTACAGTGGGTACGTAGTGGTATTGCAGAAGTTGAGCAAAACGATATGATGGAGGACGAGTCATGCAGCACTTGCGGTGAGGTTGTAGATTCTGTAATGGTGTCTGGGTAGGGTGTCGTTCATTATGGGAATGTTGTCCAACAGCAGTCGCAGGGTGACTTGTCCAGGTATCACAGTTGTTACAGATTAATTCGTAATCTATATGAGCCGAACACCGGAATACAATATGCAAGTACGTGAATCTTAATTTTTTACTAAGTGTAATAGTAGGTCGGTGAATGGTGACCATTGTTGAGGCATGTCCGGAGATATGGCTTTGTGTGAGGAAGCATGCATGACAGTACATGGTTCAGATTTTGGCACTGTTTGTCAGATAAGGCACTGATGAAACCGGTGAAGCACATCACTGGACGGAATTCATGAGGCATGGGTGCATGAAGCAGTTGGTGTAACAGGCGTAGTATAAGAAGGCTACATTGTTGGTGCATAGCAACTTGTAATGGAAAATGGTTCAAATGACTCTGAGCACTATGCGACTTAACTTCTGAGGTCATCAGTCGCCTAGAACTTAGAACTAATTAAACCTAACTAACCTAAGGACATCACACACATACATGCCCGAGGCAGGATTCGAACCTGCGACCGTAGCGGTCGCTCGGCTCCAGGCAGTAGCGCCCAGAACCGCACGGCCACACCGGCCGGCACTTGTAATGGAATGAAATGTTCCGCCAGTGTGGTTGTTGTAACTGTTGTGGGTCACCAGTGTTGTAAATTTTCCTAATCGGTATAAGGAGACGTACCGTTAATGTAGGTGTCACAATATTGTGTAATACGCTTTTAACAACACAGAGAGCAATATAACACCGCCACATTGCATCAGGTTCTAGACGGAATTGTCTAGCTCACGTTGGCCACAGATACTGCACAGCGATATTATTGGTACTGATGTTTCCACAGTATGACAGTACGACAAATATTTTGGACAGGACAGGAAAACTGCTGGTGAATCCTGTGGATGCCTTGGAACAGATAGAGGGAATATTTTGAAGAGTTGCTCAATGTAGGTGAAAATACGATCAGTAATGTTTCAGATTTCGAGGTAGAATGAGGTAGGAATGATGATGGAAATAGGATCACGTTTGAGCAAGTGGAGAAAATGGTTAATAGATTGAAGTGCAATAAAGCAGCTGGGGGTGGATGAAATTAAGTCGGAACTCATCAAATACAGTGGAATGTCAGGTCTTAAATGGCTACACAGGATAATTGAAATGGCTTGGGAGTCGGGACAGGTTCCATCAGACTGGACAAAAGCAGTAATCACGCCAATCTTTAAACATGGAAACAGAAAAGATTGTAACAACTACAGAGGTATCTCTTTAATCAGCGTTGTGGGTAAAATCTTCTCAGGTATTGTTGAAAGGAAAGTGTGAGTATTAGTTGAGGACCAATTGGATGAAAATCAGTGTGGGTTTAGGCCTCTTAGAGGTTGTCAGGACCAGATCTTTACCTTACGGCAAATAATGGTGAAGTGTTATGAGTGGAACAGGGAATTGTATCTATGCTTTATAGATCTAGAAAAGGCATATTACCGGGTTCCTAGGAGGAAGTTATTGTCTGTTCTACGAGATTATGGAATAGGAGGCAAACTTTTTCAAGCAATTAAAGGTCTTTACATGGATAGTCAGGCAGCAGTTAGAGTTGACAGTAAATTGAGTTCATGGTTCAGAGTAGTTTCAGGGGTAAGACAAGGCTGCAACCTGTCTCCACTGTTGTTCATATTATTTACGGATCATATGTTGAAAACAATAGACTGGCTGGGTGAGATTAAGCTATGTGAACACAAAATAAGCAGTCTTGCATATGCGGATGACTTAGTTGTGGTGGCAGATTCGATTGAAAGTTTGCAAAGTAATATTTCAGAGCTAGATCAGAAATGTAAGGACTATGGTATGAAGATTAGCATCTCCAAAACGAAAGTAATGTCAGTGGGAAAGAAATATAAACGGATTGAGTGCCAAATAGGAGGAACAAAGTTAGAACAGGTGGACGGTTTCAAGTACTTAGGATGCATATTCTCACAGGATGGCAACATAGTGAAAGAACTGGAAGCGAGGTGCAGCAAAGCTAATGCAGTGAGCACTCAGCTACGACCTACTCTCTTCTACAAGATGGAAGTCAGTACCAAGACTAAGTTATCTGTGCACCGTTCAATCTTTCGACCAACTTTGTTGTACGGGAGTGAAAGCTGGGTGGATTCAGGTTACCTTATCAACAAGGTTGAGGTAACGGATATGAAAGTAACTAGGATGATTGCACGTACTAGTAGATGGGAACAATGGCAGGAGGAAATCAAAGAAAAACTGGGAGTGAACTCTATAGATGTAGCAGTCAGGACAAACAGGCTTAGATGGTGGTGTCATGTTACACGCATGGGAGAAAAAAGGTTACCCAAGAGACTCATGGGTTCAGCAGTAGAGGGTAGGAGGAGTCGGGGCAGACCAAGGAGAAGGTACCTGGATTCGGTTAAGAATGTTTTTTAAGTAATAGGTTTAACATCAGAAGAGGCACCAATGTTAGCACTGAATAGGGGATCGTGGAGGAATTTTACAAGGGGGCTATGCTCCAGACTGAACGCTGAAAGGCATAATCAGTCCTAAATGATGATGATGATGATGTTTCCACAGGCAATATTGCCTCTAAATGTGAGGACGACACATGGAACACTTCTTTTAACAGGTAGAAGTGTACAGTAAGTTATAATGTGTACCGTGCTGCAGTAGTTCTGTATTTCTTGTTAAGACATGCCCTAGGTAAGATTTGAGCCCAACTGGATGTAGGACTTAATCAAAATGTTTAATTTTCAAATAAATTTGTATTATAGTCACAACTGTATAACAAGTTCCTTGACAGCTCGCAGTGTTGTCGCCAGTTTTCAACTGTGAAGCTCAAATGGCAGCACGAGAAACCAGTAGCCATCCATGAGCTCTGACGACATTGAGGCTTTGCCATAGAGACTGTACCGACCCGCAGCCACCTGCCATGTGTCTGTGTGTTAGTGCGCGAGTGTCAAATTTTTGCGCGTGCGTCAGTAGTTTTGTGCGCGCCGCCAGAGGCGCTAGGTTTATTCGCGCAAAGCGTGGGTAATTTATTCCTTGTTTTCGTTACATTTTGTATGTTAATTATTCTATGTTTTTTATCTCTCTTTTTCTAGTGTGTGTTCCTTTCATATGTGTTTAGAAACGCTAGCAACAAGGAGCTTACTGACCCCGACTAGACTACTGCACATTACTTGAATCGTGAGCTCTGTATTTTAGCGCCACACACAAAAATGAAGTTACATCGTTTAGTTTAACGTATTCTGGTGTACACATCATTTCTGCTGCAGGCATGGCAGAGTCGCAGGACCTAATTCATTTACATTGCAGCTAAAGTGGTGACCTCGTCGTGACCTGGCCTGCCTGCGCGTACGGAACACGAGAAAAGAATGGATGAGAATCAAGTGGCTGCTAACCCGGCAGTATCTAAACTACCTGTGAGAATACCGCTGTTCTGGCCACAAAATCTGGCGCTGTAGTTTGCCCAGGCAGACGTATTTTTCTTTTATTCAGGCGTTATGCAGATGCATCTAAATTTGCATTGGTGGTGAGCCAACCTGAAGCATCTAACCATACCACCACTTGCAAAGTAGGTTAGAAATCAGATTAATAATGTTGCTCACGCAGAATATGTTCGCTTTATTGGGCAACAACAAAGTTATTGACTGTGGATGGTATCGTCAGAATGGAAATAATGAAGTCACTGTAAAAAAATCATTAATTTTGGCACTTATCTTGAATGGGTTCCCACGTAGATTTCGTCGAAGTTGTTATGGCTCATCTTGTTGATTCTAGGGTGATTCCACTTTGACTGCTAGAAGGTCCAGATCTGTATTTTAGCAATATTTGAAGACCTAAAAAAATGCGCTTTTCAGGAAATTCTTAACGATCGAACAATCCCAGATCAGAACAATGATATGGTAGAAATAATTTTTATCTTGGTGTTCACGATCCACATTTTTTATTAAACTTCTTGTAAATTCACATATACTTCTTCTTAATTGTCACATCATCAAGAAAATAGTTTTGTATCAATCTTCATATATTTAATTTCCACTTTAACCAATCACAAGACTTGACTGTTCTTTCACAAAGCGAAATAACAACTTAACTTCTGCAAAGTGAAATGAAGACTGCTCTGTGCGCATTCGCGCCAAAACGGTTACAAGTAAGTCAAAGATTATGACAGCCTCACAGAAATGAATACACACAAGAACCATATCACTGTAATATATCGATACATCGGAGTACCTATACATTAATAAAACCAAATGTGAATATTGTCACAAAAATATGTCTGTTACTTCGCAGAAAAGTAGTACGATATTACTGGTATCGAGAAATGGGATTGGAGTGCCGTAATGGTCACGTAAATAGAGAGCCATTACAAGCAGCAATATGCGCCAGAAGTGCAAAATATCATCGTCGCACCATCTGAAGGGGATGCATACGAGCGGTTGAAGACGGCACTGCCTCGCTACGTATCTGCATCACAAAGAAGAGCGCATCCGTAACGTGCTAACTCAATAAGATATTGGAGACCGAAGACCGTCACAGTACCTGCAGCATTTTAGAAGTAAAATTGACTCTGGTACCGTCCCTATCATCTGCTGCGTACAATGTGGAGCAGTCGCTTACCTTCATCTATTAAGGTGATTAACGAGCGGCTGTCGGAGATGTCGTTAGACACAGTGGCAGAATTGGCCGACAAGGTGCTGGATGCCGTCTCACCCGCGCCTGTTATACAGTATCAGATGCGCAGTGAGCGAGTACAGCCGCCACGGTAGCGCGAGCTGACTACGATGCATTAGCAGCGATGGTCGATCAACTGACGCAACAGATTATCTGGATGGTAGCGGATAGGTATTTGGTGCAGGGAGTGGCAACTGACCCTTAACATAGACAAATGTAATGTATTGCGAATACATAGAGAGAAGGATCCTTTATTGTATGATTATATGATAGCGGAACAAACACTGGTAGCAGTTAAACTCTGTAAAATATCTGGGAGTATGCGTGCTGTAACACCTACAACGCCTCTCGGTGTTAATAAACCAAAATAGCTCCCAGATTAGCTCTCATGCCCTCGAAATATAAATTCAGAAAATGTCCCAAGCCCGTCCATAAGTAGTAATTTACGAAATAGAAATAAGAGACAAATAGAGGGAAATATATAGTAGAAAAATAATAGAAAGAGAAAAGAATTTTAATCATAAATTTTGGAAGCATGGGAGGGGGGAAAAACGATAGAAATGGTTAAATTATTAGTTATAGAAAATCAATATTATAGTCACAGAACGTAAGTCTTGAACACCAAAGATAGCGTTTACTAAAGTATAAATAGACATACAATGCAATTATGATACTCCAGTCTCTATCCTCTAGTCTGTTCGAAGTCAATTAGGACGTACAGCTTTAGGAAGCAACAAAAGGAGCTTCATTAAACCACGGCGCAAGAATAAATCTCGACGAGATTGTTTATTGGGAAGCATTAATTTCAGATCAGAATTAGAACTTTTGTCATATTAGAGGAACGGGGAGGTGATCAATAATCTCTCTTACTTGAACGTCACTTCGTGTGAAGATTTAAATATTTTACGGAATTAACGATTTTTGGACGGATTCGGACTTTGTATTGTGATAGTGGAAAAGCTTTACTTGACGCGAATAGTGAGTTCGTGACGGTTTATGGATATTAAACAGGAACAATCTTTTTATCGAAAGTGACAGAACATTGATCCTTCTCTCTATGTATTCGCAATACATTACATTTGTCTATGTTAAGGGTCAGTTGCCACTCCCTGCACCAAGTGCCTATCCGCTACCATCCAGATAATCTGTTGTGTATCTCTGATATTGACGGGATTCCAGATTAGATACTTATTCAAAGAACTCCTTCGAATGCGGTCGTGTGAATGAACTGATTTATTAATAATTATTGTTAAATAAAATAACGTGTTAATTTGAAACTGACTATTCGTCTTGAACTTTACTTTGATTTCGGTTCGTAAATAATTGGGTTACGTGATTTTCACCAACAGTAAACTGCAGACTAGTAACTGAAACAAGTGAACGAGAATCTATTGAAAACACTAGTATTAATTTACTTATGGTTTTTTCCTTCAGAACTGGGAAGACAATGCGTGTAGTGACCCATTGGGGTTAATTTAAGAACTAGCCGGGATAAAACAAAACCTCTCAATACCAGTCAATGTATAGATAAATTAACATTCCTACTCTCATGCAAGATACTGAAGTCGGGATAGTGAAAGGGTCGCTACAGTGCGGAACGATTTGAAATGGAATGATCATATAAAATTAATTGTTGGTAAGGCGCGTGCCATTGGGAGAGTGCTTAGAAAATGTAATCCATTAACAAAGGAGGTGGCTTACAAAACACTCGTTCGACCTATACTTGAATACTGATCATCAGTGTGGGATCCGTACCACGTCGGGTTGACGGAGGAGATAGAGAAAATCCAAAGAACGGCGCGTTTCGTCACAGGGTTATTTGGTAGGCGTGATAGCGTTACCGAGATATTTAGCAAACTCAAGTGGCAGACTGTGCAAGAGAGGCGCTCTGCATCATGGATGTTTCGAGAGGGTGCGTTTCTGGATGAGGTATCGAATATACTGCTTCCCCCTACTTATACCTCCCGAGGAGATCACGAATGTAAAATTAGAGAGATTTGAGCGCGCGCGGAGGCTTTCCGGCAGTTGTTCTTCCCGCGAACCATACGCGACTGGAACAGGAAAGGGAGGTAATGACAGTGGTACGTAAAGTGTCCTCCGCCACACACCGTTGGGTGGCTTGCGGAATATAAATGTAGATGTTGATGTAGATGTGTTGCAGCGTCGGTGGAGATGGGACCCCGCCGAGACACAGGAGGCTCTCACGCAGCAGGGCCGCACCCCATTTTCCTGGCCAACATCACAGCATCTATTCGTCAGCGATAGACGCGCCGGCTCAAAGTACTTGATTGATACGGGCTCCCACGTGTGTATTTACCCACATCAGTGCTACGTCGTTCTGTCTGGCGGCCGCGAATAACTCGCCTATTGCGACGTACCGCTTGCACGGAATAGAGCTGGATCATGGCCTCCGCCGCGCGTTCCTTTGGATTTTCACGGTGGCGGATGTTTCAGAGCCAATAATACACTACTGGCCATTAAAATTGCTACACCAAGAAGAAATGCAGATGATAAACGTGTATTCATTGGACAAATATATTATACTAGAACTAACATCACATTTTCACGCAATTTGGGTGCATAGATCCTGAGAAATAAGTACCCACAACAACCACCTCTGGCCGTAATAACGGCCTTGATACGCCTGGACATTTGAGTCAAACAGAGCTTGGATGGCGTGTACAGGTACAGTTGCCCATGCAGCTTCAACACGATACCACAGTTACACGGCCACCATTGAGCAGACGTTTTCAATTGTCGAGAGATCTGGAGAATGTGCTGGCCAGAGCAGCAGTCGAACATTTTCTGTGTCCAGAAAGGCCCGTACACGACCTGCAACATGCGGTCGTGCATTAACCTGCTGAAATGTAGGGTATCGCAGGGATCGAACAAAGGGTAGAGCCACGGGTCGTAACACATATTAAATATAACGTCCACTGTTCAAAGCGCCGTCAATGCGAACTCGAGGTGACCGAGACGTGTAACCAATGGCACTCCATACCTCACGCCGGATGATACGCCAGTATGGCGATGACGATTACACGCTTCCAATGTACTTTCACCTCGATGTCGCCAAACACTGATGCGACCATCACGGTGCTGTAAACAGAACCTGAATTCATAAAAAAATGACGTTTTGCCATTCGTGCAGCCAGGTTCGTCGTTGAGTACACCATAGAAGGCGCTCCTGTCTGTGATGCAGCGTTGAGGGTAGCCGAAGCCATGGTCTCCGAGCTGATGGTCCATGCTGCTGCAAACGTCGTCGAACTATTCGTGCTGATGTTTGTTGTCTTGTAAACGTTCCCAGCTGTTGACTCCGGTATCCAGACGTGGCTTCACGATTCGTTACAGCCATGCGGATAAGATGCCTGTCATCTCGACTGCTAGTGATACGAGGTCGTTGGGATCCAACACGGCGTTCCGCATTACCCTCCTGAACCCACCAATTCCATATCCTGCTAACAGTCATTGGATCTCGACCAACGCGAGCAGCAGTGTCGCGATACGATAAACCGCAATTGCGATAGGCTACAATCCGACGTTTTAGACGGAAACGTGATGGTACGCATTTCTCCTCCTTACACGAGTAATCACAACAACGTTCCACCAGGCAACGCCGGTCAACTGCTGTTTGTGTATGAGAAATCGGTTGGGAACTTTCCTCATATTAGCGCATTGTAGGTGTCGCCACCGGTGCCAGCCTTGTGTGAATGCTCTGAAAAGCTCGTCATTTGCGTATCACAGCATCTTCTTACTGTAGGTTAAATTTCGCGCCTGTAGCACTTCACCTTCGTGGTGTAGCAATTTTAATGGCTAGTAGAGTAGGAGGAGATTTCTTAGCGTACTATAGCCTTTTGCCTCATACCTTGTAGACCAGACCACAATGCTGACGGCCGGGTGTATCCGGCGCCAGACGTCCACCCAATCTGCCCGGCTGATTACCACCACTGACGATGAGCATGCCGCAGTATTGAAGGACTTTCCAGCGTTATCAAAGCCACCGGGCATACCGAAAGGCGTCAGGCACAGCACTGTGCACTATATCAAGACAACTGAGGGGCCGTCGATCTCTGATGACCACGACGACTGTCGCCGGACCGTTTTGTGATAGCCAAGGCCGAGTTTGACAACACGATCAAAGGCGGCATCACGCGTCCGTCTGACAGCCCCTGGTCTTCACCGTTACCCCTCGTCCCCAAAAATGGTGGTGCGTGGCGGCCTTGTGCCGCTTACAGAACACTGAACGCCCTCAAATACCTGAAAAAAAAGTTCATATATGTGTGAAACCGTATGGGACTTAACTGCTAAGGTCAGCAGTCCCTAAGCTTACACACTACTTAACCTAAATTATCCTAAGGACAAACACACACACCCGTGCCCGAGGGAGGACTCGAACCTCCACCGGTCCAGCGGCACAGTTCATCACAGCCGCGTCACAGACCGCTCGGCTAATCCCGCGCGGCGCAAATACCTGACAGGTACCCATACCTCTGCTCCGCGACTTCAACTACGGGTTGAGCGGCGCCTGTGTGTATAGTGTACTAGATTGCTCCAAGGCCCACACATAGATCTCTGTGGCCAACGAAGATATACCGAAGACAGCCATTATTACGCCATTTGGCTTATCTGAAAACAAATTCCTGACTTTCGGTCTCCGGAATTTGGCGCAAACGTGGCCAAGGTTCGTCGATTTAGTGCTGCGAGGCCTGTCATTCTGTTTCGTTTACCTGGAAGACGTCTAACATTCCGCGTGGTGTCTGTTTGTTCTAAGTCGTGTCTCCCTACCACTTTCGCCCAACGTCGCTCTGAGCGTGTTTTTTTTAGGGAACTGACTAGTTTGAACCTGGGACCTGTTGGTGGTAAGGAGACGCCAGACCACACATGACATGTAGAGTTCAGAAGAGTTCAGTGAGACTAGCGATGATATAATCAAATACTTAATGATTTCAGCGTCAGCTCCACAGCACTCCCTGTAAAAGAATCTTAATACTAACTAAATTTAGTGGAAGCGGTTCAAGGATTTCCTATTTTTAGTTAACTGGTAAAATAACGTCGAAAAAGCAGTTACGTTTACCATTAGAATTTTTATTCTACTCGCAAAACATTGTTTATAAATTGCACTATTGATAAAATGAAATATTTTAATACAGACGATAAAAAACAACTGCGTTCAACAAAAATGTGAACGAATATTCCCTGAATGAGTTCCAAAGTTCTATAATGGTTTGAAGGATAACCTATGCCATATCACATCTATAATCCACGTTTAAATAAAGTTTCAGAAAAGAGAGAACTATCAAAAATGGTCTACAGTGACCCTCAATTATCTTTAAGTACTTATTTAACTTGTCGTAACTTACAGTGGCTGATGTGGCTTCTCAATAATTATATAACAGAAAAATAATCGCGTTCCAGATTTTAACTTCAAGTAGCAAATGTGAATACCACGAAGTTTAATTGGTGATCAACACTAGTATTACATAAAAAGGGGATTAACAGATGAGACTTCTGCAGTTCTGAGTGAAGTCTTATGCACTCTTATGCAGCACTGCGTGCGTTCATTACCTTGTCGTTGGTTAGGCAGCGTCATGGGGTGGTGGGCGGTGCAGCTCCACACACCTCGCCGTCTCGGAAGCAACCCTCTTTAACTTCTCCTTACTACTGTTTACCGAGTTTGGTTTAAGAAAAAGGGAATCTGGCTGTGTTTTCAACAGACCAATCAGCGTCTCAATGTTAACCTTAAGCTCCGCCTACAGAAATTCTGTCTATCTAATGAGAAACGTTATACTTTTTGTGTTGGGGCAATATTTTTAATGTTTGCTACGTAACAGAGATGCGTATAGTCTCACGCTAAAACTTGCAGCTGGTGTGGCCCTTTTAGTGTTATCGTAAGATCTATACTGTTCTTCTGGAGGGCTCTATCTTTTAACATGGGCTGGGGGATAGACTTCCCGGTAGTCGGCCAGCAATGTGGGTGTCGGTCCTTTATCGTAGAGTCATCTAGCCTACACGGCTCTGCTCCCGGCTTCTGTTCTCGTTTCTCCCCTTGGAACTGCGTCTGTTTCACGGTGGGAAGGTATGACATGCATTTAGGCGTTCTTGTGTTGGTCTGTGGTATTAGATTTGCTCACTCGTTGATCATATTACGTTGGTTAATTTAATATCAGGATTTATTCAGAGCTATGTGACAGATTGCCGGATTTGCTATCATGTTAATGTTTTCATGGAAGGTGTTGGATTTGCCTGACACCTTACAGATGTTTCGGTCTTCTCAGCCTCGCCAGAAAAACATCGCCAGCATCTCGTCGAGATTTTTCAATAACTAAGTAAGTACAGATTTGAGCTGAATGTGAAGAAGTGTATCTTCGGACAGTTGCAAGTTGACTTCCTAGCCCACCGCATTACTCCTTCAGGCTCGGTACCATTGTTGGACAAAGTAGAGGCTATATGCCAGCTGCCTCAGCCGGCCACATGCAAGTAATTAAGACGCTACCTTCATATGCTCAACATTTATCGGCGGCATCTGTCGCATGAAGCTGAAGTTCGAAAACCGCTGACAGCCACGCTGGCGAGCCCAAAGGCTAAAAGCAATTCGCCAGTTACTGGATGGACGACAAATGGTTCAAATGGCTCTGAGCACTATGGGACTTAATGTCTGAGGTCATCAGTCACCTAGAACTTAGAACTACTTAAACCTAACTAACCTAAGGACATCACACACATCCTTGCCTGAGGCAGGATGCGAACCTCAGACCATAGTGGTCTCGCGGTTCCAGATTGAAGTGCCTAGAACCGCTCGGACACACCGGCCGGCGGACGCACGACACGATCGCGGCATTTGAGAAAACAAAGCCAGCGATAGCGGACGTGGCATTGTTGGCACATCCCTAAACAAATGCACCATTGGCCGTGGTTGTAGATTCGAGACAGGCAGCGATAGGTGGCGTGCTCCAACAATGCGTTGGTGAGGCCTCGCAAAAGAAATGGAGAGCGTAAGACCGCCAACTGCTGGCGACGTACGAGGCTGCCAAATACTTTCCCAGTCACGTCGAGGCTTGCGCCTTCACAATATTTACAGACCGCAAGCCGCTGACATCCGCCTTCCGGCAAAATAATCTGAACTGCTCGCCAAGGCAACACAATCAACTGCTATACGTAGCCGAATTCACTTCCGACCTTCAACACATCTCCGGGATCGACAGCATCATGGCGGACTGTCTCTCTCGCACCGGGGACGTCTCTTCACTGGACTACGCGGTACTCGCAGGAGCACAGAGGTCAGAACGAGAGCTGCAACACCTGTTACAGGGTTCATGGACTACAACCCGTAGACATTCCTGGTGCCGGCGTGCAACTGTATTGCGATGTGTCCACTGCCAAGCCACGTCCGCATCCGATCTTCCGACGGCAAGCATTCAAATCCCTACATAGCCTGAGCCACCAAGGTACGAGATCTACGCTCCGTCTGGTTCTAGATCGCTTCGTGTGGTCAGGTTCAAAGAAGGATTGTAGAAAGTGGACGAAGTGTTGCCTCCAGTGCCAACGCAGTAAACTCGACAGACACGTACATGCTCCAGTAGGTAATTTGCCCGACGTCACAATGTGATTCACACATGTTGACGACGTCGGACCGCTGCCGCCTTCAAATGGCCAACGCTACCTGATCACCATCGTCGACAGATTCACTCGTTGGCAGGAAGCAATACCAACAGATAAACCGAAACCTTCGCGCATACCTTTGTGTCGCATTGGATATCGCGGTTTGGCTGCCTGCTCCATGTCACCACCGATACAGGCAGACAATTCGAGTCCGAATTGTTCGCAAAACTGTCAGTACCTTGCGGCATATAGGTTGACTCTTACAAAAAGATTACAGCAACCAGCCACTTTTTACAGTGATATTTATTTATTTAAACAGCGCCGTTACCGGTCTATAACCGATAGGTTTATCTTCAGACGGCCGGTATACGTTTTACATTACATTTCATGTTTCGTTCCCCCACCTGACGAACCTTCCTTTGGGTGGTGATGCCCTACAACCAAAACAAGATGTGAGACAACGTCTTTTTAATTATAATTGTGCCTCACGACGATTTTAAGTGATGTAAACAAATTATTATTATTAGATGGAAGATGTTTCGATTGCTTACATTGTAAGCTGGCGCGCCGAGCCCATTACATTTGCGTAGGGATCAACTTCCGCCAAGTCAGCTACAAGTAGGACAATATTTCATACTGAAGTTAGTCGTAGTCGATAGCCAGATATTCACAGTTATATCGCAAACAGTTCCTTAGCGGATCTATGTTTGTTATATACTTCCAGCAGCATCAGCTTTTGCTACTAAACGAGGCGGCTGAAAGCAAAGGGAAGTCTTTGACAAAGTCACGATTCTGAGAAAATGACCCTCAAAATTTGAATCAGGTTTAAAATTTTATCTTCATTTGTTATATTTTGTTGTACTGTCTACAGTAACCATCATATGCAGTGGTTATTAATGAAGCTATACATAAATCAGTATATTAAATTCAGAATGTTGTGTCTGTGACTGAACACTTGCAATATTCAGTTTGTGATTTTAAGTAGCAACAAACTGCGTACACTCACTTCATGTTTATTTAACAGATATAACAAAACTGATATTTTCGTAACTACGAGGGTAAAAACTTTAATAGTGGCAACTATTTATTTACAGCTCGTACAAAATAGATAAGTGTTTCAAAGTTTTACTGACCTTCAAAGAAGTCACCGGCATAATGTATAACCCGTTGCCAGCGATGTGGAAGTCGTGAGATACTGTTAGCAGTGCCAGTTATGTTCGCAGTTCGAGTGGCGCGTTCTATTGCCCGACGAATTTGTAGCAGTTCTGAAGCGAATGCCGTGAAGTATTTTCTTCAGTTTAGAAATCGAGTTGAACTCAGGAGGGCTTAAGTCAGGGGAGTGAAGTAGGTGGTATAGCACTTAGCAGCGCCATCAGTCAAATAAATCAGTAACAGCTTGCAATGTGCCGGCCGGGGTGACCGAGCGGTTCTAGGCGCTACAGTCTGGAACCGGCGACCGCTACGGTCGCAGGTTCGAATCCTGTCTCGGGCATAGATGTGTGTGATGTCCTTAGGTTAGTTAGGATTAAGTAGTTCTAAGTTCTAGGGGACTGATGATCTCAGAAGTTAAGTCCCATAGTGCTCAGAGCCATTTGAACAATGCTTGCACTGCACGTGCTTGAGCATTGTCCAGCAAAATGATGGTCAAGTCCTGCAGAAAGTGTCAGCACATCTCTCTCTGTGCTGTTCATTTTTGGACCATAACCTTTCTGCTGGAACTGACCATCATTTTGCAAGACAATGCTACAGCACGTACAGTGCGAGCTGTTACTGATTTGTTTGATTGGTGAGGCTGCTAAGTGCTATACCATCTACTGCACTCCCCTGACTTAAGCCCTCCTGAGTTCAACTCGATTTCTAAACTGAAGGAAACACTTCACGGCATTCGTTTCAGAACTGCTACAAATTCGTCGGGCAATAGACCGCGCCGCTCTAACTGCCAACACACTTGGCACTGCTAAGAGTATCCTACGACTTCCACATCGCTAGCAACGGGTTATACACAATGCTGGTGATTACTTTGAAGGTCAGTAAAACTTTGAAACATGTTTCCATTTTGTACGAGCTGTATATAAATAGTTGCCACTATTAAAGTTCCAACCCTAGTATTTAATCTTATAATTGTTTGGTGCATATGTTAATAACGCACCAAGTGTGGTCAAATCTTTTATACTGAATTACGAAAAGTTATTGTTCCGCATCATCGGCTGCTGTGCGAGAAATCCGACGCTGTAGCTGCTATCTGCTAAGCTGTAGTGCATGGTTGTAGCACACATCGTAATTTTTAGCCTTTGCAGAAGTTACCATTGTACACAAAAGATCCGCCCTATCGCTCACTGGAGTATTTTCATTGTATTTATTTGGACAACTAATGATATTAATATCACGTTTCTTTCTGAATTGAACCGTATGTATACTAAATTGGTTGCTGTTGAGCTGTTAAGGCGATTGACTATCAATTCCGAGGTAACTTATGGATTTAGGGACTCGATCGTTAATTTCACCCACTATTAAGAAAGCACTGTCTTAATCATAGCACTACCTACCTTCAGTATAGTTTTGATACTATGAATACATCCATCCATTAAACAGCTTATTTGCACGTGTAGGAAAGGAGATGTTGTGACTTAGCTTATTACAACTTTGAAAGAAATATTATGTCTAGATTCTTACAGTCATGAAGCTTTGAAAAAGCTAATTTCCTCTCAATTAATTTTGAAACATAGCGTGATGGTTCAAATGGCTCTAAGCACCATGGGACTTAACATCTGACGTCATCAGTCCCCTAGCCTTAGAACTACTTAAACCTAACTAACCTAAGGACATCACACACATACATGCCTGAGGCAGGATTCGAACCTGCGACCGCAGCACTTAATGTGAATTTAAATGCAAATTTATTAACTGTGCTTGATACTCAAAACACTGAAGCCGGTATTACGCGACACACTTATCATATACAAATCTGCACTGACACCCAAAACGTACAAGTCTGTATATATCAACTACTTCGTTAGCCCTATTACATGATACGTCTAACATATGTCTCCACCAGCGCTCCAAGGGTACGTATTCGCACGACAGACTTGGTTATATCGTTGAGTGTGAAAGAAATTTTAGTAAAGCGGCTGTTTACTCATATTGAGACTTCTGAGAAGTCCAGCTACGTATTTATTAAGCGACTTTTGTTATCTTGTGCAGTTATGATCAAATTACGTTATTATTGAAACTTCCGGGCAGATTAAAACTGTGTGCCCGACCGAGACTCGAACTTGGGACCTTTGTCTTTCGCGGGCAAGTGCTCTACCATCTGAGCTACCGAAGCACGACTCACGCCCGGTACTCAGAGCTTTACTTCTGCCAGTATCCGTCTCCTACCTTCCAAACTTTACAGAAGCACACTCCGCTGCAGAGTGAAAATCTCATTCTGGCTACGTTATTATTATACAGAATTATGGACTAAAGTATACTTTTTATCTCATGTTTGTACAAGTCAGTGACTATGTAAGTTTATGTTACAGCATTTTAGACATGCAAGCCACTATTATCTATGCAGAAGTTGCTGTGACAATGTTTGCTTTTGTTGTTAGGAGAAGCGTAGAACGAGAACGTAAAGCCAGGAGTAGGAATTGGGTCTGACCCTGGCTGGGAAGAAGGAAGGGGCATATAATACCAGTTAATGAAGGAGTTGTGGCCCGAAGATCCACAGGAATTTAGGAACTTCATCAGAATGGTTTGTGCCTTGTCGGACGTACATGACGGGATAAGCGCAAGTGACACAGTAATGGAGGAAGCCATTTCACAATAATGCGACCGCAAAGACGCAGAACGACCTTTACAATCCTCATTGGTCGCAGCCGGCACAGCTGCTCTGGTCCTTGTGTCTATTCTCTCAACACTGTCCTTCCTGGCATGATGAAATAACATAAAAGATGCAGTCAAATCATGCACATGCGCTACTTTCACCAATTAAGGTGATACGTACACATATCGAAAGTCAAATTATATGGGCATGTACGTAAAACACATAAACTACGAATTAAATTTTTTAGACGTAACTTATTATGGTACAGCATATCTAGAGGATCACATAGACAACTTCCCTTGCTGTATGCCTCAGTAGGCACGCTTATACTGTCTTTGGATCATTCCATTTCTACAATAAAAAGCTATCATTAGATATAAAACTTATCTCAGCGGCAATACAAACAGAGAATTTTAATTTGTTTGATTACTGTATTTGTAAGAAAATTGCTAGCAGAAAAATGTGCAAAATATCTCGTGCAATAGCCAAACCAGACATCAAGATCTCTCGCATTTCTCATCTGCCTACTACGCGTGAAAACAATGACAAACGAAAGACCCATAAAATATTGCATTCTGCGCGTGCACGCATACGCCTCTTCTATTGCGCATGTGCAAATCTATGGCAGAGTAGATTTCTCCTCAGCAGATAAACCGTCTACTGTAATTGCAGCTTCATTCGTTCTGCCGCTAGGTGGTAGCCCGTTTACACTTTACTTGAACACGTTAGAATTGTCATGGAACACCTGCTTAATTCTTAACATCCGTTAAATATGTGTAACTAGAAACATGCGGACTTGAAGGCCTCTTAATATTTTTTTTATCGCAGAACTCCAAATTAGCTGACTAAAATAATGTGAACAATCAGCTATGTCATATTATAAGCTGATGAAAAACTATTCAGCGTCTCTACAGACTTCGTTGATCACATTATTTAAAAAGAATACGAAATGTCGTATGTGTAGTCATGTGGTACGTGTCTTGAAATTATGTTAGTATCGTTAGACCAGTCACGATATTTGTGGATTTTAGGTAAAAAGAATGCCGAAAATATAAACTAAGGTAATAATCAAATGAGGTGAAAATATTAATTCGCAGAATTTTTTCTCGCTCGACGCACATCTTCCTACCGCATTCCAGGCAAATTGCCTGACAACATTTGGTGCACTTATACCACTGCTTATACGCCATTTTTCTTGTCTTTGCTGCAGGACACTTCATACACGTCTTCCTTTTTTCCATTCTATCAGCTGATATATCTCTAACGTGTCGTCGTCACATAATTCTCCTATATTCGACATTTCGTAGGCGTTCGCACGAAAATTCGATTTTACTCCTTTCAGATGTTGTGTTGAGGTGTTTTCCTTGCTCAAATAGAGTTTCAACATACCCACTTGAGATTATCTTTGTGATAAAAGACAGTAATTGCTGCGAACAATTATCTGTGGTACAGGTCACAGGTGGCTCTTCTTCCAATGAGGCATTTTATTCACTTAATATCATACACTATTTCCTGGTGACCACCAGCTAACACAGAATGAAAATCAGCATCAGAATCATCAAAAATGTCATCGTCGTTTCCATTTTCCTCTTCAGCGCAATTGCTATTGCACCTGAGCTTCAAAATTTGGATCAGTTGCAGAAATCTTATTTTTCTTAGGAAATCGCTCAGTGCTATAGCTGAAACTAACGAATTCACGCATATAATAAAACGTTATGAATAAAAAAATCCGAAATATCAGTTGGAAAGAAAATATGTAGTAATTAAAAACATATAGACTATTGGACTTACCTAATTATTACACGTAATGAGAAACTTACGGTCAAACAGGCACCCAATTTCGTGCTCAGTTTTAAATAATATACTGTATCGTTTGACAAACTCACGCTGATTGTTGAATGTTGCTTTACACACGGCAAGCATTAAAGCGAATACACTGAAAAAGAGAAAGGGCGGTTTTAGCAATGTTACCACACTCAGTGTTTAAAATGAATTATGGGTCTGAGAGACAGTTTTTTCGCATTAAGGGTTGAGATGGAAGGAAGCCATATAGATTCTAATGCCATGTTCTGACAGCCATCTTTAAACTGTTTTAGTAATGAATTATTGAAAGGTATTAACTGGATTGTGAACTTTCAATGAGCTAAATTTAAGTCAGCAAATGGAGAAATAAAGACCACCAGCACAGAGCTTAAATTTATGATTTTGAATGGTTTGGATTGTTAGCATTGTATTCTGAAGTACTAAATTCTGAAAACATTTTTACCATTCTTAAGATCGTAATTTTTATGCAGATTAATATGTATAATAAATAACCAATGTTTTAGGACAGAATAGTGGTAGAATCATCATTTAAAAGTCTGATTACTATTACTAATAAACTACAATGTGCGAAGCGTTATTACACTTTGGCCTGCCGTGGCTGTTATCCATTTATAAAGTTATTCCAGTGAACAAAATTAAAGTGTTGCTTTGTCTGGTTCGCGTCGTCGGGTGATAGTAGTTGCGTCGTCAGAACGGTGGTGGACAGTGATCCTTCTTCACGTCTCTGATAAATTAATACACGCCAAGCAACAAGGCACTGCCCAGAACCATTGTTATAACGGGAGACATGACTCACAGATTTTCATGGTGTACAACTCCGGAAATTCTTGCATCTGCGACCAGATGATATCAGAAACTACTTAATAGCGTGTACGTGAAATTCCACACCATTCTGATGAAATTTCAAAGCAGTTTCTACCACGACAACAACTTTACATCTGCGTCCATCGGCAAAGCGTCTACACACTTCAATGACTCGCCCCTGTCTGTCTTCCCTCTTCTGTTGCGCACGTCACTTTGGAGCTCACCAAGCCAATCGCCCAAACCGATTACTAGATTTTAGAGGAATGAATTTTACTTTTAATTGAGTCGCTGTTTAAACCTTCGGAGTAGAGCAGTCGCTTACAATTAAAGATGTGTGTGCATATTGTGTGTCTATTAATCCGGGGACCTAAAAACGATGAAAGTCTTCGTTTCGCCATAGCACTCAATGGTTCACAACACCACGACAGGCCACAACAGCAGTCCACCCACCCCACCGCCGCCCCACATCGAACCCAGGGTTATTGTGCGGTTCGGTTCCCATTGGACCTCCCCCCCCCCCCCCACCCCCACCCCCACCCCTGGAGACAGTGTTTGTGCAGCAATCGCCCACATAGCGTAACTGAGGCGGAATAAGGGGAACCAGCCCGCATTCGCCGAGGCAGATGGAAAACCGCCTAAAAACCGCCCACAGACTGGCCGGCACACAGGAACTCGACACTAATACGCCAGGCGGATTCATGCCGGGGATCGGCACGCTTTCCCGCTCGGAAACCAGCGCGGCTAGCCGGGCGGGCTATCAAAGATGTAGTATCTTTATCTTTTCATTTTAAAGCAATGCTTGTGAAACGCCTGCGCTAGCAGTACAGAGCGGATTAGGTTGTGGAAAGGGGCCAAAATATGTTGCATTCACTTTCACTCAACATAAAAACTTTATTCATCAACACACAGTATTACAACAAGGATGCAAAACACTCAAAACCTTAATCGACCTCCTTTGATAAACTTGAGGTGGCTGAAGGCCACACTCAAAATCCAAGACACGAGGCCTAAGTAAGAAATTGAAATACTAGGTTCTTCTGGAGTTTTCACCCAAGAATATTTTCTAAATATTCATTCTAAACAGACTCAAGGCCTTAGGAATTTAATTTTAATGGAACTTGGCTGGAGGCCGCATATTAGGCGATAAGAAGAGTTTCAATCAAAAGGCAGAAGGCCTTATCTTAAAACAAAAGCATAACAATCTCATGCCTTAAGGGCAAGACAAGGACACTAATTTAAGAGACATTAAAACTAGGCTGAAGGCCACACATCAACCAAATAACTAAAATCCAAACAGGGAAATTACTACATAACACACAAGGAACAGCACTCAGAAGTTTCCAAGGGTCGGCCTGGGATTGTAGCACTAACGCACGTTTAGGTGCGACAGGCAGCCTGTCCAACGACTTCTTAATCTGGAGGCAACCCAACCGACAGAAAGCCAACCGACCAATCAACCAAATCAGTTTAGCTCCACGCAACCAGCAAAACGACCACAAAATACACGACTCGCAGAATATTGGCACCCACACCGACGAACAACAACTCAGCTGTCGAACTACCCGCTGCACTTGACAGCAACAACACGAAGAGGAAAATAAACTGCCTAAAATTACGTCAACGACCACGGCAGGTAACTGGAACGTCAACGGCCAAAAAACAAAAGATACCGCTGGTGAACTTCCATAACAAGGAATAAATTAAGTTAAATTTCACAGGAAGACAGTTGTAATCTTAGCCGACTTACATACACACACGTTGTTGCTCGAGGGAATGTCCCAAAAGCGACAACCAGGATCAAACGAAGAAATGTAAACAGTTGAGGCTCGATAGTAAGTTAACTGAGGTCTCAACACTCATGTCCAAGATCGGTCGGCGACGAACTTCGTAGCACTCGCAAGCAGTACCTCACACTCGAACCGCGCATGTACACCACCAGCGGATCCAGCCCGGCTGCGCGCGACGGGGGCCTGCTAGCTGCTCCACGCCAACCGACCGATTGGACTGCTGGTCCATCCGCGACTGCTGCTCCGTCACGGCTGCCCTGGTGCGTCTCGCACTCCCTGACTACCTGGCACACGACGATCCGGAATTACTATCAGTCGCTCCAGAGGTGGTACGACAGTGCGCTTATCGATACGCGCTGCTGCTGCCACTCACGGGCAAGTAAGTGAGGAATTTAGTGACATCAGTAAATGGAATAAGAAAACAAGGTGGCACTACCGTAATAGAAGATGACAAACAATTAATGAGATGAACACGAGCCGTACACGGCTCATCATGTATAAAAAGTAATACATTTCACAAGTCTGCAAACGTATCAAACCGTTTCATGATTAAACGATCGATAGTTGTATCGAAAGAGATTTTGAAAAAAAAAATATTGTTAATGTGTTTGGGTGTAGTTCCGTTACATGCTAAGTTTTTACCAATAATCTAGTCATCACTTACACCCTTCTGCTTCCAAGGACATCACTTGTATCCCTTTGACTGTCATTAATTTGACATTTGGAATGACCCACAACAATGTAACACAACATTCTGTCCCATTTTCATATAGTACATTAATCAATACAAAACTTTTACAGATTATAATTCTAAGACAAAAAACGACGCATGAATTATCCTAATTGGACGGATAGTGGCAGATGTTATGTACATGCTCTGACAAGCAATGATTACAATTTCAGAAAATCTGGCCTTTATGCAGGTAGTCATCGGCTTGGCACTGGCTGACAGAATTGTGAGTCTCCTCCTGAGGGATATCGTGCCAAATTATATCCAATTAGCGCATTAGATCGTCAAAATCTCAAGAGAGTTGGAGGTTCCTGCCCATAAGGCTCAAAACTTTCTCAACTGGAAAGCAATCCGGTGAATTTATGCCCAAGGTAGGGTTTGGCAAGTACGAACGGAAGCAGCAGAAACTCTACCAATATGTGGGCATAGAAAATCGTCGACATACCGCTGTGCTGTAAAGGTGGCGCGGATGACAACCAGAGGGGTCCTGCTATGAAAAGAAGTGGCACTCCAGACCATCGCTCATGGTTGCCAAGTCATCTGGCGGCGACATTAAGGTTGGTACCCCATCGTTGCCTGGGGCATCCCCAGGCACGTCTTCAGCCTGGAATCTCATTGACTGGAATAGAACTGTCTTCACTTATGAGTACCACTTCTGACTGAGCCCCAATAATCACGGAAGACATGCACGGAGAAACCCCAGATATTGGAGGGTTCCAACCAGACTTTGATATAAATTAATCTGCCGCATGCAACATAGGTCGCTAGCTGTTGCCTTTTGTAGCGTACTACAAGATGACGCACACCTCATTTCCGTAGGATGCCACAATGTTGGAAGATGTTGCCCCAGCATAAACGAGCCTTTACGCCTCGGCTGGGCCTGTCGACACTGACATTGGGTTGTTGAAGACTGGAAACATGTTAGCTGGTCAGTCAAGTCTCGATTCAAATTGTATCAAGCGGATGGACCTGGGCAGGTATGAAGACAACCTCATGAATCCATGGACCCTGCATGTCAGCAGGGCACTGTTGAAGCTGGTGGAGGCTCTGTAATGGTGTGGGGCGTGTGCAGTCGGAGTGATATGGGACCCCCTGATACGTCTGGATGCGACTCTGACAGATGACACGTACGTAAGCATCCTGTCTGATCACTGCATCCATTCATGCCGAGGGACTTGGGCAATTCCAGCAGGACAATGCGATACCCCACACGTCCAGAATTGCTACAGAGTGGCTCCAGGAACAGTATTCTTAGTTTAAACACTTCCGCTGGCTACCACACTCCCCACACATGAAGATTATTGAGGGTATCTGGGATGCCTTGCAGTGTTCTATTTAGAAGAGATCTCCATCCCCTCGCACTCTTACGGATTTATGGAGAGCCCTGCAGTATTCAGTGTGTCATTTCCCTCCAGGGCTACTTCAGACATAAGTTGAGTGTTTACTACATCGTGCTGCAACACTTTTGCTTGCTCGCGGGGACCTTACACGGTATTAGGCAGGTGTACCAGTTTCTTTGGCTCTTCGGTGTTAACCAGAGCTTTAAAACAAACGTTATCGAGCTTTAAAACTGAAATGTTTGATACAGTTTAAGAGATTGTAAGTTTACATACAATAGGACACATTTAATTGCGTTTATATCTTTCTATTTCATCAAATTGCGTGAAAACCTTATGTTATGAACTTCTGTTTGTTCAACCTACCTTTTAGTATGCGTGAATATTTTTGATTCCTAGAGGGCATTCATAACCTTTCCTTTCTCGCTTGTGTGTAGAATTTGTAGTCCTTTTGGTGGCCTCTGAAATAGTGTGGGCGATCGCTTTCAGATCTGTCGCCACCTTGGACTTGTTGCCCTCAGTCAACGTACTGTGGACTTTAAATCTGCTGTCGAACTTCCAAAATTTTTGGCAATCGTCACAGCTAATTTTGTAGATTCCAGGCCTTGATAAAGGATAGACTTTGTTCTTTGTGTGGTGCGTATGCTCAGTACGGAAACTGGTATTTATTTTCGTTTTTATTAAAATCTCGAGCGATTCTGTGCGAGATTTTACCAAGCCACAGTGGTGAGGCGTATTTCGTTTTCTTCACTACTTCATTTTCTTTAGTCAGGGTGATTTTGACGTCAGTTGACGTTCTGCTTTTCTTTAATTTATCTGCCTCTAGTCTGTGTACTGTCTGTGGTACTAAACCGTTCTTTTAAGCTACCTATCGCAAATTTCCCAATGGTTTACCTACCTTATGGCGTTCTAATAGAATGCTATAACTCGATACAGCATGGACTTGTTCTAGTCCGTATTTTTTAGAGTGTATGTTCTTGAAAATGTCTAACGGCCGAAAGAGCTGACCAGTGTGTAAGTGAGAGTGATTCTATAGCGGCCAGAGTGGAAAACAGAATTGTCCTTCATTTAATGGTAAGTCATTTTGCGGGAACTGGTAATTTTTTTTCGTTCTAGTTTTCCGAAAGGTGTTCAACACCGTACGAAATCGTCGATTAATAATCAGGATCATTGGTAGTATTTTCGCAGATATGTGGTTAGGTCCAAGAATATTTGGCTAATAGAAGCCAGTGCATTTTACTGGAAGGCGAGTGTTTGGCAGACTCGAAAGTAACATAGCGTGTGCTAAATGAAACGTAAATCGACCTGTTATGTTTTCAGTATACACAAACGGTTTGTGAGATGGGATCAGCAGCACTATGAGATTGCTCGCTAACTACGCTGTTGTCTGTAGGAAAGTACACCGAGGTGACAAAAGTCACGGGATACCTCCTCATATCGTGTTGGACATCCTTTGGCTCCACGTTGTACAACAGATCGACGTGGCATGGACTCAACAAGTCATTGGAAGTCCGTTGCAGAAATATTGTTTCATGGTGTATATGTGGCGTCCATAACTGTGTTGGCGGTTCAAGATTTTGTGCACCAACTGACCTTTCAATTATGTCCCATACACGTTCGCTATAATTCATGTCGCATGATCTGGCTGGCCAAATCATTCATTTGAATTGTCCAAGATGTTCTTTAAACTAGTCACGAACAATTGTCACCCGGTGACATGGCGCATCGCTGTTTGGGAGCAACAATTCCAAGAGCTGATGCAAATGGCCTGCAAGTAGCCCTACATAACCATTTACAATCGATGATCGTCTCAGTTGGACCAGAGTACACAGTCCATTCCATATAAACACAGTCCATACCGCTATGAAGCCACCACCAGCTTGCAAAGTGCCTTGCTGACAACTTGGATCCATGACTTCAAGGGGTCTGCGTCACACTCAAACCCTACCATCAACTCTTATCAATGAAGTAGGCACTTATCTGACCAGGCCACAGTTTTCCAGTCGTCTAGAGTACAACATATATGGTCACGAGTGCAGGAGATGCCATATCGTGCTGTTAGCAAAGACACTTGAATTGGTTGTTTGATATTAACGCCAGATTTCTCCGGACCGGAGTGTTGCTTGTCTGTCAGAAATGGATTGTCCAATGAGTCTAGCTCCAGCTAGCGTTCAGACTCTGTTAATTCCTGTGGTGCACCCATAATCATGTCGGAAAAGTTGTAACATGAATCGCCCGAGTACAAATGACAGCTCCACCATTCACTGCCCTTTTACACCTTCTGTACCCCATGAACCATGGACCTTGCCGTTGGTGGGGAGGCTTGCGTGCCTCAGCGATACAGATGGCCGTACCGTAGGTGCAACCACAACGGAGGGGTATCTGTTGAGAGGCCAGACAAACGTGTGGTTCCTGAAGAGGGGCAGCAGCCTTTTCAGTAGTTGCAGGGGCAACAGTCTGGATGATTGACTGATCTGGCCTTGCAACATTAACCAAAACGGCGTTGCTGTGCTGGTACTGCGAACGGCTGAAAGCAAGGGGAAACTACAGCCGTAATTTTTCCCGAGGACATGCAGCTTTACTGTATGATTAAATGATGATGGCATCCTCTTGGGTAAAATATTCCGGAGGTAAAATAGTCCCCCATTCGGATCTCCGGGCGGGGACTACTCAGGAGGATGTCGTTATCAGGAGAAAGAAAACTGGCGTTCTACGGATCGGAGCATGGAATGTCAGATCCCTTAATCGGGCAGGTAGGTTAGAAAATTTAAAAAGGGAAATGGATAGGTTAGAGTTAGATATAGTGGGAATTAGTGAAGTTCGGTGGCAGGAGGAACAAGACTTCTGGTCAGGTGATTACAGGGTTATAAACACAAAATCAAATAGGGATAATGCAGGAGTAGGTTTAATAATGAATAGGAAAATAGGAATGCGGGTAAGCTACTACAAACAGCATAGTGAACGCATTATTGTGGCCAAGATAGATACGAAGCCCACACCTACTACAGTAGTACAAGTTTATATGCCAACTAGCTCTGCAGATGACGAAGAAATTGAAGAAATGTACGATGAAATAAAAGAAATTATTCAGATAGTGAAGAGAGACGAAAATTTAATAGTAATGGGTGACTGGAATTCGAGTGTAGGAAAATGGAGAGAAGGAAACATAGTAGGTGAATATGGATTGGGGCTAAGAAATGAAAGAGGAAGCCGCCTAGTATAATTTTGTACAGAGCACAACTTAGTCATAGGTAACACTTGGTTTAAGAATCATGAAAGAAGGTTGTATACGTGGAAGAACCATGGAGCTACTAAAAGGTATCATATAGATTATATAATGGTAACACAGAGATTTAGGAACCAGGTTTTAAGTTGTAAGACATTTCCAGGGGCAGATGTGGACTCTGACCACAATCTATTGGTTATGACCTGTAGATTAAAACTGAAGAAACTGCAAAAATGTGGGAAATTAAGGAGATGGGACCTGGATAAACTGAAAGAACCAGAGGTTGTACAGAGTTTCAGGGAGAGCATAAGGGAACAATTGACAGGAATAGGGGAAAGAAATACAGTAGAAGAAGAATGGGTAGCTCTGAGGGATGAAGTAGTGAAGGCAGCAGAGGATAAAGTAGGTAAAAAGACGAGGGCTGCTAGAAATCCTTGGGTAACAGAAGAAATATTGAATTTAATTGATGAAAGGAGAAAATATAAAAATGCAGTAAATGAAGCAGGCAAAAAGGAATACAAACGTCTCAAAAATGAGATCGAGAGGAAGTGCAAAATGGCTAAACAGGGATGGCTAGAGGATAAATGTAAGGATGTAGAGGCTTATCTCACTAGGGGTAAGATAGATACTGCCTGCAGGAAAATTAAAGAGACCTTTGGAGAGAAGAGAACCACGTGTATGAATATCAAGAGCTCAGATGGCAACCCAGTTCTAAGCAAAGAAGGGAAGGCAGAAAGGTGGAAGGAGTATATAGAAGGTTTATACAAGGGTGATGTACTTGAGGACAATATTATGGAAATGGAAGAGGATGTAGATGAAGACGAAATGGGTGATGCGATATTGCGTGAAGAGTTTGACAGAGCACTGAAAGACCTGAGTCGGAACAAGGCCCCCGGAGTAGACAACATTCCATTAGAACTACTGACGGCCTTGGGAGAGCCAGTCATGACAAAACTCTACCAGCTGGTGAGCAAGATGTATGAGACAGGCCAAATACCCTCAGACTTCAAGAAGAATATAATAATTCCAATCCCAAAGAAAGCAGGTGCTGACAGATGTGAAAATTACCGAACTATCAGTTTAATAAGTCACAGCTGCAAAATACTAACGCGAATTCTTTACAGACGAATGGAAAAACTGGTAGATGCGGACCTCGGGTAGGATCAGTTTGGATTCCGTCGAAATGTTGGAACACGTGAGGCAATACTGACCTTACGACTTATCTTAGAAGAAAGATTAAGAAAAGGCAAACCTACGTTTCTAGCATTTGTAGACTTAGAGAAAGCTTTTGACAATGTTGACTGGAATACTCTTTTTCAAATTCTAAAGGTGGCAGGGGTAAAATACAGGGAGCGAAAGGCTATTTACAATTTGTACAGAAACCAGATGGCACTCATAAGAGTCGAGGGGCATGAAAGGGAAGCAGTGGTTGGGAAAGGAGTGAGACATGGTTGTAGCCTCTCCGCGATGTTATTCAATCTGTATATTGAGCAAGCAGTAAAGGAAACAAAAGAAAAATTTGGAGTAGGTATTAAAATTCATGGAGACGAAGTAAAAACTTTGAGGTTCGCCGATGACATTGTAATTCTGTCAGAGACGGCAAAGGACTTGGAAGAGCAGTTGAACGGAATGGACAGTGTCTTGAAAGGAGGATATAAGATGAACATTAACAAAAGCAAAACGAGGATAATGGAATGTAGTCAAATTAAATCGGGTGATGCTGAGGGAATTAGATTAGGAAATGAGACACTTAAAGTAGTAAAGGAGTTTTGCTATTTAGGAAGTAAAATAACTGATGATGGTCGAAGTAGAGAGGATATAAAATGTAGACTGGCAATGGCAAGGAAAGCGTTTGTGAAGAAGAGAAATTTGTTAACATCGAATATAGATTTAAGTGTCAGGAAGTCATTTCTGAAAACATTTGTTTGGAGTGTAGCCATGTATGGAAGTGAAACATGGACGATAACTAGTTTGGACAAGAAGAGAATAGAAGCTTTCGAAATGTGGTGCTACAGAAGAATACTGAAGATAAGGTGGATAGATGACGTAACTAATGAGGAGGTATTGAATAGGATTGGGGAGAAGAGTAGTTTGTGGCACAACTTGACTAGAAGAAGGGATCGGTTGGTAGGACATGTTTTGAGGCATCAAGGGATCACAAATTTAGCATTGGAGGGCAGTGTGGAGGGTAAAAATCGTAGAGGGAGACCGAGAGATGAGTACACTAAGCAGATTCAGAAGGATGTAGGTTGCAGTAGGTACTGGGAGATGAAGAAGCTTGCACAGGATAGAGTAGCATGGAGAGCTGCAACAAACCAGTCTCAGGACTGAAGACCACAACAACAACAACACCCGATACTACCGCCATCGGTATATGTGCTGTCCCATGACTTTTGACACCACAGTGTACAGTCCTCGACATGAAAACTGACAGCCAGCCGGCCACCACAGGGAGTAAGTCCGAGTCGTTCACTAAAGGCGGCCAATAAAACCGACCGCCCCTGACAACGCTAAGTCCGGCCATCTGCACACTTTGGCAACACTGTACGATGCAGAACCGTCAGGAAGAGGTGTTGTCTACTTCGGAGATGTTGTCGCGTTGTCTGAGCATTTGGTCTACTGGTAATCGTCGTGGACTCTAAATATACAGTCTCGTATTCGCGTCCCACCGTATCACTCTTTTTTTGTTTCCACATTTCGGCACTCGTCTAAAGCTATAAGCATGATTGAACATCGAAGATAATTCGCTTCACATTCTACCAACCAGTAATAACAAATACTTCCAGAAACATTTCCGCAAGACACCTCGTGGCTGCGTCGCGATCACAACAGCTTACGCTCGAGCCTTTCCTTGCGCTGCAGCGGCTACCGGCCACCGGCCAGACGCCACCCTTCGCCTGAAATCGGTCGCCGCCCAGGTGAACGCGGCGTGACACTTTCAGTGAATGTATCAACTGTCATTTTCATATTTGGAGTTCTAGTCATCATCTTGCAGTTAAGCACTGGATTTTGCATACTTGAAAATCATTAAATACGTTTAAGCGTCGTAAAAGTGGAAAAGGTGTAGCATCTGCAACACAATATTTACTTTTGGTACAATAGAGTGGTGAATGCAGAGGAGGCAGCGCGAAAGATTTGAACTGTGTGTGGAGCGAGTGCTTTTGGGAATAATAGGCCAGAAAAAATTATTCTAGTTTCAACAAAGTTTGTTCTGCCATGAATGATTTTCCACATTAAGGAAGTCTCGACTACTGATATGAGTAATGAATTACCATTTAACCATCATGTGACATTTGCATTTAATAGGAAAGTTTCAGAAGTCCAGTGTAAGAGTACTGCATGCTCAAGTTCGAAACAACAAAAATCAGTGGAATGACTATTATTGCAGTTTTGCTTGGACGTCATCAAGTCGCTCACTGAGTATTCATATGCAATACTATTACTGGTGACGAGTTATGATGCCTTTATCGTTAACTTCCTAAGAAGAAACGAAGACATAATCTAGAGCAAACAGTAGTGTGAACATAATATTTTCCACCTGATAGCTCCAGAGTTGTGTTTGACACTACGGATTCTTTCCCAAGAGAGTGTCCATCACAGCTGGAATTTGTTGCCTACAATTCAGACACCTTTCAGTCGCAGAGTAACAAAATCGGCCAACAAACTTACATCACGTGTTTTGCTGCATGATAATGCATTCTGTTGATTTGAGAAACAAAACTATCCAAGAGATTGATAGGGAAGTCATCTCTGATAGTATACTCGTAAAATTTTATCTTTCCCACTCTTGATCGATCAACCGTCAAGGTCTAGACGAAAATGCTCTTCAGACTACACTGGTTTAATGACATCGTTAGAACCAGTAGGTTTCTACAGGCATAGAATTTGTAAACTACTTTTGCACTGCCGGATTGTTTTAGATATTGTGAAAGAGTATACTGTCGGCGATTAATTTCTCTTAGAAGATTACTGTTGTGTTCAATAAACTAATGGAAAACGCAATTAAAATATTCACTGTACTGATAACAAATTAAATTCAGCTTACTACAGCAACATCACGACGGCAGTCTTTCTTAATGAAGCATTAAGTGTGTGTTAGACGATTGTGCCTATTTTAACCCGATTTAGTAGGATATTACCGACTTTTGACTTCGAAAAGGTCTGTATTTTCTTCATATCCTGTATTATACTCAAATATTATGAAAATGAGACAATTCATAGGTAAAATTATGTATTCACAACAGTAAAAGATATGTCGGAAGAAAACAAGAGTGGCGTTATGAATTTTGCACAACCGTAATGTTTTCACTCTGACGCTAAGGGGTACAGAAAGTAGCAAGACTAATTTTACTCGAGCGTTGTCTTACGATTCCATTACTGAGTTTCTATCTGCCTGCTTGTAGCGCTTCTACAAAAGAATTAAGAATCTGGTTTCCAGCGAGTCTCGAAAGGCGAACGAAAGCGGCTTGCACCTGGTAGGCAAGCACAGACGTTCAATGAGTTCTGTAATTTAAGTTCGATGCCAGATCGTGCTAATCGGATTAAGCCAGTCAGTCTTAATGTGGATTTCCGAGTACGCCCCTCATCATATGGTAGATTCGGTAAATCACATTCCTAATCGGACTATTGAATCTACATCACTTATCTATGACAGGGCCTGAATTCTTATACGCTATGTAAAATACTAACACGATGTGCTTATTACAAATATGTTACTTAAGTATAATTATATGAAGTAAAGAGATAACAATTTATTTACAGGACCACAGCCCCATCCATCAGGGCCAAGAAAGGATAAAGTTGTTGCCGTTTGCTCCACGATCACCAGACATCAACCCGATAGAGAATATGTGGGCAGAGGTAACGAGGTTATTGCCATGTGGACCTACAATTGCAAGCGACCTTTTGACGAATATAGAAAACCAATGGTGGGAAGTAAACTATCGCGCTGTGCTATCAATGCCCCGACGCTTTCGAGAAATCTTAAGTAATGATGGTGGGTAGGTTGGTTACTAAAAGTGTACTCGTCCACAAACCCATGTGGACAATCATCTGATATCCAGGCAAGTTTCGCTTTGTCGCAGCTCTTTAGCATACAAGTCCATTTACTTTCACTCCCCTCCTCACATTTCTTGCAATGCAAGGTAACTGGAAAATTTACTCCATTCGACGCCAATCAAGGAACTGATTGGCGCATGTGTTGTTCACCAGGCAGCAGTCATCACCCTTAATGGAATCAATAACTGTGTGTGCGTGTGTTTTCGTGTTCACGCACAATCTGAATCATTCAAAAATGGCTCTAAGCACTATGGGACTTAACATCTGAGATCATCAGTCCCATAGACTTAGAACTACTTTAACCTAACTAACCTAAGGACATCACACACATCCATACCTGAGGCAGGATTCTGAATCATTACAATTAACATTAGAGAGGCAAGCAACAGTAAATATTGCATCAAACATAACTGTAAAGTATTTTAATGCAATGGATAGTTAGTACAAACTGAATTTTTACCCAACCCATGTTCTGCATATTACGGTAAGTAAGTAAGATCTATTAACTCCATAATATTGTTAGCAGAGACTCGCGACGAGTGCAGCGATTAGCAGTGCCCAGTGCCGCCGCGATTTGTTTATGCTGGCAGAGCGTGGACACTGCAGCAGACGCTCCGCCATAAACAGAAAGAAATCACCTTGGCTCTGACTGCAGTGAGCGGACATCACTGCCCGCATGTTCTTACAGTAAGAATCGTGAGGCTCTACTCACGGGTGCCATGGAGCAATTGGAACGGGTATCATATCGTTAGTCATCAGAATATTAACCAATGATGAAATGCCCACTCTGCTTGAATCCCAAGAAAATAGGAACCTTCTCACAAAGTAATGTGAGACGATCTCAAAATTAATCAACACACAAAAATTAACTGCAGAGCTTTCACGCACGCAGTATTAGCACACAAGGAAATATTGTGTCTTGGAAACGTATACTTCATTTTCTGCTCTCACATCAACGCCCTCTGCAAGGCAGTCTGGAACGGCGCGACCGCTGCGGTCGCAGGTTCGAATCCTGCCTCGGGCATTGATGTGTGTGATGTCCTTAGGTTAGTTACGTTTAAGTAGTTCTAAGTTATAGGGGACTGATGACCTCAGATGTTAAGTCCCATAGTGCTCAGAACCATTTGAACCCTCTGCCAGGCAATTAAATGTGACTTGCAGAGTATCCATGTAGATATAGTGTTGTTGTTGTTGTGGCCTTCAGTCCTGAGACTGGTTTGATGCAGCTCTCCATGCTACCCTATCCTGTGCAAGCTGCTTCATCTCCCAGTACATACTGCAGTCTACATCCTTCTGAATCTGCTTAGTGTATTCATCTCTTGGTCTCCCTCTACGATTTTTACCCTCCACGCTGCCCTCCAATACTAAATGGTGATCCGTTGATGCCTCACAACGTGTCGTACCAACCGATCCCTTCTTCTAGTCAAGTTGTGCCACTAACTCCTCTTCTCCCCAATCTTATTCAATACCTCCTCATTAGTTACGTGATCTTCCCATCTAATCTTCAGCATTCTTCTGTAGCACCACATTTCAAAAGCTTCTATTCTCTTCTTGTCGTAGGCAGCTCGTGGTCGTGCGGTAGGATTCTCGCTTCCCACGCCCGGGTTCTCGGGTTCGATTCCCGACGGGCTCAAGGATTTTCTCTGCCTCGTGATGACTGGGTATTGTGTGATGTCCTTAGGTTAGTTAGGTTTAAGTAGTTCCAAGTTCTAGGGGACTGATGACCATAGATGTTAAGTCCCATAGTGCTCAGAGCCATTTGAACTATTTTTTTCTCTTCTTGTCCAAACTATTTATCGTCCATGTATCATTTCCATACATGGCCACACACTACACAAATACTTTCAGAAACAACTTCCTGACACTTAAATCTGTACTCGATGTTAACAAATTTCTCTTCTTCAGAAAAGTATTCCTTGCCATTGCCAGTCTACATTTTATATCTTCTCTACTTAGACCACTGTCAGTTATTTTGCTCCCCAAATAGCAAAACTCCTTTACAACTTTAAGTGTCTCATTTCCTATTCTAATTCCCTCAGCATCGCCGGCCAGAGTGGCCGAGCGGTTCTAGGCGCTATAGTCTGGAACGGTGCGACTGCTACGGTCGCAGGTTCGAATCCTGCCTCGGGCATGGATGTGTGTGATGTTCTTAGCTTAGTTAGGTTTAAGTAGTTCTAAGTTCTAGGGAACTGATGACCTCAGAAGTTAAGTCCCATAGTGCTCAGAGTCATAACCCTCAGCATCACCCGAATTAATTCGACTACATTCAGTTATCCTCGTTTTTCTTTTGTTGATGTTCATCTTATATCCTCCTTTCGAGACACTGTCCATTCCGTTCAACTGCTCTTCCAAGTCCTTTGCTGTCACTGACAGAATCACAATGTCATCGGCGAGCTTCAAAATTTTTATTTCTTTTCCATGGATTTTAATACCTAGTCCGAATTTTTCTTTTATTTCCTTTACTGCTTGCTCAATATACAGATTGAATAACATCGGGGAGAGGCTACAACCCTGTCTCACTCCCTTCCCATACATTGCTCCCCTTTCATGCCCCTCGGCTCTTATAACTGCCATCTGGTTTCTGAACAAAGTGTAAATAGCTTTTCAAAAAAAAAATGGTTCAAATGGCTCTGAGCACTATGGGACTTAACATCTGTGGTCATCAGTCCCCTAGAACTTAGAACTACTTAAACCTAACCAACCTAAGGACATCACACACATCCATGCCCGAGGCAGGATTCGAACCTGCGACCGTAGCAGTCGCGCGGTTCCGGACTGAAGCGCCTAGAAACGCTCTCACAGCGGCCGGCAGCGAATAATTACACAGGATGTTTCAGGAGCAATAGTAAATACTGTAGGAGGTAGTAGTATTGCAGAAAAAACGCCGTATAACATGTGTCCAATTTTTATTGAGTACATACAGCTGGGTTAATGCAGTGTCATTAGGTTCATTTGGATACGAGAATGTGTATGTTCCTCCAAAATGCCGGCTGGTGTGGCCGAGCGGTTCTAGGCGCATCAGTATGGAACGGTGCTACTGCTACGGTCGCAGGTTCGAATCCTGCCTCGGGCATGGATGTGTGTGATGTCCTTAGGTTAGTTAGCTTTAAGTAGTTCTAAGTTCTAGGGGACTGATGACCTCAGATGTTAAGTCCCATAGTGCTCAGAGCCATTTTTTTCCCTCCAGGATGACGGGGCTCCTGAACATTCTAGTCGTCAGGTGCCCATCATCCAAACCTAACATCTTCCGGAAGATGGATTAGTAGATATGGGCACTTTTCTTGCGCACCAAGGTCCACGGACCTTATCCCTTTGGATTTTTGCCTGTGGGGATAGTTGGTAGCGAAGTCTACATAGAATAAGTAAACCCAAGAGCCGATTTGACCGTTCGGATTATGAGTAGTGCAGCCCTCATAAAGGAGCGCAAGGACGACCTCAGAAGAGTTACACGTGGTGTTATCAAGAGAAGTCAAAAGTGCATTGAAGTTGGTGTGGGAACTTTGAGCGCCCTCATTTCCCTTTGCACTGAGTTTGTTAGAAGAAAGAAAACACACACAAACACACACACACACACACACACACACACACACACACACACATATACGTAGACATACGTATTTCTAAAGTGCTATTCGGAAAATTTTTGGCAACTCAATGGTAGTGACGGACCGGAACTGCATTAACCTACACATTTCACTAGATGTAGTTGTTATTTTCTGAACAATTCATGTTTAATAAGTGACAGCAATTTGGAAAATTTACGTCTTTGAGATGGTTACTTTATGTGTTAATTACAGTGTCTCTCATCTTTTAGATTGTGGGAAACCTGCTTCTTTCTGCCCTACCCTACACTACAGCAATGAGTGAATGCTCACATTGTTGATACCTCACTGGATATGCTACTTAGTGCAACTGCAGCCAGACATTCAAATCCCGCTGGAAAAGCATATTTCGTCAGATGGTTTTGATCTTCTTCTACTACCACTGAAAAGGATCACAACGAAATTAAGTTCATACTGCAGTGCTGTGCACTCGAAAAAAGTAGTTTTTCACAATTATCATATGACAGATGGAGTTTGTCAGTTCCACTAATTATGACTGCATTATTAATTGTTGGTTCACAGGCTCTTTTTTGCAGCTTATTGTAATTATTTTTCTAATGATAGAGTTGGAAGAACAGAATCATCAGATTTTAGCCATATGAAATATTCGAATTCACCTTAAGTCTTCACGTTTCGAGCAATGGCAGAATATCCGTCTGAAAAGCTAACAAGGAGCCAGGTCATGCCTCTCTTCTGGCGGGTGTGCCAGTGACAGTGATCTCAATAACAATATTGTACAGTAAAGACACGTTGACAACTCAACCACTGGAGAAGCTCCAGAATTGTTAATGCACTTTCCCGTTTTTGGTCTGGTTAAGACAGTAAAACACAAATAATTGGCGCAGTTATTAATTTAAGACGCTTCGTTTGCACTCAGTGCATCGATGTATTACAAGTAATACACTCTAGCCCCTAAACCTGGTTACAGAAATGCGAATAAGACTCATTGCCATATAATGAGGATATTCCGTCCCTTGCCACCCACAACTTTCAGACGAAGCTATAGACACTTCCGAGACCACTCACAGAACACATCAGCTAGTATCCTTCCTGGTAGTATAACTGAAACTTGGCAACAACACAAAATATGTTTGGCAACTCTGTGACCGACGAGTTACTTCCTTGATGGTGGAGAACTATCCTGCTATATTCACTTTATATTATCGTGTCATTTCAGTTGAATAATGTGATTTTCTCTTGAGATATGATATAGGGGTATCAATTAACGCTTTTGAGTCCACGAAAGTCGTTCCACACGGCAAATACAACTTCCTCGGCTCTTACGTTGCGATTTGTCTGTCATACGGCCTACTGGGCGAATAAGCACGTCACATTCACTAGCTCCGAGGTAAAGTGCTTGCCTACCAGATACAAACTGCTTTCACTCGCTTTTCGAGACTCGCTGAAAACCAGATTTTTAATTCTTTTGTAGCAGAGCTACATTCAGTACCCCTTAGTGTCAGAGTGAAAACCTTATGGGACTGCAAAATTCATAATGCCGCTCTTTGTTTTCTTCCGACATATCTTTTGTTGATGTGAATACATAATTTTATCTGTGAACTGTCATATTTTCATAATGCTTGAGTACGATACAGGACATGAAGTGCATACAGACCTTTTCGAAGTCAAAAGTCGGTAATATCCTACTAAATCGTGTTAAAATAGGCACAATGGTCTAACATACACTTAATGCTTTATTAAGATAGACTGCCGTCGTGATGTTTCTGTAGTAAGCTGAATTTAATTTGTATTAGTACAGTGAATATTTTAATTGCGTTTTCCATTAGTTTATTGAACACAACAGTAATCATCTAAGCGAAATTAATCGGCAACAGTATATTCTTTCACAATATCTAAAAAAAAATCGGACAGTGCTAAAGTAATTTACAAATTCTATGCGTGTAGAAACCTACTGGTTCTAACGATGTCATTAAATCAGTGTAGTTTGAAGAACATTTTCGACTAGACCTTGACGGTTGATCGATCAAGAGTGGGAAAGATAAAATTTTACGAGTATACTATCAGAGGGACAAGTGCCTGAGAGATGAGTTCCCCATCAATCTGCTGGATAGTTTTGTTTCTTAAATTAACAGAGTGCATTATCATGCAGTAGCACATGTGATGTAGTTTTGTCAGTCGATTTGACTACACTGCGACCTAAAGGTGTCTGAATTGTAGGCAACAAATTCCAGCTGTGCTGGACACCCCCTTGGGGAAGAATCCGTAGTGCAAAACGAAATTTTGGAGCTGTTGTGGTTTTCAGTCCTGAGACTGGTTTGATGCAGCTCTCCATGTTACTCTATCCTATGCAAGCTTCTTCGTCTCCCAGTACTTACTGCAGCCTACATCCTTCTGAATCTGCTTAGTGTATTCATCTCTTGGTCTCCCTCTACGATTTTTACCCTCCACGCTGCCCTCCAATACTATATTAGTGATCCCTTGATGCCTCAGAACATGTCCTACCAACCGATCCCTTCTTCTAGTCAAGTTGTGCCACAAACGTCTCTTCTCCCCTATCCTACTCAATACTTCCTCATTAGTTATGTGATCTACCCATCTAATCTTCAGCATTCTTCTGTAGCACCAAATTTCAAAAGCTTCTATTCTCTTCTTGGCTAAACTATTTATCGTCCATCTTTCACTTACATACATGGCTACACTCCATACAAATACTTTCAGAAATAACTTCCTGACACTTAAATCTATACTCGATGTTAACAAATTTCTTTTCTTCAGAAACGCTTTCCTTGCCATTTCCCGTCTACATCTTATATCCTCTCTACTTGGAACTATCAGATGGAAAATATTATGTTCACATTACTCTTTGCTTGACGTTATGTCTCTTGGTAGGGCTCAGCCTTTCATTTCTTCTTAGGAAGTTAACGATAAAGGCATCATAACTCGTCTCCCGTAACAGTACTGTGTAGGAATGCTCAATGCGCGACCTGACGTTCAATCAAAACTGAAATAATAGTCATTCCATTGATTTTTGTTGTTTCGAATTAGAGCATGCAGAACTCTTACTCTGGACTTGTGAACCTTGCCTGTTTAATGCAAATGTCGCGTGGTGGTTAAATGGTAGTCCATTACTCATATCAGTTGTCGAGACTTCCTTAATGTGGAAAATCATTCATGGCAGAACAAACTTTGTTGAAACAAGAATAATTTTTTCTGGCGTTTTATTCCCAATAGTACTCGCTCCGCACACAGCTGCCTTCTCTGCATTCACCCCTTTATTATACCTAAAGTAAATATTGTGTTGCAGATGTTACACTTTTCTCCACTTGCAACGCAATTTTACAACGCTTAACTGTAGTTCATGTTTTTCAAGTATGCAAAATCCAGTGCTTAACTGCAAGATGATGACTAGAACTTCAAATATGAAAATGACAGTTGATACATTCACTGAAAATGTCACGCCGCGTTCACCTGGGCGGCGACCGATTTCAGGGGACGGGTCGCGTCTGGCCGGTGGCCAGTAGCCGCTGCAGCGCCAGGAAAGGCTCGAGCGTAAGCTGTTGTGATCGCGACGGAGCCACAAGGTGTCCTGCGGAAATGTTTCTGGAAGTATTTGTTATTACTGGTTGGTAGAATGTGAAGCGAATTATCTTCGATGTTCAATCATGCTTATAGCTTTAGACGAGTGCCGAAATGTGGAGACAAAAAAAAGAGTGATACGGTTGGAGGCGAATACGCGACTATATATTTAGAGTCCATGATGATTACCAGTAGACCAAATGCTCAGACAACGCGACAATATCTCCGAAGTAGACAACACCTCTTCCTGACGGTTCTGCATCGTACAGTGTTGCCAAAGTGTGCAGATGGCCGGACTTAGCGTTGTCAGGGGCGGTCGGTTTTATTGGCCGCCTTTAGTGAACGACTCGGACTTACTCCCTGTGGCAGTCGGCTGATGGTCAGTTTTTATGTCTAAGACTATACAACCAAATGTCTGTGTAAATTAAAAATGTGCATCAGGTTCCTACCTCTGCCATCTGTATGATGTGACCTTCATTAATATATATATATATATATATATATATATATATATATATATATATATATATATATATATATATATGCTCTGTCTCACATCGCGATTTTCCCATGACTGTAAAAACTGCATTGAGGAGTCATGATGTTTCGATACAACTACGGTAACATCGTTTTAACTGTTATTCTCCGTAACGGTCTACGTTATTGCTTGCCTAAGGTGGTATCCTGTAATTAAACGTGGCGAAAATGATTGTGAAGCTTGGGATGTGTATCGTAGTTTAATACAAGAAAAGCAATGTTCAGTCACTATCTAATTATTTTATGCCATGCTTTTCAACACATTATCAGCATTCAAATAACTCTCCACCAGTTTGTTGATTGGTTTTTACTAATTTAAGTGCAACTATCGAAAATTAAACTAAGTTCAATTAGGCTGGTATATGTTTTGCAAGTCATTATACATATCTTGCGTAATCTGGGGTGCTGCTTCTTGATGTTGCCTTAGGTTCATTTTGATGTTACTGTATCATCATATGGATATTGTGAAATGGATGAAATAAGTTTTAGTATAATTTTTTCTTGCTTACAAGGGTTTTTATTTCGCACGCTATATGTTCGGCGGCGAACGTGCTTTACATCGTAGAATTTACATCTCCCAGTTATAAATCAGTTTACACTGTGACAAAACAAAGTCTAACTACATGCTGTTGATAAAGAATTCGGCCTAAGAGTGAAGTATGGCGGTGTACAAATCTCCTCTATTTATGTGGTTCTAAACAATTACTATCACTGTTACATAATTTATTTTACATAGGAACAATCGAAGATTTTACTTAAAAATTTTCCCAAATTGCACAGAAATTTATGTAGAATACAAGTGAATAATTCCATACAAAGACAGGAAAGAATCCGTTTCAATTAAGACTATAAGTTGTATGTTTTATCATTGCAACAATATATTTCGTTAATTTGCATATAGTAATTAATTGAGTCAAAGGTGTACAGAGTGATTAGTTTTATCGAATGAAAGGCGTAGATGCAACTAATAAATTTTTTTACAAGTGTAGTTTACATTTCTATATGGTCATATTACAGTTCTAGTTCTTATTAATTAACTAACACCAATTAAAACATTAGTGTGATTGATTCTGACTGAAAAATCATAGTGTCTTATTTTTCTTATGGATTCAAACAATTTCTGGCTTCAAAACATAAAAATAGCTGTCTCTCTATGACGTGGAAATATCGAAACTTAATCGTTAATTACTCCATAGTTACAATAAGGAAATCATTCCTACCATGTGCCTGAAGATTGTATTGTGTGTAAATTACGACGGTACATTAGTTTTTAATCCAATATGTTTCCTTCAATCATTTTGCTTGTGAGACTCGTCACAATGTCAAAACAACAGTTTAAATTAGTGTTTATATTTTAAGTAAGGTCCGTTTTGTTGTAGACACTAGTAGCTTGCACACATACCGCAACGAGTGCGTGCGTCGCTTACCGGCATGCCTCGGGAACAACGCTGCTCAGTTTTAGCTCTGTAGCTAACCTGTACGGTTCTGTTCTGTGTTTTCAACATGTTTAAGACTATCAACTCGCCCTCCGCCTATGAGGTTCGCTCAGTGATACGGTTTTTGTCAGCAAGGAACCTGACTGCTGGAGAAATTCATCGACAGATTTGCGAAGTGTACGGTGATACTGTTATGAGTGAAAGCAAAGTGCGTAAGTGGGTACGATAATTCAAAGATGGCCGTGACAACGTCCATGATGAGAACCGCTCCGGTCGCCCTTCTCTGATTACAGACGATGGCGTCAGTGTTTTGGGACAGGCATAGCGTTTTGTTGGTCGACTTCATGCGAGGAACCACTATCAATGCACAAGCGTACTGCCAAACCCTGATAAAGCCACGCAGAGTGATTCAAAACAAAAGACGCGGCATGCTGACGAAGGGAACTGTCCTTCTCCATGAGAATGCAAGACCTCACACTGCAGGTGAGACACGCGATTTATTGGACAGTTTTGGCTGGAAAGTTTTAGACCATCCACCCTACAGTCCTGATCTTTCGCCGAGTTATTACCATCTGTTCTTCCACCTCAAACAACACCTCAATGGCAATCATTACAGCGATGATGACAACGTAAAACGCCAGTGAACTCTTGGTTGTCGGAGCAGGCGACAAGTTTTTATGAAGAGGGTATTTTAAAATTGGTTGAGAGGTATGATACGTGTTTGAACAAACTTGGCAACTATTTCGGCAAATAGAGTGAAGTATGTTCTTTCTGAAAATATATGTACATCTTTGGAATAGCCTTTCGTTGTGTACTATGTTTAAACGGAACTTACTTAAAAACATGCCTCGTACATTAATGATTATAACTATTACAAATCGTATGTTTGAGGTTGGATAGTACCTCCAAGTGCATGTGGCAAGAGCTTGATATTAATGCTTGTTCTCTCCTAGCCATTAAAATTGCTACACCAAGAAGACATGCAGATGATAAACGGGTATTCATTGGACAAATATATTATACTAGAAATGACATGTGATTACATTTTCACGCTATTTGGGTGCATAGATCCTGAGAAATCAGTACCCAGAACAACCACATCTGGCCGTAATAACGGCCTTGATACTCCTGGGCATTGAGTCAAACAGAGCTTGGATGGCGTGTACAGGTACAGCTGCCCAGGCAACTTCAACACGATGGCACTGTTCATCAAGAGCAGTGAATGGGGTATTGTGAAGAGCCAGTAGCTCGGCCACCATTGACCACACGTTTCCAATTGGTGAGAGATCTGGAGAATGTGCTGACCAGGGCAGCAGTCGAACATTTTCTGTATCCAGAAAGGCCGGTACAGGACCTGCAACATGCGGTCGTGCATTATCCTGCTGAAATGTAGGGTTTCGCAGGGATCGAACGAAGGGTAGAGCTGAAATGTAACGTCCACTGTTCAAAGTGCTGTCAATGCGAACAAGAGGTGACAGAGACGTGTAACCAATGGCACCCCATACCACCACGCCGGGTGATACGCCAGTACGGCAATGATGAATACACGCTTCGAATATACGTACACCGCGATTTCCCAAAACTCGGATGCGACCATCATGATGCTGTAAACAGAACCTGGATTCATCCGAAAAAATGACGTTTTGCCATTCGTGCACCCAGGTTCGTCGTCGAGTACACTATCGCAGGCGCTCCTGTCTGTGATGCAGCGTCAAGGGTAACCGCAGCTATGGTCTCCGATCTGATAGTCCGTGCTGCTGCAAACGTCGTCGAACTGTTCGTGCAGATGTCTTGCAAACGTTCCCATCTGTTGACTCAGGGATCGAGACGAGGCTGCAGAATCCGTTACAACCACGCGGATAGGATGCCTGTCATCTGGACTGCTAGTGGATCCAGCACGGCGTTCGGTATTACCCTCCTGAACCCACCGAATCCATATTATGCTAACAGTCATTGGATCTCGACCAACGCGAGCAGCACTGTCGCGGTACGATAAACCGCAATCAGCCGGCCGGAGTGGCCGAGCGGTTCTAGGCGCTTCAATCTGGAACCGCGCGACCGCTACGGTCGCATGTTCGAATCCTGCATCGGGCATGGATGTCTGTGATGTCCTTAGGTTAGTTAGATTTAAGTAATTCTAAGTTCTAGGGGACTGATGACCTCAGATGTTGATTCCCATAGTGTTCAGAGCCATTTGAACCAAACCGCAAGCACGATAGGCTACAATCCGACCATTATCAAATTCGGAAACGTGATGGTACGCATTTCTGCTCCTTACACGAGGCATCACAACAACGTTTCACCAGGCAACGCCGGTCAACTGCTGTTTGTGTATGAGAAATAGGTTGGAAACTTTCCTCGTGCCAGCACGTTGTAGATGTCGCCAGCGGCGCCAACCTTGTGTGTATGCTCTGAAAAAGCATATCACAGCATCTTCTTCCTGTCGGTCAAATTTCGCGTCTGTAGCACGTCATCTTCGTGGTGTAGCAATTTTAATGGCCAGTAGTATATATATGCCGTCTTCGGGAGAGTGGAAATGAGATTGGAATAGGATGTAGGGTCCCAAGGGGTTGTGGTATTACAATCCCGAAAAATAAAATACAGAGTCGAAGTCGCTCTGTCACGCTGACGACGTATCACGTAAAGACTCCGTCATCTCACGTACTCCGAAGCGTGACCGATTACGGGATTCCCTTAACACTGTTGCGCATGCGTCGGTCGCTGAGTGCAGTTAGCCGACGAAGAAAAGCGCGGACGCCGGGCGGCAGCGGTCAGTCGTCTGCGAGATGTCGAGGAACGCGTACGCCTTGTTGGTTGTGGTGCTGGTGGTGGTGGCGGCGTGCATGCATTGCGGCTGCCTCGCGCAGTGCACGGCCTCTCAGACCACCGCCTCCGGCACCAAGGCGCCCGCCACCATCTGCAGCGGCGACCTGATCTTCGATGACGACTTCGAGGATTTCGACCTGAGCGTGTGGCAGCACGAGATCACCATGTCCGGCGGAGGGGTGAGTGTCGGCGCGAACGTCCCTGCAGCGCGCGTAAAATGACGCACGCAGTGAATCTCCACATTAGCGATACGACATTTCTAACATCTTGCTGCGACGACCACTAGCACCTACTCCTTTCTGGTAGCACGACGGCATCCTTTTTCGACATAACGCATCGCAACCGTTTTTGTTCTTCTGATTTTTGTTATTTGAAGCTAATTTTCGGCGTAGTGGCCCATTTTCAGCAAACAACCGACTGATTTGATCCATTATAAATGGTTTTGAAAGCCTGAGACTGTGGAAATAATAGGTTTGTTTATAAACAAATCTTCTGCTACCAGTCACGATTTTCTTTATTTACTTTTCACACGACGCGTTTCGGGAAATGATACCCGTTTTCAAGTGCGTTTTTGGTGTGTCTTATGCCAATTCTGTGTGGTCTTGTCGATGTGTGAGAGAGTGCTTGATTTCGTTGACTTCACTACACCATATAATAAACACGTGATTTTTTAGTTGGTTATCGCTCTCTTTGTGAAGTTACTGGCAAAATTTAGAATAATTTGTAGTTACAGTTTTCTAATGGTCCATTTGTGCAGAGTCTCACACACACTAAACATCACACACAACGTGCTGTACATTTTAAACACAAAACAGTTACAAAGATGTTCTTGCAAGAAGACTACAGAGATAAGAACATCTTTGTAACTGTTTTGTTTATGTAAGATTTGTTCGATGTTTAAAGTGTACAGCAAGTTGTGTGTGATGCCTGGTGTATATACCAGGTGTAGCGCCATCTGTTTCCTGTAACGGCTGACGACGAATGTCAACAGACAGGAACCCAAGTTGCATACATGGGTATCTACTTCAAACCCATAAACATGCCGGGTTTTGTGCCTGCGAACTACGATTTGCAGACACCAATGGTTTTCTGTTATCATTTGGAGAAAACTGGAAGCAGAATAGCATCGAATGCTTGTCAAAGCTTTCGGCGAACATGCTCTTGGGAAATCACAGTGTTTCGAGTGGTTATAAAAATTCAAAAGAGGTGATTTTGACGAGAGAAACGACGAGCGCGGAAAACTACCGAAAACATTCGAAGACAACGAATTGCAGGCCTCATTGGACGAAGGTGATACTCAAACTCAACAGGAACTCGCGGAACAATTGAATATGACGTAGACAGGCGTTTCTCTTAGGTTGAAAGCTGTGGGAAAGGTGCAGAAAGTGGGAAACGTGTTCCACATGAACTGAAGACAGCAAGCAAATCGAAAGACCGCTTGTGAAATCTGCTCGTCGGATACAAAAGAAAGTCGTTTTCCATCGAATAGTGTCAGGCGCTGCAAAACGGACGATTTTGAGAATCCGAAGCGTCGTAAATCATGGGTGAATCCAGGCACACCATAGACATCCTCTGCAGGACCAAATCGCTTTGGAAACAAAACTATACTCTGTGTTTAGTGGTATCAGAAGGGTGTCATCTGTTATGAGCTGCCAAAACCTGGTGAAACCGTTAACACTGTTCGTTACCAACAGCACGTGATCAGTTTAAAGCGAGCATTACGTGAAAAACGACGGGAATATGGAAAACAGCAACACATTGCTCCATGATAAGGCGCCATCACACACAGCAAAGCGGGTCAGGGAAACGATCGCGGCGTTCAGTTGGGAAATACTAGGGCATGCGGCTTATACTCCAGACTTAGCTCCGTCCGATGATCATCTGTTTGCCCACTGGGACATGCTCCCGTTGATCAACGCATCAGTTCACATGAAAAAACATGAAAATGGCTCGCTGACTGGTTCGCTTCAAAAGAAGAACTGTTTTTCTGGTGTAGCAGTCATAGCCTGCCGGAGAGGTGGGAGAAACGTATAAGTAGCAATGGAGATCAAACAACAGACGTGTCGGTTTCACATTTCTACACCTGGTATATGGCTTTGAACTTAAATATAAATATATAAACAATATTAAAATATAAATATAAAAAATTAACCCCTTAACAGCAATTTATACATCTTAAGTAGCTTACGACACAAATTTAAAACTTTGATTTTCTTTTTAATTTTTAAATTCCGACGATAATTATGAGGAATACTGAAAATCAAATTTGTGTTGCCCCTAGAAGCTGTTCAATAGGCAACTTGCAGCTGTGACTGTGAGACTGTTTTAGCTATTTACTGGCACAGAGTCTTTTATGTTCATTGCTGAAATGGCTGTTCTTGATTGATATAAAACGTTTTTGCGTTTTCCTCTGTGATGTCCGGAAATAAAAAATAAAGGAAGGGTGGTAATTTTTTGTTTTTTATTTGTTGAAAGGAAAGAAAGAAAAAAGGGTGAATAAAGGTGAAGGGAAGTGGTTCTATTTTTACTGGAATGAACTTATTGATGGACATCACAAAAATTTATTTTACCTTTTTTTTTTTTTTTTACTCGTCGAAGAAGACAACACAACACATATAAAAGAAATCATCACACTAATATTATCCACAGAATGATCGTTTCACAAGACACTTTCTAGCTCGACTTACTCTTAAGACTGAACAAGACTCGACTGACTCTACTCTCTCTCTGCACCACAGCCTCTTCACGTCCCTCTGGACCAGAGATTTCAACTGTGATTAGCACGCCGATTATTTAATTAATCGTACAGCCGCTGGGCGCGCGCTTGGCGCGTCATTTAAATGGGGTTAAACGCACACCGCGAGAGGCGTGGGCTAGCGGTGTCTTACAGGTATCGCCACACCTCGATAGTAGCCTGCGTGGAAACGAGGCCTTCCGGAAATGAGCCGTTAAAATCAAGACGATAATTAAGACCACCTTTCTTCCATATACGAGACCAGTGTATAAACAGTTAGGTCGCAGATCAGTACTATCCGGCGTAAAGGAGTTGTCGTATGACAGGTGGCAGGCCGCCAGCTGTTAAAAGATCGAGACTATGAACGGTCATGTGCGCTTCCGTGACGCGGCAACCACGTGACAAGCGCAGCCGGTCTTCCTAGCGCGGACCTTGAGTTTTAACGCTGAAAATATCAGTAAAGCTCCTTTTTCCTTGTTGCGGGAATTCCCCGCAACGTGCTGCGTAAAACGTGTGGGGGACCGCGCTGCCCACTTGCTCACATCACATCGTTTTCCCGGAGTGCGGTCTGCAGCTCGTGGTCGTGCGGTAGCGTTCTCGCTTCCCGCGCCAGGGTTCCCGGGTTCGATTCCCGTCGGGGTCAGGGATTTCCTCTGCCTCGTGATGGCTGGGTGTTGTGTGATGTCCTTAGGTTAGTTAGGTTTAAGTAGTTCTAAGTTCTAGGGGACTGATGACCGTAGATGTTAAGTCCCATAGTGCTCAGAGCCATTTTGAACCTAGAGTGCGGACACCGCAGCGCCGCTGCGGACTCCCTACCTGCGGAAAACGCCTGCGTGTTGCGGGACGAGTCTGTCCCGCACGTCGCAGCTATTTGCTCGGTTGGAGGAGTGGGGGAAGCCGAACTGAGCATCGGCGAACGCTGCAGTATTTGTTCCGCACTTTCGGGCAGCGACAGAGAAGCTAATTGTTCCGATCTAGTTATTGAAACATTCACCAGACATGTCGGTTGACCGCTTCTCTGTCCCAGGGGACGAGCAGCTTATCGAGTTAGTGTCCGAATAGCATATTTCACGGAACATGCCTGACTCCGAGTTGAAAAACCGTATGGAAGGTTTGAATTGGGCAGAAATCCAGAGAAAAACGAATGAAATAAGCAAGCAGAATTGTCTTATTACATCCAATGTGATACATTTCATTTACATCTACATGGATACTCTGCAAATGGCATTGAAGTGCCTGGCAAAGGGTTCGACGAACCACTTTCACAATTCTCTACTATTCCAATCTCATATAGAGTGCGGAAAGAACGAACACCTATATACACTCCTGGAAATGGAAAAAAGAACACATTGACACCGGTGTGTCAGACCCACCATACTTGCTCCGGACACTGCGAGAGGGCTATGCAAGCAATGATCACACGCACGGCACAGCGGACACACCAGGAACCGCGGTGTTGGCCGTCGAATGGCGCTAGCTGCGCAGCATTTGTGCACCGCCGCCGTCAGTGTCAGCCAGTTTGCCGTGGCATACGGAGCTCCATCGCAGTCTTTAACACTGGTAGCATGCCGCGACAGCGTGGACGTGAACCGTATGTGCAGTTGACGGACTTTGAGCGAGGGCGTATAGTGGGCATGCGGGAGGCCGGGTGGACGTACCGCGGAATTGCTCAACACGTGGGGCGTGAGGTCTCCACAGTACATCGATGTTGTCGCCAGTGGTCGGCAGAAGGTGCACGTGCCCGTCGACCTGGGACCGGATCGCAGCGACGCACGGATGCACGCCAAGACCGTAGGATCCTACGCAGTGCCGTAGGGGACCGCACCGCCACTTCCCAGCAAATTAGGGACACTGTTGCTCATGGGGTATCGGCGAGGACCATTCGCAACCGTCTCCATGAAGCTGGGCTACGGTCCCGCACACCGTTAGGCCGTCTTCCGCTCACGCCCCAACATCGTGCAGCCCGCCTCCAGTGGTGTCGCGACAGGCGTGAATGGAGGGACGAATGGAGACGTGTCGTCTTCAGCGATGAGAGTCGCTTCTGCCTTGGTGCCAATGATGGTCGTATGCGTGTTTGGCGCCGTGCAGGTGAGCGCCACAATCAGGACTGCATACGACCGAGGCACACAGGGCCAACACCCGGCGTCATGGTGTGGGGAGCGATCTCCTACACTGGCCGTACACCTCTGGTGATCGTCGAGGGGACACTGAATAGTGCACGGTACATCCAAACCGTCATCGAACCCATCGTTCTACCATTCCTAGACCGGCAAGGGAACTTGCTGTTCCAACAGGACAATGCACGTCCGCATGTATCCCGTGCCACCCAACGTGCTCTAGAAGGTGTAAGTCAACTACCCTGGCCAGCAAGATCTCCGGATCTGTCCCCCATTGAGCATGTTTGGGACTGGATGAAGCGTCGTCTCACGCGGTGTGCACGTCCAGCACGAACGCTGGTCCAACTGAGGCGCCAGGTGGAAATGGCATGGCAAGCCGTTCCACGGGACTACATCCAGCATCTCTACGATCGTCTCCATGGGAGAATAGCAGCCTGCATTGCTGCGAAAGGTGGATATACACTGTACTAGTGCCGACATTGTGCATGCTCTGTTGCCTGTGTCTATGTGCCTGTGGTTCTGGCAGTGTGATCATGTGATGTATCTGACCCCAGGAATGTGTCAATAAAGTTTCCCCTTCCTGGGATAATGAATTCACGGTGTTCTTATTTCAATTTCCAGGAGTGTATTTTCGTGCGAGATCTGATTTCCCTTATCTTACCATGGTCATCGTTCCTCCCTATGTAGGCCGGCGTCAACAAAATACTTTCGCATTCGACGGAGAAAGTTGGTGATTGGAATTTCGTGAGAAGACTCCACCCCAACGAAAAACGCCATTGTTTTACTGATGTCCATCCCAATTCCTGTATCGTTTCAGTGACACTCTCTCCCCTTTTTCGCGATAACATAAAACGTGCTGCCCTTCTTTGAAATTTTTCGATGTACTCTGTCAGTCCTATCTGGTAAGGATGCCACACCACGCAGCAGTATTTTAAAAGAGGACGGACAAGGGTAGTGTAGGCAGTCTGCTTAGTAGATCTGTTACATTTTATAAGAGTCCTACCAACAAAACGCAGTCTTTGGTAAGCCTTCCCCACAACATTCCTCCCAATTTCAGTTGTTTGTAATTGTAATTCCTAGGTATTTAGTTGAATTTACGGCCTTTAGATTTCATTGATTTATCGTGTAACCGAAGTTTGACGGATTCCTTTTAGCAATCATTTGCATGATCTCACAATTTTCGTTATTTAGGGTCAATTGTCAGCTTTCGCACCATGCAGATATATTTTCTAAATCGTTTTGCAAATTGTTTTGATCTTCTGATGAAACGAGAGCATCATTTACAAACAACCTATGACGGCTGCTCTGATTGTCTCCCAAATCTTTATACAGATAAGAAAAAGCAAAGGGCCTGAAATCACTTGAGTTTTAATCAATGACTTTCCGTCAATTAGTAGGAACTGTGATTTCTGACAGGAAATCACGAATACAGTCACATAATTCAGACGATATTCCATAAGCACGCAATTCAACTGCAAGCCGCTTGTGTGGTACAGTGTCAAAAACCTTCCAGAAATTCAGAAATACGGAATCATTTTGAAATCCCTTGTCAGTAGCATGTATGGAAAGAGCTAGTTGTGATTCACAAGAACATTTGTAAATTAATTTGTAGTGAGCCTTTAACCATAGTTACAATGAGTTCGGTGTTGTTGTTATTGTGGTCAGTACTCTGAACAAGTAAAATTTGACCTGTTGAAGTAATCAGTGAATCCGCTCCTCACTATCATGAAAAGGGAGGCGAAGGAGGATAGGGACGTATGAACACGAAGACTTCCCTACCTGGCGCAATCGAGGGTATGAGAGAAGTCGACAGAGAAGGCTTGCCACCTAGTCTTCTACCCAGATGTGACAATTTCGTAATGGCGCTCAGGTTTAGATCAGTGAGCACCAGTATTGAATAAACATTAGTTTAAAAGTTGTTCCTGAGTTGCAAAGTCTTTGTCCATGTTCACAGGCTGTGGTTGAGCACTTAGTGCAGCCCCTCCTACATCCTATTAGTGGGGACGGGGGCCTGTGAAGTGGCAGGTTTGTAAATGTAAAGAGAAACACTGTAACTGTTGTATCCTGCCTACTCGTCAAATGTGGGGTGCCTAGGAAACCTACTTTCTTGGATCGCTAGATAGCAATTCAAGCAAACCGTATTTATGAATTTTATTACGAAAGAAATTGATTACAACACTTAACTTCATGTTTAACGGATGTGTCGAAAGCAAAGGGCGACAGACAAAAAAATCTCTTCAGTATAGACAGTGCTGCATAGTAGAAGCGAAATGACTAGTCTTGATGCTACTCTTGAACTCGCCGCTGTAGAAATGGTAGAATCGGCCTCAGCCAGGCTGTGCGGCGCTTATGTTCTCTTCGCCCAGAGGTCGCTGCCGTAGCGTTGCCGTCCTGGAGAGGGGTCGGTCTTCCTGCAATTGGCTGACGTCATCTCACAGACTTCTCTGCTCTAACGTTCTCGCCTGGCCTGCCGGCGCTTGACTTTACGTCGAAACAGTAACAATCATCGGCGTACCCAGCGAGGGGCAGGAGGGGCAGCTGCCCCCCCTCGCCCCCCTAGAAGGTATTTGAACTCGTTCACGCAGATCCGGGAGTAATTTTTTCGTCTTCGGCACGTTACTGTCAGCAAATCCTAGAAGATTATTACTGAATTAAAAAGTTGTATTTTTAAACAAGTGCATTCTTATATTCAAAATATTTATTGAAAGCAGTTTTTCACTGGTTTACTGTTTTGTTTAATAAGAAGTGCTGTATGTTGTCTTGAGTCCTTGTTTCCTGAGACTGGTATGACCTGCCAAACCCCCCCCCTCCCCCGCAGGTTGCTAATCACTGTAGTTAGAAATTGTCAATAACGATTGTTGGGATTACGGATTTACTTCAGAGTTCGTACACCTTTAGCAGGCTATTAAAAGAACATAAATACCGAGAAACTCGCAAAAGAAGTTTTACGTGTCTATTACGTAGCTAATGTATCTTGTTGAGACATTGTAAGAAAACACTGTGGTCAACCGGCTAGTACACAGGCGTTGCAAAAGGGCTGGGAAGGAGGCGACTATTCGAATCGCGCTAACATTTAATTTTTAATCCGTATTTTTTCATCACTCGTCACCTTATTACATTTATATGATCTTTGAGAGGTAATATATCGAAAAAAGACCCTTCATTTTCATGAAGTTGTAGTGTATTTCATATGTTATATAACTATTTACTATTTGTAATTACATTTTGAAGGACGAGGGGCAGGCTTGGAAAGCGCAAGTCAAACCTCAGTAAATAATGATGCGAATGACGATAATCAGTAATTCAGTGTTATTCTAAATGATGGAGCCATTTTCAGAACTTTGTGTTTATTCATGTACAAATCCAAAATGAACTAGCTTTATACCAATGAAAAGAGAAACTTTCAAAGTCTTTTTCATAATGTTTGATATCGATTTAATAATTTGTAATAATTATTTAATAATTAGAAATGTGATAAATGTTATAAATGTTCAATGTGGCCACCATTGGCTGCATGGCAAACATCAACGCGGTAGCCAAACTCGTCCCACACACGCCATAGCGTATCTGCTGTTACCGGCTGCACGGCAGCAGTGATACGGTTGCGCAGATTGTTCAGAGTGGTTGATAGAGGCGGGACGTATACAGATTCCATCACATAACCCAATAAGAAATACTTGCAGAGTGTAAGATCGGGAGATCGCGGTGCCTAGAAGTGCAGAGCTAGGTCCTCAAGTCCCCTGCGACTGATGCAATGGTGAGGAAGGGAGTTAATCAAAAAGCCTCGTACGTCGCGGTGCAGATGGGGCGGCACTCCATGATGTTGGAAAGTCCTGGGAATCTTCCATAACGTGACGAGGGAACATCCATTGTTCCAACAGGTCCAGGTAGGTGTTTCCCATTACAGTTCTTTCTGCTTAGAAAAATGGTCGATAAACCTTTGTACAGGATACAGCACAGAACACGTTGACCTTCGGTGAGTCTCTCTCGTGTTGCAATGGTGAATGCGGATTTTTCCAAATCCCACATACGAACACACGAGGTGCATTCAAGTTCTAAGGCCTCCGATTTTTTTCTAATTAACTACTCACCCGAAATCGATGAAACTGGCATTACTTCTCGACGTAATCGCCCTGCAGACGCACACATTTTTCACAACGCTGACGCCATGATTGCATGGCAGCGGCGAAGGCTTCTAAAGAACCACTGGAAAATCGCTGAGGCAATAGCAGCACGGCTGGTGAATGTGCGGCTACGGAGAGTGTCTTTCATTGTTGGAAAAAGCCAAAAGTCACTAGGAGCCAGGTCAGGTGAGTAGGGAGCATGAGGAATCACTTCAGAGTTGTTATCACGAAGAAACTGTTGCGTAACGTTAGCTCGATGTGCGGGTGCGTTGTCTTGGTGAAACAGCACACGGGCAGCCCTTCCCGGACGTTTTTGTTGCAGTGCAGGAAGGAATTTGTTCTTCAAAACATTTTCGTAGGATGCACCTGTTACCGTAGTGCCCTTTGGAACACAATGGGTAAGGATTACGCCCTCGCTGTCCCAGAATATGGACACCATCATTTTTTCAGCACTGGCGGTTACCGGAAATTTTTTTGGTGGCGGTGAATCTGTGTGCTTCCATTGAGCTGACTGGCGCTTTGTTTCTGGATTGCAAAATGGCATCCACGTCTCATCCATTGTCACAACCGACGAAAAGAAAGTCACATTCATGCTGTCGTTGCGCGTCAACATTGCTTGGAAACATGCCACACGGGCAGCCAAGTGGTCATCCGTCAGCATTCGTGGCACCCACCTGGATGACACTTTTCGCATTTTCAGGTCGTCATGCAGGATTGTGTGCACAGAACCTACAGAAATGCCAACTCTGGAGGCGATCTGTTCAACAGTCATTCGGCGATCCCCCAAAACAATTCTCTCCACTTTCCTCGATCATGTCGTCAGACCGGCTTGTGAGAGACCGAGGTTGTTTCGGTTTGTTGTCACACGATGTACTGCCTTCATTAAACTGTCGCACCCACGAACGCACTTTCGACACATCCCTAACTCCATCACCACATGTCTCCTTCAAATGTCGATGAATTTCAATTGGTTTCGCACCACGCAAATTCAGAAAGCGAATGATTGCACGCCGTTCAAGTAAGGAAAACGTCGCCATTTTAAGTATTTAAAACAGTTCTCATTCTCGCCGCTGGCGGTAAAATTCCATCTTCCGTACGGTGTTGCCATCTCTGGGACGTATTGACAATGAACGCGGCTTCATTTTAAAACAATACGCATGTTTCTATCTTTTTCTAGTCCAGAGAAAAAAAAAATCAGAGGCCTTAGAACTTGAATGCACCTTGTAGTGTCTGTTGAGTTTACCACTGAGGTGGAACGTTGCTTCATCACTAAAAATTTCACGCTGTAGGAATGTGCCATCCTCCATCTTTGTAGCACATAAGCACAAAATGCGAGACGCTTCACTTTGCCATTGGGGTTGAGAACCTGTACAAGTTGTAATCGGCAGGGCTTGTACAGCAAACGCCGTCTCAGAACTGTTCATACAGTTGGTTGGGGTATTCCTAAGTTCTAGACTGGTTCTGCTAGTAGGATTACTGGGACTGTTCACAAAACTTTCTTGAATCCGCCGGATATCATCCTCTAACACACGTGGTAGGCCTGTGATTTTTTCTTTGCACACACCCCCAGTTTGTTTATATTGCTTAAACCAATGGCTAGTCCATTTGGTGGTCAAATACCGAATTTGGTACGAAATGCCCTCTGCACTGCTATTTGCAACTCACTTTTCGCGAGCTCCAGAACGGAGAATCCTTGTGCTCCATAGTCGCTGTCTCAGTCACAACTGACTGTGAAACGTAATGACGGCCATACTGAAACGCGAACTCTACCGACCGCTTCTGGAACTATCACCGCCCGCCTACTGCCGCCCGCCAAAGACATTCAAACGTCCTCTTTTCGTTAGTATAAAGCTTGACCATTTTGGATTTGTACTTGAATACATATGAATTTTTGTAAATGGGTCAATCATTTAGAATAACCCTGTACATTAGGAAGAACTACTTCACAGTAGTACAGAGGTAACTGAAAGAAATCCGCAATGACACGAACAGAAATTATGCTTTTATTAAAAAAAACGGTTGCTTTATCAAAGTCACTGCGACTTATGACGGTACCCTGGACATTACGAAGGGCGAATCACAGTTCTTAATAGGGTATGTGATCACTAGAGACCGTATTACATGCATTTGCATGTTGCACATTCATATTTGGCTGCTTTTCACCAGTTATTGCATATTTTAACTAAAAACTAGTGATGAAGCATATGTTTACATTATCTTAAAAATTTATGCAGACGGTCTCCAGCTCGATCTAATTTTGATGTCTTACAGATTGACCGCAATCTAGAGCTGCGTGCAGTTGTTAACCGAGAGGCCACTACGTAGCGAAATCATTACAGAAGAGGAACTGGAATAGGGAGAGTCATTGCTCCTGCGCCTTCGACCCCCCCCCCCTCCCCCCCTCTGAATCCGCTCCGCTGTCATACCATAAGCGTCGGCAACAATCACATTAAACTACGCAAGCTTTTAGTCGCACGTCTATTATTTCAGTTTAGCTTTCTATTTAGTTGTGCACAGCTGAACGTGCTTACGACGTGTAGTGTGTAACGCGTCGTATACCATACCGAAATAAGAAATGTCGTGTCGTGAGTAGCTCACTATCCTGGAACATTTACATATGACGTAATTGTTTTATATTGTCAAGTTTCAGAGAAAAACGTTTCGTGCAAAAAAAAAGTTTCAAATAGACCAGCATGTTCAGACAAATCTTCATATCGCAGGAATGTAGAAGAAAGGACCATGATTACAACTTCTGACAACAAAAAGTTACAGGAGCGGGGATTTGTTCAGAGGTAACCGGACAAGTCTGTTTAACACGGATCTATGTGAAGCGTTCAACGCAAGCAATATTGTTCTTCATAAAGTTACAAACCGTATCCTCAAAGAGTCCCTGCACAAATACTGCTTAAATAGAAATGTATCAGATGAATCAACACTGCGTAAAATTTACATATAGACAATTTACGTAAATGTTCTGGAAGAAACGCAAAGGACTCAAGGACAGCATTCTGCCGAAATTACAAACACTTGTGGCTGTAACATTACAAATTTAATTGTTGGTGTTTTGAAAGAAGAGCCTTCTTCCTCCTATTTAGCGGCCTGCAAAGAACTTGGAAAAGTAAATCATTCTACGATCGCCAGATTTGTGAATGATGGTATTAGAAAAATATTTCCAGAATCTTCTGCAGATGAAAGGCTGTTTGTGTTTATTTCAGATGCTGCTGCCTATACGATCAAAGCAGGAACAGTCCTTCGACCATTTTATCCCAGTTTTATTTATGTAACATGCTTTGCTCATGGAGTACATCACCTTCCTGAAGAAGTATGTTCCACGTTTGTGAGTGTAAATAAACTGATATCATCCAGAAAGAAAGTGTTTCTAAAGACTCCTGCTCTCATCGAGACCTACAAAGAAAAACTACCAAATGTGCCTTTATATCCTGAACCAGTGGTAACTCGTTGGGTACGTGGATCGAAGCTATGTTGTTTTACAATGAATATTTCGAGGCCATTAGAGGGATAGTAAACGACTTCGATGGTGCAGAGGCTTTGGCAGTTTGCCAGTGCATGGAATATTTTAATACTTCCGGTATATATAGCACTCATTTTTCCCATATACCTGCAAGTATTAAAAAACCTGAAACTCAAGGTTTGGCGCTGAATGAATCTCTTCAGTTAATGAATAAAATTATTCTAGTGAACTTTTGATTGCCGGAGATATTGCCAAGAAAACTTAAATAAAATTTAAAAACATTTAATCGATAACCCAGGCTTTGAACCCTTGTGCCAAATTGATAGTTTTATTAATGGAAAAGGTGAACTTTTACAAGAAACAATAAGAACCAACATGGCACCCAAATTCAAATACTGTCCAGTTACCTCAGTTGATGTAGAACGGTCCTTTTATGCATATAAACATGTTTTGAGTGATCGATAACACAATCTTACTACCGAACATTTGGAACAGTACTTGGTCGTTTATGTTTACTATAGTAGAAACACGTAAAATAAACTGTAAATGGTACTTTGGTCCAATAGTATTAATTAAAAGTTAATGCAGTTCAAAATAATTACTGATGGTATGTTGTTTTTCCAATAAAAGATTACGAAGTTTTTGAGTGTGCCCTCCGTGTGTGATATATCTCAAAGTTAGTCCTGTACATATCGACTGTTTCGCTGCTACTCACTCGAATCGAATCCCCTTGTTACCGACAACAACAGCAAAGAGAGAACAATTCTTGAAACATGGTATGTGTCCCCATTCTGGAAATTTTTAGAAAATAATCCCAGAAAGGCCCCCTTCCTAACCCCTACCAGAAGGTATACAGGAAATTATATCAGCGTTGTATATGTACCATCTTTTTCGCGTAGCCGATGTTCTTTCTCGTAACTGCTACACACAGTTTCTTTAAAGTCAGTCGGGCCACTTGACTGTCCGTTATTTACAGTGTTACATTTACACCTACACAATCATGATATCGGATGCAAAGTGCCATTATCAAGTGTTTTCTGAAAGCAGGATACACATTAACAGTGAAATACATAACAAGTGATATTTCTGTATAAGAATCCAGATTTGTAATGCTTACTTACAAGTGTTATAAATTGCCTAATATGGCATACTATTATATTAAAATTCATCAGCATTCCCCTCGCCCCCCCATTCCCTGGATGTATTGTTAACATGCACGTCACTCCCCCCCCCCCCCCTCAGCGATTATTGCTAAACACTTATTCACTAACACCTTCCTCCCCATGAGACATACTACTTTCATGAGGAATCGATATCCCTCTACATACCTCACCCCGAACTTCTATCACTAACCAAAGGGCAAACTAAGTCTCAATAAAACCTTTTATTTTATAAACTTTATAGAATAAATTTTAGTATCACAACTATTTGATACATAAAATACTACGATATACGAATCCACACACAGACTGCACTCATGTACACTTAAGCCATACTTTCACTTTGGACACCTCATTCCCACACAATGCCCTAACATATGCTCTATTTGGTCCTAGCTATAACATTTAAAGGTGCCCGTTTACCATAGGTGTATCGTAATTAAAAAGAAAAAAGGTTATTCACTTTACATTTTTATTCTTATTCCTTTGTTAGTTACCCGTTTGTCCCCCACCATGCCAACACCACACTATAATAGTTTCTTCTTCATTTCATTAGTCTTTTTATAACCCCACCCCCCATCCATCCTTTTACACCCCCACCCCCTTATACTTACACTCTGCGTGCCTACAGTCTTCAATGAATGATTTATAGTATTCTAATGTCACATTTATCTTTGCTGTTATGAAATAGGAATTAACCCACTTGGGACTTTCATATGTGGTAGCTGATTAAGCTGTTAACATTACTATGTCATCTTTGTGTCATATAAATAAGAAGTCAGTACTATAACATGTAAATAAGATTTATAGCACCAAGATTACAGCCATATGTATCAATATCACGGTGCACTCACGTTTGTAATATTATCTCATCAACCATTAACAAATACTAGGATATCCCTACTACTTATATTTTGTTAAATTTAAGTGTGCTGTTTAACAGGAAATCTTTTGATTCTTTTATTTACGTAAATGACATGTTTCACACACCTGTGTTATTTACACTTATTCCTAAGTAATGTTACACCACATGTAACAGGATTTACAAGCCCGATGATATATACATCATAAATATCGCTTCAAACCTCACTGGTTAATTAATGAGGGAGTAGAATAAGTAGTTGCACTGTATTGTATTAATTCTGAAGTGAGGCAAAATTACACAATTTAGAGTTGTCCATGTGTTAATTTCACATACTATATTTATGGATGCAGCGAATATTATCGAGAAGTCTGTTACTGTTTATGTTTATGAACAGGCAACTTCATTTTATACTAAGATAAACAGGTACTGCAAAGATGTAACAAATACCAAAGAAAATAAATTGCTCCTACCCTTTCCTGTCCTACTGGACACTGAGTCGCAAGACTAAAAAAAGGTCACCTGCTTGTGACAGGAATTTCTTTGACCAAGACAATTTGACACTTAGCCAAATGTCATTCAGTCAAGATGGTGTACTCAGTAATGAAACAAAGCAGCAGGCTCTGTCAGAAATATCGACTCTTAGACAATGAGTCTAATAGTGTATTTTAATACGACAGTATGCCATCTTGGGCAGTTTATAACACTTGTAAGTAAGCATTACAAATATGGATCCTTTTGCAGTTATGTCACTTGTTATGTATTTCAGTGTTATTGTCTAACCTGCTTTCAGACAACACTTGATAATGGCACTCTGAAGCCGAAATCATAATTGTGTAAGTGTAAATGTAACACTGTAAATAAAGAACACTTTATTCGCAGTACTGACTTTAAAGAAATATATTATGACTTTGGCCCCGAATTATGAAAAAAATTATTAAATGACATGCACAGGTTGGACTTTGAGATATAATGCACACAGTAACAACGTTGTTTTTTTTTCATTATTTGATCTTGCGTATTTCGATACTTTTCGTACATTTTAAGCATTTTTCATGCATATTTGCACACATATTTTAAGGTTTTTGTGATGTGTATAATTAGGTTTACATTAAATTAGATTAGTACTTGTTCCATAGATCATGAACACGACATTTCATAATGATGTGGAACGTGTCAGGTTAGTAAAAGGTGTCTGTACAAGATATTACATTACACAAAATATTACGACACTTAATATTTTAAATTTTTTGTGGGGGTTGGGGAAATTACCCACTTACTACATCTAAAAATTCATCTAATGAGTAGAAGGAGTTGCCATTAAGAAATTCTTTTAATTTCCTTTTAAATGCTATATTGCTATCTTTCAGACTTTTGTTGCTATTAGGTAAATGACCAAAGACTTTTGTGGCAGCATAATTTGCCAACTTCTGAGCCAGAGTTAGATTTAACCTTGAGCAGTGAAGATAATCCTTTCTCCTAGTGTTGTAGCCATGTACAGTGCTATTACTTTTGAATTCGTTTGGATTGTTAATAACAAATTTCATATGTGAACATATATATTGTGAGGCTACAGCAAAGATCTCTAGCTCTTTAAATAAGTGTCTGCAGGATGATCTTGGATGAGCTCCAACAATTATTCTGATTACACGCTTTTGTGCAATGAACACTCTTTTACTCAATGATGAGTTACCCCAGAATATGATGCCATACGAAACCAGAGAATGAAAATAGGCGTGGTAAGCTAATTTACTCAGATGTATATCGCCAAAATTTGCAATGACCCTAATAGCATAAGTAGTTGAACTCAAACGTTTCAGCAGATCCTTAGTGTGTTTTTCCAGGTCAACCCCTCATGAATGCATACACCTAGAAATTTTGAATATTCTACCTTAGCTACCGATTTTTGATCGAAGTCTATATTTATTAATGGTGTCATTCCATTTACTGTGTGGAACTGTATATACTGTGTTTTGTCAAAGTTAAAAGAGAGCCCATTTGCAGAGTACCACTTAATGATTTTCTGAAAAACATCGTTTACAATTTCACCAGTTAATTCTTGTCTGTTGTGTGTGATAGCTATAATTGTATCATCAGCAAAAAGTACCAGCTTTGCATCTAAGTGAATATAGAATGGCAAGTCATTAATGTATAGTAAGAACAGCAGAGGACCTAAGACCGAACCTTGCGGCACCCCATTCTTCATTGTTCCCCAGTTTGAGAAATCACCAGTTTTTTGCATATTATGTGAACTGCTTATTTCAACTTTTCCAGTTAGGTATGATTTAAACCATTTGAGCACTGTCCCATTCATACCACAGTACTTAAGCTTATCTAGTATTCCATGATTTACATGATCAAAAGCCTTTTATAGAGCACAAAAAATCCCAACGGATGACTTCTGGTTACTCAGAGCATTTAATATTTCATTTGTGAAAGTATTTATAGCATTTTCTGTTGAGAAACCCTTCTGGAAACCAAACTGACATTTTGTTAAAACTTTATTTTTACGAAGGTGTGAAGATACTCTACAATACATTACTTTTTCAAGAATTTTGGACAAGGCAGTCAGTTGAGAGTTTGGGCGGTAGTTGTTGACATCAGATGTATCCCTTTTTTATGCAGTGGTTTAACAATGGCATATGTCAGTCTATCTGGGAAAATACCCTGCTTCAGATAGCTACGATATATGTGGGTAAAAATCCCACTTATTTCTTGGGAACAAGCTTTTATTATCCTGTTGGAAATGTTATCAATTCATGTGAGCTTTTATTCTTCAGAGAGTTTATTATCTTCCTAATTTCAGAAGTAGAGGTGGGTGGAATTACAGTTGTATCAAATGGTGTGGGTAAGGCCTCTTCCATTAACTGCCTTGCTTCTTCTAATGAACATTTAGATCCAATTTTCTCCACAACATTTAAAAAATGATTATTCAAAATGTTTTCGACTTCCAGCTTGTTTTTTATCGAGTTTCCATTCGCTTTGATGGTGATGCTATCATCGTGTACTGTTGGTTGCCCTGTTGTTTCGAATTTGTTATCGGAGATGCTAATCACAGGCATGATGCACACGATTCTGGACTTTTTAATAACCTTTCTTAATGTAACACAGTAGTTTTTTAAATATTTGGCTCTTTCTGTGTCATTACTCTTTCTTGTTACTAGATAAAGTTCCCTTTTGTGGTTACAAGATATTTTTATTCCTTTGGTAAGCCAAGGTTTTTTGCATGGTTTCTTATAATTAGATTTAACTACTTTCTTGGGGAAACAGTTTTCAAATTTTCTTACTAGTGTCTCATGAAATAAGTTATATTTTAAATTAGCATCGGATTCCTTGTACACCTCATACCAGTCTAACTGCTGAAGATTTTCTCTGAAATTTCTAATTGTTGAGTCATTAAGTGAACGCACAACTTTAGAGGGTACTTTTGAATTACTGAATGGAGCTATGTCACATACTGTAACTAGCTTAGCATCATGATCAGAAAAGCCATTCACAACAGGACAAGAATTTATGTTTTTAAACCTATCTCGGTCTATAAAAGTGTTATCTATCAATGTGCTGTTGTCCTTTACTACCTGAGTAGGAAAATTAATGAAAGATGTCAAATTGAAAGAAACGATCAAGGGCTGCCATACATCGCGGATTTCGCGGACATTCTGCGATTTTATGCTCGAAGACGGGAGTCCTGGATGAAGAGGAAAATGTGCACGAAAAAAGTGGCTAGTAAGTGAAAAAATTCTTTTTACGCAAGTTTTGCTACTGGCCACCGATCAAGTGTTTCATAACTCCTGCAAACTTGACGACAGCCATTGGAACCTGTGCTGATATTCCATGTCACTTCAGAATCGCTCGACTATTTTCAGAACAGGGGAAAACAATGTATTCAAGAAACTAGGAAACAAACTAAACAGGTCCATAGTAGGAGTAGGTTGCCCAGTTCATGTAATGCGTAATGCTATTCAAAGTGGAACCGAATTGTGTCACAATATGTGCAAAGTATAATTATTAAGGTCTATAACCACTTTTCTATTTATACTGTTGTTGTAGCAGCATTAAGGGATTTTTGTTAGTTCCTCCATATGACTCACAAAGATTTACTTAGGCATGTGTGGATGAGCCTATTTCCTGCAATTGAAAGATTCATATACATGCTTCAAGCTCTTAAATAATACTTCCTGTCTTATCAAGTCTTTTTTTCCTAAAGCTTGAGGAGAGATGTATTTAATAGACTTTCTGCTTGCTCAGATGAGTCCATTTCAAAAGGCTATCGCCAAAATTGAGAAAGAAGAGATCCCTATGCGTGAGGTTGAGTTGGAACTTAAAAACTTCGTGCATGTTTTAGAGGAAAGAAAGAAATGTAAATTCATGATAAAGAAAGTAAATAAGTTAATGTCAGATCTCTCCCAGTATCAGCAGTCAAAATTTCAAGAGGATGTCATGGCATTTTATCAGACAGTTACAGATTATCTGATAAAATGGAGCAAGCCTTTATCCGAACTTGAACATTTTGATTGGATGCTGCTGAAGACTTTATCTCATTGGGAAAAAGTTGAATGTACACTGAAGTGGATGCAAGAAAACACAACTTTCAAAGTGGATGAGAGTTTGCTATTTGACCAGATAGTGAAACGAAAGTGTTTTCTTACACAGGAAGATAACCAGAATTTGGAGATTATGCCTTATAAAAAGTGGGTTAAATTTTTTGAGGATTGTGTTTCTAGAGAGCAGTATTCAGAACTGCTTGCTATTGTGCAGTACTATTTCTCCATTGCAGGACAGAATGCCAATGTGGAGAGTGTGCTTTCCCTAGTGAATGCACAATGGACAGAAGAAAGAAACAGGCTAGCTTTAACATCATTCAATGCAATGCTCCAAATCCAATATAACATGAAAAACACAAACTGCACAGATTTTCATAGACTGATTCAGAATCGAAACGAGTATCTTTCTTCTGTCCAGGGATCAGAGAAATATGACTGGTTTAAAGCATAAAGTGAAAGATATATATCAACTGTAGCAGCATGATTGTGTAAATGTTAATAATTTGTGTTTGGGGCTTTAATTAAAAAGTTATTTAACGTCAAGTGCAATTAATTTGCTTCATCATTGACCACTCCTTTATAGACAACAGTAGTGCTTGTATTATTTTTCCTTGTTAATTACAGATTCTTTGCTGACAGAATTACTGTTTGAATTATGGTAATTACGAAAATTTGTCTGACGTGCAGAAAGGTGAAAGGGCATTGTGTGATTTCAGGTTTCAACCACATCTTCATAATTACCACTGTAAAGTAATGATGATTCAACTGAAATGCAAACCAATGGACATTTGCACAACATATCGGTCCGCGTTTCAACCACATCTTTATGTTGTTGTGGTCTTCATTCCTGAGACTAGTTTGATGCAGCTCTCCATGCTACTCTATCTTGTGCAAGCTTCTTCATCTCCCAGTACGTACTGCAACCTACATCCTTCTGAATCTGCTTAGTGTATTCATCTATTGGTCTCCCTCTACGGATTTTACCCTCCACGCTGCCATCCAATGCTAAATTTGTGATCCCTTGATGCTTCAGAACATGTCCTACCAACCGAGCCCTTCTTCTTGTCAAGCTGCGCCACAAGCTCTTCTTCTCCCCAATTCTATTCAATACCTCCTCATTAGTTATGTGATTTACCCATCTAATCTTCAGCATTCTTCTGTAGCACCACATTTCGAAAGCTTCTATTCTCTTCTTGTCCAAACTATTATTGTCTACGTTCCACTTCCATACATGGCTACACTCCATACAAATACTTTCAGAAACGACTTCCTGACGCTAGAATCTATACTCGATGTTAACAAATTTCTCATCTTCAGAAACGCTTTCCTTGCCATTGCCCGTCTACATTTTATAACCTCTCTACTTCGACCATCATCGGTTATTTTGATCCCCAAATAGCAAAACTTCTTTACTACTTTAAGTGTGTCATTTCTTAATCTAATTCCTTCAGCATCACCCGACTTAATTCGACTACATTCCATTATCCTCGTTTTGCTTTTGTTGATGTTCATCTTATATTCTCCTTTCAAGACACTGTCCATTGCGTTCAACTGCTCTTCCAAGTCCTTTGCTGTCTCTGACAGAATTACAATGTCATCGGCGAACCTCAAAGTTGTTATTTCTTTTCCGTGGATTTTAATACTTACTCCGAATTTTTTTTTCCTTTACTTCTTTATATTGAATGAAGATTAAATAACATCGGGGAGAGGCTATAATCCTGTCTCACTCCCTTCCCAACTACTGCTTCCCTTTCATGCCCCTCGACTCTTATAACTGCCATCTGGTTTGTGTACAAATTGTAAATAGCCACATCTTTATAATCACCGAATTTTGTCCTTGATTTTCGTTTCTGGATTATGGCAACCCTAAGTATGATCCGGTCTCTAGTTATCAGCACAGACGGCAGTGCACCCTCTGCAGCGTGCTCCCATGCTGGCCACAAGGTTGGAAGGGAGTTCTTGTGGTAGGGGGAACCATTCCTCCACCAGCGTGGTTGGGAGTTGCTGGACGATCGTGGACTTGGACGTGACGCTTTGCGTCTCCGCAACTCATCCTACACGCACTCAATGGGAATTTAGTCACGGGAGTGGGCAGACCAATACAGTACGTCTGTCGAATATCTTCTCGCTTCTAGTGCTCCTACACCTGCGCTGTCGGCGCGCTCGTGCATTGCCGTCCATAATGAGGCTTGGTCTGAGTGCACCTCTGAAAAGACGCACACGGGGAAGGAGTACAGATTCCCACCACCGTTGACCGTTGAGCGTACCGCGTTCGAAGATTTGTCGTCCCTTGTAACATTACGCCTCCTCACACCATTACACCTGAACCACCATAGCGCTCATTCATATCTACATCTACATGGATACTCCGCAAATCACATTTAAGTGCCTGGCAGGAGGTTCATCGATCCACCTTCACCATTCTCTATTATTCCAATATCGCATAGTGCGCGGAAAGAACGAACACATATATCTTTCCGTGCGAGCTCTGATTTCCCTTATCTTATCACATGATCGCTTCTCCCTATGTAGGTCGGCGTCAACAAAATATTTTCGCATTCGGAGGAGAAAATTGGTGATTGGAACTTCGTGAGAAAATGCCTTCCCAACGAGAAACGCCTTTGTTTTAATGATGTCCACCGCAAATGTTGTATCATTTCAGTGACACACCCTCCCCTTTTTCGCATAATACAAAACGTGCTGCCCTTCTTTGAACTTTTTCGACGTACTCTGTCAATCCTCTCTGGTAAGCATCCTACACCTGCAACAGTATTGTAAAAGAGGACGGACAAGTCCAGTGGAGGCTGTCTCCTTAGTAGATTCGTTACATTTTATAAGTGTCCTACCAATAAAACACAGTCTCTGGTTAGCCTTCTCCACAACATTTTCTATGTGTTCCTTCCAATTTAAGTTGTTCCGTAATTGTAATTCCTAGGTATTTAGTTGAATTAACGGGCTTTATATTCGACCGATTTATCGTGTAAACAAATTTTAACGGTTTCCTTTTAGCACTCATGTGGATGACTTAACACTTTTCGTTATTTAGAGTCAATTACCAATTTTCGCAACATGCAGATAGCTTTTCTAAATCGCTTTGCAACTTGTTTCGATCTTCTGATGACTTTACTAGACAGTAAACAACATGCGGTTGCTCAGATTGAGATTGTCTCCCAGATCGAAAGATCGAATATATATATATATATATATATATATATATATATATATATATATATATATATATATATATATATATATATATATATATATAAGGAACAGCGGAGGACTAGTTATTATGAACTGTGATCTCTCTGACAGGAAATCACGAATCGAGTCATATAAATGGGACGATATTCTATAAGCACGCAATTTCACTACAAGCCCCTTGTATGGTACAGTGTGAAAAGCCTTACGGAAATCAAGAAATAATGAATAAATTTGAAATCCCCTGTCGATAGCACACAACAATTCACGCGAGTATAGTGCTACTTGTGTTTCACAAGAACCATGTTTTGTAAATCGGTGTTGACTGAGTGCAATCGTTGTTCACTCCAACGCTGCCCCTTATATACCTACTCGCAACTTCATTTGTAATACAAATGAACATTTCTAATACAAATGAGGACATTTTTACATAACTGATTACTTGCCAACGACCCCCAACCACCCACCGACCCTTTCGGCAGTCAGCTTCAGATACCGGTTCTCTAAAGTTTCTCAATATTGTTTCTCGAAAAGAACCTCTAGTTGGCGGCCGCTGTGGCCGAGTGGTTCTAGGTGCTTCAGTCTGGAACCGCGCTGCTGCTACGCTCGCAGGATCGAATCCTGCCTCGAGCATGGACTTGCGTGATGTCCTTAGGTTAGTTAGGTTTAAGTAGTTCTAAGTTCTAGGGGACTGATGACCTCCGATGATAAGTCCCATAATGCTTAGAGCCATTTGAACCATTTGAAAGTCGAGTTCCCTCCAGGGATCCCCATTTGAGTTTCCGAAGAATCTCCGTAACACTTACATGTTGTTCAAACTCACCGGTAACAAATCTAGCAGCCCGACTCTGAACTGCTTCGATGTCTTCCTTATAATCCGACCTGGTACAGATCCCAAACACTCGGGCACTACTCAAGAATATGGCGCACCAGCGTCCTACATGCGATCTTCTTTACAGGTGAACCACTCTTTCCTAAAACTCTCCCAATACAGTGAAGTCGACCATTCTCTGCCCCAAGCATGGTTCTCAGATGCTCGATCCATTTCATATCGCTTTGCAACGTTACGCCCGGATATTTAAACGACTTGACTGTGTCAATCAGGAATCTAGTAATACTGCATCATCCGAACATTACATGTTTGCTCTCCTTACTCATCCTCATTAACTTACATGTTTCCACATTTAGAACTAGCTACTATTCATCACACCAACTAAAAATTTTGTCTAAGTCGAGTCAGTCAGCTTCAACACGTTACCGTACAAAAAACCGCAGATTGCTGACCACCCTGTTCACCAAATCATTTATGTGTGTAGAGAACAACAGCGGTCCTATTATTATTGCCCTGGGGCACTCCTGACGATACTCTTGTCTCTCATGAACATTTGCTGTCAAGGAAAACATAATGGGTTCTATTACTTCAGAAGTCTTCGAGTCACTCACTTATATTGTGAACTTATTCCATATGCTCCCAACTTCGTTAACAGCCTGCAATGGGGTACCATGTCAAATGATTTCCGGAAATATAGGAATATGGAATCCTATAATTGGAAGGAGAAACAGCATTGGTCGTATTTTTGTTTTTGTTTTTTGTTGCTCTAAGCTTGTTAGTACCAGTGCCTACCAATTTTAATTGTATATTACAGCACTGAAGATGATTAGTAAGTGACCGAAAATCAATACTGCGGATAATAAAACAAAAGAATACGACCAATGCTGTTTCTCCTTCCAATTATATCCATTATTTGGTCGTGGTGCACAGAACACTCCATGGAGTCGCCAATCAATATGGAATCCGCCTCTTGCCCTTCATCCAGAGTTCTCAGTATATCATGTGAGAAAAGGGCAAGCTGAACTTTTCACCAGCGATGCTTTCCAATAGCATGACGATTCGAGGACATAAACTTCTCAGTCTCAAGAAAATTTATTATATTCGAACTGAGAATATGTTCAAGGTTTATGCAACAAACCGAAGTCAGAGGTACTGGTCTCTCATTTTGAAAGTCTGTTGTTTTACCTTTATTTTATAGTGGAATCACCTGCATTTTTTTTTCCTGTCGCTTGGGACTTCGTGCTGTGCGAGAGATTCAAGATAAAGGCAAGCGAGGTATGGGGGCAAATGCCGTGGGGTACTCTTTGTAAAATAAAACTGTGATTCCATCCAGACCTGGTGATTTGTTGCTTTCAAATCCTTCAGTTATTTATCTGCTCTAAGGATGGTTCATACTGTTTTGTCCATATTGGAGTCTGTCTGATGGTCAAAGGACAGGTGGGACTGTCTGCTTCTGCAGGATCTCGAAACGGTGTGTTCGATGAACTGGCAACCTCGATCTGGCCGATATCGAATGCGCTGATATCGGACGTCGTGTCGACGCCCAACACCACGAGCAGTAGAAGTCTCGACAACGTATCGCTCACGTGACACGCTGAAGTATTCTTATCTCCCCAGCTAAAAGAGAGCTGTTTCGCTAACAGCATTCATCCCTAATTCCGCTGTTTATAAATATACTCGAAACACACACTGATGTAGCAGAACTCCGTGGCCACTGACCACAGCGAAAATAATGCCCTCTGGTGCAGTTGTGGGAAAGTGACGCTTTAAGAACCGTGCAGAAACACTATAAATGATTCATTCGGTTTCAAAGCTCTACCAAATGTAGAAGTATGAATCCTGAATTTCCCTGTAGATGGTGTTAGCCGACAGTGTAGGGCCCGTCAGACAGCGACGGCAGTCAATAAATCGACGATCAACTTCAACGGATGTCTTGTGACGTCCACCCAGACCAAACGCAAAGAACTATATGGAACAAAACGGAAAAAAAGGTAGCTAAGTGGTCAGCTCGACAGAATGCCAGTCCTAAGGACCCGGGTTCGATTCCCGGCGGGGTCGGACATTTTCTCCGCTCAGGGACAGGGTCTTGTGTTGTCCCAATCATCATCATTTCATCCCCATCGACGCGCAAGTCACCGAAGTGGCGTCAAATCGAAAGACTTGCTCCTGGCGAACGGTCTACCCGACGGGAGGCCCTAGTCACAAGACATTTACATCCTAGAATGACGTCAAATTGCAACGGAATATTATCGGAGAAGGGGGAAAACGTATGGCAGAAGAAACATAAATAGTAACAAATTGTAGCAATAGATGGTGCTGTAAGCATCATAATTTAATAGTGACCGACTGCAAATAACAAATGAATCATACAAAAAATGCCTAGAGTGTACGTTTGACGCCAAACAAACTGTACTACACAATGTGAATGAGTGTACAGGTGTGATACTGTTAGTTACGCAAGCCCACCACGGCAAGGTCATATCACATCGGATGGGAAAAATTGACCTGAGGCCAAAAACCGCATAGAAAGCATCAATCAAAATCAAATCGGATTATTAATTTCCGTGTGCTGTCCACTGTTTTCTGCAACAAGTTGAAATTGAGAAACAGCATTTTCCACAACTGACCGAAGTGTTTCAGGGGTCACGTACAGAATGTGTTGCGCAATGCGTGCCTTCAATGCAGCTAAGACTGCCAACGGAACACTGGACACAACATCTTTCGGACAGCCCCACAGCCAGAAATCACAGGGGTTAAGATCAGGTGATTGGAAAGGCACGTCTGTAGGGAAATGGCGGCTGATAATTCTAGCATTTCCGAAATGGCGCTTCAGCTGCTTAACTGGAATTGCAATGAGCGGAGGTGCTCCATCTTAGATGAAAACGATCCCGTCTACACAACCACATCCGGAATGACGTGATTCCGCAAAAGGCACTCATAGCGCTTACCAGTGTCGGTACAGGTAACAGGACCGGAAGCACCTGTATCTTCGAAAAAATATGTCCCTATGATAAATGATGCCGTAAACCCGCACCACACAGTGACATTTTCAAGATGATGTGGTACTGGTTGACTTGCGTGTGAATTTTCCGTTGCCCATATTCGACAATTGTGTGTTTTGGCGTATCCTGTCAGATGGAAGTGGGCTTCGTTTGTCCACAAAATCTTCCACGGCCAATCATTGTCCACTTCCATGCGAGCAAGAAATTCTAAAACGAAAATCTCTCTTGCTGGCAGGTCAACAGGATGGAGCTCGCGCACATAGGAAACTTTGAATAAATGGCAAAGATGGATGTTTAGTAGGATTTTACGCACCGTGCTGTGTCCACTGTTTGGGCAATTCTCCGTGCGCTACACGTTCGCACACCACCACTCGTCTCCTCCTGCATTACTGTGGCCGTTGCTTCCACTGACGTCGAACCAATTCGTTTCCTCCCTCTACTAGGTTGCACATCAAAAGAACCCGTCTTTTCGAATTTTTGAATCATTTTCTCCAGACCCACCGCAGTAATCGGACCATCGCCTCATTTCAAGCCCTACACAGTCCGGAACTTCTGCAGAGCGACGTGTGCACAGTCATCATTCTTGTAATACAGCTTTACAAGCAGAGCGCGGTCCTGCATTGAGACAGTCATGGCGAACGTCGCAGACGCGAAAGCAAGAAAAGCCGTGTACCAGGCGTGTTTATACCAGTGGGTCGTGTACATGACAGGTGTTTTCATTTCCATATTCTGACACATGCAGCGCCAGCTGCTGATCAATTTTTACACTATTTTTTCCTTCTGCCATACGTTTTCCCTCTTCTCCGATAATATTCCGTTGCAGTTTGACGTCAATCTGACCAGTGGTGTTATTTCTACAGCGTTTTGAAAGTTTAATTGTAATCTTCATGTATTTTGAGAATTCTAAGCGTAGTAAGTCATTGCTGAATGCAGGCAAATCACCGACATCCACTGCAAGACCAAATAGCTTTGGAAAGAAGACAATGCTCTGTGTTTTGTGGGATCAGAAGGACGTCATCTATTATGAGCTGCTAAAACTTGGTGAAACCGTTAAGACTGTTCGCTACCGACAGCAAATGATCGAGTAAAATCGTACCTGAAAAACGACCGGAACATAGAAAAAGGCAATACAAAGTCATATTGCTCCACCTGAAAGAGTGATTCGGTGTTGGGCGGCGGTGGGGTGAAGTGGACTGCGGTAGTCGTCGGGGGGTTGTGGACCACGGCGCCTGCTACGGGGACAGAGCCTCTCCGTCGTTTCCTGGCCCCCGGTTAACATACAATAGATATTGCTGCATGATAACTCCCTATCACACACAGCAAAACGGGTCAGGGAAAAGATCGAGGCGTTCGATTGAGAAATGCTAGGGCATGCAGCTCATTCTCCAGGCCTGACTCCGTCCGATTATCACCTAATTGCATCACTGGGATGCGCTCTCGCCGAACAATGCTTCAATTCGTATGAAAATGGCTCGCTGACTAGTTCGCTTCAAAAACAAAACTGTCTTTTTTGGCGTGGCATTCGTAGCCTGTTGGAGGGGGGGGGGGGGGGGAGGTCGGAGGCGGGAGAAATGCATAAATAGCAATGGAGATTATTTTGAATAAAATATTGTTTATCAGTTTTAAGCAACAGACGTGTAATTATTGCAACCAAATTCCGGTTTCATACTTCTGCACCTGGTACATTTTCCATAGCATTAAATGCACATATATCGCTGACACACGAATTGAACCGTAAACTCACCGAGCTTGTATTTTGCGCTCTCCAAGTGATCTACGGGTGTCCCTCTGGTCGCACGCCACTCGACCAAGCGGTACTGAAGTTCATTCCACGCCTTATGTAGCAGCATTCCCTCACAGCAGCAGTCATGCTTTGTCTGAGCTGTTCGAGTGTTGTCGGCAGTGCGGCTACGTAAACACGGTCCTCAGTGTACCCCCAAAGGAAAAAGTCACGAAGCGTTAGGTCAGGCGACCTGGGGGCCCAAGGGAACAGGGGCCGCATCATCTTCACCACTGCACTCAATCTAGCGATGCAGAAGTTCGTCGTTTAGATTGGGTCGTACATCAGTGTTCGAATGAGGAGGTGCCTCGTCCAGCTGGAAGACGAAATTCTAGCAATCAGCTGTCAGCTGTAGAAACAACTAGAACTGCAACATTTTAAGCTAAGAGGTAGCCGTCACAGTCTTCTAACGGAAGAAAAACAGCCCGTACAACTTCGTCTGTCACACTGCGCCGGAAACAATGACCTTAGGCGAATCTCGTTCATGCGCCACAATTGCATGAGAATGTTCAGTGTCCCACACTCTCACATCGTGACGATTAACCTAACCAGATAAATGGAAGATTCTTCCGTCACTGAATATCAGCTTGGAGGCGAAATGTTCAAGCGCTTCCTGCACTATGATGCACTATGATGCAACTATGATTTCCGGGCAGTTTGCTGTGTTATTTCCAAGTTCGTGACTGGGGCGGACAGTTTGGTTTTTTAAAAATATTTTACTATTATTTTTTTACACTGCGCACTAAGCTTTTTCCCTCACCCTCTGCATGGTTGCATATGCCCCACTTCGTCTACTAGTACTTTTCTGTCTACAGAGGTGACCAGCGTCCCTAAACTATCGATACCAACATACAGTGCACTGTTTACATGGTGGCTCTTTTCCACAATCCCTGTTACAACAGATAGATTAGATTAGATTAATTATTCATTCCATAGACCCATAAAAGAGAGAATCCTCCTAGGTGTGGAACATGTCAGATAAACACATTACAAAAATGTAATTAGAAAAACTTGAGTTTCATGAATTTTAATCATCTTCAGTCAATAAAAAGTAAAATTATGTACATGAATTAAATTTAAACTTCTAATATTTACAGGTTTAATACTTACATCTGCTTTCATTAAATCCATCATTCAGACATTTGCTAGTTTCTTGGCTATTACAACCAAGTATTATCAAAAATTAAGGTAAATTATTCATTTCAGTGATCCTCAGTTAAGAACAGTCAGATTATATACAAGATTTAAAATTAAACTTCCACTATTTACAGACTTAAGACTTACATCTGCTTTCCATACATCCATCATTCACACAGTAGGTAGTTACTTGGCTGTTACAACCAAGTATTGTTAACGTATCATAAATTTTCATTAAAATGGTCTACTGCACTTGTTGAAAAACTCATGGATGGAATAGAAGGAGTTGGCCACCAAAAATTCTTTTAAATTATGTTTAGATTGTGGGTTGGCTTGTCTGAAACTAAACGTTTAATGGTTGTTGGTAATTTATTGAATATATGCGTTGCTGAATTCTGGACTCCTTTCTGGGCAAGAGTATGAGATTTTAAACCTTATGTATATTGTTCTTATTCCTAGTATTGATACTGTGTACTAAGCAGTTAGTTGGAAAAAGAGATGTATTATTTACAACAAACTTCATTAAGGAATACATATACTGAGAAGCTGTGGTTAATATGCCCAATTCTTTGAATAGGCTTCGACATGATGTTCTTGGATTTACACTACTCATTACTCTTATTATACGCTTCTGTATTCTAAAACTTTTTTCTCTGTTTGTGGAGTTGCCCCAAAATATACCACCATACGACATAATGGAGTGAAAATAAGGAAAATATGCCAGATTTTTTATATTTATATCTCCTATGTCGCATTGCAAACACAGTTTTGTTTAGGCGCTTTAGCAGTTCGTTAGTATGTTGCTCCCAACTGAATTTATTATCAAGTTGTAATCCCAAGAATTTACACTCTCAACTTCTCCTATTTCCTTGTCATCATATTTTATACACACACCGGAAGGAAATCTCTTGGAAGTTCTGAACTGCATGTAGTGGGTCTTTTCAAAGTTTAATGACAGTGAACTGGCTATGAACCACTTATTAATGTCAGTAAACATTTGATTAGCTGCCTTGTCTAAATTTATATTTGATTTACTATTTATTGCAATGTTTGTATCATCTGCAAGTAAGACAAACTTGGCATCTGGTAATGTAACAGATGACAGGCCATTAATATACACTAGAAACAGTAGTGGACCTAGTATGTAACCTTGGGGAACACAACATGTAATTTTTTTTCCAGTCAGATGATGTTTGATTGCCTACTGCTGAAGTGTTATGTAATGACACCCTTTGTTTTATATTAGTAAGATATGCCTGAAACCACTTTGCAATACTACCAGTGACGCAATGATGTTTTAATTTACTAACAGCTCGCATATTGTAACACACAAAATAGCTCCTTTCCTCCTTTGTCGCCAGTTTGTCAAGGCACCATGCAGACTCGTTGTGTTTACGGTTCTATTGAGGCATCGTACACCGATGAGCAAAAACGTTACGACCACCTGTTTAAATAGGGTGTTGTTCCACTTTTGAAACAGGAGAGATTCTGCTTGGCATGGATTCCACAAGTCCTTGACAGGATTCCAGAAGTATGTGGCACCAAACGTATACCCACAGGTCAAGCAATTCGCGCAAATTACAGGATGGTGGGTTACAGGCACGTACGCTGCAGCTAGTGCCCGATATGTGTTCCAGTGGGTACAGACCACGCAAATTTTGCTAGCCAAGACATTGGTGTGAGTTCACTGTAATGCACCTCAAACCACTGTAGTGCAATTCTGTTCTTGCAACATGGACAATTATCCTGCTGGAAGATGTCATTTGCGTAGGGGTAGACATTAAGCATGAAGCAACGCTGGTGGTCCGCAACAATCTTCACGTTGTGAACTGAAGCGTTGTTCAGTCAGAGCGTGTTCCAGAGATGCTAATAGATGACAGTCGGACGGAGTCAAGTCTGGAGAATAAGCCGCGTACCCCTAGTATTTCCCAACTAAACTCCTTGCTCGTTTCCCTGACCCGTTTTGCTCTGTGTGATGGGGCGTTATCATGGAGCAATGTGACTTTGTGTTGCAGTGAATGTCGATGCTTTGCCTGTATTCACCCATGATTTACGACGCTTAGGATTCTCAAAATATATCCATTTTTCATCACCTGATACTATTCGATGGAGAGACTACTTTGCTACTTTGTATCTCGCTAGGGGCATTTCACGAGTTGTTTTCTATGTGCTTGCTCTCTTTGATTCATTTCATGCGGAGCCCATTTTCTGCACTTTCTGTTCCTTTCCCATTAGACTTTCTGCATCACATTCAATTGATACGCGAACTCCTGTTGAGTTTGAGTATCATCTTCATCCAGTAAGCCTTGCAATTCGTTGTCTTCGAACTTTTTCGGTAGTTTCCCGCGATCTCGTATCTCACGTCAAACTCACCACTTTTGAATTTTTTGACCAACTCGAAACACTGTGTTTTCCGAAGAGCATGTTCGCTGAAAGCTTCTACAAACATTCAGTGCGATTCTGCAGTAGTTTTCTTCAAATTATAACAGAAAACAAATGCTGTCTGCAAATCGTAGTTCGTAGGCACAAAACTCGAACGGTTACGTGTTTGAAACAGGTACTCATGCATGAAACTTGGGTTACTGTGTGTTGACATTCGTTGTCAGCCGTTACAGGAAGGAGATGGCACTGCAGACGCGGTCTCACGGGTCCTACATTGACGTCTAGCACCACCTATAGGGAAATTTCGGTTCCATACTTCTACACCTTCGTAAGATTTTAACACGATGTATTTTACTTTTAAACTTAACAATACTATTTTACGGTAAATGTCGACACAGTCTGCGCAACTCAACGATTGCAACGGTAGAGCGCTGTCAGTTCTGACTGCGGACAAATAAAGTGATGGAAAAATCCTGGAATAGTAGTAACCTCACACCACGCAGCTAATGAAAACATCTGTACAGCACTCCCATTAATACGATGGAAGAACTGGAACACAGCACTGTACAGTCTTGTCAAGATTTACGAGAGGATCCACAGCAGTTTGGGCGAGTTGCTTACAAATGCTAGGGTACAATTGTAACGCTTAAGCAGTTTCAGTGTGTATATGGCATTAGTGGTGGGAAGTGGTCCAAGAATGAGAGAACAGTGATTTTTCCTTGACGTGTGAAAGGAACTCTTAAAAGTTGTTAGTGTTCACGTCTCTGAGTGTGTTTAGTTCGAATGAGTCAAATGGCTCTGAGCACTATGGGACTTAACATCTGAGGTCATTAGTCCCCTAGAACTTAGAACTACTTAAACCTAACTAACCTAAGGACATCACACACATCCATGGCCGAGACAGAATTCGAACCTGCGCCTCTAGCAGTCGCGCGGTTCCGGACTGAGGCGCCTGGAACCGCTCTACCATCGCGGCCGGCTGTGTTTAGTTAATACAACTTATTTGTCAGTGTCGCCGAACACATAGACGTTCCCGCGCTGCTATATTCATCGCAGTCGTCATGCCTGAAATCCACTGGCAGTGTTTTACCATTACAATAACGGACACGAGATTAGCAGCATGTTTTGGTACATATAGCATATCTTTTACCTGAATTCTTCTGTCATTTTCACCATTCAGAATCAAACTCACATTACCTCCTAGACTTCTCTACAGCCAGGAGTGTCTTCCTTGCAACCTTTGTGGTTGCTATCAGTGGCCTTCGAACATCATACATCGAGTCACATCGATATGTTATGTGTGTTGAGGAACATAAATCCACATATCCTATGTCCGATTTCATAGAATGAAAAGAAGGTATTAAACCTGGAACAAAAGTTTTACCAGCTTAGGATATAATTGTATTTTTATTCCGTTTCGTGTCACTGTCTGGCAATGTGGCCGTATTTATTGCAACTGAAGCAACGTGACCTATTATTTTCTTCCGCCGTGTTTTGCTTGTGCACCTGTTTTCCTTGAGCATGCCATTTCCTTAAAGAACGCTGTCGTCTCCTGCTCCTGTAGACCAGATGTGGCTTGAATTCAAGGAAATAGCGTCAGCAGCAACGGAGAGATTTATACCAAATAAATTAACAAACTACGGAGCTGATCCTCCTTAGTACAGAAAAAGGAGCAGAACACTGTTGCAGAAACAACGAAAAAAACATGCCAAATTTGAACAGACGAAAAACCTCGAAGACTGGAGATCTTTTACAGAAGCTCGAAATTTAGTGCGAGATGCTTACAATAGTTTCCACAACGAAACTTTGTCTCGAAACCTGGCAGAAAATCCAAAGAGATTGTGGTCGTATGGGAAGTATGCTAGCGGCAAGATACAATCAATGCCTTCTCTGCCCGATAGCAATGGAGATACCATGGATGACAGTGCTGCTACAACATACTGAACACAGCCTTCCGAAATTCGTTCGCCAAAGAAGACGAAGTAAATATTCCAGAATTCGAATCAAGAATAGCTGACAACATGAGTAACGTAGAAGTAGATATCATCGGAGTAGTGAAACAACTTAAATCACTCAATAAAAGCAAGTCTTCTGGTCCATATTGTATACCGATTAGGTTCCTTTCAGAGTATGCTGATGCAATAGCTCCATACTTAATAATCATGTACAACCGTTCGCTCGACGAAACATTCGCGCCCAACGACTGGGAACTTGCACAGGTCACATCAATATTCAAGAAATGTAGTAAGAGTGATCTACTGAATTACAGGCCCCTATAATTAACGTCGATATGCAACAATTTTGGAACATATACTGTGTTCGATCATTATGAATTACCTCGAAGGAAACACTTTATATAAACGATTTGGAACACAATCTGAGCAGCAGTCTTAGGTTGTTTGCAGATGAAGCTGTCGTTTATCGACTATTAAAGTCATCAGAAGATAGAAACAGGTTGCAAAACGATTCAGAAAATATATCTGTATGGTGCGAAAATTGCATTTGATCCTAAATAATGGAAAGTGTGAGGTCATCCACATTAGTTCTAAAAGGAATCCGTTAAACTTCGGTTACACGATAAAACAGTCAAATCCATAGGCCGTAAATTCAACTAAATACCTTGGAATTACAATTACGACTAACTTATATTGGAAAGAACACAGAGGTTATATTGTAGGGAAGGTGAACCAAAGACTGCGTTTTATTGGTAGAACACTTAGAAAATGTAACAGATCTACTAAGGAGGTCGTCTGCATGACGCTTGTCCGTCCTCTTCTAGAATGCTGCTGCGCGGTGTGGGATACTTGCCAGATAAAATTGACGGAATAAATTGAAAAAGTTCAAAGAAGGGCATCACGTTTTGTATGAGAGAGTGTCACGGACGTGATACAGGATTTGGGGTGGATATAATTAAAACAAATACGTTTCTCGTTGCGGCGGGATCTTCTCATGAAATTTCAATCACCTATTTCCTCTTCTCAATGCGAGAATATTTTGTCGATGCGGACCGACATAGGGAGAAACGATCACCATGATAAAATAATGGAAATCAGAGCTCGTACAGAAAGATATAGGTGTTCGTTCCTACCGCGCGCTATATGAGACTTGAATAATAGAGATTTGTGAAGGTGATTCGATGAACGTTCTTCCAGGCACTTAAATGTGATTTGCAGAGTATCCATGTAGCTGTAGATGTAGATGCTCTGTAACTTCTTATAAAAATCTTTGGTTTCGTAGTGTGTGCATAGATTTTTATTCCCGATTCTTCAGTTCCCAATACCATTCACAAAGAGATCGCGGAAAAACGACTGTCTATATGCCTCCGTACGAGGCCTAATGTCTCTAATCTTAACTTCATGGTCCTTAGGCGAAATGTACGTTACCCGTTCACATGACTGTGAATGTCGTTGGCGGCAGTAGCATCGTTCGTCAGTCAGTACCAAATGCTGATTCTCTAAAATTTCTCAATGGTGTTACTCGAAAAGAACGTCGCCTTTCCTCCAAGGATTCCCATTTGAGCTCCCGAAGCTTCTCCATAATACTACCGGTAACGAATCTAGCAGCCCGCCTCCGGATTCCTTCGATGTCTTCCTTTACTCCGACCTGGTGCGGATCCCAAACACCAGAATAGGTCGCACCAGCGTCCTATACGGGCTCTCCTTTATAGATGAACCACACTATCCTAAAACTATCCAAGTAAAGCGAATTCGTCAGTTGATCTTCCCTACTACCGTTCTTACGTGCTCGTTACAATTCGTAACGATGTGCAACGTTACGCCCAGATATTTAATTGACTTGACTGTCTCAAGTAACACATTGCTGATGCAGTGGTCGAACATTATGGAATTATTCTTCCTACTGATCTGCATTAACTTACATTTTTCTACATTTAGATCTGTTTACATTTCACGACACCAACCGGAATTTTGTCTAAGTCGTCTTGTATCCTACAGCCGCTCAACGAAGATACCTTCCCGTACATCAGAACATCGTCAGCGAACAGCCGCAGATGGTTGCTTACCCTGTCCGTCAAATCATATGTGTATATGATGTCAAAAGCATTTTGGAAATTTAAGAATATGGAATGTGGATGTTTGTTGTTTGTTTACGTAATTGATTGGCTCTAATGTTTTTCGATCTTGCCTTCTTTGAATTAGTGTTGGCACCGCAAGCACAGTTCCAGAGCTCATAGTGCTCGAAACACTCTTGTACTGAAAACTTCCAAATCCACCTTCAGTGAGTTTCTCAATGTTGAACTGATTTTGTCCGGTATTTGACATCTTATCGGAGGAGAAAACAGAGAGTAACAGTCAACGTTATGATAGCTGAAGTTAAGTTATTGGCGCCAACTCAAAAGACTTTTCACTGAGAATTCAAATACCGCAACGGTAACGGTTAACCATGCGTAACCACGCCCAACCACACTCAGTTGCCATAAAGAAAATTTTATAAAATTCCCTTTAACGGTCAGGAACATAGCATCTGTTATCACTTAAATTAGCGAAATAAAATCTTTTATCTTCACATGTGATGGTAAGTAAAATAAAACTTTGAAAAAAAGTATGTACTGGTAAATAGGGTTGCCGTAGTTCTTTGCATGCTCGATCGTAAACTACAGCATTACCGACTGCCTTCCTGAGAATGGCACAAAGGTCATATTAAAACTTTCACCCCTTATGGGTGTGGGACACTGCGACCGTGTTGAATAAAAGTTTCCAAATCACTGCAAGCAAGTACGTTTTGTTTTATTCATCAGTGTTGTTTTCCATTACCAGTTTCGGATCGCGTAGTAATTCATCATCAGATAGTAGGTATTTATTGCATGTTTACAGCACTGTGAGGATCGTAGTAACAAACGAAGTATGTAAGTACTGAATGCGACGAGAATTATCCATATTATCTGATCGATTTAGAAGCATTACTTACAGCTATTAGTACCTGTTGTCTTTTAGTCCTTACCGCACACATTATTCTGGAAAACATAACACATGTTTCCAGTGACGTTAATTTTGCAACACTTCGCTAACTCAGCCACAGGTAACAACTTCCACATGCTTTCTTTCCTTTTCCTTTTTTTGTCTTTTTTTTGTTGAGTTTTCAGTCATCTGACTGGTTTGATGCGGTCCGCCACGAATTCCTCTCCTGTGCCAACCTCTTCATCTCAGAGTAGATCTTGCAACCTAAGTCCTCAATTATTTGCTGGGTGTATTCCACTCTCCGTCTTCCTCTACAGTTTTTGTCATCTACAGCTCCTTGTAGTACCATGGAAGTCATTGGCTCTATTGGCTCTGAGCACTGTGGGACTCAACTGCTGTGGTCATCAGTCCCCTAGAAATTAGAACTACTTAAACCTAACTAACCTAAGGACATCATACACATCCATGCCCGAGGCAGGATTCGAACCGGCGACCGTAGCAGTCGCACGGTTCCGGACTGCGCGCCTAGAACCGCGAGACCACCGCGGCCGGCATGGAAGTTATTCCCTGATGTCTTAACAAATGCTCTAAATCATCCTGTCCCTTCTTCTTGTCAATGTTTTCCTCGTACTCTTTTACTCTCTGATTCGGCGCAGAACCTCCTCATTCCTTACCTTACTAGTCCACCTAATTTTCGACATTTGTCTGTAATACCACTTCTCAGATACTTCGGTTCTCTTCTGTTCCGGGTTTTCCACTACCATACAATGCTGTGCTTCAAGCGTACATTCACACAAATTTCTTCCTCAAATTAAGGTCTATGTTTCATACTAGTAGAGTTCATTTGGCCAGGAATGCAAATAAACTAAAGAGAGTGGTTAAAGTTATGTTCAAAGAGTTTGTGTTGGGGCAGAGCGTTTCTTTGTACAGCACTTACATTGCACATTGGTGACAGTAAGTATATATCTACTTATATTATATTCATTATTGCAAAAATAACATGTATTTACAATGCAAAATTGACGTGTGAAATTACGATTGACATGGACATAAACATAGATCATTTTTTATAAAATAAACGTTATAGCTCTGCATGAAGTGCCGGCCGCTGCGGCCGAGCGGTTCTAGTCGCTTCAGTCAGGGACCGCGCTGCTGCTACGGTCGCAGGTTCGAATCCTGCCTCGGGCATGGACGTGTATAATGTCCTTAGGTTAGTTAGGTTTAAGTAGTTCTAAGTGTAGGGGACTGATGCCCTCAGATGTTAAGTCCCATAGTGCTTAGAGCCATTTGAACCATCTGTATGAAGTTTTATTAAGTGTGAATTCCTGGGGGACCAAACTGCTGAGGGCATTCCTAAGGGACCAAACTGCTGAGGGTATCGGTCCCTAGACTTACACACTACTTAAACTAACTTATCCTAAGAACAACACACACACCCATGCCCGAGGGAGGACTCGAACCTCCGGCGGGAGGCTGCGCTCTCCGTTAGATGGCGTTCAAACATGCGGCCACTCCGCACGGTTAAGTTAAGGTTTGTGGGCATTTGTGAGGTGGGTGGGGGTGGGGGTATGTAAGGGGGGTGGGGTGGGAGGAAAGAGTGAATGTGTGTGTGTGTTTTGTCCTGACTTGTTTTCAAGTTTAAAGATTTTTTGAAATGTTGAAAAGTATGGGTTGTTTACTGAGTCAATTTGTCCGTTGTTGCAGAACGGCGAGTTCGAGATGTACGTGAACAACCGGTCCAACAGCTTCGCCAGGAACGGCTACCTCAACATCCGCCCCACCCTGACCTCCGACAAGTACGGAGAGGCCTTCCTGTCCAGCGGCACCATAGACCTCAACGGCGGCTCGCCTGCCGACGAGTGAGTATGCGCCGAAACGCTCACGGCCGTGTAACTGTGTCTACGTAACGTTTGACAAATAATCCGTTTACGACGGTGGGCACCCACACAGACTCCGGAGGCCTTTTACATAGACGAAGCCCTGATTTATTGAAGCTATACCTTGTTATATGAATGTTCACGAACCAATAATCAGTTTTGTAACGCTATCTACTGACGGAATAATCGCAGCAGCACACAGCTACGCAAAATCATCTCAACATGAAATTAATATGCATAGCACCTGAGCATCCAACAGTGAGTAACCACTCTCAAAATCCTCTCAAAATTACTAATCGTATATGTCGACACCTTGTAGCAAAACATAGTGCCATGAGATGACTTCCCTAGAATGTTATTAGATTATGTTAGTCTGAAAATGGTCGACCACACACAACATCTCAGCGAGTAATTGTATAATGACATAGTACAAGAATTGTATGTGCACGTACTACTACAAAAGCTGTGACCTTACTACCATATGCAGCACAAATTATTGCATGTAAACATCAATACACATATTACAAAAATCTACCACAGCCAATCTTCTTCCTGACCTCATCTACGAAAGTCACCTTCCACAACCTGAAAATTGTACTTGCGGAGAGTGGGATATTTTTTACTAATTCGCGGGAGAAACAGTACGTGATTGAATTACTTCGTTACCTGTATCGGAGATGATCTACCTCTACAGCTACATCAGTACTCTGCGAACCACTCTGAAGTGGATGGCAGAGACTACTTGCCACTGCACCAGTTATTAGGGCATTTTTCCGTTCCATTATTGTATAAATGCCTTTGTGCGTGCTGTAATTATTCTGATCTTATTTTAACGATCCCTAAGTGAGCGATACACAGGGGTTTGTATATTCCTAAAGTCATCATTCAAAGTCAGTTCTTGAAACTTTGGAAGTAGGCTTTCTGTGGATAGTCTTCGTTTATCTTAGAGTCTGCCAGATCAGTTCATTCAACACGTCAGTGACACTCTCCCGAGTGTCAAACAAACCTGTCAGCATTCGCGCTACCCTTCTCCGTACTTGTTCGATATCCCCTCGTAGTTCTGTCTGGTACGGAATTAATATCCCAGGATAAGTCGCATGAGTGATTCGCGAGCAATCTCCTTTGTAGACTGATTGCATTTCCCCAGTGTCCTACCAATAAACCAAAGTCTGTCACCTGCTTTACCCACGACTGAACCTATGTGTTACGTCCAAGTATTTTTTTTTTTGGGTTTACAGATTCCAGCTGTCACCCACTAACATTGTATTGATAGGATACTATCTTTTTCGATTTGTTAAGTCTAAATTTTTATATTTTTGAACATTTAAAGCAAGCTGCCAATCATTGCTCCACGCTGAAATCTTATCCAGGTCTCGCTGAATATTTATACAGTTACGTTCAGACCGTACTTCGTTGTGGATAACAGCACCATCTGCGAAAACTTTAAGGTTGCTGTTACTATTGTCTACAGGGTCATTAATACAGAACATGAGCAGCAATGGTCTGATCACACTTCCTTGGGGTACAGCCAAAGTTACTGCTCCGTTTGTCCATGACTCTCCATCCAAGAAAACATGCTTCTTCCGCCCTACCAACAAACGATCAGTCCAGTCACGTTTATCGTCTGATACCCCATATGATCGCACTTTTGGTAACAGGCATAGTTGCGACTGAGTCAAATATTTTTCGGAAATCGAGAGATACTGCATCTACCTGACTGCTCTGATCCAAAGGTATCAGCATGTCATGTGAGAAAAGCGCGAGTTGGGTTTCGCATTATTTATGTTTTCTAAATCCATTCTTGGTGTTATGGAGGAGGTCGTTCTCTTGGAGATACATCATTATGTTTGAGCTCAGTGTTAAGGATACTGAACAGTAATTTTTTGGATCACTTCCGCTACCATTCTTGTAGGCAGGTGTGACCTGTTCTTTCTTCCAACAATTGGGCACAGTTTACTTGTTAGAGGGATCTACGATACATTATAGTTTTCAAAGGGGTTAAGTCAGTCGCGAACGGGGTGTAGAATGTGACAGGTATTCCATAGAGTCTGGGGTTTTGTTCAGTTATAACGACTTCAGCTGTTTCTCAATGCCATCTTTTTCACTTATCTTTTCGGCTGTGCGAGAATTAAGATACGTCAATATTCCTGGGTTTTATTTTTAAACATAGTTAAGCATTTCTGTTTTTGTTTTGTTTCCCTCATTTTCAGTTCCGTCTCGTCCATGAGTGACTGGACACAAATTCTGGTGCCACTAACAGCCTTTACATGTGCCCAGAATGTGCGTGGACCTTGTGAAAGATCATTTCACAATATTCTGCTAAGGTAGTCATTGAAGGTTTCACGCATTCCTCTCTTTACTGCCAAACGCGGTTCCTTCAATAGCTCTCTATCTATAGTCCTATGCTTTCTTTATAACTACTATGCAGTAGTCTTCGTTTCCTTCGAAGTTTCTTTAGAGTAACTGTATACCACGGAGAATATCTGCTGGCGAAGAGATGGTTTGGCAAGCACGAAGATAAGTCGTAGAAAACTTCTCCGTGTGTAGACGGGCATTATCTTGCTGAAATGTAAGCACAGAATGGCTTGCCATGGAGGGCAACAAAACGGAGCGTAGAATATCGTCGAGGTCCCGCTATGCTATAAGGGTGCCTCTTATGACACCCGTAAGACTTGCATGCGTATTGTCATATCGCTGACTTGGTTGAGGAGTATCTTTGCGAGCGGCTACATTGCTGATTCGAGCACGGGACACGGAGCTGTTATGTTGTGTTGTGGGTAGCTGTTCATGGGAAAGCCATTATTATGGAAGTTCAGGTGTTGCTGCAAGTACTATTATTTTGAGGTAATGAGAAAAGTGCGTAAAGAAGTAATTAAGTATGAGCAGTGCCGCCGATAACGTATTTGAGTGTCCGCCCGTTTGCGTACTGTACCGTACAACATCAATCATCCCCGCCGTGTTCGACCTCCCAGAATGCAACTAATGTGAATCAGTAAAATAGTTTATGGTGGCCTTGAAGCTTTCCTTGATGCAAACGTCTTGGCTTGGAAGGCATGGAGCATAGCTGAGAGCACAGGTCTTCTGGCTAAGGTTCTCTATGGTACTTTGGTGCCAGACAAGGCTTTTACTTTGTCTATAAGAAGAAGGAAGAAGCTAAATGCAGACGAGTATCTGTTTATATCGGCCAAAGTAGGGAACAATTATTGTAAAATAAAGATTACTCGTAACTGTATGTTCTATTATAGACAATAAAAATTCCGGACCTCCTTTTCTTATCTCTCCCATGTTTTCCATCCTTTGCTGGAATATTGCTTCGCAGTATGGGATCCTTACCAGGTAGGATTGACGGAGAACATCGAAAAAGTGCAAAGGAGGACAGCTCGTTTCGTGTTATCGCGCAATAGAAGTGAGAGTGTCAGTGATATGATACGCGAGTTGGGGTGGCAGTCACCGAAACAAGGGCGATTTTCTTTGCGGCGAGCTCTATTTACGAAATTTCAATCACCATCTTTCTCTTCCGAATGCGTAAATATTTTGTCGACACCCACCTACGTAGGGAGAAATGATCATCATAATAAAATAAGAGAAATCAGAGCTCGAACGGAAAGATTTAGGTGTTCCTTTTTCCCACGCGCCATTCGAGAGTGGCATGGTAGAGAAGTAGTATGAAAATGGTTCGATGAACCCTCTGCCAGGCACTTAAGTGTGAATTGAAGAGTATCCATGTAGATGCAGATGTAGAAAGGAGAGCAATCAAGTGGCAGTGTCTTGTAGCGAGAGTGAGAACATGCGTTCGGTCATCGCGTTTCCGCATCATCAACAATCAGCCGCGTCGCGACGGTTACGCACACGCTCGTGTAAGAGAGAACTGTGGACAGTAAATTAACTTATATGAACACTGTTATATTATTACAAGTGTCAAGAAGGACTGGTACCAGATATCTGTGTGTATGTGACGAGCGTAAGGACTTTCGTTCGACCATTCGGCTTCCGCATCATCAACTATACTCCGCATCATGTCGATTACGCGTGCGCTCGTCCAAGTGATAATCGTGGACAAATAATCATCATCATTGCCTGTGTTCGTCCAGACAGTAAGAATTTAACATCATCAAGAATACAGTACAATAATACGGGAACGATAATTATGACCTCTTCAGATTAGCAAGAATGTTAATTGGCGCCAACACTTAGTGTGTAAACAGTGCAACCTGCGATTTTCTGATCGACTCAGAATATAATTGTCCATACCAGATGTAGGACGGTGTTGTGTTTTTGGTGTTGAGTGGCTCCACTAAATCCGCTTGCGTATTTACACTACTGGCCATTTAAATTGTTACACCGAGGAGAAATGCAGATGATAAACGGGTGTTCATTGGACAAATATATTATACTAGAACTGACATCACATTTTCACGCAATTTGGGTGCATAGATCATGAGAAATCAGTACCCACAACAACCACCTCTGGCCATAATAACGGCCTTGATACGCCTGGACATTTGAGTCAAACAGAGTTTGGATGGCGTATACAGGTACAGTTGCCCATGCAGCTTCAACACGATACCACAGTTCATCAAGAGTAGTGATTGGCATATTGTGACGAGCCAGTTACTCGGCCACCATTGACCAGACGTTTTCAATTGTCGAGAGATCTGGAGAATGTGCTGGCCAGAGCAGCAGTCGAACATTTTCTGTATCCAGAAAGGCCCGTACAGGACCTGCAACATGCGGTCATGCATTATCCTGCTGAAATGTAGGGTTTCGCAGGGATCGAATGAAGGGTAGAGCCACGGGTCGTAACACATCTGAAATGTAACGTCCACTGTTCAAAGTGCCGTCAATGCGAACAAGAGGTGACCGAGACGTGTAACCAATGGCACTCCATACCATCACGCCGGGTGATACGCCAGTATGGCGATGACGAATACACGCTTCCAATGTGCGTTCACCGCAATGTCACCAAACACGGATGCGACCATCGTGATACTGTAAACAGAACCTGGATTCATCCAAAAAATGACGTTTTGCCATTCGTGCACCCAGGTTCGTCGTTGAGTACACCATCGCAGGCGCTCCTGTCTGTGATGCAGCGTCAAGGGTAACTGCAGCCATGTTCTCCGAGCTGATAGTCCATGCTGCTGCAAACGTCGTCGAACTGTTCGTGCAAATGACTGTCGTCTTGCGAACGTCCCCATCTGTTGACGCAGGGATGGGATTGAGACTTGGCTGCACGATCCGTTACAGCCACGCGGATAAGATACGTCATCTCGAGTGCTAGTGGTACGAGGTCATTGGAATCCAGCACGGCGTTCCGTATTACCCTCCTGAACCCACCGATTCCATATTCTGCTAACAGTCATTGGATCTCGACCAACGCGACCAGCAATGTGGCAATACGATAAACCGCAATCGCGATAGACTACTTTCCGACCTTTATCAAAATCGGAAACGTGGTGGTACGCATTTCTCCTCCTTACACCATGCTTCACAACAACGTTTCATCAGGCAACGACGGTCAACTGCTGTTGGTGTATGAGAAATCGGTTGGAAACTTTCCTCATGTCAGCACTTCGTAGGTGTCGCCACCGGCACCAACCTTGTGCGAATGCTCTGAAAAGCTAATAATTTGCATATCGCAGCATATTTTTCCTGTCGTTTAAATTTCGCGTCTGTAGCACGTCACCTTCGTGGTGTAGCAATTTTAATGGCCAGCAGTGTATATACATAATTTGAGGCAAGCCAGCAGCGGTGTGGAGCAGAAATAATATGACCGCCTCGGGAGAACCAGGTACATGGCGTGGGGGGCTACACGGTCAAAGCGAGAATAACTTTAAGCACCTCCCACCAGTTGTACCCCAGGCATGTTACAGGGTCCTACTATGAAAAGAAACGACACCTCAGACCATCATATCGGGTTGTCGGGCCACTTGGCGGGCGAAAGTCAGTTTGGTATCCCACCGCCATGTTCAGACACGTCTTCACTGGTCATCAGCGCTCAGTATGAAGTGGGATTCATTACTGAAAAGAATTCCACTCCGGTCAATGAGATCCCAGGTCGAAGAAGGGTCTAGAGAAGCCCCAGCAGCGGTGGGCTGCTATAAAGGTTGTCGGATCTCTCCCCAATTCAGCGCATTTGAAGCATTATGGGCAGGACTCTCCAACCAGCTCAGGATTTTGATGATCTACCGCACCAATGAAAGGGAAGTAGTGGTTGGGAAGGGAGTGAGACAGGGTTGTAGCCTCTCTCCGATGCTATTCAATCTGTATGTTGAGGAAACAAAAGAAAATTTCGGAGTAGGAATTAAAATCCATGGAAAAGAAAGAAAAACTTTGAGATTCACCGATGACATTGTAATTCTGTCAGAAACAGCAAAGGACTCGGAAGAGCAGTTGAACGGAATGGACAGTGTCTTGAAAGGAGGGTATAAGATGAACATCAACAAAAGCAAAAAGAGGATAATGGAATGAAGTCCAATTAAGTCGGGTGATGCTGAGGGAATTAGATTAGGAAATGAGACACTTAAAGTAGAAAAGGAGTTTTGCTATTTGGAGAGCAAAATAACTGATGATGGTCGAAGAAGAGAGGATATAAAATGTAAACTAGGAATGACAAGGAAAGCGTTTCTGAAGAAGAGAAATTTAACATCGATTATAGGTGTCAGGAAGTCGTTTCTGAAAGTATTTGTATGGAGTGTAGCCACGTATGGAAGTGAAACGCGGACGATAAATAGTGTAGACAAGAAGAGAATAGAAGCTTTCGAAATGTGGTGCTACAGAAGAATGCGAAGATTAGATGGGTATATCACATAACTAATGAGGAGGTATTGGATAGAATTGGGGAGAAAAGGAGTTTGTGGCACAACTTGACCAGAAGAAGGGATCGGCTGGTAGGACATGTCCTGAGGCATCAAGGGATCACCAATTTAGTACTGGAGGGCAGCGCGGAGGGTAAAAATCGTAGAGGGAGACCAAGAGATGAGTACGCTAAGCAGATTCAGAAGGATGTAGGCTGCTGTAGGTACTGGGAGATGAAGAAACTTGCACAGGATAGAGTAGCATGGAGAGCTGCATCAAATCAGTCTCAGGACTGAAGACCACAACAACAACAATCGCACCAGTTAGACAAATCTAGAACGATATCCTTCAGGAGGACATCCAACAACTCTGTCAATCAATGCCAAAGACATACACATAATTGACTCAATCGGTAAAGATCTTTCTTTTGAATAAATAACCCCTTTTTAAAATTATAATCATTTGTTTGCCTTTACGTACACCTCAAGTCTGCCGATTTCCGTCCCATTTGGGCAATTCCTTCACGATAGTTTTTTTAGAACTTATTTCGCGTAAACTGGAACAGGTAGAGGGGTAAATAATAATGGAACGCCAGCGGTACCCTCCGCCACAAGCTGTAAGCTGGCTTGCGGAGTAAACTGCGGGGAGCATGTAGCTTGGGATATTTTAAATGCGTGCTAGTTGTTGTGGTCAGTCTGCTGGGCTTGTTTAAGTGAGAGGGACGTTTCGATAACACCAAATACACTGCTAGTAGCATTAAATATGAAATGAGGGTAACAGAAAACAAGCCAGGGGATAGATCGTACCACAAAAATGTTGTTAGCGGGAAAAATGGAATGAGCAGTGAGAATGGGGCATTTCAGTCAAAGACAGTCCTTCTGCTACTGAGGCCTTATTGACCGATAGGGCCTGCATGTTTAAAGAGTTTCACGAGCTCACGAAATCTCTGAGTCGGCTGACAACACTGTGGGATGCAATTTTGGGATCTCTAGCGCTGAAATGCTTTTTGCATCTGTTTCCTGTTACTAAATTTAGTGATTCACACTGATGGATAAAGTTATTCTGCCAGTATAGACGGTCTATTAGAATTCTCAAACGCTTGCCTAATGCACGACTGTGGTGTTCTCATTGATAAGTAAATGCTGCAGGTCAACGCGTGAGCTGGTGATCATTCGGCAGATGACGATGACTGATGCTGTTCATATCCTTAAGGCGCCAAAGTACACGGTTCGCTCTCACATAAAATAAATAGAACAGAATGTGGTTAAAGTTGATCGAAACAACAGTAACCTCTAAAATGAAACAGGAAGGAAAAGGAATCAAACTTATAGGATTTGGTATACAACACTGAGTTATAGGTCATAAAAAAAGAATAGCATGAAACACAGATAAAAAGAATGCGGTGGAGGTCTCGTATAAGACTGTGGAACTATTAGCTAGCTGGATGTTTTTCTGATGAAAGATTTGAACTTGACGAGGTGTAATTAAAACAAAGATTATTTGAAGTTCCTATTATTTTTGATGTGGTTCCATACCTACCGTACCTCGAACTGTTTTGACTTTATGTAAGCTTGTAATGTCAAATGGTGACAACTGAGCTATTATTCTAGTATTTTTATTGCAGTATATTGTCACTTTTGTCTTTGTAATGTTTAACAGTTTCGTTCAATTCCGAGCATCTTCAGGTCTGTTAAAATATATGAAAGGCAAGCTAAGTGTGATCTTTGATAAGTACTCTGAAGCACACGTGCGATTTTCAGAATAGTTATGTAAAGGTAGATAAATGTAATAATGTAACGACACCCGCTGTAGTTGCACAGCAAACTGTCGCATTTATGTCATTAACGTACGTACATTAGAATTGTTATGAATTATAAAGGAGTGTCGACAAGCATGTTAGATGTTATCGTCTTCTGTATGTGGTACATCAAATCGATAAAGTTTTTGTGCAAGAACAAAACAAAGTGGACTCGCAGCTCAGTGTGCTATTCACACCCTGCATCGCTACAGCAAAATTCCGCTTACGCTTGCTCACACAAAGTGGCATGGCGCCACATGCTTTGAATACCAGAGTACATTTGGCTGTTGTCGGTTGCCGTCATCCACTGCTGCTGTCACAGTGTGGTGGAAGACGTACACATTGTCTTCAGCACCAGTATCCAGATCAGGGTTGCCAGGTATCCCGACTCTTTGGGACTGTCCGAATTTCCAGTCGAAAACCCGACTTCCGATTGAATCTTATCAGGATACGTAAAAATCCCGATCACTCAAAACTCGACAACATTTCATATAATATTACGTTCTCCACTTTAAACCGTTCATTATCGGTTCAAAACTGACGGACAGTCTTGTAAAGTTACTGGCAATTAAAACTCTGCTTCTAGTTTAGTCAGACAACTACACTACTAGCCATTAAAATTGCTACACCACGAAGGTGACGTGCTACAGACGCGAAATTTAACCGACAGAAGAAGATGCTGCGATATGCAAATGATTAGCTTTTCAGAGCATTCACACAAGGTTGGCACCGGTGGCGACACCTACAACGGGCTGATATGAGGAAAGTTTCCAACCGATTTCTTATACACAAACAGCAGTTGACCGGCGTTGCCTGATGAAACATTGTTGTGATGCCTCGTGTAAGGAGGAGAAATGCGTACCATCACGTTTCCGACTTTGATAAAAGTCCGATTGTAGCCTATCGTGATTGCGGTTTATCGTATCGCGACATTGCTGCTCGCGTTGGTCGAGATCCAATGACTGTTAGCAGAATATGGAATCGGTGGGTTCGGGACGGTAATACGGAACGGCGTGCTGGATACCAACGGCCTCGTACCACTAGCAGTCGAGATGACGCATCTTGTACGCGTGGCTGTAACGGGTCGTGCAGCCAAGTCTCGATCCCTGCGTCAATAGATGGAAACGTTTGCAAGACGACAGTCATTTGCACGAACAGTTCGACAACGTTTGCAGCAGCACGGACTATCAGCTCGGAGACCATGGCTGCAGTTACCCTTGACGCTGCATCATAGACAGGAGCGCATGTGATAGTGTACTCAACGACGAAGCTGGGTGCACGAATGGCAAAACGTAATTTTTTCGGACGATTCCAGGTTCTGTTTGCAGCATCACGATGGTCGCATCCGTGTTTGGCGACATCGCGGTGAACGCACATTGGAAGCGTGTATTCGTCATCGCCATACTGGCGTATCACCCGGCGTGATGGTATGGGGTGCCATTGGTTACACGTCTCGGTCACCTCTTGTTCGCATTGGCGGCACTTTCAACAGTGGACGTTACATTTCAGATGTGTTACGACCCGTGGCTCTACCCTACATTCGATCCCTGCGAAACCCTACAATTCAGCAAGATAATGCATGACCGCATGTTGCAGGTCGTGTACGGGCCTTTCTGGATACAGAAAATGTCCGACTGCTGCCCTAGCCAGCACGTTCTCTAGATCTCTCACCTACTGAAAACGTGTGGTCAATGGTGGCCGAGCAACTGGCTCGTCACAATACGCCAGTCACTACTCATGATGAACTGTGGTATCGTGTTGAAGCTGCATGGGCAGCTGTATCTGTACACACTATCCATGCTCTGTTTGACTCAATGCCCAGGCGTATCAAGGCCGTTATTACGGCCAGAGGTGGTTGTTCTGGGTACTGATTTCTCAGGATGTATGCACCCAAATTGCGTGAAAATGTAATCACATGTCAGTCCCAGTATAATATATTTGTCTATTTGTCCACTGCATTCTTCTTGGTGTAGCAATTTTAATGGCCAGTAATATATATATATTTGTGTGTGTGTGTGTGAGGGTCGTTCAATGAGTGCCCCACATACCCCACCTGTTTTCTCCGAACATAGTTATTGTTAAGTGTCAGAATTTCGTGACAATACGTATCAACATATCTAGTCCGTGTTCTAATTAATTGTGAAGATGATTTAGTCATTTAAGAACCTGTAGTTTTATCGTTTTTTCGACGGGAAAGAAGGGAAGATGCAATTAAGGAGGCTGAAAATCGGGCAGAAATATCGATAAGATAAAACACATTGCTTTGTTATACAGTATTGTATTTTTAATTTTAGCCTAAGTGTGTTTTGTCTAGGTATCGTAAAAAATCCTGATTTGGTTAAAAAAACCTAGCAACCCTGATCAAGACATCAGTCAGTTTCACGCCCTCCTCCTTCTTGTTGAGATTCCTGGGGTGTTTAATAATCTCTATGGCATCTCTTTATGGACTTTCGTGGTATCCAATTGTGGCTGCGAGAACTTGGGTCCTGTCAAAATGAATGTGATGCTCTCCTGGTTGCTGAGCACGTTTCGCAACAGCTGATATGTCCATCTCTTCCCTTCTGCCGTTGCCCTTGTGCTGTTTTAGTCGTTTTTTGACTTCTTTTTGTAGTACCCACGTAACCTTCCAACAACTACAGGGACTTCTATAAATTCCTGTATTTTCTAGAAGAGCGCAAGTGGTATTGCAGAAGGAGGAGATTGACAGACCAGCTGTTGCGGGACATACATTGCAGCCTGGAGACCACCACATTTGTTCTGACAGTACTCAGATACTGGCAGCCACAAGCGGATACCATGAAAGGCCAAACAGGTAGGCGAAAGAGATTGTTGAACACCCCAGGAATTTCTGCAGGGAGGACTTCGGAGCCAACGGCTTGCTGCATCAGTAACCTGCCCATCATCCACGTGCTGCTTCCCGCAGAGTACATCCTTCATTAGGCCAAACAGATGAAAGTCGGAAGGTGTGAGATCCGGCAGTGTTATGAAGTTTTGTGAGTTCCTTTAGGGCGCGTAGACTTGTGTGAGGCCTTGCATTGTTATGGAGAAAGAGAAGTTCATTTGTATCTTTTGGCGACGAAAACAGCGAATGGGATTCCTCAATTTCCTGAGGGTAGCACAATGCACTTGAGAGTTGCACCATGAAAGAGGCCATCAAACAGAATAAACCCTTGATGGTCCCAGAAGACGGTCACCATGATTTTACTGGTGGAGAACGGCTCTGAACATTTTCTTCAGAGGACGGGTGGTGTGGCAACACTCCATAGATTGTTATTTTGTTTCCGCGACCTTCTTGCGATGACAACAGACTCCTCGTCCAACGACTCACCGTGCTTTTGTTCACTGCCAGGTCTCCGTAAATATTCTGTAAGCGCTTCTTAATATACGCTATTCTCTGGTTTTCCGTCAAAAGAAACTCACTACAGCTCTCTGCCTGAAAAGCACCTCCATTACAGACGCGTTTTGAAAGCTACCGGGTGTTCAATAAGTAACTATGCAGTTCATAATTTGTCGTATTGAAGTCATGGCAGTTGTAAGAGATTCTGGAAGTGATCCCCTTGAACTTGAAGGCACAGCTGCACACGTGTCTGGAGGTTCTTGAAGACGTTGTACAGGACATCGGGGGTGATGTTCCGAATGTGACGTATCAGTGCAGCTTCGAGTTCTTGTATGGTGTTGGGATTGCCTTCATAGGTCTCTCCCTTCAACTTACCCCATAGAAAGTAATCCGTTGGAACCAAGTTGGGTGAACACGGTGGCCAGAGTCCTCGAGAGAAGATACGATCACCAAAGATGTCCTTTAAAAATTTCATCGCCCCATCCTATTGGAACCAGACATTATCAATTTCGTCCTCATTCTGTTCACCTAGGAAGGGCTCCAGGTGCAGTACCTTTCTGCATTTATGGTGTCCTGAAGAAGATCGGCTCAATAATGCGTTTACGAGTCACAGGGCACCAAACACCAGCCTTTTGATCATGCAGTGGAGACATCTTAAATTCATGCGGATTCTCTATAGTTCAACACGACTATTTTGGCTGTTCACGTAAGCGGAGAGCTGAAATCACCATTGTCCTGCAGGAAGGACAGAAAACTGTTGCGAAAGTTCACACTCGCCGGGCGATCGGTGTCTCTCAGTTCATGCACGTCCGACATTTTGTACGAGTACATGGACAGTGACGTCCGGAGAATGTTGTGAGCGGAACCTAAGGGCACGTGGGCCTGCTGTGCTAGTCGTCTAACAGATTTCTTTGGACTTTGCAGCAACATGTTTTGCACTTCCGCCACTTCTCTTTCGATGTGGATACGGATGGCGTGCGTGACTTTGGGGCATTATGGACGCTTCCGGTCTTTCGAAACTTTGTGATGAGGTTCCGTACAGCATTGCGGTCAAGCATTTTTACTCCTGGGAACTTTGCTGTAAATGCAGCTTGAACTGCTGAGGTAAACTTGTCTCCATTTCGGAATACATGCTCTACAAGAAACGCTCTTCAATCGTAAGCATTATAGTCTAGATCACAAAGATCTCACACAAGACGTTGGTCTTCAATCAAACCGGACCTGCGAACAAATACAAATACCTGGTCACATACGTTAAACAATGGCAAATGATGTATTATTAGTTGACAATCATATCAGTCATTACTTAGCACACAACAACATGGCACTGCACAGTTACTTTTTGAACACCCGGTACATATGGCGCAGACACCTACCGAAACTTCATGAAACTGTAGGGACCGAAGTGGAAATATTCCACGATTTCGCACGACAAATTGCTCATTTTTTCAACCGAAATTGGCTGAGAAAAAAAGTTTTGCTTTTCTTATTGAGCACGCCTTGCTTTCTTGCCTTATAGTTACAAGTAGTGTTTAAGTCATTGAACATCAGCCAGTCAAATCTACTGTACTTATTTCACTCTATTATTCGTAGTATGAATGTCGCTAGCTACAACTGCGTCACGAAGCGTATTTTTGAATTTCTGTACACTCCTGAAAAAGTTATTTCACTTAGAGAGAAGTATATAACTATGTACACGTTTCTTTTCCTCTGTAGTTAATTGACGCTTCACACTGGTTGCTGTTTAGGAATTGTTTCACTGCTTACCCCTGTTGTTTCTTCTGGCGGCATGGTGCGTAACGCGCATTGTCGGCGCTGGTGTATTTCCTGCGAGCACGAAACTGATATCTTTACTCCACATCAACGATGTGTTGTAAAACTCACCATACAATTGGAAAGAGTGTCGCTACTTACAGATGTATTTGGGACCTTGCGTATGTTCCGGTGCTGGTTGTTTCAGTGAGATAAAACTTTACGATTGTACACAGGCTTCTTTTCTCTTTAGTCGTTTCCTGACCCTTCATATCAGCTGCTGATTGAGAACTACTTCACCACTTAACCCAGGTACAGCTTACGAGCCCATGATACTCTTCGGACTCTATTTGCGCCGACAGGTTTCCTGCTAGCGCGCTACTGACCTCACTTCACCTGTTCCGGCGATTACTTTCTAAACTCCCCATCGACAGCACCAAATGACGTTTGTAGTTTATTTATCATTAATATGTAGGGTATTGTATGATAGTGAAAGTGTATGCCCTGGTTGTGCATTTATAATTCCGTTTATATTTTATTTCATGTCCGCCTGCTTAGCTGGGTGGTAACGTGCTTGAATCCCACACAGCAGGGCCCGGGTTCGATTCCTGGCCAGGTTGGAGATTTCCTCTGCCCGTGGACTGGGTTTTGTATCATCATCATCATTTCATACTGATCGCCGGCAAGTTGCACAGTGTGGCGTCTGAACTTCCCTGGATGGGGCCTCCTGGCCAACAATGCCACACGCACAGTTCATTTCGTTTTGTTTCATTACTTTACCTTACTGTTCATCCCCCTCCCCCCCACACCACCACCACCACCTCACACCTGATAGCAGCCTGAAGATGTGCATGTCATCAGCTGATGAGCATAAGTTTTTGAATGATGTCTGTATTTGTTGTCAGATGACCTTATACCATATTTCTTCAAGTACTTTGATCTATATGTAAGCACTCACGTTCATTAAAATGTTTTATTATAATAATGCATATACTGAACAGCCAGAACATTACGACCTCGGACCTACCTTACATTTTTACCCCGCCCCCCCCCCCCCTCAGCCCTGAGAGCAACCGGAACATATACGTATTATCAGCTGATTAGCATAACTTTTTGCATTCTGTCTGTGATGTCTGCAACTTTTTCTTAGGTGTCCTTATACCATATTTCAACATGTACTTTGATCCATATAAACTACTGGCCATTAAAATTGCTACACTACGAAGATGACGTGCCACAGACGCGAAATTTAACCGACAGGAATAAAATGTGATACGCAAATGATTAGCTTTTCAGAGCATTCACACAAGGTTGGCGCCGGTGGCGACACCTACAACGTTCTGACATGAGGAAAGTTTCCAACCGACTTCTCATACACAAACAACAGATGACCGCCGTTGCCTGGTGAAACGTTGTTGTGATGCCTCGTGTAAGGAGGAGAAACGCGTACCATCACGTTTCCGACTTTGATGAAGGTCGGGTTGCAGCCTATCGCGGTTGCGGT